>NC_062994.1:0-1200000 GCF_023078275.1 Leguminivora glycinivorella
ACAATTGCTCATAGAGTACAGATTAAAATAATAAAAATTCCTAATAAAATAATATAATAATTAACCTATTAACTAACAACTATTTATCTACAAATCTAGCCTATTCCAGTTTTTACATGCCTGTCGCAGCAGTGCGTTATATAGGGACAGTCCAGTCTGGCCGCGATCATCGCCAGGACGGCGTTGGAGCTGCTCCGCTGAGGTCTGCCGTAACTACGTACCCAAGATACTTAAAACTATATACGCTCCAAACGAGTCCCGCCAAGCAGAACAGGTGGTATGTTCTGTGCTGATGACTTGCAGCTTTTACACAACAGCAGGTGTAAAAGATTTGGATCAGGCCATTGCTGAAATTAACATGGATCCTTAACCACATTTCCTCTTGGTCACATTTGCTTTGGCATCACAGTTAACCCAGCAAAATGCCAGGCTATATTACTCGGCAGCCTCACGCCTACTCTCTGGAGTGAACACGGTTGACTTGGTGCCAGTTCTCTTCGAGCAGAGAAGTTATACCTTTTTGTGTACTAGCAAGTGAAGAATCTGGGGCTAATAATCGACGAGTGAGCTTACATGGGAACCTCGAATTGTCCAGATGTTAGCCAATAGAGTGACTAACACATTGAGAGCACTCTACCGTTTCCAACATTTTCTCCCGGTCAGCACAAAAACTCTCCTCGTCCCAGCTCTTGTTCTGCTGTATTCGTTTCGTTTTTGGCCTTCGTAAGTACGACCACATCTCTTCTTTCCGTAGAATGCTCAATTGGCTTCCTATTCGAGAACGTAGGTCCCTTCGTACTTTATGTACTCTATACTCGATTCTCTTTGACCCGTCAGCACCCGAATATCTCCGCTCGAAATTCAAATTTGATACACCACGCCCTGGCGCTGATCTTCGTTCTTCTCGTAGTTTAAGGCTTATTGTCCCTCAACATCGTTCTGGTTTTATGTCCAACTCTTTTACTGTCCAGGCAATTAGACTTTGGAACTCTCTTCCTCTCTGAATTAGACAAGCACAGACCAAATTCGCATTCAAGCGCATGTTGCGCAAGTATTTCCTTGACAAAGTTTCTTCATCGTCATCTTAATGATTCACACCAGGTATAGTATAGGTATATCAATGTAAATATATATGTATGTTTATTTTTATTACGTATATATGTAAGTTTATCTTGAATATGTATAGTTTAATATTCATCTATCCATAGTTTAGGTTACAGTTTCCTTTTCCTTCTTTTTATTAAGACACTGCACCTACTTAATCTTTCTGGTTTAGCCCATTGGTTGACTGGTAGATAATGCCTTGAGGCATTAAGTCCGCCATTTGTACCTTATTTTGTTGTGCAATAAAGATTAAATAAATAAATAAATACTGGTTGTCGTGCAAGTGTAGGTATTTGTCCAACTGTGTATTAAGCATAGCGTCAAACACCTTTGCTATGATCGTAGCAAGAGAAATGGGCCTGTAGTTACTTTTATCAGCTAAATCGCCAGTTTTGTTCTTCACTACAGGCACCACTATCGTCTTCAGCATGTCCATAGGCATATATGAGTGGCTCATGCACAGATTATAAAACATAGCCAGTATTCTATTTATATGTGGGCCGGCATGGTGCAGGTGCTCGATGCTCAGGCCGTCATGGCCTGGGGAGTGGGGATTTACCTCTCGAGATGGATTTAATCGCGATCGCCACATTCTTAGCCGTAAATAAAGTTCCCAACGTTTCAGCCTTGGTCTGCTCATCGAGTATCACCTGCTTATTAGGACCCAGCTGAGATTGTACTAGAAAGTGGTTCTTAAAAATATTTGCTATGCCTTTCGGATCACTCACACCCCGATACTCACCAGTCACCGGTATACCAGGTCGCACGTTTACTTTTTTCTGTACTACGCCAAAATCCCCGAAAGTTGCCACTGGCATGTTGCTCCGCCATTATGATTGAAAACTTAAGTCTAAATGTGAAAATGTAAGTCAAAACGCCTCTGGAGTTACTGGCGTCAATAAAACAGTGTGTACTGTTTATGTTTATTCGTAGAGATATTAAGAGTGTCATACATTCGCGGGATCCAATAATTGTAAACTATGTAATTCATTGTACTACACTACATACTTTCAGACTATATCATTCGCAAGCTATTAAGCGCTGGTGGCCTAGCAGTAAGAGCGTGCGACTTTCAAACGCGCATGTGACACCTTGAGTTGCGGGCGTCCGTAGGTTACGGTGACCGCTTTCCATCAGGCGGACCGTATTGCTGTTTGCTACTGACGTGGTATTAAAAAAAAGGTCGCGGGTTCGAACCCCGGCTCGTACCAATGAGTTTTCGGAACCTATGTGCAAAATGTCATTTGATATATACCAGCCGCTTTTGGACCACAGAATATATAATAGTACAAGTACAGAAGGCCCACTGCTTTGATGTTCACGAAATGCCGCCTTTTTAAATGCCTACAAAATTCTAACAAAGAAACGAGCCGCACGTGCGCAGCGTCGGACGATAGGGCTGCCTATGGATTAAAACGAATTAATACTCAGATAAAATGTTATACTATATATTCAAGTCTTGGGTACTTTCTAGGTATAATATACAGTATTTATATATTTTTGTTTAAGCCTTCAACATCACAAGCCTTATTGAACTTTTCCGTGGGACTTCATCAATAAGATCTGTGTAAGATTGTCCTATTTTATTCATGATGTCTATTTAACTATGCATTATTAGCCATTCCACACGTGGACATCGCATATGAACCTTAAAAAAACTCGCGACGTAAAGTAACAATAGAAAGTGCGAACATGCGTTCCGTGAGAAGTGAGAACGCGCGCCACCCCTGATTAGGCCGCGAACTCGCGGCCGCCAGCCAGTACTTGTAGCGCGGCGATACAATCGCGGAGTGAGCCGCCCCTGGTATTTGTATATCATGTATGTAACGCAGCGCAGTCATTTGATAACCGTTATTTCTGACTAGTACTATTATTCTACTCAAAACGCGCTCAATTTCTAGTTTTATGTTCTGAAATATGTAACTTAGAAATTGTGCCTAGTCAGAAAGTCCGGCATAAAAGAGAAAGGCAAGACCGGCATATGATAAACAGAGGAGTTGCCAACCTTTTTTAGAGCTTTATTGGAAATAAGTCGAGTCTAAACAATATCATTATATAGGTACGTTTTTGGTTTATGATAGGGTTATAACGTTTTTTGATTTTAACTTCGAAATACAGTTTTGATAATGATTCGTATGGTGTTACTAAAATCATTCGAAAGCATTAAGTAAAAATAAAATATAGATAATAAAATTAGATCTAAAACTACAGTGGGGTTCGCACATCTCTACAGCTGGCAAGTCGACTGAGGTTCAGCAGCATCACGCAGTTAAAAAAAATCGTCCGGCACAAATATGCAGACGGCACGGCTGGTGTATTTATATTTCCATAGCGTCATGTCTTACGGCATTTTATTGTGGGAAAAGCCGCTGATATTAATTCTATTTTTATTTTACAGAAACGTGCCATTCGCAATATTTATAATTTGGGGTCACGTGTGTCCCTCAGAGATAAATTTAAGTAGATCAACATCCTCACCGTTGCTTCCCAATATATTTACGATAATATTATTGTAAAAAAAATATTGACATGTATAAATTGAATAGTGATGTACACCATTTTTAACACCAGAAATAAAATAAATTGGCGATCCCGCGATTCCGTTTACAAAAAGTGAATAATTCATTTATTAAATTAAATTAAAAATTAAAATTCATTTATGGGGAACAGCGTGCGATTTTACTAAATGAGTTACCACCTAATGTATCTGAATTGTCAATAAATAAATTCAAATCATTCGTAAAACGACAGCTCCTGCAAAAGGCTGTCATAATTGCCTTGTTAAATTTATAAGATAAGACGCATTTATGTTAAATTAGAATAAGATGTAACATATATATAATTTTAAGTTGACATGTAAAAGTGCTAGCATAAGCCTATTTACAGAATAAACATTTTTGATTTGATTTGATTTGACTAACCGTTTTTTATTATTTTTGTTTAAGTATATTTAGATTGTGCAACATGCGGCGACAAATATTTGAAAAGAGAGTAGGGTTTCAGGTTGGTTATTATTTTTATAATCAGCATTACCCAACAGGGACCGTATGGGTACCCTTTAAAACGGTTTTGACACTTTTGACCGGACTATTTTACGGCTACCCGACCGTTAATTGACATTGCTGTCATTGTCACTTTGACAAAAAGTCGTCATGGAAGCGTCGTTGACAGGTTTTCGGGGGTGGTTGCTCAGGTAGGTGGTAACTCTGGTAGTAATCATAGAAAAACCAAGCATTGCTAAGAAATGTTACCAAACCAATTCACGACATCTTAATATCCTATTACCTTTTCTTAATAAAAAAGTTTCAAAAACCGATAAGTAGTTGGATTTATATGAGTCTGTAATATCATGACTAAATTGTATCGTAGGTGTTCGTTGTTAAAACAGTATTATGCAATATCTGGACCTGAAAAGAAAAGGTTATGAACCCCATCTACGGGACTTATGCCGGTCTTGCCTTATAAATAGAAAAATGCTTATATGTTCAAAATTTTAACATTATTTTATTAATTATCTAGCACATTCTGCCCTGTTATTACGTAAAATAACAATGATCATGATTTGAAACCTAGTCTCATATGAAATTATGCGACAACAAGCACTAGACGGTCTTTCTGTACTCATCGCGGGAGGAAGGTCAAGGTCAACCCACCGAGCCTTATAAAATGTGATTTTTGCGACTTAAAGTACCTTATTTCACCAAAATATTATAAAAGCTTTGTAAAATATAATATTTGCTATCTCATAGGACCATGCGCACTAAGCGCCAGACTACATTAATTATAGAGTTTTATCCACTCAAACTTTATTTCAAATAAACTATGCCGGTCTTGCCCGCACTGACCTTACTTATAATTTTTCATTCATCACTATCACTACATCACTACATAGTATAAAACAAAGTCACTTTTTTCTGTCCCTATGTCCCTATGTCCCTTTGTATGCTTAAATCTTTGAAACTACGCAACGGATTTTGATGCGGTTTTTTTTAATAGATAGAGTGATTCAAGAGGAAGGTTTATATAGTATAATAACATCCATTAAATAGTGGAGAAGTACTGTTATTTTAGAGGTTTTTCTAATGTGATGTCGTAAATAATTACACATGCGGGTAGATTATATTTATTTGTCTACCCCGAACATTTATATAAATTAATATCGGTAGTTTTGTGTTGTTTACATCTCCGGTGACATTTTGCTGGGACGTCAGTCTTCCGCGACCACGGCCAGTGCAACCTGGCCGAAACGTTGGGAAAAAGGTAAAAATAATGTTAATTAATCGCATTCGACCTGTATATCACTACATAGTATAAAACAAAGTCGCTTTCTCTGTCCCTATGTCCCTTTGTATGCTTAAATCATTGAAACTACGCAACGGATTTTGATGCGGTTTTTTTTTAATAGATAGAGTGATTCAAGAGGAAGGTTTATATGTATAATAACATCCATTAAATAGTGGAGAAGTACTGTTATTTTTGAGGTTTCTAATGTGATGTCGTAAATAATTACATGCGGGTAGATTATATTTATTTGTCTACCCCGAACATTTATATAAATTAATATCGGGTAGTTTTGTGTTGTTTACATCTCCGGTGACATTTTGCTGGGACGTCAGTCTTCCGCGACCACGGCCAGTGCAACCTGGCCGAAACGTTGGGAAAAAAGGTAAAAATAATGTTAATTAATCGCATTCGACCTGTATGTGACTTTAAATATGTGTACAAAGCGCGAGAACTTAGTGTTATCTTGAGGGATAGGGATAGGGATAGCGATAGGGATAGCGATAGCCATAGCGTTAGCGATAGCGATAGGGATAGAGATAGGGATACGGATACGGATACGGAAACGGATACGGATAAGGATACGGATAATATGGGTATCGTTAGAGGGATACGGATAATCGGTCGGCGGTCTCTTACAATCAAAGTGCTCTAAGACGATCGTTGTTTGCTTGCTTGAAGATTACGTTTGCGATAAGTATAAGCAAAATGTAAAAAATTGTAAGGGATAATAGAAAAAAGTACTTTTTACCCACCGATCATATAGTGTCGAAATACGGGCTATATGGGATGTTTATAAAGGTTTCCCCAGCGTATATAGAATTACCTACGCTGTGGTCGATGTGTAATATTTCTACAATCATTGCAAGCAAAAGTATTATGTGCAATCGAAATAATCGCAGATAAATATACCAGAGAAACCTAAGGGTCCAAATGAAAATCTTAATGAATACTTTTATTACGTGGGCGAAGCCGCGGGTAAAAGCTAGTAACTGCTTGAGTTTCAGTGCCGATCCTAGCAATGCAACTCGATTCTCTACGGGTTCCCTAAAATTCTCCAGTATCTGTAGAAGTTGTTGCAAAAACACATTCCTAAAACTGAAGCAGCAAAAATGTCCCATCATTGTGTCCCTACAGAATACAGTGTCCCCAACATAATTGTACAGTCACAACTGATAACCATGACTCACTTCGTGTGAGCATTGACTTGCTCCTAACAAGGCACACATGATGCAACGCACTGCAGCGGTGCAAGGCCGGTTAGGTGCACACCTAACTTGCAAATGACCTAAACACATTGTGTTGTGGCTTAGGTATTATTAGCTACCATTGAAAGTGCAGTCACCACTGTCGCCAGCAATAACATCATTTGACACGCTTTTATGGCCCTGAAAAGAAGATCGTGTCAGATATTTTTGAGGCCTTTTTGTGCGATATTATTGCCGGTGACTATACTTTAAAATGCCGAAATTGAAAAACTGGTAGGCTAGCCAAATATAATAGGTGAAACCAAAGCACATCGTCTCCGTCGGCTGGGTCACCTTGAGAGAATGGGAGAAGATCGGGCAGTCAAAAGGGCCTACTTGGGGAGACCGATTGGACGCCGTCCTGCTGGACACCTGAAATATCGTTGGGCGGGGAGTGGAGGTAGAGCTCCGCGTGGCGAGCTCGGCGTCGGCGAAAGCTGGCGCGATACCGCTCAAGACCGAGCAAAATGGTGTGCTCTTGTAAGCTGAGACCAAAACTCATCTTGGGTTATCGCGCCAGCCAAGTAAGCAAATAGTAATACTTCATAGCACTTAATAATTCAGAACAGACATTTTACCTACCATTCCTTGCGATATAACTACTATTATCAAGTCGCTAAAAAACTCTAACAGTGTAGGACATGATGGAATTTGTACAAAAGTTATTAAGTTAAAAAGTTATAGTGAATACTTCATAGCACTTAATAATTCGTGAACAGATACATTTTATCTTTCTTTCACTTAGTTAACCCCAACCTCTGATTAATAGCCATTAAACAAGGACCACAGACTTCTCAAAGCAATTAAAACAAGCCATTTATAAAACGCTCTTCTCCATATGTAGTCATAGAGTTGAGTAATAGCCCATTTTCACTGATAACATCATAGTTGGTAACAACTGTTACGAGCCTAGAGTTTAGTTATCGTGCCTACATCTATACAATTAAGTGTCAATTGACTTTATTGCTAAGACATAGGGTTGACAAGTTTAGTGCTTATGTTAGTAACCTACGCACGTCGCCGTCGGTCTGACCGGTACGTAATAGCCAAATGCGCAAACGCTCACGACAATCGTTATCGTAGTCGTATTGGCGCGACAGAGCCAAACTGCGTTATTGTTTATAATGTCAACACCGTCAACGATTGTCACTTCGGCTAGACCTGCCTGAATGGTTTGGAATTGACTACAAGTACTGAATCTTGTTAGCTCCTCGCCTTCAATTCTGTATTCATTATGCTTGTGCTTGTACCAAGGAATTCGATTTATGTACGGTGCATTGGGACAATTCTGAAAACTGCAAATATTTACTAAGCTAGAAGCATTTTAATATAGTAAACTGTAATAACAAAGTTAAGCAAAATGCTAATAAAATCCACGAATGACCAATCAAGGCAGGGATAGTCGTTACAATAATCATGGTCATATACCTACATGCTATACATGACTTCACATCTCCATACAAAGAAATAAACAACAAAGCAGTCAATTCCTTATACGTCACTACACATTTCCAACTATTTACGAGCGCCCACCGCCCGCCGCCCACGGCACCACAAAAGGAACGAGCAACTGGGTCCAACCGATTTGACTCACAGCAGTCAGCACGGTAATACGACATACAATATGCTTTCTTTGTTTGTAAATGTGGTGCCTGTATTGGCAAAGAAATGGCGAAATTTAAGATTATAATGTTACATCATGTTATAAAAATGTTTGCAATAAAGCTTCATAAAAGAAAAATTAAATGATTCAGACGAGAGTAGAACGCGCAGCTCCGGGATTGGTACCATTAACTGCTAAATCGAAAACTCTGTATCTCCGAGGCGGAGAAAAATATTTGCAAAGATTTTCGATAACACCATTAACACCCCATCTAACTACAGGGGTTCGTTTGCTTATTTACTAAACACAGGTACACGAGAATATATAGTAGCCTTCAAATTATACCGAACCTTTTGTCTTGGCGCCATCGCCGTGGCGGTGGATTCAGCCTTGCTTGGGCATGATGGTCATGATTTAATCAGCTACCCGCGCTCTGCATTGTCGTCAACAAAGATACGGCTCAAGTCAGGCATATCGAGTGATTTGGCTACCAATATATTACATTTTTAATCCATTACAATATTCCTACTAAAAACTGCTGTTATGGGCTTATGGGTTTGTTCACTTAATTAATATTCTAAATTCACGCAAGTATTTTACACTGACACACCTATTATTTTGTTTGAATGTGTCTGCTAGTAACAAGCAAGTTAAGATACCTACTTCAGATTACTCTTAGCAGAAATGACATCCACTGCAATCGCTGCATCGATAATCGTATCGATCTTATCAGTACGCACGCCGGAGATGGACTGGTCGCAAAGTGCGCATGCGATTGTAAACAGTCTACAACTTACTTCATGCACGTAGGGATACTCATGTTGGAAAAATCTATTGAAGTATTGGAAACCTGCAACAATATTCTAATTAAGAGCATAACCAAGCTGCTTCAGCATAATCAACTGGTAACTTTGTACAAATGATTATTATTGGTAGTTGATTTCACTTTTTGACTTGGCGCCGGAAGGCTTATATTAATAAAGAAAATAGCATGAGCTAAATGCGATCGAGCCAACGAGTTCAAAGGTGATAGACGAGAAATGATGTTCACATGTGCATGCGCCGATAGCGCGCACATAATGGACGCGTGCGAGCGCAGATAGCGAATATCTATACCTGTGCGTGCGAGGAATGATAACCCGGCGGATGGAGCGGTGGATAAGCAGACACGATTGTGTATGTAAATATATGGTAAACAGCTATAATAATTATTGTCAGTAATACCGCGTTATAATACACAAGCGACACGAACGATACATGTAAACCTTTCCTCTTGAATCACTATCTATTAAAAAACCGCATCAGAATCCGCTACGTAGTTTTAAAGATTAAAGCATACAGCGGGAATCTACTTTGGTTTATAATATGTAGTGATTTAGCAGTTGGTATATTCTCTATTATATCATTGGGCCGGTCAGGTACGAAGTAGTGCCTAGGTCTACGCAAAGTCCTAGGGAAAAAGGGATTTTCTTTGACTAACGCGGAACTCAGGTTTACAAACTCGGGATGACGTAAGTGTGACGGAAAACGTCACTGGCTGATATCTCTCAATATTCAGTAAAGGATCGAGTGTAGTGGGTTTTTAAATGAAATTCAATACTCACATGGCTTTTATTGCCTGTATCGCTTTACATGGAAGGACCATGTACATGGTCAAAGTAAAAACATAAACACCATTTTATAGAATAAAAATGTCGTGCTCATCCGAGTGGTGCAGCGAGAAGAGAGAGAAGAAAAAAACGTTCAAAAGACATTATAGAGCATCTCGTCATAGACTATGTAATGCTATGTTACTTAAGGAGCTACGCACACTTTCTGACACTTCCCCTTAGGCCTTATAGTAATAAATGATTCCTGCTATTCAAATTTGAATAAGTCCAATAATACATTATAAAATGAAGCTATTAAAGAATAATAGACTCTACAATATAGACATGTTAAAATTATAAAGCTCTGCAATATAGAGGCATGTTAAACAATATTTATACAACTCTGCAATATAGAGACGTTAAACAACATTTTTGTAACTCTGTAATCTAGAGACATGTTAAATAACTGAAATAACATTTATACATATAAGCTTAAGACAATTTTTGTCCTCATCATAACAACATTATGCAGTCAAATATATTAAGTTAGGTAATAACTATACTGAGACATTATTTTCAATTATATTCATATCAGAAATGAAGCTACAATGTTTCTGCACACATAATGGCTTGGTCAATACATCAGCTATCATCTTGTCAGTTGAAAGGTACTTTACTAGAATACAATCTTTTTTAATTAAATCTTTCACAAAATGATATCTGATATCAATGTGTTTTGTCCTTTTGTGACAAAATTTTTTACATTCTAATAGTCTTTGAGCACTCTGGTTATCATTATAAATAGTATAATTTATAGATTTCTCTAAATAATTCGGTAAGCAAATTTTTAATAAAACAAACATCTTTTACAAACATCACCTATAGCTAGAAACTCAGCCTCTGTCGTAGACTGTGCGACACATCTTTGCTTCCTCGCCTCCCAAGAGACGGAGTCAGAACCAAGCTTTATGACAAAACCTGTATATGATTTTCTGTCAATAAGATCATTACCATAGTCGGCATCAGTAAATGCTCGTAAATTCCAATTAACACTTTTTATATAACATAAACAGTAGTTAATTGTACCAGCTAAATATCTAAGTACACGTTTTGCCGCTATCCAGTGTGATCTGTCAAAGTTGTTATTAAACTGGCTCAGCTGGATCACAAACAAAGGATGGTGTTCAGCCCTCGTGCACACAGATAAGTACATTAAACTACCAACAAGTTGCCTATATTCATATATCTCATCTTGTGCACAAACACTATCGTTTTTAGGAATACTAAGTTTACAATTTAAAGCCATAGGCGTTGCAACCGGTTTACAGTTTTGCATCTTAAAACGAATTAATATTTTCTTAATATATTCAGTTTGATCTAAACACAAAGTACCTTTTGACTTATTTCTTGTAACTTCTAATGCCTAAGCAATTCCTCAATGGACCCAAGTTCTTAACATTAAATTGTTTCTCTAAGATATTCAATAATTGAACCTTAAATGAACTATTTTTAGAGTAAAAGACATAAAAATCGTCTACATAAAGTGCTATGATGACAAAATCATTTTCAGACTTTTTGGCATATACATGGTTCGCATTCTCACTGATTAAAGCCGTTGTTTACAAGTACATGATTAACTTTTTCGTTCCACATTTTACTGGCCTGTTTTAAACCATATATACTCTTTTTGTAGCAAACAAACTTCTTACTATTATTTCCATTACAAAAACCTTCAGGCTGTTCCATGTATATAACCTCATTCAGATCTCCATTTAGGAATGCTGTGGCTACATCAAGATGATCAATTTCTAAATCCATTTGATTGGCCAAGGAAAACAAAATTGTCATAGATGAATGGCGGATGACAGGAGCATATGTCCTATTAAAATCAATACTCCTGTTTTTGAGTAAAGCCTCTGGCGACAAGCCTCGCCTTATATCTATCGAAATTCCCATCGGCATCATGCTTTAACTTATACACCCATTTACACTTGATTACATTTTTGTTAGTGGGTCTATCAACCAAAGTCCATACCTTATTTGAAACCAACGAGTCATACTCACATTGCATTGTATCTATCCAATCATCATGATATGGCGATACAATAGCCTCACGACAAGATCGGGGTTCTTCAAATGAGGTACGTTGGGTTAACATTGAAAAATCGTAATCACCATACCTTTGTGGGGGTCGCCTGACGACGTGACAGGACGATCGGATGTACCAATTGAGGCTTCTCACCCTCAAGTACCGCTTCCCCTCCAGATGATGCCCGCTCAGACGATGGACAGCGCGCCCACGTGCTCATCGTCAGCAGAACTGTCGCTGAAGTTTGGTACGGAATGCACCGCTTTCCCCTCCACAAGATGCTTGCTGAGATGTAGGTCGCTCCACGCGCCCACCGTCGGCGAAGTCATCGGAGTCGGGCTCGGTCAGTGACTGGTACTCCTCGTCACCTCCATCAGATCCATCTGAAATTTCAGGCAAGCATTTTGTTAGCTTCAACATTGTTATTTTCAGAAATTTCAATACGATTTTCGTGTGTCTCAATATTTTTATTTAAATCATTATTTATCAAATTGTCAAATGAAAACAAATAATAATTATTATTTAAATTACTAGGTCCATTTTTATAATAAAATTTATCCTCTAAAAAATGCCACAGTCCGAGACAATATCACAGTGTCAGGACTAGAAGGTTCGCATAAACGATAACCCTTTGTAGTCTCACTGTATCCAACAAAGATAGCCATTTTGCTCTTTACATCTAATTTTTGTCTCTTTTGACTCGGATTCAGGAAGTACGCCAGTGCAGCCAAACACCCGGAGGTGACTAAGGTCAACCTTTGACCCGGTCCAAACCTCTTCAGGGCAACGACTCGCTAAAGCAACTGTGGGGGACCTATTTTTCAAATAAATGGCAGTCATTACTGCCTCACCCCAGAAACGGTTGCACAGACCTGACGCTCTAAGCATACACCTGACTTTGTTCATCAAAACCCGGTTAAGCGCCTCACTTACACCTCGTTTTGCGGTTGACAATAGGGAACTGACTTTTGATGTATAATTCCCTCCTGTTTCAAATAATTAGAGAATTTATTATTAACATATTCACCACCTCGAAATCGGACCTTAAAATTCGAATTGACTTCCTGAGTTGCTTTTCTACTTGTGATTTAAAAGTAATGAAATGTGACATTACCTCTGATTTTTCCTTCATGAGAAAACCGAATGATTTTCTGGTGTAGTCATCGGTGAAGCAGACAAGTATACCTCTTGCCTCCCCAGCTTGGCTCCTGTACAGGCCCAAGGATCGTCGCTGTGGATGAGCTGCAGTGCTTCATCAGCCCGCTTGGCCTGTCCTTTTGACATCTTCCCCTCAAGACAAGCAGTGCAGTTATTGATGGCTTCTTCCTGAAACATAATTCCGCATGCATTTTCCCGCAAACATTTCAAACCTTTAAGATTTAAGTGGGCCAGCTCCTGAATGCCAAAGTTGTACTGGAAGACTGGGAGGTAGAGTGGCTCTCGGTGACTCCTGGCTAGCTTCCAGGAACAAAGAGTGATCCACAGATGAGGTCTTGTTAGTCACACAGACAGGTACATTCAACTTATACAGACCATTACAACAAGTACCACATGCAACGGGGTTGTCTAAATCAGTGGCTTTGCTCTCATAAATGCTACAACCTTTTTTATTAAACTTTCAAACACTATAGCCAGACTCGACTAATTTCGAAATTGAGATTCTAAATTACGAAAGTCTTGGCACATACATCACGTTAGACAATGTCAATGGACTCACCTTATCTTTCAATGAAAATTGCAGCTTTCCCATGGCCTCACAAGATATTTTATTATTGTCTGCAACAATAACATTAGACTGGCAAGGTAATGTATCAGATAAAAGATTCTTATTATTGACCATGCTATTTGTAGCACCAGAGTCTAAGTAAAAATTTTCTGTGGGAGTTCTAGCCATAAAAGCAGCGACCATGTTGGTTCTGTCCATGTTAGGGTTAGACGACTTCCTTCTTCGATTTGAGCTTGAAGCATCGGGCCTTTTGTATGACCTTGGCGCTTGCAGAAATCACAGGTGACTTGCTTTTTAGTAACAAAAGCAGCTGTAGATTCAATTGAAGATTTCCTTGAGAATTCCTGGAGCAGACGGGACTTTATCACTTCACTTTTCACAGTTTGACCTACTGCCGCAGTTGATAGACTTGAAACGACGGTGTCATGTTCAGCTGGTAAGCCACTTAATAAGATTTCAAGCGCGACCTCAACGTCCTCAATAGCTCGCCCTATGTCTTCTAGTTGCTGAACGATAGTTATTATGCTGTCTATGTAGCTCGCCATAGATGAATGTTCACTGAATTGAATTCTGTGAAGTTTTTCTAAGTAAAAGTACCCTGCGATACAGGCCTTTATCTTCAAATGCGTCCTTTTAGTTTGCTCCAAGCATCTGCAGGCGTCGTGCAATTCCTAACATATTGATACAGAGTCCTTGTTCAATGAAAGACATATACGTGCCAGAGCACGATTCTGCCGATCGCCATCCGTTTCACGGCCCCTCACCCGCATTCCACAAACCTTCTAAAATAAGTATGTTCTTGGTTGGCGAACTTCCAAGTAGAAGTAATTGGAGGCGTCGCGAAGCTTCTCGATGGACACGCGTGGTGGTTGAGGGTTAGGTTGCCTCGACTCGGCGGCGGCGGAGTCCATTGTGATGTGATGATGATCCAATGAGCCCAAACACTGACACTCGATCCTTACGTTTATACTGCTAACTGTGCGAATTTACAATTGTAGTTTAAAATTCAGCTTCGTCTGTTCCCATAACCTGTGACGGAAAACGTCACTGGCTGATATCTCCTCAATATCTCAGTAAAGGTGGGACTCGAGTGCAGTGAACTTTTTAAATGAAATTCAGAATACTCACATGGCTTTTTTATTGCCTGTATCGCTTTACATGAAGGACCATGTACATGGTCAAAGTAAAAAACATAAAATTACATTTTATGGATTAAAAAATGTCGCGCTCGGCCGAGTTTCCATTCATAGACTAAGGCTATTTTCATTTGTGTTAATTTTAAAATGTTATCTTATCGGAGAAACAGTAATAAACAGTCCTTGTATAGTATAAACATTTTTAGGAGAAAATAATCATGACCTACGTCTAAAAATCTTATGTTGTATAGAAACCTCATGCATAGTAATATTATCAGCAAGTTTGTAAGAAATGTCCACATGACCTTGTTATTATTTTAATTTGAAGTGTGTTTACCTTATTTTCGTATGAATGTGGCAATGAGTCAGAATTATCAACTACCTATGAAGAAATGCTGTGCAGTGGTTGCAAAACCTGGATGTTGCCTTATAACTTTTTATTGTTGCCTATTTGTATACATCACCATACACTTTTTTTCTGTTCTGTACCTATGTTTAATGTTCCTATGATTTGGATTATAATTACCATACACTTAAATAAATATGAAGAAATAATAAATAACAAACAGTGTGTTAAATACGAAATGTAATAAATACACTAACAATGAAAGATGTCCTAGAACAAGACAAGCTGGAAGCTTTCCTTCTACTCAATTACACACAACACCTAATTAGTGCTCGTAAAATTGTATCATGAACAAAAAACACTTCAAACATGCACTAGCCTGTATAAATTTAATATTTATCTTAAACATGTAAGATTTAAAATTGCTTAAAATCAAGGGAACACTGAAAAATAATTAACTGTTGTGTAAAAGTGACTTTTATGTTTCTTTCAAATAAGGTCTATTAGTTTATAGTACATTGTTATATCCTTTAGATAATATACTGATTGTGAAATCAGCCTTTTAGTGAAATAATGTATGACTTGTATGAGTGGATATTGTGTGGATCTCAAATATTGTGTAACACTTTCACTTTTGATCAACATAGTCTGAGCTACACACAAATTTACTGCATCATTAGTCGACGAAATGGTTTGCTAGTCAGAGACTACTGCTATGCTGAATTATGTATTATCAGGAGTGTGCAAACTTTGCCTTAAAAGTTTTTTAACAAGCATATTAATCTGCAGTTGAAATTTAAAAAAAAGTCAAATCAGCCAGGTTTGCTGTTGTCCCAAACTAGAGGGAAACCGAAAGACGAGAGAGAGAAGAGAGAAAAACCCTACAAAAATAGGATTGCCAATATTGCCATGTGTCCCGTTCCCTCAACCTCATGCACCCGAACATCTTCCAGTTGGAAACTTCTGGAGTCCCAGTATCCAGTTGCATTATTTTTTTTCAGTTCAGCAGATCTCAAAAAGTTTGTACAGAAATTAAGGAAAAAGTTAAATTTGTTATTATTATTCCTATTTTGTAACCAAGATTTTTTTGATGAATTGAGATTTTAGTAAGTTTTATTTCGTCATTAAGGTTCTCTAGTATCTATATTTTCTTAATTATAACAATTATCCTGTATATATATCTCACGAAAGTCAACTTACATTACTAAATGTTGGCAACAAAATAGAATCAATTAAAATTTGCTGATGTGGCTATGTACAAACTTTTTGAGAACTGCGGGCCGATTTTTGAGTCTCACGCGTTTGAATTCAGAAAATTGTCACTGAAAATAATAGGCAAGTCACCGTTTTCAACTGGTATTTTAGTGACAGTGAGACTCAAAAATCGGCCCCCTGCTCAGTTATACTTAATATGAATTTTATTGTACTTACATAAAAAACATTATACCTACTGTCCATAACAAACAAGATAATTAAATTTGCATTAGCCTCTCAAAGTTGTGCCTAAGTGGAAATTTATTAGTTTGCTTAACAAGTTTAAGATGAAGTGGACAGTTCTTAACATAACTGTTACATAACTACACTCTCATGACTCGTACAATATTATGATTGAAAACTTAAGTCTAAATGTGAAAATGTAAGTCAAAACGCCTCTGGAGTTACCGGCGTCAATAAAACAGTGTGTACTGTTTATGTTTATTCGTAGAGATATTAAGAGTGTCATACATTCGCGGGATCCAAAGGGACATAAATTATTGCAGATAACATTACTATTCTTGTACCTACTATATCTACAACTCATAATACTGATATTACTGATAAACTCGTATGTTTCATTGTACTACACTACATACTTTCAGACTATATCATTCGCAAGCTATTAAGCGCTGGTGGCCTAGCGGTAAGAGCGTGCGACTTTCTAACGCGCATGTGACACCCCTTGAGTTGCAGGCGTCCATAGGTTACGGTGACCGCTTTCCATCAGGCGGACCGTATTCCTGTTTGCTACTGACGTGGTATTAAAAAAAAAGGTCGCGGGTTCGAACCCCGGCTCGTACCAATGAGTTTTTCGGAACCTATGTGCAAAATGTCAGATATTTGCCAGCCGCTTTTGGTGAAGGAAAACATCGTGGGGTAACCGGACTAATTCCAGTAAGGCCTAGTTACCCTTTGGGTTGGATGGTCAATTGGTCACATGGCAGTCACTTTCGTGATGATCGTTCGCAAGCTATTCATAATTGATTACTTATAATTTTTAACCCCCGACGCAAAAACGAAGGGGTGTTATAAGTTTGACGTGTCTGTCTGTCTGTCTGTTTGTCTGTCTGTCTGTGTGTGTGTCTGTCTGTGGCATCGTAGCTCCCGAACGGATGAACCGATTTAGATTTAGTTTTTTTTGTCTGAAAGCTGAGTTAGTCGGGAGTGTTCTTAGCCATGTTTCATGAAAATCGGTCCACTAGGTCGCGGTCGGGGGTTTTTTCAAAATTTTAATTTTGTGGTTAGGTTATTCATTCATATAACATTAACTTAAAACTAGTAGTTCTACAGTTAACTAGTTTTAGGTTTTATCAAACAGTATATAAGGGCCAGTTTGGCATAGCAGAATGCTTGTGATAGATTTATGAGTAGTGCATTCTCACGCTTGAGCTCGGGTCGTAAAACTGATGAAGTTTATGATCCGTCACCGGAAGTAGAACACGTTCAATAACTCAAGGTCATGCGAACGATTTCCCAAGTGGTGGAAGTAAAAAAAGTAATGCCCGATAGTTACGTCCGATAGGATAGGATAATTACTGTAATTAGATAGTTATATACGTAGTTTACATATGTATATTCATATATTTCCAAAAGGGGCAGGCAGAGCACATGAAACTGCTTGAGTTTCAGTGCCGATCCTAGCAATGCAACTCGATTCTCTACGGGTTCCCTATAATTCTCCAGTATCTGTAGAAGTTGATGCAAAACACATTCCTAAAACCCCTCTGGCTTTACCAATTTTTCACGTCATGCCACTGAAGTAGCAAAATGTCCCATCATTGTGTCCCTACAGAATACAGTGTCCCCAACATAATTGTACAGTCACAACTGACAACCATGACTCACTTCGTGTGAGCATTGACTTGCTCCTAACAAGGCACACATGATGCAACGCATTGCAGCGGTGCAAGGCCGGTTAGGTGCACACCTAACTTGCAAATGACCTAAACACATTATGTTGTGGCTTAGGTATTATTAGCTACCATTGAAAGTGCAGTCACCACTGTCGCCAGCAATAACATCATTTGACACGCTTTTATGGCCCTGAAAAGAAGATCGTGTCAGATATTTTTGAGGCCTTTTTGTGCGATATTATTGCCGGTGACTATATTTAAAATGCCGAAATTGAAAAACTGGTAGGCTAGCCAAATATAATAGGTGAAACCAAAGCACATCGTCTCCGTCGGCTGGGTCACCTTGAGAGAATGGGAGAAGATCGGGCAGTCAAAAGGGCCTACTTGGGGAGACCGATTGGACGCCGTCCTGCTGGACACCCGAAATATCGTTGGGCGGGAGTGGAGGACTGGAGGTAGAGCTCCGCGTCGCGAGCTCGGCGTCGGCGAAAGCTGGCGCGGCACCGCTCAACACCGAGCAAAGTGGCGCGCTCTTGTGTTGGAGACCAAAACTCATTTTGGGTTATCGCGCCAGCCAAGTAAGCAAATACTAATACTTCATAGCACTTAATAATTCAGAACAGACATTTATCTTTCTTTCACTTAGTTAACCCCAACCTCTGATTAATAGCCATTAAACAAGGACCACCGACTTCTCAAAGCAATTAAAACAAGCCATTTATAAAACGCTCTTCTCCATATGTAGTCATAGAGTTGAGAACAGCTTCATTTTCTCTGATAACATCATAGTTGGTAACAACTGTTACGAGCCTTATAGAGTTTAGTTATCGTGCCTACATCTATACAATTAAGTGTCAATTGACTTTATTGCTAAGACATAGGGTTTAGTGCTTATGTTAGTAACCTACGCACGTCGCCGCCGGTCTGACCGGTACGTAATAGCCAAATGCGCAAACGCTCACGACAATCGTTATCGTAGTCGTGTTGGCGCGACGCGACAGAGCCAAACTGCGTTATTGTTTATAGTGTCAACACTGTCAACGATTGTCACTTCGGCTAGACCGCCTGAATGGTTTGGAATTGACTACAAGTACTGAATCTTGTTAGCCTCGCCTTCAATTCTGTGTTCATTATGCTTGTGCTTGTACCAAGGAATTCGATTTATGTACGGTGCATTGGGACAATTCTGAAAACTGCAAATATTTACTAAGCTAGAAGCATTTTAATATAGTAAACTGTAATAACAGTTAAGGAAAATGCTAATAAAATCCACGAATGACCAATCAAGGCAGGGATAGTCGTTACAATAATCATGGTCATATACCTACATGCTATACATGACTTCACATCTCCATACAAAGAAATAAACAACAAAGCAGTCAATTCCTTATACGTCACTACACATTTCCAACGATTTACGAGCGCCCACCGCCCGCCGCCCACGGCACCACAAAAGGAACGAGCAACCAACCGACTGACTCACAGCAGTCAGCACGGTAATACGACATACAATATGCTTTCTTTGTTTGTAAATGTGGTGCCTGTATTGGCAAAGAAATGGCGAAATTTAAGATTATAATGTTACATCATGTTATAAAAATGTTTGCAATAAAGCTTCATAAAAGAAAAATAAAATGATTCAGACGAGAGTAGAACGCGCAGCTCCGGGATTGGTACCATTAACTGCTAAATCGAAAACTTGTATCTCCGAGGCGGAGAAAAATATTTGCAAAGATTTTCGATAACACCATTAACACCCCATCTAACTACAGGGGTTCGTTTGCTTATTTACTAAACACAGGTACACGAGAATATATAGTAGCCTTCAAATTATACCGAACCTTTTGTCTTGGCGCCATCGCCGTGGCGGTGGATTCAGCCTTGCTTGGGCATGATGGTCATGATTTAATCAGCTACCTATGCCTACATTGTCGTCAACAAAGATACGGCTCAAGTCAGGCATATCGAGTGATTTGGCTACCAATATATTACATTTTTAATCCATTACAATATTCCTACTAAAAACTGCTGTTATGGGCTTATGGGTTTGTTCACTTAATTAATATTCTAAATTCACGCAAGTATTTTACACTGACACACATATTAAATATTTTGTTTGAATGTGTCTGCTAGTAACAAGCGTTAAGATACCTACTTCAGATTACTCTACCAGAAATGACATCCACTGCAATCGCTGCATCGATAATCGTATCGATCTTATCTATACGCACGCCGCCGGAGACGCACGACCACGTCTGTGCGCATGCGATTGTGTTCAGTCTACACGCACTTCACGCACGTAGGGATACCCATGTTAAAAAAACTATTGAAGTACAAGTTATACAACAATATTCTAATTATGCGGCTGTTCAAGCTGCTTCAGCATAATCAACTATAACTTGTACAAATTATTATTAGCTGATAGTTGATTTTACCTTTGACCCGGCGCCGGAGGCTTTATTATTAATGTATGAAAATAGTAATAGTTTAAATATGATCGAGTCATCGAGTTCAAAGCGATAGACGAGGAATGATGTTCAAATGTGCGTGCGCCGATAATGGCACATAATGGACGCGTGCTAGCACAGATATGAATATACCTGTGCGTGCGAGGAATGATAACCCGGCGGATGGAGCGGTGGATAAGCAGACACGATTGTGTATGTAAATATATGGTAAACAGCTATAATAATTACTGTCAGTAATACCGCGTTATAATACACTAGCGACACGAACGATACGTGTAAACCTTCCTCTTGAATCACTATCTGTTAAAAAACCGCATCAGAATCCGCTACGTAGTTTTAAAGATGTTTATAATATGTAGTGATTTAGCAGTTGGTATATTCTCTATTATATCATTGGGCTTATCAGGCACAAGTAGTGCCTTAGGTCTACGCAAAGTCCTAGGGAAAAAAGGGATTTTCTTTTGACTAACGCGGAACTCAGGTTTACAAAATCCCGGGATGACGTAAGAAGGTAAGGTCGGCTTTAAGGAGCATGCATTACATAATAGCGATAGCGTGTTTGGCAATGACAGTGCTTTGTTTGTTCGGGATCTGAAGTGCACCAATCTATTGTTGTCTATCAGCCGTGACTTTGATTTGATAGCAATCCAAATCTTGAGCTTGTGGTTCCTTTTGTGACTTCGGTTCGTTTCAGGACTTCTGAGTCATGAATGTCACGATGTCTCCTGGTTATTTCTTTTAAGTGGAGCTGATGTCTGAAATTGGATGTGACTAGCTCAGGACCGGGACAAGTGGCGTGTACAGCAGTAGGCATTAGAGGGCTGATATGAGGATGATGGTGTCCGAAAAAGACTGACCTTAAAAAGAGGATATACGTATTAGAAATCTCTCTCTCTCTCTCGGATCTCTGATGTATTTTTTATAAAATATCTGAGTGGGACTGGAATACTTCATTTCCCGGCGCTAATCTACAGATAATAGCTAACATTCTCATGGCATATATGTTCCCATGACACGGTTTCGTTAGGTTCAGGTTATGAGCACTAGGTCGTGGTTAGGTAGTTAAGTTTATTAACACATGCTTGAAGAAAAGGCATGCTTTTCATCTTCCACCCGATAGGTATAACTTGCCAAGACATATGATTTTTTATTTGTTATATCCAGAATGAAACGGGAGATATTAGTGTCTCAAGATTGGTTTAAGGGAGGTAGAGTCCAGGGCTTCAAGGTTGACCAAACAAAGGACCTAACCATCATTGAACACCAGGGACAAAACCGGGATAAACTCCGGGAACACTTAGCAAACCTCTGTTTTTTGTACATTTTTAACAAACTCAAATTATGTGAGAACCCAAAAATTACTTATTGGAACAAACTTCACTACAATAATCTTGTGTTAATAATGTAAGGAAGTAAAATTCTGCTTCTCGCTAACAACTTTGGCTCTCGGCCACATCGTCCTCACATTACAAGATTGATAGATGTTGTGTTTGAAAAGAAATGTCTAATATTTGAGTTGATGAGCATCGCTATTGACCTTAATCTTTAATCGATGAAAGTCATTGACCTAAAAGTCTTGTCTATCTGCGTGCGTAGCCAACATATATTCCAGTCGTTTACGCTCCGTAAGTGCGTTTTCACACTATCCGATCCGATATCGGATGTAGGAAGGATTTCAATTCAAAGGCAGGAATCAAAGATCACGCTTCAATATATGGGATATCGGTCCAAAATCCGCAATATAACAACTAACCCCCAATTCATCTATCGTATCGAACTAATATGAAAGATAACTACGATGTACGATAGGAGGATCGTAAACGATCGACACTTTGACTGGGCATCATAATCGTTTATTTCTTAATATTCACTTAAGACACTTGATATGATAAGATTACGTAGAATTTATTACATTACATTAAAATATCCAAACTATACCCATCATTGGATAATTTATTTATTGTATCAATAAACGCAACTGGTATTTATTGCGCGGAGTCTAGTCACGAATCAGTTATGTTATGTTATGACTGTTATGAGGTTTGCGTGTTGGAAATATTGAATGGAACCGATTTGCGATGTTTTTATTAGTTCATTGAACATGTAATTGACGACATTTTGAATGTTTTTACTTGTTCTTGAAACTGCAAATTCTTACCTATTTGTAAATATTTATTTTGCGCTTGACAAAGCTAATACAATATAACAATATTCTACTTCAGAAAGTTATCGTACCTAAGTACGAGGAGGAGTGTACAAGTTTCTAATGGGTCGGCAACGCGCACGTGACACCCCTTGATTTGCAGGCGCAGGTTGCAGGTTACGGTAACCGCTTTCCATCAGGCGGGCCGTATACTTGTATGCCACCGACGTGGTATTAAAAAAAAAGTATAACTTTCTTAGTACACATAGAGTGCAAAATGTTTTACCTCCGTATATTTATTCGGAAACGTGCGAACATGTCATGTTATTTCATTGAGTCTGTCCAAGAAGTAGATACTGGGGGCCGATTTTTGAGTCTCACGGCGTTCGAATTCAGAAAATTGTCACTGAAAATAATAGGCAATTCACCGTTTTCAACCTGTATTTTAGTGACAGTGAGACTCAAAAATCGGCCCCCTGACGTGCAATGAACCAGCATGTCAAAACACGAACGTTTTCCAAGCTCCACAAGACAAAGGGCCCAATTTGCAGTTGGGTTGCTGCTAATCCGCCCTTCATTTCTGAGTTTAAAACCAAAAAGGCTACAAGCCAAAAATTGTAATTCATAATTCCCACCCCAGTATCTATTTCGTGAAAGTCTGAAATACTTCATTTCGTAATAACGGATGCGAGTGCAAAGACCGCGGGGCAGGGGGCGCCTTCCGCCTCGCGTGAGTTGGTCGTGACTCAACCTCAACCAACGGTCGTCGCCGTCCACTAGGCTTGGATAGGTATGCCACGACTGATGACGCACATTCCTCTTTGAGTCCAACATCATGGCTCTATGCAACAACACGAATAGGCAATCGTGCAACTAGCAACTCTTCCACTGGGCGAGTGAAGCGACGGGGCAGGAATTCACGATCAGGATCAAAGTCATAGCTCATGTCATAAGTCATGATGTCACAACAGCTCAACCGTCACCGACGTGGACTAATGTCACTATTATGGTTATTATTGATGTGAGCTAAGTTCATGATCAATAGAGCGAGGACGAAGGTCAAATTCTGGTTAGATGTCTGTTGTCAAGGGCCTCTGTTTTTACCATAACTAATTTGTAATATCTAGTCTAGTGATCTAGAAGGAAACCTGGAATATTGTCCGTAGCTTATTGGTTTTTCGTTTCCTCCGGTAGTTCCGGAAGCTGTCTAGATAATTCTGTCACGTTCCTTTGAGTCTGCCGACGGCCGGGGCGCTTCTACTCTACATATCTATACGAATGGATGCGATAGTGACCAACCCTGAGTGATATGCCTATTTCAATACCTGTTGTTGATGTACTTATTTGCAAATGTAGTTACAAAATATTAAGTTTTAAATTTGAATACAAGCACAAGCACACACCTGCCCAATTAGGACAGCTATTGCAATTTATGGACATTTACCACTATCTTACCAAATCGACTTGTTTATGACTACCATTTGTATAATCTACACCATTCATTATGTAAATTACGTTTAAGCATATTCACATAACATAATATGTAACAGTTGCTCGTATAAAAGACTTGTAACCGTCTAATTTACATGTAACATGTAGTCCACCGAGCTGGTTGTCTCACTGACCTATTTATTTTCAGCGAGTCACCTAACACTACCGCCGCAGTATGACGAAGGACATATTCGTTCTTTTGATGCGTTGAATCTATCGGACCTTTTCATCTGACGACTGTTGGATAATTATTCAAACTTGATAATGATAATACTCTTAATTCACTCTTATTGTACATTTGAGTACATATTTATATTCTAATCTTTGATATAAGTTTGAATAATAAAACACGTCATTTTATATACAAAAGAAGATGTTCCGTTTTCATTGTTCTTTAGTATGTAAGTACTCGTTTTGACTTCTTAATTTGTAGGCATAAGTGCGTTTTCACATTATCCGATCCGATATCGGATGTAGGACCGATATCCCATACATTGAAGCCGACATCTTTGATTTTTGCCTTTGAAATCCTTCCGACATCCGATGTCGGATCGGATAATGTGAAAACACACTAAGAGATCTGATTGCTGATTGTTGAGGATATCTTCCCCTTGTTTCATCGTCATTCGCCTGCCCTTATCCCATGTATTTGTGGTCGGCGCAGCATGTCCTTCTCTTCCACCATACCTCTCTATCGCCCATCATCTCATCAAGTCATCATCCACTTGCTTTCGTTTCATATCATCTTTCAGGTGCCCGATTGATATTCCGAAATAAAATACGCCGATTTTCGTTACGCCGACAACGATTCGCCGACGTCTGTTTTGGCCGAATAACGATTGGAAGATTCTCATTTCGCATAATATTCGTTCGTAAACGGAGTCGGTAGGCAGAAATTTGATACGCCGATTTACTTTTCGACGAATAATCATTTAGTAATTGTAAAAATTGGCCGACACAAAATTGGTCGAAACACAATAGGTCGAGTGATCATTTGTTTTTTTTTTTTTTTGTGAGTTGACTGGAGCCTGGAATTTGCGTACAAAGTGTTCTGCGGATTCAAAAATCTAGTTGTTAGATCGTTTATAAGTATTTCACATTTATTTCATTTACTTATTTATATTACTCATCATGTTCTGATTCCAAGGGTTAATTTTAGTAAATATATGTATTGTAGTTTTCAACTCATCAAATTTTTTCAAGAACATAATGTCGCCAGTAGGTATATGTAAATTATTCCCGCAACGAAAATAATTTCACTTTATACATAACCCCCCCCCCCTCTTTCTTCCCGTGGGTGTCGTAGAAGTCGACTGTGGGGTGGCCACTGTGGGGTATGGATTAAATTGTGGCTTTGCCACTGCAATGTCACAATCTGGACTTCTTTCAACTACTTTTTGCCAAGAGTGGCACTGAAACTTAGTAGTTAATGTGCTCTAGCTACCCCTTTAAGGGCTACAGGCGTGATTATAAATGTATGTATGTACGTAAGAAAAAAAGTGTCTATTAAGCGCGTATTTTTTTTACAACAGCGATAATTTATTCGTCCGAAAATATTTTAACAATGTATAAAATGTGAAACGTTATTCGACTAAACATGGCCTAAACGAACATATTACTTTGCTAAATGAAAAATGTCCAATAATAGTTCGGATAATTTGCACAGAAGCGAACTGAACTGTATGCGAACCAAGATTCTACGTAACGTTATTCGACCAAAAGTGACAACGATAGTTTGATTATTCGGCTAAATGGCATTCGGCGAATCGTTGTCGGCGAATCAATAATCGGCTAAAAAATTGTCGGAGAATCATTAGGTAGCCCATCTTTCACACAGTCCATCCATCTTATCTTTAGTTTTTCTCTCCCGTTTATTCCCTTCTTTAGCGGATCATATTTAATGGCTAACAGTTGTAAAGAAGTTTGCAATTACGTACTACCTGTTACGTTTACTTTAAACTAAATCGATAATTTTACAAAACGAATATATTGACGAAAAACTTCACTCAATTTATTTTTTACGCCTTTAGAAATGACCGTAAGTACTTGGACGTTTTTTTGCGAACCATTGAAAGCTTCAACAAAGAGTTGGAAGGAAACGCGGCGTTAGAGCCGCCTTTGTCCGCTCAAGAAAGCGATTTCCACAGAACCAATCGTTGCTCAATAACTTGTACACAAATACAAAACGCCTTATTTGCACTGTTGTAAGTATAATACTTACAACAGCATTTTTATGAGGAGGCAAACGAGCTGACAGGTCGCCGCAAACGTGCTGTACATGGATGGACACACGAAACACCAGAAGGGTTGCAGGTGAGTTGCCAGCCAGATGGTGTACGCCGTACGGTCTTTTCTTGAAGGTCTGAACAGCACGGGAAGCATGGTCGCGCGATAAATGAAAAAACATCTGGCCGTCCCTATCGCACTTACTAATAGTGCGATAGCGCGACGGCCTGATATTTTATCGTCTATCGCGCGACCATGCTTCCCGTGCAGATGAAAGTCAAAGATCTAGGAGTTTTGGCTGGCACTGTCTTCTATGCACATTGACAGCTTGATTTCACATGCCACAAAAGCTCGCTAGTTTACGTGCAGATTTATTTACGTTGACATAGCGACAACGACCTCATTGGCATGCGCGGTGCGCCCACGCAGTAGCAGCACGAAATAACGAGGAAGCGTGCAGATGCCAGCTAGGGCGCGGGGCGGCTAGGCATGTAGGTCAGGATTCAATGTAAACATCGTTTTATTTGATATTGTAAACGGGACTTAATCGAGGAGCAGTCACCTCCGAGGCCACGGCGACAGATAAAACGCCTTGAAACGCGATTAAATCCCGTTTACAATGAAAATAGTGGAAGGTTACATCAGTGGAACTGTTTTGTTGATGTTATGTCGTGTCATACAGATTTCCTTTGCATGGTTTATACGACTACAGCCCAAATCCAAACATACGAGTAGATAAAGTAAGAAGGTACATTTCCGTATTAGAATACCGCGGTGTGATAAGTATACATATGAGGAAGGAAACTGCTTTTGTTCTATACGTATAATTGTATAGTCAACCAATTGGAACCCTAGAGGCCACTCTGCAACCATGTCAAAATGACAAGTAGTAAGACATCTCTTACAATCTGATTAATAAAATGTAAGTATATTTATGTAAATTTGTAAGTAAGTATACTCGTATTATGTAGTTTTATTTTTGTAAACGTTTGTATGATGTGATATGTATGTAACCATTTAGGTTTATTAAGTAGATATTCAATTTCTCGTCTTGTTATATTTCTTGCACCTATTAGCTCTTATTGATCTCTGTTTGGCCCAAAGGTTAGCTGGTAGAGAATGCCTTTTGGTATTAAGTTCGCCTTTTGTACATTTTTTTTACTGTGCAATAAAGTTTAAATAAATAAATAAATAAATAATAACGTCACTATGATATAGTTCTACAGTGGCCTAGGGTTCCAATTGGTTGACTAAATATATCTTATTGAATTTTAGGGAACCAAAACCAACGGAGCGACATACTGTAAACGTGATGGTTTGATAGGTGAACATGATCACTATGCTTTTGCTTCAGTAAGGAAGGAGCAGGAACAAAGTGTTTAGGTACTAGGTACTACTTAAATGGCTAAAGCTGGATGAGTAGCGTAACGTTTGCAGTCTGATTCTAGCTAGGTGGAATTTAATGCCAATTAATTTATCTGTTATATTTCGCTTTCTAACGCCCTTGTAACACAAGTAACCGCGTCCGGGTGTAGTGTGTGGGATGGCATCCAACACAACTTACATCACCCGTTCATCTCACATTATCGATATTTAGAGGTACATTACAACATACTACAATCTATTTGACGACTGGTCTGGCCTAGCGCGTAGTGACTGCCTTCTAAGCCTATTTGTGTGATGAGCACAGATATTTGTCCCTGAGTCATATATGTTTTCTATGTAGTTTGGGGTTAGGTTGATCTGTGTAAGGTGATAAGGTCATATTAAGGCGTCCCCAATATGTATTTAATAGGTAAGAAACGAGTACAGTCACCGGCAATAACGTCGCACAAAAAGAACGCCGCAAAAATATCTGACACTATCTCATTTCTAGAGCCTAAAGAGCGTGTCATAAATTTAAGTAGCCTTCTTTTTGTACGATATTATTGACGGTGGCTGTAAATACTTCTTCTTGTAAGCCAATAATTTGTCCAACTGAAGGCGAAAAGTGCCAAAACCATTAATTTTTGTAAATGTTTGCATAGAAGCAAATGGGCTGCTTGCGTGTCGCTGAAGGATCACTTACTCGATGTAATGTAGGTCAGCTTATAGGTTATCTTTGCATATCTACAGGTACACTTACTGACCTCAGTCTGTAAGCTGTTACATAGAGAAAAGAGCTCAAGCTATTAGCTTACAGCCCTACAACCTGTTACTGCAAAATCATATTAATTTCGTTTTCTTTCATGAGTGGCGCTGAAACTTGAGTAGCTTCATGTGCTCTGCCTACCCCTTATGGGAGATGTGAGTTCATGTATGTGTATTTTATAATTCTTAGAGGCTTGTAAGACTGTGTCATATTTCGGGCATCGAACGATCGACCGTCTTAGCGATGACGTCTTCATTAAGGGGTTCTCCTTAACTTATAACTGTTGCCTCCATATTTCACCTTGCTATCTTGTAAATAATTCAGTTAACTTTGACCGGCGACCGTGATCGATCCCCGTCAGCTGAGGCGATACGGCTATTAATAATGCTCTTGGCTTGGCTTAATGATTGTCGTAGCATACTATATTTGGCTACTCTGTCACTGTACATATTTGATGATGATTGATAAAGTAAGAATTGCAACGCGATCATTAATTCATCATTCGCTTGTCCATATCCCAATTACTTGAGGTCGGCGCAGCAGGTCTGTTTCTTCCATACCTCTCTATCGGATGTCACCCCATCATTCACTTGCATTCGTTTCATGTCACCTCTCACGCAGTTTATCCACCTTTTCTTCGGCTTTCCGCTCGCGCTTCCTCCTTCCACATTCGTCCATAATACTTCACAAAAAAAAAATCACAAATCGTTTATTTGCCAAACAATATCTACATTTGTTTTTTGAAAAATATTTTTACAAAGGTATACAAATTACATTAAATTCTAGAAAAGTGCATGCACAGAGACAATAAAAAAAGCCATTTAAACTAAGTAAACAGGGCAGATATGCATGCATGCACTTGTCTCGTAACATGACTTTCATCCAACCACATCACATGATGTGATATGATGTCATCATTCTTGGCTTGTAACCATTGGTAAGGTCTCCTCGTTCAGTTATTCAAGTAACTAGCTTTGACCTGTGCCCATCGATCCTTGTCAGTTGAGGCGATACGGCTATTAATAATGCTCTTGGCTAAAAACTTTGGACTGCCAGGTGCTTAACCGGAGGGCTCCCTCGTGTCTCATACCTACTAATATAACTCTTTTGATAGTTATCTTAGCGCTACGGTTATACTGGCCTTAAACATTTGTTAGTAACCTTTACCTCGCCTTGTTGTATATAATTTAGGCAACTTTGACTCGCAGCTGTGATCGATAGCTGCTGGAATCAAGCCTATGAAAAATACTCACTTGGTTGAGAACTATAGTCTATTTAATTTATATATTAAGAACTAAATAGACGGTCGCAGGTTTTCCTAAATACATATTATGTAGTACTTATCGCTCGCAAACCACTAAACTAAGTCTAAGGGTTTTTATTTATTGTGTTTTTTTTTTACATACTATTACATATATGTATGACAGAATCATGAAACTTTTAGGAAAGAATGGCACCATTTTCCTTGGTTTCATTTACGAAACTTGACTTCCGTGGCGGCTTTTGGCGAATTGCCAGCTGCCCTATCAATACATAATAGAACAAACTTTTGTTTCATCTTATTGTTGCTTGCCATATTCGTAAAGTGATATTTCTCGGACAAATGGGTTATTTATCATCTTAAGTATTACATAATGTAAACTGTAACTCGGGAAAGTTTTGAAGATCTACGGATTGATGATCATTTATTAAGTAACTTAAGAATAGGTAGTTTTTCATGACTTCTCTTTCATGAGTTCTACACAACTTGTGAATCGAAAGTAGCTTTTTTGCGACTACATTTTTAACCTCTTTCTTGCTGGTCCCATAGTGGATACCCTCCTCCATCTGACGGGGGGGGGGACTGAAATCTTGAGGCTGAGGCGTAGGGTTAGAGCCGGCGTAGTTTTATTTGACGTTCATAAGCGCATGTATTGTAATGAATGTGCATGCCTATGATGCCTACTTGAAAAATAAATTATCATTATCTTTAACCACTTTATACTGACAAGGTCACTGTGAGTATATGTAGCGATATTTACAACTGCAGCAGTGTTACGTTAGCGTGGAATCAAAGCCAAGAATGTAATAATGTAGGGCATATAGGAGGGTTCATCGATCAGGCTGGCTGCCACCCAAGAGAGGTGAGCGCTCGGCCTCCGCAGACGCTTCGGCGTCTTCCATACACACTCGATAATGGAGAATTCTCACTGTCTAACAAAATACATGTCTGACACCTTCTTCTCCTTCCAGTGCCATCTCCTACAGGAGGTTGGCTGTCATAACCTTAACCTTTATGTACACAGCTTACAATAAATAAATTACTTACTTATTTACTTACTCACTTATAAGGTCTATACAGACACGGACTTTAAGGTACATCATCATCATCATCCTCCTTGCGTTATCCCGGCATTTGACACGGCTCATGGGAGCTTCAGGTCCGCTTTGACAACTAATCCCAAGATTTGGCGTAGGCACTAGTTTTACGAAAGCGACTGCCATCTGACTAACTAGGCCTTATTGGAATTAGTCCGGTTTCCTCACGATGTTTTTCTTCACCAAAAAGCGACTGGCAAATATCAAATGACATTTCGGACATAAGTTTCGAAAAACTCATTTGTACCAGCCGGGGTTCGAACCCGCGACCTCCGGATCGTAAGTCGCACGCTCTTACCGCTAGGCCACCAGCGCTTCACGGATTTTAAGGTACAGTCGCGCGGAATAATGAGCAAGTGCTTTGGTTAAACCATTCGTAGATTAGGTATTGAGCCAGGAGTTAGTCGTCGTCCGGATGATCATTTCCCCTGGATCTTTCCCTGGAATTGACACCAATTAAATAAATAAGTCTAAAATCATTTCCTCCCAGCATCCTAACGCATAATGTGATTCTCTTTCCTTCCCCGAATTTCCCGCCGTGTTCCTTTAATGACTCTTCGGAGCAGTCGCTACGCGAACACGTCTAATAATTAACCTTTTTAATCAGGTTTCTTCGAAGAGACTTATCATGTGACCTTGAGTCTAAAGGTATATTGTTCCGAAGAAAGGGTCACGATTAGGGTATGCAAAAACCGGTTAATTTAAAAAACCGGTTAATAACCGAACCTTTTCCTTCAAAACCGGTTAACCGGTTATTAACCGGTTTTGAGATTTTTTAGTAAATGGCCGTACTACGCAATAATTACCATTACATTTAAGAATTCTGATGTTGATGATATCGTAGCAGGTATTACTTGTACGATGAAGATCATTTTTATCCAGTTTTTGGAAGTTTTGTAAAATGCGGAAATTGCTAAAAAGGGCTTGAGTGGTTTGACTGTGATTTGTCAGTTTTGCGTTTTCTAGGCATGTCACGAAGGTCTACAGCTCCCAGAGCCACTAGTAATACAAGCAATTGAAGAAGACCAAGATCTCCATTTGTAAGAAAACCAAGATCTCCATTTTACCTTTCTTTTAGAAATATAGTTTGAAATATACAGTAGACTCCGGTTACAACGACGCTCAAGGGACCGCTGATATTACGTCGTACTAACCGGATGTCGTACAAAACGAATTTCAATTCTTTTAAATAAAAGTAATATCTACACATCACTATTACTAAAACATTTCAATCAATAGGTGTATTTACAGGGTATTATTATCATAGTATTAAGCCTTAAATTCATGAATTTTTCTTTTAACGAGATATGAATATATGTAATAGACAATGGTTTTCTAACTCTGGGAAAAAAAATAAAAAAAATATTTAAGACCGATTTTTATACTAAATCAGTGTTAGAAGTTAAATAGGCCAAATCTTATTTATATAAATATATCGTTATTGGTAAGTTTTATTTAAAAAAAAAATTACTACTATTAAAAAGGTACACTATTTGTGAAACCCCTATGATAAATGTTTAAACATAAACTAATTACTAACTTAGAAAAAAACAGCCTAAATCACATACTAAAAATCGCCATCATCCTGTTTTTTACACTTTTCCGCCATTTAATCTTAATCCTTTAATAATAAATAGTAAATCATTATATTATTTAATTTATTTAATCGTTTATTAAATAGTAATAAATAATGAATAATAATTCAGCAATAAATGTGATTGTGGATAGCTACATATCGAGCCACGGGCCATCAAATATATGATGCATATATACATCACCATGCATTTAAGGGTTAATACCTTATTATATTGTGACTTGTTTAGTTATAAAAAGTAATTTTAGTATGCGTGCTTGCTCATCATTTGTAAGTAAAGCTAGTTTATACGCAATCGAAAAATAAAAATTTGGTTCTATTTAGCTTATAAGATTAAACCCGAGGCGAACAAATTGTTAAAATTTTAAAACTAATGCTCCAAAAAGTTACATGGCCATAATGTAATCTTGCTACTTGTTGTAGGCAAGACAGGGGGCCGTGCTCGGGCGGAAGTAGCTTTGTTTCCTTAATTTACTACATAGTAAAACTAAAAACGTTGTCGCTCGTCGTTGCAACCGGACTTGACGGACGGATTTTGTGTAAAATGTGTCGTAAAAAGCGGCTGGTCGTTAAAATCGGAGTCGTAATAAACGGATGTACTTTCATACTATCACATACGAAAACCTAATAAATACCTGTGCTTACGTCGTTGTAAGAGGTTGGACGTTAGGTCTATGCGGAGTCGTAATATACTAACCGGACTCTACTGTATAAAATGTGTATTTGAGTGGACTCGGGACTAATTTTTAAAATAAAATCATTACAGATAACAATGTTGTCAATGAAAAGTAATAAATAAATGTTTATTACTACAAAACATTAAATAATTACATATTTTTGACCCTTTTTATGCCTAATTTAACAAATTTTGAGAAATAAATATAGTTTCGGTTATTAACCGGTTAGAGAATATAAAAACCGGTTTTTAACCGAGGCCAAAATGTCTCGGTTAACCGGTTTTTCGGTTAACCGGTTAACCGGTTTGCATACCCTAGTCACGATACTTAGGCGAACTGTTTACTTTTTTGCTAAAAACTTGATATTCTAAGGTAGCGGTGGGCAAATTTTAAGGAATTTTAAGAGAAGGGCTAGATTTACACCGAAAATGCATTTTTACTACAGTGGCCATATGACACACTATTTTGAAGGACCGGTGGAGGGCCCGCACTTTGCCCACCGCTGTCCGCTGTTGTAAGCAATCTGGGGCGGTGTTGGTGTTGGTTGATCTATCATGTTGGCACCGTCCCAGAGGTGAGTGCTCGGCCTTTGCAGACGGCCTGTCTTCGCCACGACAGACAGCCCAGACAGCTGTTGTCAGAGACCTAACAGTATATCATTTAAAGTAAAAAAATAAGTTTAATACGTTAAACTTTCATGAGACATATTCAAATAATTACTGAATCTACGGTTGTACTCACGTTATTATATCGCTATTGCTGCGACATGTTTCGGGCCAATTTGGAGGCCACTCTCAGGCATATAGGAGATCACGCGGCGGCTAAACTCCGTGGACACGTAACTCTGCAACTCCGAAACTCCGTGGATAACGTAAATACAACCGTAGATTCAGTAATTCTTTGAATAAATTTAATAGTAATGACAACAAGACTACATCAAAAACGATATGTAATAAACATTACAATCAGATCGCTACCGAACTGTCATTCATGACACGAACTCGTAACGTAACGCACGCGACCGCCGCACGCGCCGCTGTCTCTGTGATATGACAATTGTCGTACAAGTTGATAATTTGACAGCGCCACGAGGAAATCTCTTGTCATGTCACCTTCTTTAGCAGAGGTGAAATTACTATTTCACAATTTGATTATTGTCACAATGGCGATTTCTTTGATCATATTTGTTGTTAGATTTCTTCCATATTCCGGTTCATGCGTTCTGCCGTATTTAGTCTCTTTAAAATTTAAATGTAGGATTACTACTGCGAATAACGTACATGCCTAAAGAAAATGATGACGAATACCGCGTTACCGAATATGCCTAAATAAGAAAAGGACAAACAACAAACATGGTTAAAATTTACAGACTGTCGACAGAAGTCAAGCAGAAGTCCGGAAGCTCCCAATACGAGGCCAAACATGAAACTTGTACATTCAGAACAAACACAGTACACAGTACCTAATCCACAGACTTTACAGTCACCTGCAATAATTTCGCACAAAAAGAAGGCTGCATCTCTCTTATGGCTCTATTAGAAATAAGATGATTGTGTCAGAAATTTTTGCGGCTTGCTTTTTGTGCGATAAGTTAGCGTAAGCTTAGTGCATTGCTGCTACGAGTAGTTATATGTGCTTCCTGCGAATTTGCAGTCATTACCAAGCCATTATACCCTGACTTGTCACCGCTACACCACACCTCAATGGCGCCGGCACCGGGATCGCCAGTTCACCGCCCTCGCTAATAACTACACATGCAATGCTATTTATAATGATGATTCAAATGTACGAGTAGACATGTCAAGTTTTATCATGGGATTTGTGGACGGCGACACGGATGTTTGGGTTAATTAATGCCGGGTACGCATTGTGGAAATTGCTTGTTATATGCGGCAGTACCTATATGTGATCTTGCTTATCTATTTTGCATGTGTGTAATCTTACATAACATTAATAAGTAATGAAACTAAGATGACGTTGCAATGATACTTGATAACATAGTCCGAATCAAAACTTTCAGGCCATTTAGATACGTATTTTGAATTTTCACTTCTTCCGCGCGGAAGCACTCCACGTAATACGTACACGTTTTTTTAAGGTCCTAATGAATTGAATCAGGAAATACAGCAAGTAAAATGAACTGTCATTGTAGAGGTACAGTCGACCACAAAGAGATGTATCCACTTTTTCACCTTATTGCATTGTAATAAGGTGAAAAAGTGGATACATATCTTTGTGGTCGACTGTACAGGTTAGCTGCGTGAGTTAGGAATTTCTGTTTACATGTCAATCTGGTAAAGTGGAAAGAGTTATTGACAAGTTACCGCAAATAACGCGACTCGTGTCACCGCAATAACGCAAGTGCTCACTTTCCCTACATCATGCGGGCGGTAAATTAAATAATATTAGTACCTACCACAGAAAAGAAACTTGATAGCTTGATACAATACCGAAGTTATTTTATCTGTAGCGCATGTAAAGGAACGTCAAGTTATGCCAAAACTAATAATTGCTCAGAGCTACGCTGAGCCATAACTGCCACGCACAAGAAGCCATGATCGAGCGAAGCGAACAGATTATCGCCACCACTGGTGTTTAATTATTACTTTGCCATTACCTTACCTTCCTTTGCTTTTCGGCAGGGCTAGCACATGAGTCCGCGACATAGAATTACTCGATCTGAGAAAAAGACTTGTGACCTATGTCGCGGTGAGATACTGTCGCGCTAGTCGCTTCTTCTTTATCTAAACACCAACCTATTATAAATGTACTGTTCTGCAGTTTATCTAAACACCAACCTATTATATGTGTTTATAAGCAATATTTATAACATGTCAACTGGGGAAAGGCTTGGGCCGGGGCGAGGTCGGTCAGTTGCACGCTACGTAGGTACAGACAGGCGCACCTAATGTGCTTGAACTGATTATCCATATGTGGCTAACACAATCTATGTATAATGACTAATGTGTTGTGTTGAACACAGACTTAAATATTGTCCAACTAGGGTACTCCGCAGTAATTGTGATATCACAGTGACAGTCCATCGCCCACATTACAATTGTACCCATATCCCACAGTCGACTTCTCTGACACGGGGGAGAAAAGGTGTGGTGAAATCCTTAGCCTGTCACAACTCGGGGTAAATTTATCATTCCTCTTTCTTAATCGAATAATAGGGACAGATAAGTTCAAATGAAAATTGTCTCAAATATCAGAACACGCCTCTATTGTTAAGACGTTAGTGCGTTTCAACATTATCCGATCCGATATCGGATGTAGGACCGATATTCTGTACATAAAAGGCGCCATCTTTGATTTTTGCCTTTGAAATCCGGAAAAATCGGATCGGATAATGTGATAACGCTCTTAGAGCGCGTGTTCCTATATTTTTGAGAGCTTTGGCAGCTCCGATATATCTGACGACTGTACTAAACCCCGCGCACTTACAAATTGTACCGAAGTGGAGTCCTCGTCTAAGAAATATCGATTGTGTACATTGGCGGGCTATTTCGGTTTTTGACGCATCACCCACTCCCCCCGCTCGACTCGGGTCAAGAACGAGTCGCGTTTCCAATACTTCCATTGTTTTTTTACCATTCTCATTTCAAAATGTCTACTTATTATTTCCTGGATGCCAACTACTTAGAAATTGCAGGCGCAATTCTGCCGTAACTTTTTAAAAGGCTTCTTCTTAGAACATTTTCTTAGATCTTTACTACCTTCACTATTTCGTAACCTCATTGTAGGGCCGATATAGACGGACTGAAAATCTGCAATTTTGTATGGGACTTGCACCGGCCCTAGACTTACGGCTTCGACTGCTATACAAATAATGTCGTTTAAGCAGTCTGATTGAATCTACTTTTAAGCAATGCCGTTTAACATTGGATGTTTATCAGATACGGTTATTAAACTGTTAAACAGTAATTTACACTCCATTTTCCACCAAAAATACGAAAGTTTGAAGCCCCCGAAACCGTGAAAACTTGTTGCTGCGAACTTATCAAAGGCTCATTATTTGGAGGACTTTAGGAGTGTCTCGCGAAGCTCATGAATCATGGCGGCCCTAACTGACACGCACACTTCTACACACTGTAAAACAACACCTTAACACTACTTAATACGGTTCAATTTACATAAATAACTGGATAGGTCGTTATCGGTCATGAAAAACAAAAGAGCATCGATGAATTCATCGCTCCGTTCTGATTTTCAATCTAATTTGTACGTGTATAGTGCCAAAACAGTATAGTGCCAAAAATATGTGCAGAGGATTTTATTGCCTGAACACTAAAATAGTTAATTTAAAAGTGGAAAACTACTGCCTTGGGTGGGACCCAAGAGATCGTGAGTTCCAAGTTCCAAGCAGCGATTTTCCACTTTTACATGTTATTGTAAGCCTGGTAGCATCGACTGCAAGGCAAACGTTTCTGCTTCTCGAAAAGTAGGTACTTAAGGTTGCGAATCCACTGGGCCTAGTTTGGGAGTAAATACGTTTTAGATTAGGAACGGGAATGTTATTAGGTGTAATAAAATTTGAGTGTTATTTATAGTGGTGTAGGGTTGGTATTGCGGTGGGCGCGCGGCAGGTTGGTTGTCACGCGATGCCAGGGCGAGGTTATTGAACAAATATGACAAGACATGCCTGTGTACTTCGATTTCAGGGAGTGGAAATACATCCTAATGTAAGCATCACAATGAATAACATTCTGTATAGGTATATAGCCTTATACTGATCGTAGCTCATCTGTGCATGGGCTTAACGAATGTCAACAGTAAACGTCAGATTTGGCGGCACTTCACTTTTAGGTTGTAATAGTTTTTTGTACGGATTGTGACGACTGATAGTAGATGATTAATTGATATTATATTCCTGATTAGTAATTGGCACTGTAATTGGAACAATCAATGTAATAAAGCAAATTTCATTTCATTTCATTTATTTCTCACATATAAGCTAACAGTGTTTCACCAAAACGCTTACACGGTATACAATAAAAGACTAAGAGCTAAACAATTATAAATAACATGCAGGAGATATACAATTATACATTTAAAAAAATATCAAAATAAAAAATGTCAATAAAATTATCAAGAATCACTAAGTATTAAATAATATCAGGTACCAAATTTATACGTTATAAGTCAGGACAAAAATAACAATACAAGTACAACTACGCAGAATCAAGTACCGGCATGACAGCTTTTAAAAAAACACCTAACCGGTCAGCAAATATGTCGGCATCCTGGACCTGCATTAATACCTCATTTATTAGCGAGACGGCCCGGGCGGACGGCGCATTCGCAGCACGCACAGTACGCGTGACAGAGGCTGCCAGTAGGCGTCTACGCCTTCGAGCAGGACGTGCACCACCCGAAACCGAATCTTCCCCCAATGGGCAAAAACTGGGCAGAGGAACAGCCAGCCCTACGCGGCCCAACACACTGGGATTGTCGACCCTACCCCAGAACAGAGAATGGTAATGCGCTATGAGGAGCTTTTTACGCCTGAGTTCTAGAGAGTCAAGGCCAACCATCCCTAGGACGAATTGGGAAGGGTACAGAAAGGGATAGTATCCATAAACCTTTTTATAGGCAAACCTTGCAAATTTGCGCTGCACCCTTTCGAGCATAAGTGTATACTTCGCCTCGTGTGGGTCCCATACCATAGCTCCATACTCCAACCGACTCCGGACATAAGCATAGTACAGCGCCAACGATGGCCTGAGACCTGAAAATTGGGCAGATATTCTTAGGATAAATCCTAAAGTTTTGCACGCAGTTTTACAAGTCACCGTTATTTGCTCACGGAAATCAAGTTGAGTATCCATTATGAGCCCGAGATCCCGTATCTTACAAACTCTTTGCAGCTCACAGCCATGTAGGTGATAGGGATTAATGATAGGGTGTTTTGCCCTAGAGAAAGTGATCACTTTACATTTGGAGATGTTAAAGTGGAGGTGATTTTCTTCACTCCATGCCACAACTGCATCAATATCACTTTGCAATTGTTGACAGTCAGAATCACCTTTAATATCTAAAAATAATTTTAGATCGTCCGCAAACAATAAGCATTTGGCAGCACTAACGACCTTCGGCAAATCGTTGATCATAATTAAAAATTGTGTTGGGCCGAGAGTGCTACCTTGGCTTACTCCAGAATGCGTAAAATACGGCCTAGAGCAATAGCCTGCCAGCCTCACGAATTGATTCCGATTACTCAAGTAGTTTTCAAAGAAGCGCAACAATTTGGGAGAAAATCCTGCCATGGCAAACTTTTCAAGAAGGATGTCATTATCTACGACATCAAAAGCCTTCTTAAAATCAAAATAGGCAGCGTCCACCTGGCGTCGGCCATCCATCGCCATCGCGACATAGTCCACAAAGTTGCTAAGGTTAGTGGTAGTAGAGCGACCTTTGCGGAACCCATGCTGGTCATCGTCGAGCTGGGTGGATATCTGCCGAGTTATTTCACTGTCAAGGATTGTCTCAAATAACTTTCCAAAAACAGGCAGCACAGCAATCGGCCTATATCCCGTGACGTCCGAGCCTGAACCGCTTTTAGGCACTGGGGTAACCCTGGACCTTTTCCAGCATGCAGGGTAAGTCGCAGTTTGCAGGGAAAGGTTATAGATGTGCAGGAGTGGAACTTCCAGAGCCGATATGCAGTCCTTAGCCAGAAAAGGAGGAACCGCATCGGGCCCAACCGAAGAGCGAGGTTTCAGCTTTCGTGATGCTTTGTGCAGCTCCGAAGCACCTACACTGTCAATAGAGACACACATTGCATCGTTCTTGCTCTTATGTGCAGCCTTGACTGGATCCAGTTGTGGCTCCTCCGTCTGGAAAACACTGCAGAAATAACTGGCAAAAGCATCAGCGGCATCTTGCCCCGTTACTGTAATATCCTGGTAAGTATACATGTTAGATTGCAGTCGGTCATTCCGCTTGCTTTTGATGTGTTCCCAGAATTTTTTAGGATCGCGTGTGATGTCATGTTCAATTGTTTCCTTATAACGCTGATACTCTTTCTCTATTAAAAATTTTGCTCGTCCTCTGTAATATTTATAAAGTTCGCGGTTGTACATTGAACCGGTTTCTTTATATTTTTTAAAATGCGTAAATTTATTTCGGATGTTTTGTATTATTTCCTTAGTGTACCACTTAGGATAACAGTACTTACAATTATTACTTGGTAGCCACTGTTTCTTTATGGGGACAAAGTTGGAAAAACAAGTTTTTAACTTATCATAAAAAACATTACAAGCCAAGTCAACTTGTTTTTCCTGACATACTTCACTCCAGTCAATGTTAGCAATCGCTTCGTAAAGTGCTCTGAGATCAGATTTCCTAAAATCCCATTCTAATTCAGGTAAGGGGTTAAAACTTAATCGTCTTTCGACCGACTTCTCACGTCGATACAGCTTAACCGTGGCCGATAATGGGGGGTGGTATGCGTCAGGGGGCACCAGTGCACTGACGTCACCTGACACACCCACACGTTCAGGACACAAATCACTCAATACTAGGTCCAGAATACCTCCATATGAGTTACATATAGAGTTGTACTGACAAAACTTGGTAAATTCAATAAACATATCATATTGTCTTTTAACATTGGCACTGCAAGAGTTTAAATTAAAATCGCCAAAAATTAAAATATTTAAGTTAGGAAATTTACAAGGAATATCTTCCAAGCAATTTAAAGTTTGAATGTAAAGACTATCACTAATATTAGGGGGTAGATATATTACACAGCAAACAAATTTAATATCTTTCCATCTCACGATTGTAACTGTAGCTGTTAAATGTAGCTGGAAGCAGTGGTTTAAATGATAAACCCCTATACCGGAGCTCGATGGCCATGCCATGCCATGGAGTCATGCCCTCAAATGTAACTGGAAGCAATGGATTAAATGATGGACTACTGTAACTGAGCTCTTGAGCCTTTGCGTGGCTCACACTAATAATATGCGGCGTTCCATGCCTGAAGAGTCTTCGTGCTTCGTGTGTAGGAAATAGCTTTATAAAATAAACATATAAAAATAAAATGCATTTATTTCAGACTACTTCAGTCCATAATTTTGTTAGACATTTACAGTCAATCTAAACATAAATGTGTAGCTGAGACCAGTATTTAATTAATGACCACTGTTTATATCAGGTATATCAGGATTTATGTATGTGGAGCATTTGGATATGGAAGGTAGGGTTGCCACTGTTGCCAGATGGCCGAGATTTGGTAGGCTTGAGGTGCCATAATAATAATGGTCACTTAAGTATGTAGGTCACACATCAGTCAAAGTTTCTTATCGTTTCGCCGAACATTATCGCAAACAACGCAAATGTCGTAAGTGTCGTAATCGTAACTGTATTGTGCGAGCGACTGTTGCGAGATGTTACCGACATCGCGTCATCATAAATAAATGACGCAATGACGATTTGGTGATTTACGAAGTACTTTCCTGTTGGAGCAAAACAATGCGAGTTTGTGAATTCAAAAGAAGGGACAAATGATACTCGTCACGAACTGGTGGAATTGGGCCAAAATTCAACTTTGATTTGACAGTGACTGTACCTATTACCTTATGCTGCAAAGTTATGTGATCCCCTCCCTCCCTCATGAAAGCAAATGTAGGGACACAGCTACGTAGGCGGTAGGTGCATATTCCCCCACCTCTAAAATTGGAGGGTAGAAGTTTGTATGGACAATCCACAATTTTCGAATTTAGCGAGCGGAGCCGCGGGCAAAAGCTGCTATTTCTTAAAGCAAACGTTAATCAAAACCAACACAACACAACTATCAGACATAGTTTAACTATGTTGTTTTATGACCTTTCCTACCTCCGCGCGGGTTGTTGACTCCGGGAAAGTGAAACCGCTTATTGCAACACTTCAGATACAAAATGGCGGACACTGCACGAGTTGAAGATGGACTTACGTTAGCGTGCTGTGATGTGATATGATACGTTCGATGTATGAGTGACGTATGATGTAATGAGCATGTTAGGTTGCTTACATGCGGCTAATCTTGTCTAATTACTTGAATGGCATATTCGTATACATATGTTTTCTGATAATGAAAAGACAAAATACCTATACGTACTACGAATACTTCGACCGATGCTGTGTTGGTTTGAGTTTATTTTTAGCCAAAATTTGTATCCATCTTATCTTATCTTAAATCTGCCGAGGCCCTTACGGATACACTTCGACCTATAGTACACTGGTCAAAAAGAGAAATAAAAAAACAAAGTGTGATGTAAAGCTGCATTTTTGGTATGTTATTTGGGGTCCTTGGGGGAATGTAGGACTATATTTTGCAAGCAAAAAAATGGTGTGCTAACTTCGTAATTTAAAAAAAAAAGTAAAAAAAATCAGACTTTTTTTGGTTTTTGCCGTTTTTTAAAAAAACCATGCATTTTTGGTCAAAAGTTGCTATGTAATGTTGAAAGCGCATTAAATTCCAAACAGTTTGACATCTTTTTTATCAATGTACGTCAAATATTTTTTGAGATATGAAGCGTCAAAAAAAGAGCATTTTTCTCCTTTCTATGAAAATATTCGTTTTGCTAATATTTTGAGACAGATATCAGCAAAACAACTCAGGCTATTTCATAAATTGTAAAATAAAAATGAAGAATATTTCACTAGCTTTCATTTAAGATCAAAAGAGTGCCAGTTATTTAAAAAAATAGGATTAGTCTAGTATAACTGGATCAGAAATAATCGGTGGATGATAATGGCCAAATGGGATAGTTTACATATATTTACAGGAGGCGTAGCGGAGAACGAATTATTATTATTTGGGGGCTGTTCAAGTATTACTCAGACACATATTTGCGTATATCATATCAACATTTATTTAGTAAGTTAAGTTTACGGTCAGAAAGACCTCAGTATCGCCGCTTGGCGGAAAAAAAAAATTACGAGTAGAAAACCCTCATTAATTGAATCAGATTGTTCCGAAATTGTTCTTGTACGGACTGGTTTTTAAAGCATATCACTGAGGGTCAATAACATCGATGCAATCTCACGAGCGTTGTCGTGGACGTGCCCGAATCATAGTATTCTCCGTTTAACGAAATATCAGTACATAGTACGTGTTGTATTGCACGCGCAGGTCTCTCACCGCCGCGCAGGTGTAGTCGGACTATAACTCGACAGTATACACGCTTGTACAAACACTGAGGAACAGCTGTCTTTTTACGCTGTCACTACATTTGGCGAATCTTCTAGCCAACATGATGTTTGCCCTTACTGCGGTGGCTCGCCTCTGCCTCTCTATGTCCTCCTGGTCTTTTAAACTGGACAACAAGATGTGGCCAAGATATTTGACTTCGTGTACTCTCCGAAATTGAACTCCATCAAGCAAAAGAGGTGGTACTTGTGTGGGCATATGTGCTGCCCCCATGAGCATAAATTCAGACTTGTCCGGATTTTATCTCATGTTATGCTGGCTGGCGTATCTCTCGCATTCTGCAAGTAACTTACGCATGATGAGTGTTCCCACAGATGGTGCTAGTAGGACCATATCGTCTGCATATGCGATGTGATTTATCATTTGCCCATTGATGGAGCAGCCAACCTCGGTACTGGTCAAAGCCTGCGACAGCCCATCTATGTACAATTGTACACGCTGTAGAGAGCCGGAGACATACTGCCTCCTTGTCTCACGCCACAGTTTAGCCCGCTGGCTGTGGACAGAGTTGACTTCCATCTTACTACGTTCTTCTGCTGGGAATACCACTTCTCCAGTACCTTAATAATTGGCGTGGGCGCTTTCCGTTCCCGTAGTTTATTCCACAGCAATTGGTGGTCAAATACAACTCAAGTGGACTTTCTATCACTACAGGAGTTGTGCCATCAAAATGCAGAACCAGGACCCTCAAAAAGGAAAAAGTAAAATGTAACTAATTCTGTTTTATTTTTCTAATTTACTAAACTTCAAAATTTTACTGTATTTTATTTCTTCATTAGTAATAGTCCAATCGATGCAAAGTTAGTTTAGACAATTTTTTAAGATAAACGGATATCAAAGAAAGTAAGATCGAATAGATAGCACTTTCAACCTAAAACTTTTAGCGTAAACTATTTTACCTTAACCAATCTACCAGACTCTTGGCTTCTCTATTTATAGATTTTTTTTTGTTTACCAAAGTAACTATTCGTCTTACTGACCTTTATTTGCACTAAAACTAAAGCAAAATAAATTTTATAAAATGTTATATTGCAATATATATCATATCATGAAATATTTTGCAGATATTTGTCTATAAATATTGGCAAAACGCTACATTTTATAAATGCGTCAAAAATTAACCTTTTTTGACGCTTCATATCTCGAAAACTATTTGACGGACATTGATAAAAAAGATGTCAAACTGTTTGAAATTTAATGCCCTTTCAACATTACAAAGCAACTTTTGACCAAAAACGCATAGTTTTTTAATAAAAAAATAAAAACCAAAAAAAGTCAGATTTTTTTACTTTTTTTTTTTAATTACGAAGTTAGCACACTTTTTTTTGCTTGCAAAATATAGTCTTACATTCCCCCAAGGACTCCAAATAACATACCAAAAATCCAGCTTTACATCACACTTTGTTTTTTTAGCCGATTTTCATGTAAGATTTGACCGGTGTATAGGGATCTTTTGTGTAATTACCTCATTTACCCCCCACGATCCTAAGATCCTTCAGCTATTCAGGAGCTTCTCGACCATCTCCACGTATCGGATGATGAGGCTCATGGGTACTTCTCTGAAGTCCTTTGGCACCAGGTAACCTGCTCCAAAGTTCTTCATTGTTTGTCTGAAAATTTGAGTCCATAGATGTGATTGATATTATTTATGACATACGTATGATTTTATTTATATGAGATGTAATTCATTTCCAATCGGAATTTCCAGACGCACTGCAATCTAACTGCAACTGATATGAAAACTGCATACCGACGTCCGGCAAGTCATATGTATCGGCCCTAAGATAAGATAAAGACACTTATGCATAACGGCCTTCAAGTTCGTAGAGCTTGTGATTGATAGGAATTTCACATCCTTTCTCTTTAAAAATCTCTAATCTACAGATTTACAGAACCATTAATATCCAAATCCGACTCAAGCTGATCCACTGTTTTGCATAATTATCGAAACATCGTGGGAAAGCGTTCCCAAACAGTCGCTCAAGCATATTGAATATCAAATACATAACAACGAATGTTTTAACACGGATCACACGGACATAATTGACTAATCATTTATCTACCTTATCTCTTCGCACTTAGAGTTAATAGGAAAGGTCAGTCTTATGTCTACCATGCGTGTTGAAATCTGAACTTTATCTTGATATAGATAGACTTACGCTTGCTTGATGGTTTATTGTTTTAAACGTTTATTGATCTATTGATAGCCATTAGCCATTGATGTAATATCAACATGAACCGCGCGTTACGATAGACTTAACTTTATGTAACACATACTAGTATTTATATTTGATGTTGTATGAATGATGGCCGTTATGGGATGGGCGATTGTTTTGAATCATTGTTCCTTGACCTTGACTGAGTGATACATCGCTATTTCCGTGTTCGATTGATTCCCATATGGCAGTACAGTTAGTTACCGAGTTTATTTTTAAACGAAGACGAACTAGGACCGGTCGATAGGACGAAAGAGGATATGAGAAAGGAAGAAGTGATAGAGGAGAATGGAAGAGGAAGCCAAGTTGTACCGACCCCGCATAACGTGGGATAAGGGTAGGAAGAAGACGAACTAAGATCAATTGAAAAGACTCATTTTTTTTTTTATACTACGTCGGTGGCAAACAAGCATACGGCCCGCCTGATGTAAAGCGGTCACCGTAACCTATGGACGCCTGCAACTCAAACAGTGTCACAAGCGCGTTGCCACCCTATTAGAAACTTGTACACTCCCTTTTGCTGTGTTAAGTACACAGCAAAAAGGAATGTACAAGTTCTAAGGAGGGTTCGGGTTGCCGACGACTCAAAGGACAATAGACGGAACAAGTTAGTTCCGTAAGTCCTCCCGTCATCAGCACACCGCACCCTCGTTGAGCTCTGGCAGCCTTACTCACCGGCAGGAACACAACACTATGAGTAGGGTCTAGTGCTATTTGGCTGCGGTCTTCTGTAAGGCGGAGGTACTACCCCAGTTGGGCTCTGCTCTAGATTCGAGCGAGACGATATCCGCTGTGCTGTGCCCTACCACACAAAGCGGAATATCATTCGCTATGCCCTACCTCCTCTCCTATGCCCTACCTCCTCTCATATGGCAAACATTTTCGTATTTGAGTTTGAAATAGACACATTCAAAAAGGAAGAACTTTGCTGCTTTTGTGTATGCAAATGCAGGATGAAATAAAATAACTATTAGACGGTCTTCCTTTGCCATATTGACCTTCCGGGGGTTGTCTATTGTTTGCCCGACAGTCATCTAAATATATAAAAGAAGAAGACTGACTGACTGACTGACTGACTGACTGACTGACTGACTGACTGACTGACATATCAACGCACAGCCGAAACCGCTGGTCCTAGAGATTTCAAATTTGGCACGTAGGTTCCTTATATAGTGTAGAGGAGCACTAAGAACGGATTTTCCAAAATTCGCCTCCTAAGGGGGTCAAATGGGGGTTCAAAGTTTGTATGGGGAAACAAGATTAGTTTGACTATTTTATTCGAAACTTCACAGGAAGATTCCTTAAGACATATGACTGAATACGTGTTTCAGGTTTTTTGAAAATTTAACCCCTAAAAGGATGAAAAGGGGGTGATAAAGTCAAAAAATCAATATGGGTATCGTTTTTATGGTTTATCGGGTCGCTGATCACGATAAATACGACGTTTTTAAAATCGAACGAGGCGGAAGTGAAATACCTTCTCCCCTGTTGTGGTGCAATGGGGTTTAAATATCAAAAAAATATATAAAAGAAGATATTGACTGACTGACTGACATATCAACGCATAGCCGAAACCGCTGGTCCTAGAGATGTCAAATTTGGCACGTAGGTTCCTTATATAGTATAGAAGAGCACTAAGAAAGGATTTTTCAAAATTCGCCTCCTAAGGGGGTCAAATGGGGGCTCAAAGTTTGTATGGGGAAACAATGTTAGTTTCACTGTTTTATTCGAATCTTCACAGGAGGGATCCTAAAAACATATGACTAAAGACGTGTTTCAGGTTTTTTGAAAATCTAACCCCTAAAAGGGTGAAAAGGGGGTGATAAGTCAAAAAACTAATATGGGTATCGTTTTTACGGTTTATTGGGTCGCTGATCACGATAAATACAACGTTTTTAAAATCTAACGAAGCGGAAGTGAAATACCTTCTCCCCTGTTGTAGTGCAATGGGGTTTAAATATCAAAAAATATATAAAAGAAGAAACTGACTGACTGACTAACTGACATAATATATCAACACACAGCCGAAACCGCTGGTCCTAGAGATTTAAAATTTGGCACATAGGTTCCTTATATGGCGTAGAGGAGCACTAAGAAAGGATTTTTCGAAATTCTCCTCTTAAAAGGGTGAAATGGGGGTTCAAAGTTTGTATGAGGAAACAAGATTAGTTTGACTATTTTATTCGAAACTTCATAGGAGGATTCCTAAAGACATATGACTAAGTACATGTTTCAGGTTTTTTGAAAATTTGACCCCTAAAGGGGTGAAAAGGGGGTAAAGTCAAAAACACAATATGGGTATCGTTTTTATGGTTTATCGGGTCGCTGAACACGATAAATACAACGATTTTAAAATCTAATGAGTTGGAAAAGAAATTTTTATGGGTATCGTTTTTATGGTTTATCGGGTCGCTGAACACGATAAAAATACAACAATTTTAAAATCTAATGAGTTGGAAAATAAATTTTTTCCCCTGTTGTTGTGCAATAGGGTTAAAATATCCAAAATAGCCATAAGTATAGGTTTAGTTTTTATCTATACTTCTGGTTCAAGAGATTTCATATTGACACGGAAGTTCCTTAGAGGACCACTAAGAAAGGATTTTTCAAAGTTCTCCTCCTAGCATGATAATTTGACAGGTAAAGGGACAGGAACGGGATAGGGTTAGGGTTAGGGATAGGTATAGGGATAGGGATAGGGATAGGGACGGACAGGGACGGGACGGGGACGGGGACGGGGACGGGGACGGGACGGGGACGGGGACGGGGGGGGGACGGGGACGGGGACGGGGACGGGGGACGGGGGGACGGGGGATAGGGACGGGGACGGGGACGGGGACGGGGACGGGGATAGGGATAGGGATAGATAAGGATAGGGATAGATAAGGATAGGGATAGGAATAGGGGACGGAGATAGGGATAGGGGAGGGACGGGGACAGGGACGGGACGGAGACGGGGACGGGGACAAGGATAGAGATAGAGACGGGGATAAGAATAGGGATTGGGGTCGGACTAATCGGTTGGCAATCGATATCTAGGCAGTGTAAAATGCAGGTGGCTCAGTGCGAAGGGATTAGTAAGTAGGCATCGGCGAGTATCCTGCATCCGTAATAACTATTTGCGGTTTTGTAGTTGTCGTTTTTATTATGTAAATATATATTTAATTTATATATTATATATGTATATATTTATGTTATTTGCTATTTGTATAGTTGTATATTATGTATTTATTCGTATATATTGCATGTTAGTGTAAGTTATAATTTATTATTACCTAGAATCCGTTTCCTGCGCCGTTTGTACTGTATGCCTACCATCTCCAATTCTCCCTCAATTGCTCAAAGGTTAACTGGAAGAGATCCCTTAAAGGGATAAGTTCGCCTTTGTACTTATAATAAGCTCTTTTTCCTGTGTGTTGTATTATTTTCTGGTACAATAAAGTGTTTTACTACTACTACTACTACTACTACTACTACTATTACATTCAATGTGCTGTAAGAAGATCGTTGTTTGCTTGCCTTTTATATGTTTACGTTTGCAATAAGTATAAGCAAAATGGAAAAAATTGTAAGCGATAATGCAAGGAAGTACTTTTTACCCTACCGACCATAGCGTCGAGATACTGGCTATGTGGGTTGTATGAAGTTTCCCCAGTATAAATATTTATATAGGTAAAATAAAAACATATTCGTACCTACTACCTACGCTGTGGTCGCTGTGTAACAATTCTACAATCATTGCAAGAATTTCTTTTAAAACAATAGTAATATGTGTAAGGTACAGTCAGCCAAAAAAGTGGTTTACCACTTTTCGATCAATAGAGTCGAAAAGTGGTAAACCACTTTCTTGGCTGACCGTACAGCAAATAGATCAGTTACAATGGCCCCCCAGGCGAGAATTGCCCCACTTTACCTTAATCGAAGTAATCGCGGACAGATGTACCTACAAAGAAACCTACTGATCCAAATGAAAATCTTATTTTTTGTAAACGTTTCAATAAACCTTCCAAAAAAGTGGTTTACCACTTTTCGATCGATAGAGTCGAAAAGTGGTAAACCACTTTCTTGGCTGACCGTACAGCAAATAGATCAGTTACAATGGCCCCCAGTCGAGAATTGCCCCGCTTTACCTTAATCGAAGTAATCGCGGACAGATGTACTCGTACCTACAAAGAAACCTACGGATCCAAATGAAAATCTTATTTTTTGTAAGCGTTTCAATAAGAATACTTTTATTACGCGGGCGAAGCCGCGGGTAAAAGCTAGTTTAACATAATATTCATTTGCCCGAATCTAACTTGCCTGAATTTCATTTGCCCGAATGATTTGTTTACCATAAAAATCATATGACATACTCGTTGTTTATCCGAATATTACCTTCCATAATCATACAATGCCATACTATTTGTTAGCCATATTATTAAGTGCAATAATATGGTTTCATAGAATATTCAAACGCCATAAGCAATTATTGCCATATTAATTGTTGCCCATATTATTACCTAACCTAACCTACTTTCTGATAGCAGTTTCATTTTCCAGGGGTCACAGTTCTAACCTAACCTAACCTACATTTCCAGCAGTTTCATTCTCCAGGGGGTCACAGTTCTAACCTAACCTAACCTACTTTCTGATAGCAGTTTCATTTTCCAGGGGGTCGCAGTTCTAACCTAACCTAACCTACTCTCTGATAGTATTTTCATTTTCCGGGGGTCACAGTTCTAACCTAACCTAACCTAACCTAACCTAACCTAACCTACTTTTCAAGCAGTTTCCTTTTCCAGAGGTTCACAGTTCTAACCTAACCTAACCTACTTTCTGATAGCAGTTTCATTTTCCAGGGGGTCACAGTTCTAACCTAACCTAACCTACTTTCTGATAGCAGTTTCATTCTCTAGTCCTTCTAGTACCTATTATACTAATTATATAGTAGTTTTCGATTCTGCCAAAGCACATTATGGAAATTGACTTTTCTGGACGCTAATTTGTATGACAAATGATGGTATGGAATGTGGTAATTACGGATTTCGATGATTCTGACAAATGACATTATGGAAACTGACTTTATGGGAAACAAAGTTTCTGGCACTAGATTAATATAGTAAACAATGATTATGGCATAAGATGTTATGAGAAACAATATTATGATTGTTGAATAGGATGGCAAATAAAATTATGGCAAATGAAATTCTGGCAAATGGGGGTATCCCGTGCTCATCTCATCACACAAATAAATGCCCTTACCGGGATTCGAACCCGGGAGCGCGGCATAGCAGGCAGGGTCACTACGCGCTAGGCCAGACCTGTCGTCAAAATAATAAGAACATTTTTATCAATACTTCATATGGAAAGGACTTTTATTACTAGAAGAAAGGGTAAACCTCGTAACTATAATAGGTATATCCATATCCTGACATGTAATATAACCATACTGTTTTGTTTGTTACAGGGGCGCGGAGCTGGGCGATGTCAGCCTGCTGCGACGGATGCCAAACGTCGAGGTGCTAGCATTCAGGTAACATACTTGAAAGAAGCTATTTGACTTCCTTTGCTTTTCATGTTTTATAATGAGTGTTTGCCACCGTGTGAATGTGATATAAAAAATGGAAACTCGGAAACCACAGAATTAGATTTACGTAGAAGAAACAAAAAACGTCATTAAAAATAAATATATAAATCATTAAAAACGTCCGGCTTGAAAATTTATTTTTACCTATCTTACTCCTGGTATTTTGGAATAGCAAATGTGTGCCAGATTGCTAAAACACACGTCGATAGTATATATTTCAGACAAAACTGCATTTATACCCAGAAAAAGCGTCACAACGAGAACGCAATGCTCCCGGTTCGCAATGACAGCCGTCAAAGCCCCTATCACAACAAATATAACTTTTTAACAAAAAATAAAACCGCCTTCAAAAATAAGCGCGTTACAAAACACGGAGAAACTAAAAAGCAAAAAATAATAAACCTTTGAATTCAGATTTCTTATCGTATTGCAATAATCTAAACATCCAAATTATAAACAAATCAATTATTTTTGTAGTCGGTACCAGACCTGTTCGTCGCCTTGCTATTGCCTGTTTGCCCCACCCAACCATACACAGGCTGGTACCGACTCCAAAAATAATTGATTTGTTTATAATTTGGATGTTTAGATTATTGCAATACGATAAGAAATCTGAATTCAAAGGTTTATTATTTTTTGCTTTTTAGTTTCTCCGTGTTTTGTAACGCGCTTATTTTTGAAGGCGGTTTTATTTTTTGTTAAAAAGTTAATTTATTTGTTGATTTTTAGTGGTTCCTAGTGATATTATATGTATCAGTCCGAATATATGTACAGTAGTGAAAGAATTATCCTTTAACTCCTAACCATTGAGGAGTTGACCTTCCATCATCAGCTCAGCCACATAAAATTACTACCGTCAGGCGTAAATACTGGTGTACCTTTGAAAAATACACCAAAAAACATTACATGTGCCTATAACATTTGAAGAGTTCCCTCGATTTCTCCAAGATCCCATCATCAGACCCTGACTTGGTGTCAATGGGACCATCTCGGGGTTATACCCGTTCGATCAAAAAAAAAATTTTGAAAATCGGTCCATGATTCTCGGAGATATCGAGTAACATACATACAAAAAAAAAAAAAACATTCAGTCGAATTGAGAACCTCCTCCTTTTTTGAAGTCGGTTAAAAATAATTGATAAATAAATAGTGTTTATAGCGAGTATACAAAGCTGTAAATCTCATTTTTGTAGTGTATCTGCTCAAGCGGTGTGCTTGCGATTTAAATCCAATCTATATAAGTTGGAAGTGGAAGTGGAGGAATCGACAGAAGTGACCTTTCTGCCTAAAAGAACCCCTGCAACTGCACTGCAGCACACAGCGGGGGCCCAGGCCCGCTGCCGCTGCGCCTGGGCCCACGGCAGGGAATCAAGCCTTAATTTTTTTTTCTTTATACTTTTAGTTAATTATATATTTAAGTGCTGTTTAGATTTATATTTAGTTTAGTTTTAAGCATTTTATATATATAATTTTTTAAGACCAGTTATTTGCTGATGCCTCTTTCTAACTCTGCTCCACCTGCTGCATCGTCAGAAAGCTATGTTCGTTGCCCAGAATGCACAAAACCCAACTACTTTAAAGGCTCTAGGGGCCTCAACATTCACATTACTAAAAAACATAAAAAAAACAGCCACAGCCAGCCTGCACCTACGTCGTCACAGCCTAACATCGCCGCCACGCCACAGGTCTCTACCTCTGATTCCCAAAATATAAATGTACCTTTTTGGAAGACTTTAAGTGACGCAAAAACCACGCGGCCAGTTCTAAAACGCGTACCTCGTGGTGCACGCGTGACTGTGGCTAAATTCCTCTCTGAGACAATCAAACAAATTATTTCGAACAATTCCGTCCACAGTTGGGAGAACCTTTTGATGTTTACGTTCAAAGTCCTCCATATTAAACCTGATAAGAGTAAAGAATCTAAATCACTCACAAAAATTATAAAACAAAATTGCTGCAGTGACAATACAAATAATCACCCTGCGGATAGTTTTAAGCGCCCTAGCGGAAATTTGTTTAAAAAAGTGGAAAGCAAAATCTCTGACGGAGACATCAAAGGAGCTGCCCGTCTTTTGTTTTCTGACGATGCAGTGGCACCGGCCAATTCAGACACCCTCGCAGCTCTTCTCGCTAAACATCCACCTTCAGACCCGAACCTGGATCTCCCGGATCCCCCTCAACCTGATGATCCCACTCTAATTGCATCCACCGAGGATGTTCTTGGAGCCATTCTTTCTTTTCCCAATGGTTCAGCAGGAGGCCTTGACGGTTTATCTCCACAACACCTCAAGGACCTTTTGTACTGTGGCTGCGGTGACACCAAGGAAAATCTCTTGAGGGACTTGACGGCTCTTGTAAACATCATGCTTGCTGGTCAAGTCCCTCTAGAGATCACAAACATCTTATATGGTGCAAACCTATGCGCCTTAACTAAAAAAGATGGCGGCATCCGGCCCATAGCGGTTGGCTCCACTTTGCGCCGCCTTGCAGCAAAAATAGCTTGTCGCTCTATACTTAAAGACCTAGCTCCCGAACTTCAGCCTGTGCAGCTCGGTTTCGGGTCCAAGAGCGGCTGCGAAGCTGCTGTCCATGCCGTACGGACCTATATAGAGCGCCAAGCAGGAGAGGTTCTTCTGAAGGTGGATATCTCCAACGCTTTTAATTCAGTAGACAGGGGCGCCTTGTTGACACAAATTAAAGATAAAATTCCTTCTACCTACAACTTTCTCTGGCAGTGCTACAGTTCCCCTTCTAAATTGTTTTACCAAACTGACCCTTTGTTTTCTTCCGTAGGTTGTCAACAAGGCGACCCTCTCGGTCCAGCAATATTCAGTCTCGCCATTCATCCCATACTTAAAAATCTAAATTCTAAATTGAACATATGGTACCTAGATGATGGCACCCTCGGAGGTGAAGCGATTTCAGTTCTAGATGATTTAGTGAAATTAAAAACTGATCTACAACTTATTGGCTTATCCCTTAACTTTTCAAAATGTGAACTCTTTGTTACAGAGACCTGCTCTAACAAAGAGCACATAATACAACAGTTCGAACAAGTAGCTCCAGGAATCAAAATTATTAATAAAGAAACGCTTCAACTCCTTGGTTGTCCCATCATGGACCAATCGTTTAATCGTTTCATAGACACGAAAATCGAAATTTTTAAAGCATCATCACATCGTCTGGCTAATATTAACATACATTCGGCATATTGCATCATAAAACACTGTTTATTTGTACCCAAATTCACATACATCCTTCGCGGCTCACATTTCTGGAAGCATCCTTCTCTGATCTCAAATTTGGACAATTTAGTTTTGGAAACTCTCACCACCATCTTCAATATTTCCTTTGGCGAAAGATCATGGACCCAGGCTAGCCTACCCATCAGGTTAGGCGGCTTGGGCGTCCGTAAAATTTCTAGTGTGGCGCTGCCTGCGTTCTTGGCTTCGGTACACGGTGCTCAAAACCTCATCGGGAAAATTTTAGCCCCTTCCATTGGGGTCCTAGAGGCTGCACACTGTACCGAGGCCAAGAATGTTTGGCAGCTAACATGCCCAAACACAGACCTGCCTGTCAACCCATGTTCGCAAAAGCAGTGGGACGGGCCTCTCTGCCATCTAACAAGGGACCACCTCCTAGAGACGGCTCTTGATTCGGCAGATCGGGCTCGCCTCCTCGCTACCGCGGAATGGGAGTCAGGTCTGTGGCTACATACACTCCCATCCACCACAATAGGAACATTGCTGGACAACACCACATTCCGGTTAGCCACCTGTCTCAGAATAGGGGCGTCAACAAATGTGCCCCATCGCTGCCAGTGCGGAGCTACAGTGGACAGTCTTGGCCACCACGGCCTCTCATGCAGCCGAAGTGCCGGGAGAATTCCTCGCCACGCCATCCTCAACGACGTCATCCGGAGGGCCCTTGCTAGCGCAAAAGTGCCGGCCGTCCTCGAACCCAACGGCCTGGCCAGGGTTGATGGCAAGCGGCCTGATGGAATGACGCTGGTGCCTTGGAGTATGGGTCGGCCGCCGCTCGTCTGGGATGCTACATGTGTAGACACCCTAGCTCCGTCCCATATTCCAAGCACTAAAGTTGGTGCTGGTGCGGCTGCATCCTCGGCTGAAGACCTCAAACGTCGCAAGTATGCCAACCACGGCAGTAGCTACATATTTGCGGCGTTTGGGGTTGAAACCCTGGGGCCGTGGGGGCCTAGTGCGCGTCGCCTCTATGAGGAGCTGTCCAAGCGCCTCATAGACGCATCTGGTGACCAGAGGGCTGGCCAGTATTTCGCTCAGCGGATAAGTCTAGCTATCCAGCGGGGCAATGCGGCCAGCCTTCTGGGCACCTTACCCACTGGCGACGATTTGAGCCAAATTTTTTATTTGTAGTTAAGTAGTATAAGTTTTTATTTGTAAGATTTTTAGTATAAGTGTTTAGTTGTAAGTTTTTACTATGTTGTTGTTTTGATGATAATTAATGAATTGGTTTTGAATAAAGTATATTTTAGAAACAAGTTCATCTATTTGTATGGCGGCCGAGCGTGTCAGATTTTGTACTGAAGTTGTTACTTGCCTGTGATTTTAAATATGTCTCAGGCCCTTGAGTGTTTATAATTTTTGTGTTGTATCAATTAAATATCACGTAACGAGGCATTTTTAATGTTTATATTGACTTCAACTTACAAAAATTTACGCCCGAAAGCTGCAAGCTGCGATCAAAGACGGACAACTCAGTGGATTTCACTGAGTTCATTTGACACGCTAAGTAGATACATTTGCTTGATCTATGGTATACAGGGTGTCCCAAGACCATGGGACATGAAGGGAAAGTACCTAAAATATCACAGATAGGATATATTGCTGAAAGAAGACTTTATTTTATTTTTAAAACTTGGTAAAACTGCATTCAAAAAAAATTTTTTTTTTTTTTTTAATGTATGGACAAATTTTAAGGCTAAGGAGTCTGCCATGTAAAATGTTAAAATTCATGGTCTTCCTTTTATCTCCGACACTATGTTATTTAGAGAAAGATAATCTTTATGATGAAGCCTATCGATCGGTATGACAAAATTACAGGATGTTTTTTTTTTCTCGTGTAGCGGGTTTGATTCCCGGTTTAACCATGTAATTATTTAAAAATCTATGAATGGAGTTTTACTTAGTTTTAAAAATAAAATAAAGTCTTCTTGTAGCAAAATACCCTATCTACGATATTTAAGGTACTTTCCGTTCATGTCCCATAGTCTTGGGACACCCTGTATATGACATCTATGTCGGAAACTCAAACTTCAAAGTTGTTTAATGTCTACGTCATGTAGCTAAATCTGATGATCTTAATATAATCACCATGCCAACTCAGTGTACATACTAGATAGGGTTTCTGCTCGAGAGTCTCGAACTCGAGACTTCTCGAGACTTTCGGCTTCATTCGAGACGAGAAAAAAATGACAGGTACTCGAGACGTCTCGAGGCCCGAATGTAAAGTACGACCTGAAGTGAAATGCAACTTTTTACCTTCTGCCCGGTCTCATCGCGAGGCGGTGGGGACGGTGTCGAACGGCGGTCATAAATTATAACGAGATAAAGCGATCTAACCTCTCATTCCAACGTAAGCTGGCAGCGACTTTGGCTAGTTTTGACAGCCTCATGTTATTTAAAAGCAATTCGTCATTACAAAAAAGTCAGCGCGTTTATGTATCTTGGGTCATTGATAACCTGCGAAGAGTGCTATGGCTAACTTCGACAAGATTTGGAAGAACAGAGGAATCCGACATCAAAATAAAGTGCGATTATTTCAATAATCTCGATATTTATGGACTTGGACCCCGAAAAGTTTTGATGTGGCTAAGATTGACGCTATTGAGATGTGGTGCTGGCGAAGACTGCTACGAGTATAACTTGAAAAGCTAGAAGAACTATCAAACATCTCTATTTTGCAAGAACTGAATATCACCACACGGCTCTCTAAAATATGCCAAGAGCGACCCTCAGATTTTTCGGACACATTATGAGAGCACCAATGCATAATATGGCGAATTAATGGTAAACATTCTTGGGGTGGGGCTCGTAAGAGATGGTCTGACTGTGTGAAGAAATCGTGTGGCGACAGCGTATACTGTGCAGTCCACATGGCTTATGACCGCGTTCAATGGAGACACGCTACTTGTGGTCGCGAACCTCGGCAATGAGGAAACGAGGAAGAAGAAGAAGTTATTTTAAACGTTTAATTTCAATGACATTATGATTTAATACATGACATTTTAATTTACTTAACCCGTGCACAGGCGGGGAAGTTAAAGGATTAGGTATTATTTTCAAGACTATAATTGTAGTTTTCTTGTAAAAATTTGATTTATGTTTATTTCAAATAAGATTTTTATTGCTCTTACGCATTTTTTTATGATAGTGTGGTGCAATAAAAACTACTAATCATATTGTTGTTTATTGTTTTATCAAAATTTTACCATTTATAAAAAAAAACTCGAGACTCGAGACGACTCGAGACTTTGGGCTCGAGATTTCTCGAAACTCGAGACTTCTAATAGGTCGAGAAATCAGAAACCCTAATACTAGACTGCAAAGGGAAAACCTTCGAGACAGATGCTATTATCCGGAGCTTATCAGAAGCTAGACTGGCGAGCATCATGCCACATAATCCAATCAGCTGGTCGCGACCTGTCTGCCTTGCATACTCTACAGACTCGGACGGTTCGTCTGTATTATGTATCAGTCTTCGATAGTCGGGGTGAGTCTGCGACGTGTGTTTAAAAGGTGCAGTTCTTTCTCGGCCAAAACTAACTGATACCTTGTAGGAGGTAGGGCATAGTGAATGATATTCGCTTTGTGTGGTAGGGCACAGCACATCGGATATCATCTCGCTCGAATCTAGAGCAGAGCCCAACTGCAGGGGAAGTATCTCCGCCTTACAGAACACCGCAGCTAATAAATAGCACTAGACCTACTCAAAGTGTTGTGTTCCTGCCGGTGAGTAAGGCTGCCAGAGCTTAACGAGGGTCCGAGGGCAGGTGTCCATAGGTGACGGTGACCGCTTTCCATCAGGCGGACCGTAATATGCTTGTTTGCCACCGGCGTAGTATAAAAAAATCTGAATAACTAATAAAAAGACCCAGAATATGTATCAATCAAACAATACATCCACCATCCACACCTTGATTCAAACATTATAACAACAAAAAAACAGAAAACATCCACAACACTAATATATACATTAAACGATATGTATTGGTCTTGTCATTTTTCTTATTATAAAATGTAATAATAAACTTCTTTGCGAGACAAGCCATATCCTTCATTTCCACCGATGAGGTATAAATTTTTTTTCAAATATAATTTTTTCCTACATGAACTCATATGACGTCACGAATTCATTAGAGCACTCAAGTTCCCTCACGTTCCCTATTGGCCAAGAGCCTGTTATGATTGGGCAACGCCTTCCGCGCCACGCTCCGATTGCCCCAGCCTTGCCAGTTGCCGCCGCATGACCGCAGCCGCACGAAAGGGCGGAAGCTGGCACCGGCTACTTGGCTAGCTCAGACCAACCGTTCCATCCTCCATAATTTTGATATAAAATACCTAAGAGGTTTACTTTTGTGATATAATATATCATCACTTTAATGCAAATAACAATTCGATCAGTAATTTGCCGGCCGCTCCAGTCATTTATATGGTCTTCGTAGTTCACCTAACACGCTACTCCACGTTTTGCTCGTTGTCGCACCCATCTAGACCCTGACAAGTGATATCAAGTAATCTAATATCAATAAATATATGTCAATCGTGCAATTCGTGCATAGCTATCATTCTACCAAGCAAAAGGTTGTGGTTTGTGGTCATGAAAATTCATTTGCATAAAAGTGGTTCGCATGAATGACAACTTAAAAAAATCAATGATATGATTGAGATGGAGGGTCAAGATAAGATAAGGAGGTCATTTTGGAGGGCATGTACGGGTGTGAGTGAAGGTGGCCGGTAGCTGAGCTAGGGCTAGTAGAGCTCTTCCTTACGACCCGTGTTGGGTAATGCGCCACGCTCTAGTTAGTGGACCCTCGCTTGTTGCCACCCGACACCCGACGCATGCAGCATGCCGGCAATGGCGGAGGCTGAAAAACTGCGCTTCAACTACTCATTATTTCAAAGTCAGCAGAATATGAAACAATCAAAATTGCAATATATCCGCCTAGAAAAGATTCGGAAAATTTTAATTATTTTTGTATATTAAAAATTCGGAAACTAGTGACACTACTCACGCTGTATGCAGTTACGGGAACATTTGGGGAAAGGGAACGAGAACACGGCTAATATAACTTGAAACTTAAAATAAATGAATAAATAATTGAACCTACATTACATCCCACTGCTGATGCTGGTCACAGGCGTCCTCTCACACGGGAAAGGCTCGGGCTACCGTTTCCATGCTAACCCGTTGCGAATTGAAGACTTCACATAGTTCATATACTTACTTATACTTTTGGATTGATTGCAACTGGACACTAAACTATATTAAATTAATCTTGGCAAGCAAAAGCAAATAAAACTATAGAATATTGAGGGAAAATCGATTATGATAAAGTAACTAACGTATAATTTAAAACGGTGTGTTTTTGTTTCCAGCATAAACAAGATCCGCGGCCTCCAAGACTTCGCCGGCTGCCGGCTGCTACGGGAACTCTACGTGCGCAAGAACGAGATCAAAGACCTGCGGGAGATCAGGCATCTCAGGCACCTTCCAGCCCTCACGTCGCTCTGGCTTGATGAGAACCCCTGCACACACCACCCACAGTAAGTATTTAAAAAGCTCTTAATTATTTAATCCTGGCCATGGCACCAAATTGTAACAACCCCACCCTTCTAATAAGACACTTAATACACATAAAACTAGCGTTAATAATAAAATTACATTGCTACGAAAACGTTTGCAAAAAAGACATCTAATACCTGCGGGAGATACGTAATTTTAGATATCTTCCTGTCCTCACATCGTTCTAGCTCAATAGGAACCCATGCACTCATCACCCATAGTGAGTTTTAGTTTTTGTGTTAATTCATCCTGGTCACGGCATCAATTCGTTACAGGTCTACCCTATCCAACAGTTCAACAAGACACACACAATTTAGAATTAGAATAAATCATATAACTGCGATAACTGTACTTCGGCTACGACGGCAAGAACGTAATCAGTCTTGCGGTTTCGTTGACTCAGGATGACAATGGTTCATTTTACCCTTCTAGTTTTGGTCATATATATTTTTTGTGTTTCAGATATCGACTAACAGTACTCCGAAACCTCCCGCGGCTAGAAAAGCTCGACAATGTGGCCGTGCAACAAGAGGAGTTAGAAGAAGCACAACGACGCGGCTCACTCATAGATTCAGACGATGAAGGATATCCACAACAACAGGTAACTAACCAGTCGACTTTATGGGTCGATACGGACATTACGGACGAAGTGCAACCTAAGTGTAATTTGTATGGGGAAAGTTGCATTGCAGTCCGTTTGTATAGGTCCTATTCTTTGCAGTAAGGTCCATGACACGATTTCCCAGACAAGCAATAAATAATCGTTGCACTACCGGCCTGCAGAGTGCTCTGCTAGTCGCTCGCCACTTGTATTGTATTGTAGAACGGGCGATTTTCCGCAACTCGACGTCTAGCGCCTATTTTGCGTGATAAGAGGGAGGGGTTGGCTAGTCCTGCCATCCCAACTCCTCGAGAAATCCTACCAGACCCTTGATGTTGAGTAGGACCTCGGGGAGGTCTCTCGGAGATCCGAGATATTTTGCCCTGTATGGAGCCACCCCGCTGCACTCCAGCACCACGTGAGCAGCTGTTTCCTCTGTCTCCATGCACCCTCGGCACAGGGGACTGTCCGTAGCACCTGTTATGAAAAGATGTTTGTTAAATAGTCCATGACCTGTTATGACACTGGTTATCATTCTCAGACGGACCTTCCCTAGTTGAAGGAGCGTTCTTGTGAGTTTTTCACTGATGCTGGGCATGGCCATTTTCGCTTGCCTGCATCCAGTCTGGTTTAGTTAGCCAGTGTGATGTGTGTAGTTTCCCTGTATATGATAGTAGCATTGAGCGTACCTTGCTGAAGGGTATCGGGAGAATTGGTTCTGGGCCAATGGCTCCCGCACTCGACCCCTGTCTGGCTAGCTCGTCTGCAGCATCATTACCTCGGGATCCGCTGTGTCCCTTGATCCATTGTAGGATGATCTCGTTTTTATGACTTACCTCCATTAGTCGTTTATGGCATTCGTGTATGAGTTTGGATGTAATTAAATGGCTCCTTAAAGCCATAAGGACTGCTCTACTGTCAGAGAGTATGCGGATGGAGGATCCTACTACCTTCCTTGCAGTTCGCCACTTATTATTTATTAATTTATTAAGGATGATTAGGACCGACTGCCACCTAACTGTTTACAGTTAACAGTTTGTATGTCCCTTTAGAATGTTGTCGTACACTTTTTAAATCATAGCTATTTGATAGAATAATGTATAATTTCAGGAAGCCTACGCAGAAAGCGTGCGGAGCAGCGGCAGCGCGCGCCGCGCCGCCCGCGCGCGCTCCAACGACTCCAGCCCGGAGCGCGACGAACCCCACTACCGGGACCACAGGCCCGAGCCCGACTACCGGGACCAGCGGCAGGAGGAGTACCGCGAACACCATAACACCAGACACGAGCAGGACGCGTATCGGGATCATCAGAGACACGAACAGGTAACCTTAATAACATGTAAAGTGAGTCGATCTTGTTCGAGAGATCTCATTTACTATTTCCTTAACAGCAGCTAAACATAACTACGATTAATAGCATTTGTATGCCAGATGACAAAATTGTATGATTTTATCTATATTTGCTATGGATATTTATTATTTATTCATTTGTTTAACGTGTGTAACCCTGATAAAGAATAAAGTAAAATTATAATTGCTTGTATTTTTTTCGATATAAAAAAGATGTATGTAATTTTGTATGTGTTGTGAACTAACCATTGTCTGTCCCGAAGTCGAATTTGTGTTTCATTCTTTGTATGCTTGTAATTAGGGGAAATTTGTCTTTGATCTAAATACATCTACTTCGACTATTGTATGTGTGTGTGTGTGTGTGTGTGAGTGTGTATGTGACTAACCGGGGGGCATGTTGGCGACAGGGCAGCGACCACAGCTCGGAGGGCGCGCCGCTCGACGCGGAGCCCCGGCCGGAGAGACAAGAACAGCAGGTGAGAGTGGTGAGACCGAGGCATTTGATAAACGCGCTTCGAGTAAAAACCGGCTTGGATGACCATCATCCTGCCATTCCTGCCTTGACAGACATTAGTTCAGCAACACATTCTAGTCATTCTACTCGTAAAGCACTAAAACATTATCATTAATGAATAATGAGAGATTCAAATGATTACTTCTAATATAAAAATAATATACTGATGTGAATTTTACACCACTATGGTACTCATTATCCCATATACACAACCCTATCTCCACTACACCACCACCACAGTTCTATCACCCGTCCACTATCACTACAAAACTGCAAATGATCGGCTAACTAAACTAAAAAAAAACTAACTTCGTTGGTGTTCGGTAAATCCTGGTCACGGCACCAAATTATAACTGCACCAGCTTAGGACGCTTCATGTTTTGGTTCGATTCTTTGGTTTCCTGTTTATGTAACGTGACGCTACTGGCGGCTAAAGCGTTGTTTGGTCTCATGGATTTGTTCTAACATGTTTTGGTTCGACACGTCACATTCACATCGTTGTAAAATTGCACAAACTATCAGATCAAGGTAATTCAGCATCGATTTTGTAAAACTGATATTAACTTTGAAGCATGAAAAGGTGAAGGGTAAGATTGTAACATAGATGTGTAGTTTTGGGTTATAAACACTTCTCGCTTCGATTTATCGAGCGTCGAAGGAAAGCTTTTCTTTCGAAGCATTACATGTATATCAGTTCAAGAACTAATTTACCATGCATGAACCGGAACAGTTAAAGGAACCGATATTAAAATTTGCGTCTGTCGAGAAAAGACATGACCTTAAATCTCAAGTTTCGTGTGCAGAAAGCTAACCTATAGTTGTGTCGCAGTGTCCGCTGTCCCCCACGCGGCGCGCGCCCGACGACGAGCGGCTGGAACATCCCGCCGCCATGACAAGATCGCAGTACGATGTAAGTCGAAAAACTGAACTTACCCCACTCACACCCTTAACCATTTGACAGGTCCTTTCACGAAACCTGGCACGAGTGGAATTAACAAAGTTTTGATTACGTGTTACATCTGTATCGATATACAGTCGTAACTCTCGAAAGCCATTATTTTATTGGTTAATCGTTAATCTGTCACACACATGCATATTTTCATTCACTCATTTATACTATTTGTGCCAGATCTTGTGAATTGACATGTAAGTAAGCACCGGCGTCATACATTTGTGTGTACTAATAAGATAAAATAACACCAAAATCAGTAACACCACAGTATTTTGAGTGCATATCATAGTAAAGCTGAGAGTATATTTAAATTATTGGCTTTTTAAAGTTTTCATAATATTGTAAATTATAAACAGTCGTCAAATGTATGTTGTAGTAGTAATTATTTTGAATCATTCACGGTTAGCTTCATTAAACTTATATTGAGCGGGATTTAGACCATAATTACTGTTTTTATCTGTTTTGATTTTTGTTGAGTATCATGGACTATGGCACCGGTCTCATCAGAAGCGAGGAAGTTATGAGCTATCTATCGGCGATCAAAACGAACAAAAGGTAGTGGCTCCCGTGTTATAAAGACACGCGGTGATAGCGCGAGCGTCGCCGAGCTGCGAACTATAAATCACTCGTTCTCTCTTTTATTTACACTGGAGCCAATATCTTTTGTGCCTTTCTATCACCGATAGATAAAATAATATAAATAATAAATATTATAGGACATTCTTACACAGATTGACTGAGGCCCACGGTAAGCTCAAGAAGGCTCGTGTTGTGGGTACTCAGACAACGATATATATAATATACAAATACTTGTATACATAGAAAACATCCATGACTCGGGAACAAATATCTGTGCTCATCACACAAATAAATGCCCTTAGCGGGATGCGAACCCGGGACCGCGGCTAGCAGGCAGGGTCACTACCGACTGCGCCAGACCGGTCGTCGAAACTCAATCAATAGTCAGTGAATAGATAGGTCATAACTTACTCGTTTTAGATGGGGTCAGCGCCTAAATCCCCGCAAGTATAAGTTCCGCCGTAACCGCAGTAGCGTCGGTATAGTTGGTAGCTAGCGTAGAGCAGCAGTAAAGCAGGTGCGGTGTAATGTTGCAGCCGCGCTGGGCGCGCGAGCGCGACGCGCCGCTGCGCCACTCCGTGTCCGCGCACAGCGTCAAGGTACATATATACTATATCTATGCGTTTAAAGCTCGCCCACACATGCGCTTTTTGATGCGCTATCAAAACGGAGGCTTTACCGACGTATCAGATCCGACATTGAATGTAGGAAGGAAGAATGAAAGAACGCCTTTAATATGAAATGAAATGAAATATTTATTTTCCAAGTAGGCATATTACAATGCGCTTATGAACGTCAATACAATTATATACCTACATACATACCTTTTATAATACAGGGTGGAAAGATAAGTCAGGTCCTGGAGGCTCCTTATGCTGGCTCATTTTACTTAATGAAGACATTCCTTTATTTTTTAAACAGAAACGAAACTGCATTCAAAGATTTTGTTTATGTCTGTTCATAAAATATCGTTGTAGATCACACACACGCACACTAGCAAGCTTCTGAAGCTTATTCTCACATGCAGCTCACATTGAATGAATACCTACTAACATGTGATATGACACTGCACACATCGCTACATCATCGTTATTTAGTAACTGTACATATGAACGAGTATCTTTGTTCAAGAGCCATTAAAATAAGATTATAAATCACTATTTTGCCAACTTTAAAGAACTTTCTGTTTACTATTCATTCCTCAAACAAGATACAAAACATAACACTGTCATTTTTATCTGTTTTACTATTAGTAACTGTTTTCTCAGAAAAAAATTACACAACACCCAAGTCACCATACTCGGATTTATTAAATTAGTTGTAACAAATTTTACACAACATTAAACTGTTCAAAAATGTCATTAAATGAAATAAAATTATGGAAACGGATTATATCGCGTATAATGAATTTACAATTCATTCCGATGGTTCGAACACTTCCGTAAACCGTTTCCATAGTTTTATTTCGTGAGTAACTACCGCGGTAACCGCAGACAATGTCATTAAATGGTTTGTAATTTATAAATAGTATAATAATTATAATGATTTCCATTGCAGGAGTACGCATATGCGGTGAACGGCGACTGCAGACTCGGCGTGACGTCTCCGCACGAGCAGTACGGCGAGCGAGGCGACAACAGGTGCCTCTCCAAACTAATTCATGACATAAGGACGGGTCTGTCTCGCGGCGATGTAGCTCGCGCCGAGCATGTGCCAGCAGTGCTGTAGATTTACAAACACACATCTGTGATTCCACAAATATCTACAAGTATATGTGTCGTTTTGTTTGTCCGTCTTTCACGGCAAAAAGGAGCGACGATTAAACGTGATTTTTTAAGTGGAGATAGTTGAAGGGATGGAGAGTGACATAGGCTACTGTTTGTCTCTTTGAACCCCCTACTTCCCTAAAATGGGGGGAAGGGCATTCCGCAATTTTAGAAGCTAGTAAAATATATGTATAATTATGTTTGTACCTTCCAGATCGGACTACACCCCGAGCACGGTCGGCCGCGGCGACTGGGAGCGCGAGCGAGACAGGGAGCCCCCGCGCGAGCGAGACGCACATAGCGCAGCCTTCCCCTCGGCAGTCATGGGGGAGCATCGCGGGTTCACGCGCAGGCCGGTCACCAGGGTATCCACATTATTACGATCATCATTATTAACAACCCATGTTGCTAGGCAAAAGCCTTCCTCGATACACACACACATACACACACACTTTCACATACAGTCAAGTCCACCAATTGGAACACTAGGCCACTCTACAACCATGTCACCCCACATGGAGTACTGCTGTCACCTTTGGGCAGGAGCACCTGGATACCAGCTTGGACCCTTTGACTCGATCCAGAGACGCGCTGTACGAATTGTCGACGATCCCAAACTCACAGGCGGTATTGAACCCTTAAGTCTAAGGAGGGACTTCGCCTCCTTATGTGTGTTCTATCGCCTGTACAATGGGTTGTGTTCTGAAGAACTGTTTGACATGATGCCAACGGCCACTTTTCATCATCGCACCGCTCGCCATCGACAGGGCGCTCATCCACACACCTTGCAACCTAAATGGTCGCGCACCGTGCGGTTTCAGAGGAATTTCCTCCCACGAACGCTCCGGCTGTGGAATGAGCTCCCTGTCGAGGTATTCCCGATGAACTACAGTATGGGGTTCTTCAAAAAAGGAGTGTACAAGTTTCTAATGGGTCGGCAACGCGCACGTGACACCCCTTGAGTTGCGGGCGTCCATAGGTTACGGTGACCGCTTTCCATCAGGCGGGCCGTATACCTGTTTGCCACCGACGTGGTATATAAAAAAAAAAAAAATGTCAAAATGGCAGTGAGAGATTTCTTACAATCTGATTTATAACGTCAATATATATAATATGACAGAGCTCTACAGTGGCCTAGCTAGAGTTCCAATTGGTTGACTGTACAGCTTGGCAAAAAAAGAGTAAAAATGGCACTAATATTTTTACCATAGCAACACTAATATTAGTAATTAGTATACAGAAGCGACTCAGTAGTTGCCACATGCAAAACGGTTTACGTAGACGGTGGCGCCCCTAATATTTTGTACTCTTTTTTGCCAGACCCTCCAGTCTCTGTCAAAGGCGCCCAAGTCGTCCCTTGACGAGCAATAATCGAAATTAAGACTTACTTAATACTTTAGTATAGACTACAGATATTCACTTGATTAATATTAGATAGTCATGTAACAATTCCTTTTGGCCAGAACTCGAACCTGCTGTCGGCCGTGCTGTGCCTGGTGAAGGAGCTGGACTACCCGTCGCTAGAGGTGGCCGAGATGGCCGTCCGGTAATACACCAGAAACACTACTTTATAATACTTGTTTCTTTTCATCACAGAACGGCTACAAATTAGAGCGTCACTATCAACATTTCTGCTGAAATTCCAGATGGAAAGTCTTTACTACAGAACTGAACATTTAAACTGAATTGAAAGCAATAAGGTTTCAAAGCAAGTACTATTTTAATCATCCTCCTTGCGTTATCCCGGCATTTGCCACGGCTCATGGAAGCCTGGAGTCCGCTTTGACAACTAATCCCAAGATTTGGCGTAGGCACTAGATTTTACGAAAGCGACTGCCGTCTGACCTCCCAACCCGAAGGGTATACTAGACCTTATTGGAATTAGTCCGATTTGGTCACGATGTTTTCCTTCACCGAAAGGCGACTGGCAAAATATCAAATGGATTTTGCACATAAATTTCGAAAAACTCATTGGTGCGAGCCGGGGTTCGAACCCGCGACCTCTGGAACGAAAGTCACACGTACTTGCCGCTAGGCTACCAGCGCTTACCAGTAGTATTAATAGTTTTAAACTCTGTGATGAGTTTAAAGCGAAACGTCCGGAGGGTGTTACAATTTGGTGCCGTGACCAGGATTTTACAAGCCAAGTTATAATTTGTCTACATCGGTGACTTGACAGTGATAATTTGATGATGGAAGGTAACATGTTGCAGATGCCGCATGGACGAGCTCGCCAACGGCCAGTGACCCGCCGCCGCCGCGGACGCCGTGTAGCGTGGAGCCGCGTACAGTCCGACCAAAAAGAGTAGAAATTAAAAAGTGGCGACATTGCAGTGTCATCCCTTTCAAATCAATATTTGTGTGAGTAAACGGTACACTACGATGTTGCCACTGTTTAATTTGTACTCTTTTTGGTTAGACTATAACTGCGCCTGGCGGTGACGCTAGTGACACTGCGAGCGTACTGAACACTGTCAGCGAATACTTTCTTTGCCGTACGAATGATAAGCAAGCCAGACGAAAACAACTACTCCCAAAATAAAAGTTTATTAAGTTCATTAGACTCCCGATATTTCGACAGAGCTTGCATCATGATCACGGGTAATATCGGGAGCTCACTTTTTGGTGTAGGTACGGTCAGCCAAGAAAGTGGTTTACCACTTTTCGACTCTATTTTAAACTCATAAGGTCGAAAAGTGGTAAACCACTTTTTTGGCTGACTGTACCACGGCAAAGTAAAACAGTAGGCTATTTGACCACAGTGACATTGACACTGACAATTTAGTTCTTATTTCTGGATTGATAAGTAACATTGTTACTCAGCGTCAATATTTCCTGGTTGATCAGGTTATGAACGGCGAGGAGTCACTGTTGCGAAACAGCCCACTGGTAGCTGACAGCAGGTACACAGACTAGCCTGTAACCGGCAACATCATACCGAGTGTCACCACAAGTGCGGTGTGCGGTGTGAGTGCAGAAACGGACTGCGAATGTTGTGAGCGTCAAGTAGGTTGTGATCTACGTAACTACGTTCTCTACGTTAAACGTGAACTAACCACTAAATTTGTGTATAGTGAGCTAAAAATCTGATGTAATATGTGTGTACTATTGCAAATTGTAGTTCAACCAAAATTTCAGTTTCGGCACAAATACCACAATTTCTTCCAGAAATATGTTTGTGAAAAATTTAACCCTTAGATGCACATGGTATCAAAAATGTCTAAAAAATTATTGAAATCCACGTTAATTTTAATATAATATGATATAATATGACAAAGTCTCATATTGAATTATTGACGTCAGTCTAAAGTTATCATTTTGGTAGTATCTTTTAACCGCCGACGCAACGGGGTGTTATAAATTTGACGTGTCTGTCTGTCTGTGGCATCGTAGCTACCGAACGGATGAACCGATTTAGATTTAGTTTTTTTTTGTTTGAAAGCTGAGTTAGTCGGGAATGTTCTTAGTTCCATGTTTCATGAAAATAGCACCACTATGTCGGGGGTTTTTCCAAAATTTTAATTTTGTGGTTCGGTTATTATTTGATACATATGCATCTAAGGGTTACCTATTTCGAATGATACCGATTTTTTTCGAAACTTTATTTTTCCGTTACTATATAATATATATATATATATAAATTGTAACTAGTAACTACAGTTTCATCTACTTGAGGTAATAGATGTAATAATGTAAAAAGTTAATATTAAATATAGGTACATTGTAATTTGTAATGAAGTTCAAATTTCGTTTTTTCCATGCAATAGAGAATGCAGGTGCACTTTTTGAAATTGTTTTGTAACTTGTACTAAGTATTTAATTTATATTCCTTTTCTCAGTAACAATAATACTAACAATATGAAATACATATAAGTATCTTTTTATTAATTTTGACATGTCCATGAAATTATATCTACTATAAAAGGCAAATATTGAAAAAAGTACAGTCAACGTCAAATATTATGACTGACTGCACACTAAATATACTCTCGAGTTGGTTTCTTCTACACACTTCAAGAGTGAACAGGCATCTTCTGGGCGAGCTCACTCCATCGTAGGCCACGTCTTTGCCTTTAGCTAGTCTGTGGTCAAGAGTAAGCCCATTTATAATAAAAAAAAAAAAACTTCCGACAGCAAACATATCTATCCAAAGCGGGTCTCTATTGGTTTTGTTCCCATAAAGTTTTAATGTGTCGTTTGTCCACATTTTCGTTAGTCACAATTAGGTTATTCTCGGCAACGCGTAACTTTTCAGGATTGCCGTAAAACAAACCTAACCTAACCTATCTATAGATGATCTAAACGAAAACCCTGAAAAGTGAACCGTTACAGAATTATGACTAATGATAATCTGGCAGTCATTCCATAATATGACTTTCAATCATTATGTCAAACAAAAGGATCCGATCTAAACAGTGTTCAGATATTTTTGGTTGAGTAAATAAATAAATAAAAAAAAATAAAAAAAATTGAAAATTGCCTACTTGAGTTGTACATATTTATTTGACTTTGACTGTCCCAATTAAAAAAAAGTCAAAACGTGTCTTTACATTGTCATCAAATCACAGAAATGATTGAAATTATTCTAATCTGTGATGAGAACACTATGAAATGTGTTGTTAACTTCATTTTGTACGCGTGTTGTTACGCCTTGTTTAGCATGGTGATGAGTTTGTTATGTATTATAGTTTACATAGGTTTATTTTAATGTTTTTTACTTTATATTCATCGACACAGATGTAACACAGTGGGTTTATCAAATTGACATTTCTTTACAGTTTGTATCAAATCTGATACATTAATATATCTATGAGCTTGTTTTTACAAACCTAATACTGAAATTATATTTTGATTGCGTTACTTTTTTACCATTCTGTAAATTAAATAATACAAAAATAGAAAAATTAATATAATTATTCAATTTTATTATCAAAGTGTAGTTTTAGTATTGGAGATGTAGAAACACAGTTATAATATCTTTAGGCTGCCTGTCCACTGAGAAGCAGCGGAAAGGAGAATAAATTTGCTTCAGTGGTCAGACTGCATTATTAATCTGTAAGTCTAAAGCAACAAGTTGTTGCAAATGAGTAACAAATTAAACATACAAATTAAAAGTAAAAACACTTGTAATAAATACCTACAGTCAGCAATAGAATTGTTCCTAGAAGTTGATCTGAACTTTGCCTCCTGAGTCCCGGGAGCAATTATTTGTTTTTTTTTTTTTTAATTTAAAACCCTCACTTTTGTAACACACTAAAAGTTCAAAATAGATTTTGGATTATGTACAAAAAAAAATCTCGAGGACGAGGTTATGAGAAATGTGTGCAGATCATTTTAGAGAGTACACTCAGATTCAGTTGCTGACTGTACGTTGACTTGAACAGACTGGCTGTGTCCGGTTGAAATAAATCTACTTTTGTAGGCTGGCGCCCGTGTCAATAAACAAATACCCACACTTTTTGTTTTATTTTCCTTTACCCAATAACTCATCAAAAATGATGGATATGCTTATTAGTTATCACTTACAACATTTGGAAAGGAATATTGTTTTCAAAAGTGGCTAAGTCGATTCAATTACAAAGCACATTTAATTACAGTTATCAGTCAGTACTTGGTCAGTATTTCTTATTCTTCATGTGCCATCTCCGACCAGGAGGTCGGCGACCATATGTCCATATGTCTCTCTATTTTGGTCAGTACTAAAGGTTGCAAAATAAGATAAAAAAAAAATAGTAGAAAGTTGACTTCCCATCTTCCTATATGCTTCCCACTAAATATTTTCACGCCTTTCTACTGACAAAGTGGTTGCACCTGACTATAATTTACTAAGTCGATTGTGCTAATCGACGCCTGCTGTTTCCATAAAAAAATAAATCGTCCTAATGCCTAATGCCTAATGCAAAAAGGCCTAATGCCTCAGTATAGATTATAATCGATTATGATAAGAAACCGATTACCGATGTCTATTTCTGTAAGAAATAAGATGATTTTAATTTATTACAGCATTACTAGCCTAAAAAAATACAGTAAATAAGAGCTAAAAGCGCTTATATTAAGAGGACAGTTAACCGATTCGTTATGGAATCAATTGTATAAATCGGTTGTAATCGGCTCTAGCACAACGTAAGAGAACTATGGCAACATTGATCGCTGTCCGCCATCTTTCTTTTCGCTTCTGTCATATCCGTGATCCTCGCGATTATTTTAGGTTAGTGCGTGTTTTCCACAATAAAAATACATTAAATGACCCAAAAATCATTCTAAACAGTATAAAATTGTGCATTTCAGATAATCAAAATGCAGAACGACGCCGGTGAATTCGTTGACCTGTACTGCCCCAGGAAATGGTTAGTGTCATTGTTAGGTTATACTATCAACTTTTGCTCATGTATTTACGTATTTCTGAGCTAGTGAAGCTGTAAAAATGCGTAAAATACACACAAATATAGTTTAAACAGTGTGTTAGAAGTGTTTTATAATTGTTTACAGCTCGGCGAGCAACCGCCTGATCCACGCGAAGGACCACGCGTCCGTGCAGCTGGTGATCGCGGACGTGGACCCCGCGTCGGGGCGCGCGGCCGAGGGCTCCAAGATGTACGTGGTGTGCGGCGCCATCCGCCGCATGGGAGAGAGCGACGACTGCATCGTGCGGCTCACCAAGAAGGACGGCATTCTCACCAAGTAAGTATTCTTATTAAGTCTCTAGGCTCGTTTTATAGAGGTTTTGATGAGTACACTAAGTAATTTTGTTGCGTCTGTGTAAAGAATAAAATAATAAATAAATAAGTCGGATGATCGGACTGCAACACAAAAAGAGAAAAATATTGGGTTGGTAAGAAAGTAATGAGCGAATCATAACCAATATTGTAATTTTTATTTAATTTATTATTTTAATCATTTATCAAAAATATAACGGCCTTCGTTATCTACTACTTGTCTCCATCGTTCTGGTAAAGAATGAATAGCATCGGCGAAGAAGTTCTTAGGTTTAGATTCAAAAAACTCAGCTATGTACTGTCGTAGATGGGCTTGATCATCGAACTTGTTTTCATTCAAGGCATTGCTTAGCGATCTGAACAATGCGTAATCCGTAGGTGCCAAGTCTGGAGAGTACGGTGGATGAGGTATCACTTTCCAACCTAGCTCCAATAGCTTTAGCCGAGTCAGTTTTGCAATGTGTGGGCGAGCATTGTCGTGTAAGAAAAAAACTTTAGCATGCTGTGGACGATTCTGTCAGATTTTTTGGTTTAAATTTTCAAGCTGATTACAGTATACTGATGCGGTAACAGTCATTCCACTTGGTAGGAGTTCCCAGTGAATAATACCATGAATATCCCACCAAACGGACAGCATAACTTTTTTCGGGTGAGGCTCTGTTTTTGGTGTCTCTATTCCTTTTTCGTTTGGAGCTAGCCACTGACGTTTGCGTGTGTGATTTATATATAAGACCCATTTTTCATCTCCAGTGATAAGATGGTCCAACCAGTTGAATGTGCGGCGAAAAGACAGAAGTTGTATGCAGATATCGGCACGGCGGTTTAGTTGATCTCAATCAAGTTCGTGCGGTATCCAAACACTGTATTTGTAGTTTTTTCCCAACTCGTGTAAATGTGTTTCTATGGTGACATGAGAGCAGCCTAACTCGGTAGCAAGAGTACGACTCGTTAGCCTCGGATCTCCTTCAATTAAGGTTTTTAATTTGGCTACATCAATCTTCACCGGTCGACCAGACTTAGGTTGATCTGATAATAAAAAGTCGCCACTACGAAACCGCTGGAACCATCGTTTCGCCGTGGCCTCAGACACAACTTCAGGAGCAACACGCTGACATATATTACGCACTGCTTCGGCGGCTGAATGGCCAGACTGAAATTCATATAGTAAGCAATGCCTTACATGCACTTTTAATTCGTCCATTTTCTTCCTTATATTAGCTCGGCGACAGCTAGTGAATGACTGACGAGAAACTGTGCGACTCGCCCTTTATATACTTTCGACCATAGAAGATTCTAGAACTCTCAAAAATTTTATGTGGAATTCAATCGATCGCTCATTACTTTCTTACCAACCCAATAGTATCTTAATTCTGTCCTTTATTCATATTGATCAATTTTATTTACAAAAGAATGAAATTCTGAAGGGCGGCCTCACTTTTTAACTATATTTTAATTTGTTTCTCTTGTTTTGTTCTCAGTTTTCTGTGACTTTAATCAAACCTTACAATTTTGACTCACTTGACTTATATTGACAATGTATATTTTTGTTTGAACACTACAAGCAGTCATGGGATCTTGCAGCACTTTGTTAGCACTTTACAGAGATCTTTGCTTTTCTTGTTTTACCCCCCCCCCCCCCCCCTGTTCATAAACGTTCTAAAGTTGAGAAGCCATTTACACATTTGCTGCAGCATTGAGTTTGAATCGGCCTGATGTGTATGGATGTTAAGTTAACTAATTACCACAATGAATGTGTTAGTGATTGTTGGTCCTATTCCAGCATATTCATATGATAGAAATGGACATATATTATGATTATTTGTGTCATTATACAGCAAAACAGCCCATTTTGTGATTGATGTAAGGATGTCTTGGTAAAGATACTAGAATATTATATGTATATCATCCTTATGGTATCCGACAAAGTGGGACGTTTTACTAAACTTCTTCACATTTTTGACTTGTGAACTTTAATTATATTTAAGCACTAAATTCAAATTATTTTCGTTTGTTTCAGGAACTACTGATGCAGTTAGTTGTGTAAGAATAAATTTATAAAAAATAAAAAAAAGTATAAAATCTGACTTTGTTTGTTTTTATAAAATTTCATTCAATCAAAACCACCACCAGAAAAAATGTTTAACCTCTGGAATGCCTTGACAAAATTTTTCTACGGAATGAACTCGTCGTATTATTGCAATAAATTCAATAAATTTTTATCGTTGAAAAAGTGAACTTGACATTTAAAACAATAAATTAGAATTCCCACGCATTGCTCAGTACTTAGGCATACCAAGGGTAAACCATTTTGACATTTGTTCTACTCATTCGATTTTGAACTGTAATAGAGATGTGAAGTGTGTTGGGCAAGCAATTTTGCTGCTACCGATTATAAGGTTAGATTAGAAATATTAGTATTTTTTGAAAAAACCTTGTGGCCTGGAAAAGGGTTATTAATACATGCAGTGCCCAGCCACCATACCATGATATTTCATTTATTCAATATGGCAGCCTCGTGGGCCTTTGCCAATAACAAGTGTATTACATAGATATAAAAAACACCGATGTATGCAAGTAAGTGATTAGGCCTTCACGTTGCACTGGAGGATAGCTGGAGCAGCAGTACAAAGCATGATGGCGGCCGGGACCACGAACTGCCGAGTGATGTCTGTAGAATTGGATATTCGCATCTCCAAAGGAATTCTTCATCAACTGCACCCTTTGCGTAGGCTATTTACTGCATATTATCCTATCAAACATATACATGTATTAAACAGCAGAATGCAAAAATAAAAAATACATATTTGGAGAAGGATCCGCCATGTTCCATGGATCAATCGAAAGTCCCGTACCATGATACTACGCATAGATCATGCAAACGTATCTACTTGGCATGTCAAATGAGCTCAGTAAAATCCACAGAGTTGTCCGTCTCGTTACGTGCTATTTAATGAGGAGGCACACTGACATTTTATCCCGCCAGGCGGCGCCTGTGCAAGTGTCTAGGCATGTCACTGTCATTCATATGTGAGAAAGAGAAAAAACATCTCGCTCTCACGTATGGATTAATAGGGTGGCGCCATCTGTCATAACCTTTGAGTGTGCCTTATTGCAACAACACATTTAATTTAACACACACACAAAAATTATGAACACTCAAGGGCCTGAGACATATTTAAAATCACAGGTAAATGATAACTTCAGTACAAGATCTGACACGCTCGGTCCCTATACAAATTGATGAACTTGTTTCTTCTATCTAAATCTAGTTCTGTGGTGCCAAGTGTAACTCTATCATCACTTGAAATGTGTATACTACTACCACAGACATATGTAACTCCGTATAGACAGCTACAGTCTAAGAAAATCGTTTTGTTTTACACATCCGCTTCTGTTCCGGTTCTGTTATTTTTCAAACGGAAGTTATAGCGGATGTCGGAACCTAGCGCGACGGTGGGACATGAGCGGCGTAAGTAGATCAAAGACCAACAGGTCTATACCTGTCAATCTCTCATCTCTCCGCTTGCCACGTGCTGCGATACTAAACATCAATCGCTTTATTCCATTGCGCGCCAATATTTGTCCTGTCCACCTAGTTCTGTAGCGAGTGAACAACTATTCAGTGGTGCAGGGCATATCTACGGAGAGTTCGCCGCGAGCAGCCGTTGCGAGCGGTCGGGTCGAGCGGAGTGGATCGCTTCGTTTGCCTCGATACCTAGACTGTGTTGTTTTCCTTATTTCCGTGCGCATCGCAGGTGTGCGATAACGCATCAATTAGTGAGCATTGCGCCGCTTATCTTTATAAATGGTGATTAATGGACACTGATGATGAAAACTACAAAGAACCAACAAGTGATATTAGTTCTATGAATAATAGTACTAAAATAGTGAATAATCAATCAAACAATATGAACAAGTGCAAAGTAAATAACAAAGTAGTAGGGTCAATCTTAAAAGACTCGGATGGCAGATTTCCAGTCGAATGCTGGCACTGCTCGAAAATAAACAACGTAAAGAACTTTTACCAGTGGCATAGTGACCAAACCAATATTAAACAACTTAAGTGCAGTGATTGCCATAAAGAAACTAGTGTCAAATGTTTTCTGGAACTGATTCCCAATATAGAAAAAGATGAATTAAATGGTTGTAGCCATATTATACGAATCATTTCGTGCAATGCGGCTTCATGCCAAGTAAATAATAAAAATTGCCGTGAATGCAATAAACAATTCCACATTAAAATCATTCCGAATCTTGATTTGATCAGCAAAGAGCGAGTGATTTGTGAATGTAAAATAGTTAACGACTACATGATTTACCCACAAGTCAATAAAATAAATAAACAACGAAAATCGCGCGGTAAGAGTACTGAACCTAGCGCAAGGAACATCACACCCGGACGTCGAGATAATTCGAGAGGCCGGCCGGCGTATGCATCAAAAGACGAGGTGATAGATCACGTACGTGTGAATATTCCTACCACAAACCGTTTTGATACTTTTTCGCAAACTAATGAACAGAGTGCGTCAGAGGCACAGAAATCAAGCGACGAGTGGTCTGAACCATACAAAAGTAAGAAGAGAGCCCGAATGGACCACGCCGCACGAACTACAGATAAGAATGCGATCATGAAAGCATCCGACATAACCAATGGAGAGGGAAATGTTTCAACGCCAAATGCCGAGGCTAAGTCTGATCCTTGTCAGCAAACACCGGCACACATTCCAATGATCCGAATCACCGATCGTGAACTGATTGAAAACGCAGAAGCTGTTAAAAAGATAAGAGATATGGCTATCTCTCTTGGTTGCTGCTACAGTATTACACCAAATAAAAAAATAATTTGGATAAAGCCCAAAAATGGTGAATCCCGTAAAAAAATGATCGAAGCTCTTAGTGTGCTGAATAAAGAACTGAGATTTGTAGCCCCAGTCCCCAAAGGGGAGCAGCAACATGCAACGAGAGTCATTCTTCGTAATAATACATACGATGAACCACTAGAGGTACAACTTGATGAAGTTGAAAGATGTATAGGTATTCGTCCACTCAATATCAAGAAAATAAAGGATCATTTGCAACTGGTCATTTTTGATCCATCACATAGCTTCGACGACGTGGCAAGAGCAATGCGGAACACCTCTGACCACTTCTTTGGAGCTCCCAAAATGAAACCGGAGCCATACAAAAAAGATCCTAAGCGTATAGTGCAGTGTAAAAATTGCTACCTCTTTAACCATTCAACGTCAGCATGCCACGGCCGTAAATGTCCAGAGACGATCACCGTGCTCAATCAAGAAAACATGGAGATCGATGTGTGCTATGCTTGTCACAAACCAGGGCACGGAGCAAATCAGGCAAAATGCGAGCATTTTCAGGCCGAAATTAAAAGACAAATGGATCTTCATGCTGCACGAGAAGCGAAGAACAAAAGACCAACTATTACAGCCAAAAGAGTAATATCGAATAAGGCTAATATTAAACAAGGCGTATCTTTCGCGAATGTGACCTCTACCCTACAACAAATAAATAGCAACATAGATTTGCCCGAAGTCAGTAGATCATTACGGCAGTGCGGCAATCCTCAGCAGGCCTCTGCTTCAAACGCATCTATAGTCATACACCCAATCGACAAAAAGATGATGCTAATAGAAACCATGCGAAAACTATGTAACATACTTTTAGAGCTTACAAATGGCGACTTCTTATAACAACAAGCGATTTACAAAACTACGTATATTACATGTCAACGCTCAGGGACTAAGAAAGAAATTCGAAGAACTGAAAGCCTTGACAAATAAGTACAGACCGCAAATCATTGTCGTAAATGAGTGCAAGCTTGACTTTGATAAAGTAAAATACAACATCAAAGACTATGATAAAATCACAGATTCTAAAGCAGAACACCTTACTACTGCAATGTACATAGCTAGAGGTCTGAGATGGACTCAAACTCATCTTACTACCAACTGGCAGGATGACGATAGAAGGATAGAGGGTGTAGCTATCCGTCTCGTAGTTAATCATACAACTGGAGAATCAATTAACATCAAAGGTGTATATATCCCGATCCCAAATCAACATCACGCACGCGATGAATTCGAGGATATCCTATTAGAAAGTAGCGCCGTCGTGATCGGAGACATGAATCTTCAGATGCGACTTCTAGGTCACACAAGAGACAGAGCCCTCGGCACACTTGTTAAACGGCTACTCCAAGAAAACGTTTGCTCATTTTTCAACACTGGAGTCCCATCGAGACCAAATAGTCAAGGCAACGGCATACTAGACACCGCAATTCTCACGCATGAGTGTCAAAATATAGACAGAGTCACAGCGAAAGGCATCGAATCCATCGGTTCAGATCATTTGCCTTGGTTGCTCGATCTACACATTGACGTGGCTCGGGAGCCAAAGCTAGTACGAAACATGAAAGCGATTTACGACAACGAACAGCTATCCAAAAGATACGAAGCTATTTTTGTTGAAACCATGGGACATCTCGGCGAAATTAAGAGTGATGTAGATTGTGACAAGTTTATACAACGGTTGGAAACTTCCCTGACTACAGCGCTAAATGAATTGGCTCCATTAAAAGAAGATTGCAGGCGAGATCATTTACCAGCAGAGATTCAGCAACTCATTATGGCCAGGAACGCTGCACGCAACAAAGCATGGCGTTTGCGACACAACCAACTACGACAGCCGGCTCTACGCCAAGAACATAATAGACTAAAACGTGAAGTGTCTGCTGCATTGCGCGCTCTCCGAGAAGAATCTTGGCTGAAGATTATCGAAGATCCGCGAAATAATAGAAGTCATATGTGGCGTATCCAACGCAGTATGAAAATGCCTCCACAAAAATTACCGCAGATTCCAAACTGCACTACTGAAAAAGAAACGATTGATGAGCTCGTCGATGCGGCTATCGTCAAGGAAGCAATTATTGCACGAGAAGATGAAGGGACAGAACAGACAACTCCGTTTTATCCACTAGATCTGACATCAACTGATGAAATTAAAATAGCCCTTAGAAGGTTTAAGAACAAAAAAGCGCCTGGCCCGGACCAACTACGAGCGGACGCTCTTAAACTCGGAGGACAAGCATTTCTCGAGGCATATAAAAAGGTGGCAAACTATGTGCTCTCCACAGGCTATTTTCCGAATCGATGGAAGCAAGGCGAGTGTATCTTTCTGCACAAATCAGGTAAAAACCACAGAGATGCTAAGTCGTATAGACCCATAACCTTACTGAATATTATGGGTAAACTGTGTGAAAGGTTAATATTGACAAGACTACGAGACGTTAGCCGTCGACTACAACCACCGTTTCAACATGGATTCACACAAGCTCGAGGTACTGGCACACAGATACTACGCACCGGGAAGTTTATAACCGACGCTCTTGATGTGAAAGACAGCGTAGCAATGATATCGACTGACTTAAGTAAGGCATTCGATTCAATTAATCATCGTGGCCTTATCAAAAAGTTACAAACTAAAAATGTTGAGAATAACTTGATCAAGACCATAGAAAACTATCTGACAAACCGGACGGTGCGAGGCAAGTTTCGCACCACCATAGGAGAAGAGATGCACGTACCACACGGTGTGCCGCAGGGCTCCATACTTGGGCCTGTTATTTTCAATTTGTACGTGCACGATATATGGGACGAACATGACAGACTTCAAGGTATCAAGTTGTCACAGTACGCAGACGACCTCTGTGTGCTGAACAGGGCAGCCCGGCCAGATCAGGCGACAACCAGAGCAGAATGGGCAGTAGAAACTGTCATTGATTATTATAGGCGTTGGGGACTGAAGTGCAATGTTGAAAAGACAGAGTGCATCATGTTTACCAGAAAAAGGGGTTATAAACCAACGGTTAAACTGAAAGACCAGACTTTGCCGTATAAAAAAGAAACGAAGTACCTCGGAGTCATTTTTGATAAGACGATGACGATGGGACCACACACGAACTTGGTAACGACAAAGGCAAAGCGTATAAGAGGCGCCCTTAGCTCAATCATTGGCTACTACGCAAAAACGGACATCACAGTAAAACTTGCCATTATTCAAGCATGTCTGTTACCGGTGCTGGACTATGGTACCGTTCAACTTCTACCACGTTATAGCAAAACAAACTTGCTCAAAATAGAGAGGCAATATCGTATGGCTTTAAAATCAGCAGCACAGTTCCCTCGACGCACGCCTACTGAAATGCTGTGGGATACATTAGATTGGGACCCGTGGCATATTCGTGTCCACGATCTGCATCAAGACATGTTGGAGAAATTGAAACAGCTGAACATAGCGGACCTTGATACCCCGGGTGACGCATACCTCGGCTACGGTCAATTTAACCCTCTGCTCACTAACCATAGAATAGGAGATATCCCCTATATTGTTAACAGGCAGGACCGCAGGAGACCGCTCAGTATAAGATCAGCAGCTCCTAGGCCACATAGATTGTAAGTTAGTTTTAAGTAGTTATTAAGAATAAGAACACAACAAGGAATTATCAATGCTAGTTGTCCTTATATAAAGTAACTATCATAAATCAGATACACCAAACTTGCACTGATCTCACCTAGACTTAAGCAAGCATACACCCCTGAGACTCGATGGGAGCAGGGACATTAATTGTAACCAATATAACTATGAAAATAAACCATTCTGATTCTGATTCTGATTCATATCTACGATCCCCTTATTTAGAAGCAAGCTGCCGGGAGATAAAGCTGTTAAGCTTTTGTTTATTAAATGCAGTTTACTTCTTTTAGAATCACTCCATTTAATTTATAAATTTAATTGTGTGCTAACAATTACACATATAACTTTTACTGGTTAGTTTTGGATTGTATTATAGTACCTAAAGAGTAAGTTTTGCTTTCGTTTCTAAAACCTTTTACGGCATAATATAGTATTTTATGCAACTGGCGTTTAAAGGAGGTCAAAAAAGACGAGTGGCGTGGGTAACAATTTGAGGCGAAGCCGAAAATTGTTATTAAGACGCCACGAGTATTTTTTGACTCAGTTAAACACCGTTGCATACAATACTTTTTCTACGACCATGCACTTACTTTTGAATAGTTTTCTAGAATAACTTTCATGAAATTCGCACTGTTTCCTATAAGTATTTTGACTTGTCCTCATGTCCTCTGCAATGTTCCTGCACTCACCCTGTCGCTCGCACTCCCCCGCGCCGCCGCCCGCCCCCGGCTGGCGCCCCGCGGCCCGCTATATCCCTTAAAGGCATCCTCACAATGCTTTAAGAGCTATATCGTATGCGTGGGTGCGCGGGGCGCCGGGCGAGGGCGGGCATCTTTTATGTAGGGTTTTAACGATCTATGCACGACACGGTTAATGACGAATAACAACACGGGAGTAGAAAAAAGGTTTAAAAGGATTCTTATGTGATTTTTAGTGAGTACATACCAAGGACGATTATAAAGGACCAGCAGAGTCCATACTAAATACCGTACCCCGTTGGCAGCCGTAAATCTATGTCACTAGATGTCACTAAGAGTCTCATTTGAATAAAAATGTCGTTTTTTTTTTAAAATACGCACGCGGTAGTTCAACGGCATTACAAGTGATACAGTGAAAAGTATATAGATGACGCTAGGGGCCCGTGTCATGTTTCAGTCCCTGTTTACAACGCAAACCATCGTTCTTATTTTGAATTATGACAATCATGCAAAAGAGTACCATACTGTCAAATTTTCTATCTCTTTCATTTTGAGCGTGACGTCAATGATTAGTAATATTACTTTCAATATATTTAAAATTTAGATTTTAATGAGGCCATTTCGAACGGTGTTTATGATAGATATCATGTTGACAATCAATCTCCTGACCGTCTCGCTCATACCAATCCTATCCTATATTTGAACGAGTGCGACCGAAACAGTATTGTACTGAGTATTACTGAAGATTTTTGAATGTCTAAAATCTTATTGGTACTTAGTTGTCGAAAACCCGCTTTTTCCATAAAGTGTTGGCGCGACGTCAAGTGGGTGATAGGCGTACGAGCAAGTACGCGTTGGATGGTCGACTACTATGCGCAGCGGTTTTTACGCGTACTTACGGTGACACACAATCGAAAAAGGTGGTCGAGCCATAAGTACGCATACCTGCTCGTATCGTACGTTTATCACCCACTTCAGACTGCGTTTCGATCGGCGTTTAGCGTCAATGATTATCAGCTCGGCTTCATGGCTTTACGAACCTTAGCTCGGACCATCGAATATGAAACTTATAAACTTCTTTATACACAAGGGTATAAAGAAGTTTATAACCAGGTGCTCCATGACACCATTGCACCAATCTGTCGCCAGCACCGCTACACTTCAACGGCCAAGTCATACAACATCCATACTAATATTATAAATGGGAAAGTGTGTGTGTCTGTTTGTTTGTCCATCTTTCACGGCAAAACGGAGCGACGTATTGACGTGATTTTTTAAGTGGAGATAGTTGACTGGATGGAAAGTGACATAGGCTACTTTTTGTCTCTTTTTATATCCCCCCACTTCCTTAGAATGGAGGATGGAAGTTTGTGGAGAGATTTTCGAATTTAACGCGAGCGAAGCCGCGGGCAAAGGCTAGTTAACTATAATAATAAAGAAATCGCAGTAAGGAACTTTATGTAGATTTCATTACTTTTTAGAGATAAAACAAGCAGCTCCATCGAGACGGCTATTTTTTACAGAATGTTTTTGGTGGGATATACATAGGCATAGGTATATAACACTAACAAGGTATCTATTGTCTTAGTCCGTTTTCACATTATCCGATCCGATATCGGATGTCGGAAGGATTTAAATGGAAAAAATCCAAGATAGCGCCTGTAATGTATGGGGTATCAGTCCTACATCCGATATCGGATCGGATAATGTGAAAACGCATTTAGTCTCATTAATTATTACTTATATCAGAGTTTCACTAATTATTTCCTTTTATTCATTTATTATCTCAGTTTAGGTTTATACGAGTACCAAACGAGTATAGTATACGAGTAGAAAATATATTACCAAAACAATACAAACTATCATTAATTTATTATAAAAACGTAATCCAAAGTGCCACACCTGGCGGCCTAACTATCGGCGTTGTGTCCAAGACGAAGCCTGACCGACGAAGCTAGCAAGTCTCTCTACATGTTAGCTGAAATACTGTCAAACCATTCACTGTGATTACTCAGATTATTATAAGCAAAATGATCTTCGAATGAACTTTCTGGACAATTGAGATGCATGGGCGCAGTCGAAACCAGCTCGCCCCTTCAGCCGTGTCCCGTTGAAAATCGGAAAGATTCTTTTCCTTAGCACATTAAATTTAATGTTTACAAATTGGATTCGCCTTCTATCACCTAAACTGGTAATTTTATGTATGAGGTCATTGGTCATACAATTATTAATTTATACAGTTATTAATTCTGTATCTCTACTCGCATTGCTGCTGCGATTCTAAAGTATTTAATATCCATATATTATGAATATTCAATAAATCATACAATGACATTTGTGATGTGACATGGATGTCAGATGTCACTGGATGTCACATCTGTTGGCACAATGATTGCGTTTTGTTGAACGTATTTGAGCTCAACATATAGGTTTATTATCACTAGGTATATTATATTAATGAACAACGAAACGGATGTGACATTTTCCTAGTCCACCAACGTCATCTAGTCATTTTATTTGGCAATAGTTAGACAACATGCGAACAAACTTAGCCAGCGAAGCGATCACAACTACGTCGAGGCCGACCAAAAAATATAATTTGTAAAAATTATGTTTTGAGCCAATATTTTGATATTAAAATAAAGTTTTTTGATAGTTATTCATAGTATAATATAAAAACAAGTAAACATATGTGTGAAAATATGTTTTTTTCCACTCCCGGGTTACGAAACAACGCCATCTAGTTTTAAAGCAAAAACTAAGCTTTTTTCAGGGGTACGCTTTTTTGTATGGGCTATATCAGTCTAGTATTAAATGGTCCTTGGTACATACATAAACTAAACATCTTAAAGTTCAAGGTGATTTAAATTTTTCGATTGTAATGAATGATATACTTAAGATAGAATATCAGGTAACTTTTCTTTTCGTTTTTAAAACCTAAGTGGGCCTAAAGGCTGATTACAAACCTCCCGGACCACCAGGTTGAATTCCTAAAATGTTGAAATCCCGAAACGTTGACTTTCCCAGAATGTTGACTTTTTTCAGTTTCGCAAAATGTTGAATTCTCAGAACGTTGAAATATCAAAAAGTTGAATTCTCAAAATGTATACTTTCAACATTTCGGGATTTCAACATTTTAGGAACTCAAGTTTATATTCCTGGAATCTTTTTTTAACATGGGTATTTTTTAATAACTTGCAAATAAATCTAGACAAAACAAATTACATTCAATTTCATACTAATAAAGGCAACCCACTCCACTTAGATATACAATATGACGGCATCTCCATAAAAGAAGTACATGAAGCAAAATTCCTAGGTATATTTATAGACAATGAATTAAACTGGAGAGAACATGTGGATACACTATGTACCAAAATGAACAGGTTTGTATTTGCTCTAAGAAGGGTGAGTCAAACTGTATCTATTCAGGCAGCCTTAATAGCATATAATGGATATGTAAGTTCAAATTTAAGGTATGGGGTTCCAATATGGGGTAATAGCACCGACAAACTTAACGTATTTATTGTACAAAAGCACTGCATTAGAGCCATATTTTCCATTCATCCTCTAGACTCCTGCCGTCCATATTTTATAAAATATAACATACTTACTTTCCCCTGCCTCTATATTTATGAAACATCCATTTTTGTCCATAAGTATAAATATCTGTTTGTAGCTCAAAACACTGTATGCTCCAGAGAAACTAGACCTAAGTATAAACATAGATTGCCTAAGCCGTATGTAAACTTGTCACTCACCGCAAAAAACTCCTATATCATGTGTATCACAATTTACAACAAGTTACCTGATCGCTTCAAACACATGAATATAAAATTATTTAAATCAAAAGTAAAACTGTGGCTTATCGAAAGATGTTTTTATTCAGTCAATGATTATTTAAGTTACACATAATAATGTTTATATGTAAGTTTAGATATAAATGTATATATGCCTGAAAAGGTAAAGTCTCAGTGTAACTGAAAGTATAATTGTATATTTCGACCTGCAATGTAACCTGATTCTTATATACAATAAAAACTTTGAACTTTGAACTTTGAACTTAATATGATTTCTACTCTGAATCGCGAGCTTTTTGGTCCTAATAGGAGAAAAAAATGTACCTTTGATGGTCATGAATTTCATTCTTCAGACTGTATTTAACCCATTGCTGTAACGGGGAACAAAATTTTAAGGCATTATGCTTCGAAAAGGCTCATCAGTGGAGTCTTGGAACTTAAATATGCCCTGAAACTATATAGCATGTAACAAAAGTCAATAGGGTGCTTTGAGATAATTTCGACATACAGATATGCTCGGGTAATTTCGAAAGGGGAATCTTGATATGATGGAAATAATGGTGATTTTTATGTGACTTTCAAAATTAGACGACGTTCGAAATTACCCCAATGCACCTTACTTCAACAGCCCACAAGACCAATACCCTGATTGCTATTTAAGCGGAAAAAATCGAAACTCATTTTTTTCGAACTACGAATTTTTTTCACTTGTATCCTAAGGGTCATTAGTAACCCTATCAGCTGTTAAAGTATCACTCGGGGCCTTTGCTACACCCTGTAGGTACCTACTGCAAATTCAATCTTATGGAAATTCAAAATTTTAGGGTTCACCATACCGCAAAGTCAACTTTCTGCAAATTCAACATTTTAGGATTCAACAAGCTGCAAATTCAACTTAATGCAATTTGGACATAAAAAGAACTCAACATAATGCAAATTCAACATTTTAACATTCAACATCCTGCAAATTCAACTTTTTGCAAATCCAACATTTTAGGAATTCAACTTGGTGGTCCTGGAGGATTACAAACTGCTGATTACAGGCTGAACAGTAAACACCTAAAAGTTCTAGGTAATTTAATTAGTTTTGGTTTATGTTATACCTATGTGGTATTTTTTTTTTCGTTTTTAACATCTATAACTTCCGCTTCTGGTTCCGGTTCCGCTTCTGCTTCCGTTAAACTATATTCAAAACTTCTGCTTCCGCTTCCGGTTCCGTTAAAATCACATCCGTTACATCCCTGCTCAGAACCATACAGCAAAGAGGATCGAGTATTACGGAGTTATATATGTTTTTGCATATAGAATATAGGTACAGTCAACCAATTGGAACCCTAGGCCACTCTACAACCATGTCAAAATGACAAGCAGTACGAGATTTCTTACAATCTGATTTATAACGTCACTGTGACATAGTTCTACAGTGGCCTAGGGTTCCAATTGGTTGACCGTACGGTGGCCTAAATGGCGTGGCGTTACACCTTTGGGGGACGCTCGGCTAGATGGCGCTAATATTAATATTTGACATTTTAACACATGAAGCTAAGAATATGGGCCAGATTGTCAGAACTGAGGTTTAAGTTTTTTGAGTTTGTGTCGAGAGATGGCAGTCTATGCACTGTGATTACATATTTTACTTTGACAGTAACTCTCTACATAATAATACTCTCTGTATAATACTCGATCCTCTTTACGCACAGAACCCGACTATAGGCTAGTTTCCTGTACTTAAAAGTGCTGAATTATTATGTATGAAAAAAAATATCTCATCTATTCAATAAAAAAACCATGTAGTTAGGCTCCTTAGGTCCAATACTAATCGTTATTCAAATATTCGCCCGTATGGAATACACACGCTGTATAATACTCGATCCTCTTTACGCACAGAACCCGACTATAGGCTAGTTTCCTGTACTTAAAAATTAATATTTTATGCAGTGCACGACACAGCGCCGGCCCGTGCACTCGATCAGGGTAGAGCGAGTTTGAGTTTCGGCGCCCTTGGGAAGAAGGCTCCCTACGTAGAAAAATAAATCGCGAGCGTTGCGAGCGCGAAATTTTTTTCATAGTAGTGCCGTAATTTGAAGATTAACGCAATACCGAATTTATGGATTTCATCATACAGAGTGCGAAAGGGACAAATGCTTGAACTTTCGTAGTCGCACCCTAGTATAGTTACGTGTGAAATAACAAGCAAAATGGAGCACTATAGTGGCCAAGTCAGGAAGGCAGATTCGGAATTTGTCCTAACTAAAAGTAAGCGCGAGCGAAGCGAGCGCGATTTATTTTTTCCTATTGACTCAATTAATTATTCCCCGCCAGCGGGGAATCCGCGAACTTTCAAGCTTTTATCGTCTGCAGAGCTGCGGTCTTTGACATATTTTGGGGTATTTTGACTTCACAGGGCGCCTATGTTCCCGACTTTTAGGCCTTATATTTCGCCATTACTATTATTTTTATAATACTAAGAGTTAATTGGACGTATTTATGCAAAATGGAACCAACCCACATGAAATCTTCATTGAAATGTTTACTTCTTTGTTTAATTGTTTGTTTTGATTAATAAAGATCGATTTTCAAAATTATTCATCCGTGGATTGGTTCCATTTTGCATAAATACGTCCAATTAAGAGATTAACTGCGGACTCGATCGTCACCGTGGGGATGCCCATTTCGGTATTTTGCCACTAAGTGATCTGAGTGCTTTGAAATTCGCTCACCATCTGCTGTGACTCACAAAATTGCGCCTCTCTGAGACGTTTTGCGCCTTTGGCTTTATGAGGAACCCCGCTTTGGACTATCGGGTAGACTCATATTTTTGCATTGGGATAGCGACGTAACTTTGCCGTTCGCCGCACAACAACGTGGTTCGTCAAGGGCTAGAATCCTTCTTTTACGGCGCCCTAGCATCAGCGCCCTTATGAATGGCAATGTGGTGCAACTTTCCTCTAATCTGAATTACAAATCTAGATTTTCAATAGGTGGATTCATTTCCGACTCCTCTCGCCATTTTGTGATATGTGTGCGCCCACGCAACGTATAATTTTTTGTATGGATTTTTCCACATTCTCGATTATGGCGCCCCCTTACCATGTGGCGCCTAGAGCGGCCGCTCCACTCGCTCTACCCTTAATCCGGCCCTGGCACGACATAAAGCAACCACCTAATTAGAAGAAAAATATGGACAGTAGTTATGTTTAAACATAATTAATTATATTAATAAGTCAAAGAGAAAAATAGGTATAAAGTAAATGAATTTATCGTGACGTCAGTCCTCAGTATTTCATAGTAATTCCATATGAGCAAATCGTTTTGACAGTTCATAAAAAGAAGCTGATTTGACTAGTAGGAAAAAAAATAAGCCTATTGGGTCACAGCCTTTAAGCACATCTCGGACACTGGCGATCAATTATATGAAAGAGGCGCGTTCCTAGCACACAGTCTAAGCTCGTGTAGGAGAACGATAAAATAATTGATTGATTGATTGAACGCGTTCCATGCTTGTATGAGTGAAATATGACAGGTCGACTGTTCGCATTTTTGACAGGCGGTAACTGTGAGGTAACCGAGAGGGGGTGGGCGGTTTATTATGCTGTGCTTTAAGTAAGACCTGGACCAACAGTGCGGAGCGTACGGCCGGGGGGGGGGGGGGTTGACTTGCACGCCGCGCCCCGCTGCACGTGCACGCCCAGTGTGACCGTGCACTCAGCCCTTACACTAGAGGGGATCGGTAATAAATAAAATGCTGGCGCACTATTCAACAGAACGGTTTATTGACTTTGTGAATCATTTACTTAGCGGGGGGGCGGGTGTCGAGATCTGCGGACAAAACAATACAATATGTAGCACATTCCGAAATCAACGACGTCAACTAGTCGTTGTACATAGTTTCTTTATTAATATATAATATACATACATATGGAAAAGATAAACTAGAATTTAAAGACGCCGAAGCAATACTCGTCATTAGAAAAGGCGCCTTTAAAAATGTAAGGGGCATTGTTGCATAGAAATTCTGAATTTCGCGCTTTTTAGTGACTATTAGATTTGCTTGACCGGTCTATGTACAGTTACAGGGGTATAGGTTCGCTATATCTATAAAACAATCGCAGTCTTGCGCAGCTGCAGTGCAGAGTGTGACGTCTCGCCTTGCCTGCAGGCAGGCCACTTAAAGGCACACCAGAGAGTGGAGCACCTATACGTTTCTTGGAATTCCAACTAATTCCAGATCACATAGTCGCTGTGGTCGAAATCGGTCATGACCTCATGACAGCATCAAAAATATTCATGAATATTTGTTTAGGTCAGTTATTGACTGCCAGTACCTTGCCTGCAGGCGCGTGGCCCATCTTGACCCCTCACACCTGACCGAGCGAAGTCACTCACCTTGCCTGCAGGCGCGCGGCACATCTTGCTGCCTCACACCTGACCGAGCGAAGTCACTCACCTTGCCTGCAGGCGCGCGGCCCATCTTGCCCCCTCACACCTGACCGAGCGACGTCACTCACCTTGCCTGCAGGCGCGCGGCACATCTTGCTGCCTCACACCTGACCGAGCGACGTCACTCACCTTGCCTGCAGGCGCGCGGCCCATCTTGACCCCTCACACCTGACCGAGTGACGTCACTCACCTTGCCGCAGGCGCGTGGCCCATCTTGACCCCTCAGACCTGACCGAGCGAAGTCACTCACCTTGCCTGCAGGCGCGCGGCCCATCTTGCCCCCTCACACCTGACCGAGCGACGTCACTCACCTTGCCTGCAGGCGCGCGGCCCGTCGTGCCGCCCTCACACATGATCGTGACGTCACAGACGACTTGAGATGACTAACGCCTGCAGCAGGAGGACGGAGGCGGTTGGCTGACAGGCGGCTGGTCTGTATTGACAATTTCTCAATATTTAAACTTATGCATTTTATGGGCTATCAGAAAAGAACATTTAAAAAAATCTAAATTGAAAAAGAGTCGTTAGTTTAGAACAGACCGTCTGACAAATCAAATCGAAATCAAAACATCAAAAATCATGTCTGAAGTCGTACTTGATTCAGTGATGGAAGCGACGTCACACCTCCGATTTACATTTATAAATGACCGATTTTCTCCAAAATGAATACAAGAAAAACATCGAAAATATTTTAGGTACCTAAGTTCCTGAATCATTTTTACAGGAATGGTTTTCATTTTGAAATTTCCATAACGATTTTCCGGAAATATGAAATATTGTCAATTGCGACCCACCATCACACCTGAAACTGTGACGTCACACATGAGATTGTTTTTGACAGTCGACCAAATCTTGGTACTAAAACAGGCGCGAAATTCAAATTATCTATGGGAATCAAACCTACGCCTCGACATTTTCATTCCACAAGTGTTATGGCTCGTTGATCAGTGTATAAAATTTAATCAACGTCTGTTTAGAAAGGCACGCGCTTTATGAAGACAACAGGCCGGTGAGCCCTACATTTTTCAACTTTGCCGCCTTTTTAGTGCCACACATTTGGTTGACCGTCTATCTAAGATAGATTTGAACGTGTTTATGTGACGTCACGTCACTCACCTGTCCTGCAGGCAGGCGGCTGCCTTGGAGGAGGCGGCAGCCTTCTCACCTGACCATGTGACGTCACGGACGAGTTAGATCTGAACAGGGCCGGTTCTAGGGTAGAGCGAGTGGAGCGGCTTGCCAACCCATAGGAGGGGCGCAAAATGGCAAAGGATAAAAAAACAACCTCAGGCGGGCGGCTGACCGTATGACGTCACGGACGAGTTGTGAGCGGCTGGGATGTCCGTGTGACGTCACGGGCGAGTTAGATGAGACTGCTTGACCTGTAGGCTTGTGTCTTTTGTACTATTAGTACATGTACACTAATAGTACAAAAGACACGATTCTCTGCAGACCGAATTACTCCCAAATGATTCTGCTCTCTAGTACATTTAGTACACTTACACACGCGCAACAGAATGGGAGCGAAAGGAGCGAAGAGCCGAGGAGTGACAAGGACAGCCAAGCGATCCATGTGATCCGACCGCAACCGAACTAGAACCGACTGACTCGGACCGAGAGCGCGCGAAAACGGCCGATCCGCTCTCGGCTAGTACGAGCGAGCGTTACTGCACGCAATTGATTTGTCTCTCGCTCTCTCGTTGTACTACTGTACTAAATGTCCTAAAAGAACGAACTAGTACACTTCGGAGATCGTACTAGTTGGGAGCGATCTTTTCAGCGAACGAGCAGGCACAACTCTACTGACCTGGCCTGCAGGCGGGCGGCTGGCCGGGCGCGGGACGGCACACGAGCACGGTCTTCTTGCCGCACGCCGCCGTGGCCAGCGCGAGCCACAGCAGCAGCGCCAGCCTCGCCAGGACCCATGCGAACTGTGGGGTACAATCACTCTGCTGTAAACCCAATTAACTAACATTAAATAACCACAATACAACATTTTAATTTTGAAAAAACCCATACATGGCTATCATACATACATGGCTAAGAACACTTCCGTTCCGACTAAGTAAAACGAAAAATGCCGCCCTCTGCATTACAGCGTTTTTTTTATAATTCTGTTATTTTTAAGGGTGCGTACCTGCATGTCATTGATATGTCGTAGTTTTTAATTTTTTTGTGGATTTACCTGATCAAGGCATCTCTGAACCGTAGGCCGCGCGGGGGAGTATAGTGACTGGTGACTTAACTGACCACGAGATTGTACGTGGTGGAAGGGGACTCACTATGAGTGGAAAGCTGGAAAGACGGTCACCAGTACTTAGGCGGGGCAGTGAGGGGGCTACACTCCTGTGGGGGCTGTACCCTTGTGGGGGGTCGGGGGGGTAACTCACCATGAGTGGAGAGACGGTCACCAGTACTTGGGTTTGCAGCCGCCGGGGCAGCGAGGCGGGCTACAGGCCTTCTTCTTGCAGCACGTGCTGCAACCGTACGCTTGGCTTATGACCTGCCGACAAGCAGAACACGTTTGTAAGGGACAGGCGCCCATAACCACTACGGGATGTTTATTTAGTCATTGTAGACGTGCCTCGAGCGAGGCAGGTTGCTTGGTCGAGACGAGACAAACCCACACACTGCGTCGGCCGAGGCAAGTCTATAACACTTTTGCCGCGCGAGGAAAAGGAGGTGAATACATACGTAAATTTTATTACAGACCGCAGTCCGCAACCCAGAACATTGTATAAAAAATTTGGCAGTTTCATTTTGACAGCCTGGGCCCCATTTCTCGAAGCTACAAGTTACAATTTACAAGTGGTAGTCAAAGTCTAAAATGACAAGTTGGAAAGAGACTTCCGCTTGTAACTTGTAACTTTCAGTTTTGAGAAATGGGCCCCAGGGGCCCATTTCTCGAAAGGTACAAGCCTTGTATTACAAGTGCGCGAACTGTCAAATCGTATGGGTTGTCATGGAAACACACTTGTAATTACAAGGTTGTACCTTTCGAGAAACGGGCCCCAGATCTGAGAATTTTTTCACGATTTTCGTCTTGATATCATAATAATACTTTACTTTAATTACGATTGACTAAATAACCATCCTGTATTACAGGGGAAAAGCCAATTTGCGCTCTAGGACATCCAAAAAAAAAAGTACGAAATAAATGATGTGATTTACAAGTCAGAATCAGAACATAATACATAGGTAGTAGAATAAAGCAAAGTATCCGTTCATCTGTTAGCTTGTCAAAAAATTAAAATGTGTTAAATAATAACCTTGGACTTTAAGTTGAATTGCACATGATGCCCGATTCTCGCAACAGACGAAAGGATTCAAGTAAGCAGCTTTCTGGTTATCATTATCATAGTAAGTAGTTGTCGTACGCGTCTTTCGATATTTTTTTGGAATGTCCATCCTATAGGCAGTGGCGGATTCCTAGCCAATGCCACGACACCACCACTGCCTCAAAACTCACTAATCTAGCTTACAACTAATCCGCCACTGCACATAGGCTTCGCAACAAGTTGAGGTTAATAATAGAGAATCGATGGGAACAATCGCCCGTAAACGTCCTCTCTATTTTCGATAAAAACAACAAGTAAATGCAGAAATGAAAATAGAGAGGACATTGGATGTTGCGTGCCTCAGCTTACGATGCGATACCTATCCGCAGCCGCGGCGACACTCCGGCAAGCAGCAGAGCCGGCAGCAGCGGCAGCAGCAGTTGCAGCAGCCGCGCGCCTGCCCGACGAGCTGCGAACAGGCTGGTGTACAGGCGACAGGCTGCGATGTCAGGCTATAGGCTTTGTACAGGCTACAGGCTGCGTTGTTAGGTCATAGGCTACGCTGCCAGGCTAAAAGCTGTGTTGTACAGGTGACAGGATGCGTTATCAGGCTATAGGTATACAAGAAGTAATCTGTTAAACACAGTGCCGGATCTATAGACTTTTTGACGGGAGGGGGAGGGGGTTCAAAAAGTAAAAGAATCCGAATTAGGAGCTGCTCCTGGACTTGATATTCGGGTCTCGACACAGAAGAGAGGGTGGTAAATCAGATTTCGCATTCTCGATAAAGACCACTCTTTGGAATGTCCATCCTATAGGCAGCGGCGGACTCCTAGCCAATGCCACGACGCCACCACTGCCTCAGAAACTCACTAATCTAGCTTACAACTAATCCACCACTGCGTATAGGCTTCGCAACAAGTTGAGGTCCTTGAGAGACAGAATGGGAACAATCGCGCCAAAACTCCGGATATTAACATTACTGAAAATATTTATACACAATTTGATGTATTTTCATCACAGCTATCGCAATCGTTTATTATTTTTCAATTTAAAAAATTTAAGTGAGCCCCGTTTTTTCACTCTTAGGGCCAGTTGCATCAACCACATTTGACAGACACATCATCGTCACGCAGCAGACGTCTATGGAACTTGCCATACTATAAAATTTAACGAATGCTTTAACGGTGACAGACGTTTTGGTGCAACCAACCCTTAGTTTAACAAAACTAACGATCGGGCCTGCCTGCCTGCCTGCCTGGTATGCCTGCATTACATCAAACTGAGTAAAAAATGAAAAAATCAATAACGTCAATATCCAGGATGAAGAATGAGTGTTACGATAGTCCGCTTTAAAAAAGGCGTTGTTGAATGTTGCGTGCCTCAACTTACGATGCGAGACCTACTCGCAGCAACCCGCCGGCTGGCAGCACCCGCGGCAGCAGCGGCAGCAACAGTTGCAGCAGCCGCGCGCCTGCCCGACGAGCTGCGAACAGGCTCTTGTACAGGCTACATACTGCATTGTCAGGCTACAGGCTGCGTTGTCAGGCTACAGACTGTGTTGTACAAGCTACAGGCTGTGCTGTACAGGCTACAGGCTGTGTTGTACAGGCTACAGGCTGTGTTGTACAGGCTACAGCACTGACTTGGTTGTGGGCTACAGCCTATGAACAGTTTCAGTACGAAAACCAAATGCATTACGACTGACAACATGGGAACGTAGCCCTGATTATCAAAGTTCGACAAAACGCCCGCAATTCTGAAAACATAAGGCCCAAGTATGAGTCTAACTTTTTTTTTCACGGAACAGTGCCGGATCTAGACTTTTCAATTGGGGAGGGGGGGGGGGGGGGGAAGTAAAAAAAGACGAATTAGGCGCCCCTTAAGACAAATTGCCCTATTTGGAATGTCCGTCCTATAGGCAGTGGCGGATTCCTAGCCAATGCCACGACGCCACCACTGCCTCAGAAACTCACTAATCTAGCTTACAACTAATCCGCCACTGCGTATAGGCTTCGCAACAAGTTGAGGTTAAGAAATAATGTTAAGAAATGTAACGCCTTTTCCGTTACATTGGGAACAATCGCGCGAAAACCGTCCTCTCCATTGTTGTCTCTGGATATTAACATTACTGAAAACACTGATACTCAATTTATATTCAGGTCATAGCTGTCCCAATCGTTTTTATTTTATTTGAGTGAAACTAGTTTATCACTTCAATAACTAAAAGTAGCAGTTTTTCAATTTTAATTAATTGTCAATAAATGTGACAGAATGTAATTTAATGGTCAAACGTGTCGGGCACTATTAAGACTTGCCTTATAAGTCGAAAAACAAAAACTAACGAACGCGTCATACTTAACTATAACTACAATACACGGCTAAAAAAATCAACGTCAGTATCCAGGCAGGCAATTATGGTCGCACGATAAATGATATAAACATCAGGCCGTCCCTATCGCACTAGGGACGGCCCGATGTTTTATCATTTATCGCGCGACCATGATTGCCCTGCAGGTTGAAAAATGAGAGAGTGCGATAGTCCCCGTCTAAAATGGCGCTGTGCGGTGTTGCGGGCCTCAACTTACGATGCGATACCTATGCGCAGTCGGGGAGGCAGCCGCGGCGACACTTGGGCTTGTAGCACTGCCGGCAGCAGTAGCAGCAACAGTTGCAGCAGCCGCACGCCTGCCCGACGAGCTGCGAACAGGCTCTTGTACAGGCCATGCAAGTTTCCTTACGAAAACTACAGTCTTCGTCTTGTCAGCATAGCGCATCGCTGATAAGGTGATGAGAACGCGGTCATTACTAAGGGTCGAGAAATCTGTCCGCCATTTTGAAAAAAAAATACCATAACATACGACCTGATGATAAGGATTTTTTAAGGCATAATTAAACCGTTTTTATGTCACGTCAAAAGCAGCTTTTGAACTTAAACACAGTGCCGAATCTAGACTTATTTCGAGGGGGGGCAAAAAGTAAAAAAGATACAATTTGGCGCCCCTCTTGGACTTGATCAGCTCCCCTCCCCCTCCCCCCTAGAGCCGGCTCTGATTAAAAATGACGACCGTTTTTCCCACCCCTGTTAATTACCCTGATCGGAGGCTTGGATGTAATTGATCAGCGTCTAACGCCCACCACACGTCAAAACTTGCCAATAACCATGATTTCTTTAATCGTTCATACATATTATATCATAAAGACTCGAATTAAAATTGAATCGAATGGAATGACAGCACGGCCTGGCGGTCAGGGGAAAAAGGCTCATTTACACATGTTTTTCGATTAGTGTGAACTGTGTGTCCGCAATGTAACTAACGAAAATTTGAGAATGCGATTATACTTAGTTACTAACTATAATCGCATTTTCAAATTTTCGCCGTCTAAATGAGCCTTAAGGCAAATCCGCCACTGCACAGGTGCCAAATCAGCGTTCCTATAGGCAGTGGCGGATTACCAGACACTACGGGCCACCACTGCCGTCCGCCATCCGCCACTGCATATAGGCCTCGCGGAGGGGACTCACGCGGCGACACTATACGCAGCCGCGGCGGCACTCGGAGCGGCAGCACGGGCAGCAACAGGGGCTGCAGCCCTGCACCTGGCGGACTACCTGCAACAACCAGCCCACATATAGCAAAAAGCCGGTAGTGAAGCCTGCGAATGACAATCGCAGCTCTTCGCCAAATGCCCACAGTTTCAATTTTAGCGAGCGATATAAGACGTACAATATTCAGCTCATTTCTCATTCCAACGAAGTCTGCATGATAAATAAGACATGTTTTCGTTCTACCGGCAGCATTACGCTCGAGAAAAATAGTGTTAAAAAGTAAAGTATCAATTTAATTTAATCTGGAAGACGAAATTCGCTCGGAAAACATATGTGTTCACTCGAAAATGAGACCTAGCTAGATCGATCTTTATCTTCATTAGAGCAATTTCCGAGATCCTTTCGTTTGGGGCGAGATCCACAGCGGGCGCCTGTAACTGACCAATTCTTAGCTTTTTTTTTAACTTCAAGGGAAAAATATTAATATACACTTTGTACAGAGAAAACTAAAAGTTACAAGTTACAAACTGAAGTCTCTTTCCAACTTGTCATATTACACATTGACTAGGTACCACTTTTGTAAATTGTAGCTTGCAAGCTTCGAGAAATGGGCCCCTGCAATAATAGTTACTTTTCGAAGGGCGCAAAAATATGGAATCCGCTCTATAGCTTTTCCAAAACGACCGTGTCAACAGACAGATATTTTTGCGGCCACCCGTACTGTAGAATTATTGCAGGTGACTATCTACCCCCAACGTTTATTGAACCCCCATAGGCAGTGGCGGATCTAGCAAGCGCTACGGCCTCCGCCACTGCCTTTACGTCTACAGCCCGATCCGCCACTGCTTATAGGTGTCGCAATAAGTTGAGGAAAATCTAATACACACACAAGTAAAGGAGAGACGATTTCCACATGGATTTTCTCAGTGTCTGAGCTTTCTAAATATTCTTAGCATATTAGAGCGATAGGACGGGAATAAAACTTAACTGTATCCATTTTATATTACAATATTTTATATGGATTAGAAAAAATAATTGGACTTTGAAAAATTCGAGTTATGTATGGAGTGCAGGCCGACTTAGACCTAACCATTACTATTAAATGAATAAAAATAAACGGATATGTAGTTAAATCTATTTGAAATCTGGACATAAAGTTATATAAGTGTGCTATAACTATAACTCCCTGCGAAGTTGCATGTATCGTTTAAATAATAAACTTCTACCCTTCTTTTACCCATTTACAATATATTGAAGTTTTCGCGTTAAACATTTTTTTTCTCCTAAATGTGAAATCAGAACAACACGGAACAGGCATGTCCTTCAGATCTTTAATTGAACCCCACGTTGCATATGCTGCTCGCACCGACATTGCGATGTGTATAATAGTGCCAGCGCCAGCTCAGTGCCAGGGTACGAAAATCCATGTAAAAAACTTCTCTTGTTTATACAGAGTGGAAAAACTAAGGGCCCTGGAGGGAAATTAACTTTCATATTTCATTTGTTGTTAGGGTGATAACAGTTATTTGTTAATATACAAGGGGGCAAAGTTGTATTTTAACGCCGAGTGTGGAATTGAAAAACGAGCAAGTGAAAGGATTCTATAGTTGAACCACGAGCGAAGCGAGTGGTTCGAGAATAAAATCCTGAACTTGCGAGATTTTTAACACACGAGAAGTAAAATACATTTGCACCAGAGTGTAACACAAAACTTTTCCCCTCACTATAGCGAGGAAACTACAGCGCAAAAAATGCGTTTATCACTGCTTCCAGTAGTTTCACAGGTGGTAAATCATCTTTATTACTAGATTCACCTACTTTTGTCAATTTTAAAGCAGTTAATTTGATTTATTTCAAGGTCAAATTATTTTACCCACTAGTGGATAAAATGCGTTTTTACCCGCTGGTATTAAAGGACAAAACACGTGTTTCCGAGCTAGTGAGGGGAAAAAAACATTGTGTGTAACTCGGAGCGTAAGAATATTGCAAGTTGTCTGCAAGCGTTTGCAATAAACTTTCCGCCCGTAAACACCAGAGCGTGTTTTTCCACCTTGTACGTGTCTACAGCGTGTGGCCTCAACTTACGGAGCGATACCTAGCTGCAGCAGCCGCGCGGACGGCGACGGCAGGGCGGGTAGCAGCAGTCGCAGCAGGCCCACGCCGCGGCCGCTATCTGCGGACAACCGGCCGCTACAGTCACCACCACACACCGGAGCCAACGGGCTCTCTCTGGTTCCCATAAAGTCTTAACCCCTGGAACGCCGTTGTCAAAAATTTGCTTCCGAATTAATAACTTTCAATCTGTTAATTACAGTTTACATTGCCTGGGACTGATCTGGAACAAGGCGTTTGAGGGGTTAAGTGATAATGTAGGTATCGTTTATCCACATTTTTTTCAGAACTAAGATGAATCATGATTGATGATAATCTGGCAATCATTATATTATGACTTTCAATCATTATGTCAAACAAAGGGATCCGATGCCAATGGGCTCGCTTATATCTTAACACGCTTCTTCAAACTTTAATAAATTACAGCTCAATTCAGAAAAGCCGGCACGAATGGAACAGATTAGCGAATAAAACAAAGTTTCGTTTATTCCATTCGTGGATCCAGGGGCCGGGGGATAGGGGTCAAGGGAATGCAATCCTGGAGCCTGGGTTGGTTATATACAAATTGACCACGTTTCCCAAAAAGCCTGTTTTGTATACGTAATCCTATAAAATTAAAAGTATTGAAGTACAAATCTATACTGAGCATGTCTGATCGATGGTTTGGACTCCTATAGGCAGTGGCGGATCATTGTACGAGTAAATGTAAATGCCACATCCACCACTGCCTTTATAATTAAGTCTGCCTAATCCACCACTGCATATAGGTGTCGCAGTTGAGTTGAGGTAAAAATACACAAGTGTATGAGTCGCTTAACTTCAAACAGGGGAAAACTTATCGGTACTGATTTGGTTAATAAAAGGGTAATATGCAGGTAACTAGAATCAATTTGCAATGCACGTTACAAATATGAAACAAAGAAGGTGTGCTACATATGCCTATCTTTAAAAATTGTTTTTTCATAATTATATACCTAAGTAAAACATGGAAAGTTTGATTATTTTGTAATATTAGATTTAACAACAAAGGTTTCTCGGTCAAAGTAAATACGAAATTAGAAAAACTAGTATTGCCTTGGGTGAGCTAACTCGCGACCTCTGGATCAAGTGGGCGAGTTTAAATCTCAAATTTATTCTAAGTTTAGCGGCATCAATTGCCGACGTTTCTGCTTGTCAAATAAAATTTTATGAAAAATATATAAAGACAAGCAACTTCTTTGTGTCATATTTGCAAAACAGTTAAGCGAGTGCATACTGTGGCCTCAACGGAGCGATACCTATGTGCAGGTGCGGGTGCAGCAGCAGCAGCGCGTGCAGCACGGGCAGCACGGCGTGCAGCACGCTCGGGCCCCCCTCGCCACCTGCAAGCAGGCCAGCACGTCACCACAGACACACAGACACAGAGCACCGGCAGCACGGCGTGTACCACGCTCGGGCCCCCCTCACTACCTGCAAGCAGGCCAGCACGTCACCACAGACACACAGACACAGAGCACCGGCAGCACGGCGTGCACCACGCTCGGGCCCCCCTCACTACCTGCAAGCAGGCCAGCACGTCACCACAGACACACAGACACAGAGCACCGGCAGCACGGCGTGCACCACGCTCGGGCCCCCCTCACTACCTGCAAGCAGGCCAGCACGTCACCACAGACACACAGACACAGAGCACCGGCAGCACGGCGTGCACCACGCTCGGGCCCCCCTCACTACCTGCAAGCAGGCCAGCACGTCACCACAGACCACACAGACACAGAGCACCGGCAGCACGGCGTGCACCACGCTCGGGCCCCCCTCACTACCTGCAAGCAGGCCAGCACGTCACCACAGACCACACAGACAGCGCATTATGAAAGAGCACGGGCAGCACGATTTGTTCACAGAATAATAGAATTCTCAAAATTATGCTAGCAAAACTAGTCAGGTAAACAGTGACGGTTTTCAAAATAATCCAACTAAAACGAACTAGTGTTGGTCGTAGGCTGTACTGTCCCTAAACGTATTAACTGAACAAAAATAAATAGTTCTTTATCATTATCACAGTAACTTTCCCCCACATTGCAGAAAACCGCCAGATAAACACAGACGTAGTCTCCATAGACATAGAGTTGTGTACCTTTTGGTGAATGAGGTTGCTAGAGGTCAAAAAAACGAGTTAGTGGTTATCAACACGCATGCTTTGGAGTTGCAGGTGTCTGTTAGCTCCGGAGACCGCTTATCACCTGGCGGGATGTATGCTTATTTATTACCGTTGTATAAACAAACTTACCACACTATAATTGCTGAAAAAAATGTTTATAAACTGCACACAAGCTACAGAAATAGGCACAATAATATAAGTATAAATAAATACAGTCGCGCGGTCTGGCAGCAAGTTATTCTTATTCCTTTTCTAGAAGGTAAATAACATGAAAACCATAAATATATCCAAACACACTGTCTTCACATGAAGAATACCTATTTGAAGACATAAGAAAACTCACATTTCACGAAAGTACAATTTAAGATCTTAAAAAGGAAATTAGATAAAGTTAAAGTTTTATCAGTGCAAAATACGGTTTTAGGTATTAAGTCATAATATAAGTGTAAACTCTAGCCACTCAGAAACAAAAAGGTCTCTCATTCAATTCAAAGTTGAATATTCATTTCCACAAATCAAAATTTACATTGGTCTTGACACTTATCTTACGATGTCTGAATGGCGGCTATATACGCCACGACTAAGTTTCGAAGACTTCGACCATGCTAACCTTCATGCCAAGTCTTACGTCAAGGATGGTGCTATTTGCCAAGATACAAGAGGCATTTCGTAGTCTCTTCTATTTAAAACTGGAGTCAAATTAGATCCAATACTTTCAATATTTGACGTTTGACATTTCCATAAGAGAATGATGATTTTTGTGACAATTTTCACCACTCCTCCACGCACTTTGCTAATAGGGATTACTTCCAGCCAAATTTGACTCCCTGCACAAGGCTACCATGGTCACAATCCAAAACTTTAGCACATAGGAAAGTGAACAAAACTTACTTCGAAAAGAATGAAAAGTAGCCACCAGAGCAGGAGCCCCGAGCGATTCATCTTGCTGCTGTTTACCTGTCCTGGTTCATTTTCCGGTTTTTATTTAGTTTGAAAATTTGGGGTTTGCTGCCCGGCGGGCGTGATGGCCGAACTTCTTTTGTTTTTATGTCACAGAAGATACTTGAAAGGTTGAATTTCTTGACGGCGGTCAATGGCCAGTGAGGATGGGATAGGAAAAAGTTTTAGATGGTTTGGCTTTTTAACAAGGTTTTATTGTAGGCTAAAACCAATCAGTGTTGTTTGATCAAGTGATAAATTGTTCAAATTCATTTCATTGCGATGTAGTATTTAAAATCTGTGATGTTTAAAAGTTTGGAAACATACTTATAATAAATGCATAATAACTATAAGTACCTATATACCTTACGAAGAAGTGAGAAAAACTTTACAAAATTTTCTTTTTTGGTAAGACACATAAATAAACTGTACTTGCTAATTGGTAACTAAATTTGTCTGTAGTCCACATTGAAAGCACTTTATTTAATGTAATATTGGACCTTATTGGTCACCCTTGGTCCTAAACCTCCCCAGTGGGCTGACAGGCGGAAAGTTGACAGTCTGCCACCGGTGACAAGCTTCAGCCTCGAGCAGCATGCGGCGCCCTAGCCCTCCCAGCTCTTCACACGGCTCTTAATTCAACACAAACATGTAAGTACTAGTGGCTCCGTCATCTGTAGAATCAGCCATGTTAATTTTTTTAGTAAAATCTGTATTGGAAGGTGGGCATTTTCGCGAGAAAAATCACCAAAAATATTTTTTCTAAGGTAGGTCAATTTTATGTTTTTCCTACTCAGAATCACGAGCCCTTTCGATCCAGGACAAAAACAAGAGACAAAAAAGTGGTCTCAAAATTTTCTATAATTCTGCATACTTTCTACTTTGTAACCGCTGTATTTATGCTAAAAAATATCAATGAAGAAGCACTGATATAGATTAATTATAATAATTACTATAATATAGTATGTATTATACCTAGTTACTACAATCTTAGATTTTAAAGATTACTACTAGGTTTAAGAAACTGTAATATTATTAATTTGAAATAAACAGTAAAAAAAAAAAAAAAAAGTCTTTGCAAAATGGTAACGAAGTGGAAAAATTAAATTTTGGACGCTTTTTTCACCTATTAGGATCGAAAGGGCTCGTGATTCTTAGTAGGAAAAACTTTAAATTTACTTATTTTATCTGTGTGGTGACGGGTTAAGAATTTCACCACCCCCTTTCTTCCCGTGGATGTCGTAGAAGGTGACTGGGATATGGGTTAGATGGTGGCGTAGGCGAGGCTGGCAACCTGTAACTGCAATGTCACAGTTTCGTTTTCTTTAAACCCATTATTTGCCAAGAGTGGCACTGAAGCTTTATTAGTTTCATGTGCTCTGCCTACCCCTTTAAAAGATAGAGGCGTGATTGTATGTAAGTTGTACGAGTATGTATGTTATTTCAAATGATTTCGTAATGATCTGGTTATTGCAGAGCTCGTGACATGCTGTGACGTCATGACGGAGTCGTCGTCGTGGTCGGAGGACGCTCCGGGCGCCGACATCTTGGACCTGGACCGCTACATGCGCGGCTCGCGGCCCGCGCGCCGCCCGCATAGGAACACGTGAGTACCGCCGCCCGTGGCGACCGTGACAGGGCGTGACGTCACGACGGATGTGTGTTCTGTAGCTTGTGGACCTGGGCCGCTACATGCGCGGCTCGCGGTAAGCGCGCCGCCCGCACAGGAACACGTGAGTCCTGCCGCCCGTGGCGACCGTGACAGGGCGTGACGTCACGACGGATGTGTGTTCTGTAGCTTGTGGACCGGGGCCGCTACATGCGCAGCTCGCGGCTCGCGCGCCGCCCGCACAGGAACACGTGAGTCCTGCCGCCCGTGGCGACCGTGACAGGGCGTGACGTCACGACGGATGTGTGTTCTGTAGCTTGTGGACCTGGGCCGCTACATGCGCGGCTCGCGGTAAGCGCGCCGCCCGCACAGGAACACGTGAGTCCTGCCGCCCGTGGCGACCGTGACAGGGCGTGACGTCACGACGGATGTGTGTTCTGTAGCTTGTGGACCGGGGCCGCTACATGCGCAGCTCGCGGCTCGCGCGCCGCCCGCACAGGAACACGTGAGTCCTGCCGCCCGTGGCGACCGTGACAGGGCGTGACGTCACGACGGATGTGTGTTCTGTAGCTTGTGGACCGGGGCCGCTACATGCGCAGCTCGCGGCTCGCGCGCCGCCCGCACAGGAACACGTGAGTCCTGCCGCCCGTGACAGGATCACAGGACGTGACGTCACGACATGTATCTTAGGTGCTAATCAGGTCTATACAGAGCGAGGTACATCACGAGGCAATGTACTCGCGTAGCAAACGTAGGAAGACATGTGGTTGTGGGGGTACAGACCTAGACAGTCACACAGGAGTACAGGGCTACATAGATAGACAATCTTAATATGAATGACTTTCTCGCGGTGCCGTCCTCTCACAACGGACGCGTCACATACTTCACAATTTGCTCGTAATATTTAAATAAAGTTCACCCCTCCAAACTTGTACCAGACCAGGGCAAGTGATAATCCACTGCAATCCTCCTGCCCCGAAGCTGTGTTACATGATATCTTATCTAAGGTGACGTCACTACAAACACAGCTTTCAGCAATTCAGCAAATACAATCCGACTTATCGCAAGTCAAGTGCGACATAGCTGAGATGAGGTCGAGTATAGACACCAAGCTTGGGGACCTGGGTGAGAGGATCAATAATATCGAGTCCCGGGTAAGCATACTTGAGGAAAGCAAATCTGAGCTAGAGGATATTAAAAAAAACATCAGTGATGTCATCAATGATTCCAGAAGAAATGAGCAGTGGGTAAGGAGATCCAATATACAGATTAACGGTGTCCCGGAGATGAAAGGGGAAAATCTGTTTACTGTTGTCCGATCACTGGCCGAAATTAGTGGATTCCAGCTGAACACAAATACGGACATCGACTTTGTGACACGTGTCGCCGTAAGAAACGACAGGGACAGTACCATACCTAAACCAATAATTGTGAAAATGCAGGCTAGATATAAAAAGGACGATTTTATGGCATGCCTACGGAAACACAAAAATTTAAAAGCTTCTGACCTTGGAATTCCCAACTGTACTAATCGTATTTATGTTAATGACCACTTGTCTGCTTACAATAAACACTTACTCAGAGTTGCAAAAGAAAAAGCGCGTCAAAAAAATTACCAATATTGTTGGGTCCGAAACTGTACCATTATGGTGCGTAGGGATGAGAAGTCACCTATTTTATATATTTCCTCGGAGGAATCTTTAAACAAGATCACATAAGTGTTTATTCTACTTATTTAGGAAAGTTAAATCTGAATTTACACGTTTATAATATTAAGACCAGTTCAGTGTTTAAAAAAAATTGCAGAAACAAAAAAACATTAATTATTCAATTATTTGTATACCATATATTTTTTTACGTCATAAAATACTCTCGCCATATAATATTATATATGGGTAGGTACACCATTTCTTGCATACTATTAATACCAATACGCTTTGACAACATTATTATTTCCATTAACTATACTTTCAAAACAACAGAATCGTCCATAATATTTACTAATTTTGTTTTTCCCTGTGATTAATACGAGTTTAAGTATATATTATCAAAATGTACGTGGTTTAAGATCCAAAACCAATGATTTTCTTCGCAATGTAATAAGATTTGATTACGATTTAATTTGTCTCACTGAAACTTGGCTTTTACCAGGTATTTTTGACACGGAGCTTTTTGATTCGCGCTATACAGTGTACCGGACAGACCGCGATTATGAGAAAGTAGGCATGACACGAGGAGGTGGCACGCTTATCGCTGTACACCGTAGACTCAAGGCTAAGGCTTGTGATGTCCAACCGATGGTAAGCCTACCTGACGCTGATATTACTTGGGTCGACATACCTGTTTCTAAGGGCCCTGATTTTATGAAATTAAGGATATTTTGTTGTTACTTTCCGCAAAGTAGGTATCAAGTTGACTCACAATCTTCATTTTTTGAATTTTTATCCAATATTTTCACAGATTTTCCAAATGATAAATTTCTGGTATTGGGGGATTTTAATATCACTGGAGCATCCTGGGTTTCTGTCAACACCGGTCAAAGGAAATTAAAGATATCAAATCCCCATTTTGATAACTTAACAATACAACTATCTGCTTTTATGTCTTTTGTCGATTGGTATCAATTTAATGACATACCTAATAAGAACGGTAGGCAGTTGGATTTGGTTTTATCTAATATCGACTGCACCTTATCACCAGTCGAAGCGTTGGTTCCGATAGATGGTCATCACCCAGTCTTTTGTGTGAAGACTCATATAGGGTTGACTGATCACTTTTTAAAACCTAGTTCTCGTCTAGTTCGTCGTTTTTTCGCGGCTGACTATGACCTCATAAATGAAGAATTGAATAAAGTTGATTGGGAACACGTTCTATCACTCGATGATGTTGATAATGCAGTAGATATGTTTTACGAGATAGTGAATAGAGTTATAGATGATTTAGTGCCCACTAAAACGGTCAGCTCTAGTGATAATAAATTCCCGGTGTGGTACTCTCGACCTTTAATCAAACTTATAAAGAAAAAACTTAAGATACATAAGAAATGGAAAATTTACGAGAGAATAGCTGATTATATAAGTTTTTCAAATTTGCGAGCAAAAGTTAAAGAGATGGAGGCCACATGTTACAGTCTTTATATTTCTAGAATTGAAAATAATATTCGATTTAACTCCAAATATTTTTGGACTTTTATGAAATCTAAAACATCTATTAATGGTGTTCCAGATACATTATACCTAAAAAATAATACCGCGTCTAATGGGCAAGAGATTGCAGATTTATTTAACATTTTTTTTCAATCAGTATTTGAAGTAAATCAAGATATAAATCAAGATCCTACCATATGTTTTCCTGAGTCCTGCATTGGTAACGACTTTCCTAATAACGTTATCAGTACTGTGAATATAACTTGTGAGATAGTTAAAACATATTTAAATAACCTGATAGTATCTAAAGGCTGTGGTCCGGATGGGATACACCCGGTATTTTTAAAAAGCTGTCGAGAAACATTAGCGTTACCAATAACCATGCTATTTAATCTTTCTTTGTCATGTGGGTCTTTACCAAGCATTTGGAAGCGCTCAGTGGTAACCCCTATTCTTAAGAGCGGTGACAAACATGATATTCAAAATTACCGTGCCATTTCAAAATTATCTGTACTTCCGAAACTTTTTGAGAAAATAATTTTCGATAATCTCTGTGGCATAATTAGCCCTATGTTAATACACCAACAACATGGATTTGTCAAAAAGCGTTCTACCGAGTCTAATCTTTCCGAACTAATTGATTTTGTGTTGGAATCTATGGACAAGGGATTTCAGGTAGACGCCATATACACAGATTATTCTAAGGCATTTGCCAAAATTTCACATTCCATACTTATAAAAAAACTAGCTACTTTTGGCATTCATGGAAACCTTCTAAGATGGTTTACATCGTACCTACGTAATAGAACCCAGGCTGTAGCTGTCAAAGGTTACATTTCTAGTTTCGTTCCCATTTCATCCGGTGTTCCACAGGGGTCTCACCTCGGTCCTTTACTTTTTAACATCTACATAAACGACGTAGCCAAATGCTTTCAACATTCTCGACTACTGTTGTATGCCGATGATACCAAAATTTTCTCTATTGTTAAATCTGAAAATGACTGCCTTAATTTACAAAACGATCTTAATAGATTAAGTTCTTACTGTTCAGCTAATAAGCTCTTTTTAAATGTTGAAAAATGTTGTGCCATCTCATTCTCTCGAAAGAGTAATCCTATAGTTTTCAACTACTTTCTTGATAACAAGCCTCTTAAAGTCGTAACTGAAGTTAAGGATTTAGGTGTAACTTTAGATCGCGAACTGCAGTTTATTTCTCACATAAATAAAATATCAGCTAAGGCATATAAAATGTTGGGATTTGTATTCCGACAAAGTAAAGATTTTAAAAACCCCAAAACATTAGAACTACTTTATAATGCTTATGTCCGATCAAATTTAGAATACGCTAGTACAATTTGGTGTCCACACTTTAACGTACATATTGATACAATTGAAAAGATTCAAAACAAATTTATTAGAAGGTTGAAATATAAATTTTGGGATTTTGATAGTACACATATTGAACCTCTAAGTAAGCGTCGTGAAGTCAATGACCAGATACTTCTATACAAAATTTTGAATGGTTTGATCGATTCTCCTAATCTCCTCTCAAAAATCTCATATAGGTGTCCGAGTCGGCGTACTCGTTCTGTAAGTTTGTTTGCTACTCCGTCATGTCGTACAGCGTATGCAAGAAATAGGTTCCTAATAAGGGCTTGTAAAAATTATAACGATAAATACATTGACTATGATATAAACCATATGTCCGTCCAACAGTTTGTTTCTGCAATTAAAAAAAAAAAAAAAAAAAAAAAAAAAATGCTAAAAAATATCTAAGTATAACTTTAATAAATAACTGAGCATTCGTTTCTGTTTTATATTAATATAGTGTAATAGTGTAGTAATATAGTAAATATATATACAGTATAGTTTGAAAATATTGTATATTGTTTAATAATATAGTTAAGAAATATATCTGTTAGTAACCTAATAACTTAAGTCTTGTCTGAGCAATCACAAATGTTATTAGTTATAAGTGGAAACTGTTTTGGCTATGTATTACCTAAATTATCTTTTTTGTTGATGTAATAGTTTGCTTGTTTGTTTCCCAAGTTTAAATAAAATAAAAAAAAATAAAATAAATTCGGAACCACCGGTAATTAGATCGTGTGCCTATAAGTGTAAAGATCATTTTAAAAATCGTCAGCGATACACTTATGACATTTTCGTGCGTGCATCTTATCTACTGTGTGCAACGTTAACCTCCTCCAGCCGCATCTCCTTCAAGCAATTAGCTAATCTCGTGCCCGGAAACATGGTCGATAATCCTAAACTCAACACCGATAACCTGGGTGTAGGTAATCTGGCACGTAATGCTGGCTCGCAGCCGGATTTAAACAAATTAAAGGATATTTACCACAGTGATTCTCAAATTACAATTAGAAAACGCAAACAGCCTGATTTTGAGAGTGACATCACAAAAGACATTTTGGAATTTCGCAAGGATATAAAGGACCTGGTGGACATTTGCAAATCTCAAAAGTCTGATATATCGAGTATGAAGTCGGATGTCTCTGATATCAAGGACCAGCTCTCCAGCGTGCGGGCGACGACTGAAAACCTGGTCATCGAACACAATCAGTTCAAGGCCGATATCGCGGAATTTAAGGACTCTCTCAACTTTCACTCCCACCGTCAGGATGGTCTATGTACACGTGTCGACGCCATAGAAATTACTGTCAATAAGATAGAATCGTTAGAACGGGATGTCTCCACCTTGAAAGAATCTTACAATCATTTACAATTGGAACATCACGCCCTACAGCAACGCGACCGCTTACATAACCTAGAAATCTCGGGGATCCCGGAAAATAAAGCCGAAAATCTTTCTGCCATCGTCACAAACATCGCTAATATAGCCGGAGTGGATTTAACTACAGCAAGTATTCTGCATGCGAACCGGGTACAGCCTCGGGTGGCAGTGGCTGGCAGGCCACGTAACATCGTCGTACAATTAAACTCGCAAGTTATCAAGGACAGCATTTTATCCGGCATACGTAGGCGTAAAGGTATTACCACTACAGATATCGGCATGTCAGGTGAATCAACCAAAATATTTGTAAACGAACATTTGATTCCATTCTACAAGCAACTTCGCAAGGAAACCAAGGACGCGGCAGACGTGGCAAGCTATAAGTATGTGTGGGTACGCAACTGCAAGATATTCGCAAGAAAATCCGATAAATCTCCTATTATTCACGTAAAGGACGCGAACGACATAAATAAAATTAAGTGACTTTTTTTGCATAGTAATTTTATGTGCGAAATATTTGATAAATTACAACTTATTTTAATGTTGTTTATTCTATCTACGTTGTGTGTTTATCAGAGCTATACCTACCTATTTAAAGTCATACTAAATAATGTATCCTACGCAATTACCGTAAGTACTATCCAATTTATTTTTAAAGATCAGACACCAAAAAGTATACTTCCAATTATACCTATACCTAACTCTGTTTGTTTTGTTAAACGTACGAGTACACCACCGCCGACGACAGTGATGCAAGCCCCTAGCACCCACTACATAAACAGCTGTTCCTTAATGAGTATATATGCTAAATTATATCTTTATCGATCAACACTGAACTGGCATCATGTAGCTCATTTGAGTAAACCCGTTATCAACCTTAATCTGTTAGACACAAAACTTATATTATTCTTCTACAGGGATAGATTAATATATCAATACTTAAATGAACTCAACGAACACCAATCAATTAACAATTTAATATGTCTAACATTACACATAAATACGAATATTTTCCCTACTATTGTAATACATTTCCCCATAGTAAACTTCTACTCTTATACCTTACATTATATTAACGTACATAAGAATAAACATTGTATCAGGTTACTGTCACAAATATCACGAGACTTTTTACAAATATTAAGACGAATTTTGATCGTTATTTATTTCTATGATAGTGAATAACACGGTATATCCTAATATAAACAATAAGTTGAATATTTTTTACCAAAATGTTCGCGGTCTCCGAACTAAGTGTTTAGATATATACAATAACATACTACATAATGATTATGATTTAATATTTTTAACTGAGACATGGTTACAGAGCGACATTTTGGATTCTGAACTTTGTGATTTCCGATACGATGTATTTCGATGTGACAGAAATCTTCAGTCAACTAATAAGTGTACGGGCGGCGGAGTCATGGTATGTGCCCGCCGCAACCTTTGTGCTGCAGTGTACAGTGAGTGGTCCTGCGCAGGTATTGAATCGTTGTGTATAAGTATACCGAGCCGCGCTCTCGGCGCCCCGACCGATTTAATTGCTGTATTAGCGTATTTACCGCCCGTAGAGGAAAATTTGCCATCAAACTTAGATGACATAAAAAATAGTATAATGCGTACAATCGAAACATTTCCGTCGTGTACCTATCTTGTAATAGGAGACTTTAATATACCTTGTATATCCTGGAGTAATGGTGTAGGTTTTTCTTTGCTAAGTCAGGGCAGAACGGACTATCAAAGTGCGGCGTTATCTTTTATTGAGGACATGCAGTATTTAGGGTTAACTCAGTACAATTATATTAAAAACTCATGTGGCAATACTTTAGACCTGTGTTTTGGTAATATGCCTATGCTCGTGTCTCAATGTCAACCAATTTCTAAGTTAGACGTGTTGTTTTGTTAAATTTATATACGACTCATACCCTATTTGGTACAGTTCCTCGCTCATAAAGATAATTAAAGAAAAAACTAAAGTTCATCGAAGGTGGAAAAAGTTTTTAAACCCCCGTGATTACGACGAATTTTCTATGTTAAGAGCTAGACAAAAACTGGTTCAGAATGAGTGTTTTCAGCGTTTTAGTAACAATACCGAATCTTACATCAAGCGATCTCCTAAATTCTTCTGGAAATACGTGAAGTCTAAACGCGGAGGTTCAAATTATCCTAATAGTTTTAATTTAGGTAGCAATCACTACAACAATGGCGTAGATATTTGTAATGCGTTTAACACATTTTTTGAGAGCGTATTTGACACAACAAGCTCCTCTTGTAACCCTAACAATAGTCATCTAAGTAATAATCGGTGTGATGATCTGTCCAGTATCGATGTAACCTGCGAAATCGTACTAAGTTTGTTAAAGCGTCTAGATAAAACTAAGGGACCTGGCTGTGACGGTATTCCACCTATCTTTTTATCCTCGTGTGCTGAAAGTCTTGCATATCCCTTAACCCTTCTTTTTCAACAATCACTAAAAAGCTGCATTTTCCCCTCCATATGGAAAAAGGCCCATATTATTCCTATACACAAAAAAGGTTCTAAGTCCAATATCGAGAATTATCGACCTATCTCTATCCTCAATACCATAGGTAAACTTTTTGAATCCATAATATATAAACAAATTTACCCCATTGTGTCTCTTGGAATCTCGGATAAACAGCACGGTTTTTTAAAAGGACGCTCTACAGTCTCAAACTTGGCTTGTTTTACTAATCATGTTTTAACAGAAATGGAAGGTGGCGGTCAAGTTGACGTGATATATACCGACTTTGAGAAAGCGTTTGATCGTGTCAACCATGCCATACTTCTCATGAAGCTTGAAGCACTAGGAATTCATGGAGACCTGCTCAGATGGGTCGAATCATATCTTATTAACCGTTCCCAGGCTGTAGTTCTCGGTGGCTTCAGGTCAGACTACATCGATATACCCTCCGGGGTGCCCCAAGGCTCCCATTTGGGTCCCCTTTTTTATAATGCTTATATATATGATATTGATACGTGTTTTCTCACCGCGCGCCATTTGCTATACGCTGATGATAAAAAAGTTTTCATGCGTATAAAATCTATAGCAGATTGCGAACTGCTGCAGAATGATCTTAATAATCTAGTCGAGTATTACTGTCGTAATAAGATAACAATTAGTGTTACCAAGTGTCAGAGCATAAGTTTTACTCGCAGCCTTAAGCCAATCATTTATCCATACCACTTTAATGGCGTAACGGTGAACAGAGTAGATGTAGTACGTGACCTGGGAGTAATCCTAGATTCCAAAATGACTATGAGAGATCATGTGGACTCCATTGTAAACAGGTCATATCGAAGCTTGGGATTTGTTATGAGAACCTGTAAACCTTTTCACAGCCTGTCATGTCTAAAAGTTGTATATTACGCATATGTGAGATCCATCCTTGAATATGCATCACCAATTTGGTCAGTTTGCTATGCTGTTCATAAAGAACGCATCGAAAGAATCCAAAAAAGATTTATAGCTCATTTAAATTATAAATTTAAGAAGACATCTGTTGGGTATAAAGGTAACTGCCGGGAATATGACCTTATTTCTCTTGAGGATAGGCGCAAAATGTCTGATATGAGCCTGCTTTTTGATATCATTAGAAATCGTTTAGACTGTCCTGAACTGTTATCTAGCCTTTCATTTCGAGTCCCAAGGCGGCGAACCCGACACACAACTCTCTTTCATGTTCCCTTTCACACTACTAACTATGGTTCTAACTCCGTTCTATCTAGGATCCCTCACTTGTATAACACCGAATTTTCCTCTTCTGATCCTTTTATAGGGTCTAAACATAGATATAAAAAAGATATTTATGCAATTTTGCTCAGTGAAAACGAAAATTTTAATGAAACTGAAACTTAAATGAATAATAAAATCAAAAAATAAAATAAAATCATCGTAACTTTTACTGGGTACTAGGGGAATGCTATGCTGTTTATCGGCCATGGTCTGGTGGGTACTATTGTAAATTCTTGACGTAAGTTTTGTTGGTGTCTGACTTATGAGTATTTATGGGTATTTATACTAGTATTCTAATGAATTAAGTAGGTGGATAGCTATTGAAGCCTTAAGTTACGTAATTATAAGAATACTTAATCAACAACCTGTATGTACTTTAGCCGTTGGAGCATTTGTGTGTATTGCACATTTTGATTGTTTATATAACATTTAGTTAATTTAATTCTTACAAAATGTAATTTAATGGATGACTGTTATTGGCCTTCTTATACGTAAGCAGTAGTATGTCTTAGTTATATTTACGGCTGTTGTTATCCTGAATACCAATAAAATAAAAAAATAAAATAAAGCCGTCCGGGCCGTCCGACAAGCGCTTCTCTCACGACTCCGGTCTGTCCGATACTAGCTATAAGCGGGATAACCGTCAAAGGTATGATAAGATTGATAAGCTCTATTTGATTGGGTACTCTCTCCTCTCATAGTTAAGCTTTCAAAAGGAAAAAGAAGGAAGGTTAGAATCTTTACATTTTGATATTGAAGGTATATGGAAAGCTACATTAAACGCAATAGGTACTTATTTCAGAGTTGAAATAGCAATTTGAACATTCATATTATTTATCTTCTACTTATACTTATACAATATTATATTTAGGATGGGTATAGACTGGTGCTGTTACAAATTCGTCAAAAGCGGGCATTAATTAAGATGCCCCTATTTGTGCCTATTAACAAGTATTTTGTATCTGAAATAAAATAAAAATATCTCATGTGCCTTATTTATTCGCTCAGCAGACGTCATAGAACCGACCCCATCAAAAATGTTGACGAACCGCGCCGCGGCACCAAGAGCGTCGCCGAGAGTCGACGAGGCAAGAGCCACGCCACTCGGCGAGGCGAGAGCGAGACGCGACGAGGCAAGAGCCGTGAGACTCGGCGGAGCAAGACCCGCGAGGCGCAACGAAGTGACAGCAGCGGCACGCGGCGAGGCAAGAGTCGTGAAGCGCGGCGGAGTGACAGCGGTGAAGCGCGACGAGGCAAAAGTCGCGAGGCGGGGCGGGTTGACAGTGGCGAGAGCCGGCGAGGCAAGAGCGGAGCCCGACGAGGCAAAACTCGTGAGGCGCGGCGAGGCAAGAGCGGCAGCGTGCGCCGCTCGTCAGGGTCGCGGAGCAGCTTCCGTGACACGCTGGAGCGTGCGCTGCGGGATCAGCAGGCGAGATATTTTTTAGATTTTCAATAATACTGTAGGAGATATTATATACAACAGAATCTTATTATAGTGTCTTACCGACGTTAGGGGTATCCCTAAGTTCGTTTTCACATTATCTGATCCGATATCGGATGTCGGAAGGATATGAAAGGCAAAAATCAAATATGGCGGCTTAAATGTATGGGATATCGGTCCTAAATCCGATATCGGATCGGATAATGTGAAGACGTACTAAAAGCCAAGGTTCTACCTGTAGTAGGTAGTTCAATTGAAATCATATTTAAATTACCGGTAGGTAATTGTTGTACTTTCCATTATCAAATATTACCTACATTTTGAATTTACATAAAGTTTAAGTGTATCGTTCTTATGTAATAGATCTGTTGATTTTCTCACAGGCTCAAATCGCGCGGGTCGCTCAAATGTGCGAGCTACAGGCCCGCTCAGGCGCGCCAGCCAGCGAGCGCCGCAGCGAGCGACATAGCGAGCTCAGCGAGCGTCGCAGGCGGCCGAGCGAGCGGCGCGGCGACAAGCGCAACGAGCGAAGCGAGCGGGAAGAGAGCGGCCGGACGTCGAGCGAGACTACTGAGTTCTCGTCTTCTAGTAGCAGCGTCGATGCGGTCAAACGACGGGTAAATTCCTTACATAACTTACATTGTATTTGTATAAAACTATCTTTTACCCGCAGCTTCGTTAAATTCGAAAATTGCGGAATGATCCACACATATTTTCACCCCCCATTTTACGGAAGTGGGGGGGGGGGGGGGGGGGTTAGAAAGAGACAAAGTATTTTATACTAACTAATAGGTATTAGTAGCTATAAACACTTTAGTTCAAAATATTGTCCTAACATAGTTGCATGCTTTATCTCTACTAACAATAGTATTTACATAAGACTCAACATGTAAACAGTTACCTATCAATCAGTAAGGATTAAAGTTAGAACTGAGCGCAGCGCCAACAAACTGGTTATTCCCGTTTGGCGCATTAATTGTACAGCATAAGTGTAATTGTTTATTATGAATAAATAAATAATAATAATAATAATATCACTATCCATCTCTTCAACTATCTTCCCTTAAAAAATTACGTCAATTCGTCGCTCCGTTTTGCCGTGAAAGCAGGACAAACATAGACTTATATTGATCGAGATATAGACCGTGATTACCTTTTTGATTTTTGTCGAGCTCCCGATATTTCGACGCAGTTGCATGCATCATGATCACGGAAAAGTGACGAAGGCGGGTGGATGTCAAAGTTGCATAGACATTAGATTAGACAGCGCGCGAAGGAGGGTTCCTTCGCGCGCGTCGGCTACGTTCACTTTCAGCGTTACCACTGCTCTATATCCCGATCAATATGTGTAGGTAAAATGAAAATAACCGTGAACCATTCAATACTCTTGTTTTTTATCGATCCTAATACGAAAATATTTCGCAGACCTCTGAGTGCAGAACCTACAAGATTATAATGTCGAAGCTGGATGAGCTGAACCGCCTGTTCGTGGCTCGCCGCGCCGCCGGCGCCCCGGGGGCCCCGGCGCCCGGCGCGCTGGCGCCCAAGCCGCCTGGCGCCCTGGTGCCCAAGCTGCCCGCGGCGCGCGCTCACGACGACTCGTCGGTGACCGTGTCTGACAAGGTTGTGGGCACTGAGTCTCCGAAGCATACGGTATCCAAGTTTTTCTAACAGTAACCAGTTGCTTGGTCAGTAAATGTTCCAGGAACATTGTCATTAAAATATTCTCCTTATAACTGATTACGGTGATAAATATCACACGTAAAACTCCTCCGCCTCAATACATATTTTAGATAATGACCGGTCTGGCCTAGCGCGTAGTGACCCTGCTAAGCCGCGGTCCCGGGTTCGAATCTCGGTAAGGGCGTTTATTTGTGTAATGAACACAGATATTTGTTCCTGAGTCGTGGATGTTTTCTATACACCGTGTTTTTTTTTGTTTCCCGTTAAATTCGACTCGCAGTTAGGTTCATCATCAGGAACCACCCTGTATATCGCTTTTTGTTAAATTCTAAAAAAAAAATGTTTTTCTTTCCATTCATAATAAATGGATTAATTAGTGTGAGTGGGCCTTAATCATAACACTAAAGTCATTGTCAAGTGTTTGACGGCACATGTCAAAACAAATAACATTAGAAAGTGGTAAGGGATGCCACACACGTATCCAATAATATTTTTTTTTTTAATAATTCGATAACCGTAAGAGTTAAGAGGCTAGTTTCTTAGAGAAATTGATTGTGTTTGAATGAACTATAGAATCTTCCCTTAAAGTTAACGGAATTCAATAAAAGCAGGGTGTGTATATATATAAGTATGTATTAATCTATAAAATTAAGCATATCGTCGCCTAGCACCCATAGTGCAAGCTTTGCTTAGTTTGGGGCTAGGTTGATCTGTGTATGGTGTCCCCCAATATTTATTATTTACTTATTTAGTTGGCGCAGTCGGTAGGATATATGAACGTATGCGTAACGTACTATAATTAAAGTTTATCCCATACTCTCTAGGGAGACACCCTATTCCTCCTTGTGAGATTCGCATGTCTACGGAAGGAAAACAATATTCACGATTTGATGACGACTTTATGGGGACCAATAGAGACCTGGTTAATCTGCCAGTGGTTTGGACTGCGCTGTGCTATCTTCTAAGTACTAACAAAGAGGATCGAGTATTATAGAGAAGTTACTGTCAACGTAAAATATGTAATCACAGTGCATGACTGCCATCTCTCGACAAGTCGACACAAGCTTAAAACTTTCGAACCTCAGTTTTGACAAAATTTGGCCCATATTGTTGATATGTGTTAAAATGTCAAATATTAATATTAGCGCACTCTAGCCGAGCGTACCCCAAAGGTGTAACGCCATCTAGGTCACCGTACGTTTTTCTCTATGGCTTTGAGGTACGTTTATTTCTAGACGTTATCCGTCTATATGGAGTTACAGATGTAGTGCGAAAAGATTTGCCTTCGTATTGTTACGGAAACACAGACCAACCCCTATAGACATCCATTACAAGACGACTCGCGGTCGCCAGCCTTCCTAGTATTTGCACTGATATAAGCGCGGGCGCTCGCCGTGCCCGATCAGTATCGACCAAGTAACAGGCCCGAAAGCAGCGCGTGTTTTTCGCACAAAAAAATTGGAAAAGGGTATTTTGATGCCTTAAAGATGTCCACCTGTAGTGTGAAATGGTGTGGAAAGGTAACAAGAAGCTCAAATTTAAAAACAGACGGCATTACATTCCACAAATAAGTCATATTTATAATTTATTCAGAGCCGCCATAGGTCAACTTACATTGGCCACTTACGCGTCAGTAGAGGGACAGTCATACTTCTGTCCCTTTTCATCTGGCGCGACTGCCCGCCGTCCTTGAAACGGCCAATCACAGCGCGCTTAACACATTCCCCGCCCGCTCCTCGCACCCCAAACACTGGTGACTCGTATCGCGAACAAAATATACAAGATTGCCACTCTACAGGAGGTTCTCTGTGTACGGAAACGTACGAACGTGTCATGCTATTTCAGTCAGTCTCAGTACAAGATGTACTGACATTGACTGAACTAGCATGACAAGACAAATACGAACGTTTCCGAAGGAAACCCTTTTCGCACTACATCTGTACATATGTCTTTGGTACTAGCACACCGTACTCTCTATTATACTGTGGTAGTAATATGTGTTGTGTATAATGTTGGTAATGTGTGTCAGGCGCGGAAGGCGGAGTTCGAGCACAACCGCACCATCATCGTGGCGGCCGCCGCCGTCGACATCCCGCCCGCGCAGCGCCTCAACTGCAACGTCGTCACCGAGAGGTAACACCTCCTTTACACACACAGACAGGGTCCCAAGAACATTAACCCTTAGGCACTGGTCCCACCGCGAGCTAGTAAGCTATGAATTATCGGCTATAAAAACGAACAAAAGATAATCACTCCCGTGTAAATAAAAGAGACACGGCGATGTTTATAGTTACTCGCCCAGCGGTGAGCTATCAATGTCGCCGTGTCTCTTTTATTTGCACGGGAGTGATTATGTTTTGTTCGTTTTATAGCCGATAGCTCATAGCTTATAGCTCGCGGTGGGACCAGTGGCTTAGCATAGAGGAATAAGTACCTATTAAGGGAAGAGTTGTAACTCCACACATCAGTAAATGCGGGTTATTTGTATAGGCATAGTTAAGTGACATCTAGCGACAATCACGCGTCAACTAGCGTGAATTATCCGTACTGCTACTTGTCAATAGATGTCGCAATGAACGAAAAGTCTAACGCTCACCAATTTTTAGCCAATATTACAATAGTATTAATCAGTATTCTGTTTTCAATTCCTTCTGCATGTAATTAATATAAGTTGTAAACTGTTCTAATATTAAGTTTTTGGCAGACGAAACACTGTTGCCACCTAGTATCGAGTAGTGGTACTGATGATTCACGCTATTTGACGCGTGATTGTCGCTAGATGTCACTTAACTATGCCTATACAAATAACCCGCATTTACTGATGTATGGAGTTACAACTCTTCCCTTACTTATTCCTCTGTGCCCTCAGTGCGTGTTCATATTATCCGATCCGATATCGGATGTATTGATACGTCAGTCAGTCAGTTTCTTCTTTTATATATTTAGAAGATTTTATAGTTTTAACTTCTGATTAGCAGAAACGTCTGCAATCGATGCCACTAGGCTTGATTTTATAGTTGTTGAAAAACTTCCCTATTTACTACTAAGCTCAAGAATTTACAATTGACAAACATATTACTCTATCCAAGAGTATATGAAGTATATCCCTTGCATATGGAAGAAACACATTTATAATAAGCCTAATTAGTAAATATTAACTTTAAATACCTAGTATTAAGAACTGCCATACCCTACCAGGGTGCCATGTGATCCTATGTACTTATTTATAGGTATGCAAAAAACTTTGTAACCATGGTTCGCAATAAACGATTATCTTTTCTTATTTTATCTAATCTAATAATTCCGCAGCGTGGTGCGAGACGAGCGAGAGAGCGGGCCGGCGAGCGAGAAGGGCATGCCGGGTCACTTCCACCTGGACGACCCCGTGCGCGTGAGTGGCTCGCTACTCCCATTGCCGGTGCCGGCGCCGGCTCCACACTGGCCGCAAAGCTCGGCAAGATGGCGGGCTGGCGGCCCTCGGGCAGCTGTTCGAAAGAGTTCTGCACGTATTTATTTCCGTGGCAAGTAATGGCCGTCGGATTTAGGCCCGATATTCCATACATTTACGCCGCCATCTTTGATTTTGGCCTTTGAAATCCTTCCTACATCCGATATCCGATCGGACAATGTGAAAACGCACTAATTCGTGGTTTTCGCATTTTCTTTTAAATACGAATTAAAAAGAAAAGTAACTCATTCGTCACGATTCATGGCAATAAATATGTGCTCTCGTGCAGAACCATTTTGAACAGCTGACCGAGGGCCGCCATCTTGCCGCGTAAATTAGGTCGGGCGAGGCAAACGTGCGCGCGTGAGCACGGACTTTGCCTCGCGAGGCGTTTGCCAGTGTGGACCCGGCTTATGATTTCTAAAAAACTAACTGGCGATCCCTGTTCTATAGGCTCTGAGTATATTTCATAATCATTTATTTACTGCAACCATGATGTTACAAGATCCCTGTTCTATAGGCCCTAAGTATATTTCATAATCATTTACTGCAACCATGGTGTAACAAAGGTGTTTTTAATTCCAGTTATACCAGCAAGCGAAGCGCCTCGAAGCCCGCGTGACGCGCAACTCGAGCTCCGACTCCCCCGACTCGGGCCGCTCGAGCCGCGGGTCGAGCCACTCGGGCAAAGGCTCGAGCCACTCGGGAAAAGGCTCGAGATCTCCGTCGCTCTGCGCGCTTTGCCGATGTTACTGGCTGGTCGCGCGTCGTTACGTCGCTCAGCTCAATCCGGTGCGGGAGTGAAACTTAATCCTGGCATCTACTAGGCTCACCCAATCGAATCCCAATCGCCTTCTACATTTACTATGAAACTGCGTCCAATCACACACACAGACGTATCATTTCGCTTACGCTTAAAGACTGCTTAAGTGTGCGAAAGAGAAGCTGTCACGTATATGAACATGAGTGCAAAGGAAACAGACTACAAATTAAAACCGTGACCATTTTTGAAATCGACAGCGATCGATACTGGTCTACTAAACTTAAGTTTAACGGATTAACCCCTCACCCGCCTTGTTCCAGATCTGTCTCAGACAATTTATACTGTAATTAAAAGATTCAGGTTATTAATTCAGTAGCGAATTTTTGCAACGGCTTTCGAGGGGTTAATCGGACTTTTCAGTTTAAAAAATTGTATTTGGAGGATACAGGGGCTGATTTCCGTTTCGATTCACGTTTTTATATATAATTTCTGAATTTAATACACCCAATTTTGGTCTCACTTTCGATATTTAACAGCTCTTCTGATTGTATATACGGCGAATTTTTGCGATTCGATTCGACGAGCCTAGTGGGCGCTAGCCTTTATTGTAATGTCAAGTTGTCCGGTGCGCGAGTGAAACTTATTGTAAAGTCAATTTATTGTAATGTCCTAACGTCAAGTCAATCGCGAATGAAGTGTCCTGTCCTGTATTGTGTTTGTAAAGTACATTGGTTTCCCACTTGTTTTAAAACTGTTTTATTTCGTACTAGCTTTTGCCGGCGGCTTCGCTCGAGTTTAGTTCAAAAACTGCGGAATGTTTCATACAAAATTCCACCCCCCATTTTAGAGAAGTGGGGAGTTAGAAAGAGATAAAGTAGCCTATGTCACTCTCCATCCCTTCAACTATCTCCAATTGCAAAATCACGTCAATTCGTCGCTCCGATTTGCCGTGAAAGACGGACAAACAGACACACACACTTTCCCATTTATAATAATACTAGCTTGCTTCACTCGCGTTAGAAAGAGACAAAAAGTAGCCTATGTCAGTCTCCATCCCTTCAACTATCTCCAGCTAAAAAATCACGTCAATTCGTCGCTCCGTTTAGCCGTGAAAGACGGACAAACAAACAGACACACACAGTGCCCGCGGCTTGTTAAGTTCGAAAACTGCGGAATGTTTTATACAAACTTCCACCCCACATTTTAGAGAAGTGGGGAGTTAGAAAGAGACAAAAAGTAGCACTTGTCACTCTCCATCCCTTTAACTATCTCCACTTACAAAATCACGACAATTAAAATAAAATACTAGTTTTAGATCCATTTTTTATTAATACTTTTATCAATCAGTCTGTCGGTACTTAAAATAGTACAGATATAAGTAGTTTATCCTTCCTGGATTCACAATAGATTATTCTAGGAACCAAGCTTAAAATGCACGCAATCCAAATTTTAGTTCGATCCAGATAATTTCATAATACTATATCTAGATTTCAGATTCTAACTTCCAAATGATAGACATGTTTAAGGCCAGTGCAACCAAGCCGTCCAACTTGATCGATATAAAATTGTATCTACTGATGTAGTGGGTTTTATCTGTGTGGTGACGGGTTAAGAATTTCACCACCCCTTTTCTTCCCGTGGGTGTCGTAGAAGTCGACTATGGGATATGGGTTAAATTGTGGTGTAGGCGAGAGGCTGGCAACCTGTCACTGCAATGTCACAGTTTCGTTTTCTTTTAACCCCTTATTTGCCAAGAGTGGCACTGAAGCTTTAGTAGTTTCATGTGCTCTGCCTACCCCTTTATGGGATACAGGCGTGATTGTATGTATGTATGTATGTTTTCCGGAAACGTTCGTATTTGTCATGCTAGTTCAGTCAATGTCAGTACATCTTGTACTGAGACTGACTGAAATAGTACACGTTCGTACGTTTCCGGAACAATACGAAGGCAAATCTTTTCGTACAACATCAGTACAATCCTATTTAGTTCAATTTTGGAAAAAAAGGGATGTGAAAACATTGGCAATTTTTACGCATACTATGCGCGATAACGTAACGTAACGTAAATAACAATTACGCTATTCTTTTCTGATCGAATTGATCGATCCTCTTGTCTGAACATACCAATCTGAATCCTAGGCCACTGTAGAACCCTTTCACAGTAAAAGTCAAAAGCATGGACTTTCAATAGGGACTGAGCTCACACTTTTTTTGCCATACTAAATTGAACTTTATCACCGGTGCAGAAAGGCGTTCTTATCAGACTTGTAAAAGTGTGTCCACATGAGAGGGTCAAAGTTGGGGCTGGTGTCCCTCTCGCACGTGTGACCAGTGTTAAAGAGATTACTATAGTAGTAGTATTTTTACCTGTATGATAACTAAGTTTATAAACTTCATAATTTATTTTTGTATTATATCGAGGCAAGGATATTAATACCTTGTAACGACAGACTAGCGTACCAGATCTCGGTCCGGTCCGAAGCCTGTTTGACCGTGTGGTAGCTGATCCGCCACACGATATATAAGAGAGAGCAAGAACGGGATGACCGAACCAAAGTAGCGGTCCGGTAGGACCGTCTGTTACGGCCTTAAAAATGAGTATACATTTTAAGATTGGTTGGACTCTATCAAAATTACTAATGGAATGAGATTCCTTTGTGCCGCTATATATTTTACACCAGTTCACACAGAGTCAAAAACTTTATACAGGGTGGATTTTCTCTTCTCAGTGAGGACAAATACCACAGAGTTAGTGCTGATTCGCGAAAATGGTCTGAGTAGAAGACAGTTCATTCATTTCATCTATCAATAAGATTTTTTTTTAAATTTCATTTATGGCACAAGCTTTTATCGCCGACTGTACCTTTTTTTCAACAGTCATCTACTGCTCTACGAGATTCTTCTAAAACCCCTTACTCGATAGGGATACGACGTTTCATGACAGAGTTCCTATGACCACCTGTCTGCTCCATCATCAGATCAGCTCCATGATACCATAATATGATGAAGTAGATGTCACGCGATTTACATATGTGTGCCAAATTTCAGCTCAATTGGAAACCGGGAAGAGGGTCCAATTTAGCTTCTACGTATGGACCCAAACTTGAATATTTTGGGCAAGTCGAATAAAAACTTGTAACATATACAATTAGTATGAAAATGACTTATTGTTCAGTACATATGGCGCTTTATTTTCACACTAGATCGCAAAATAGTACATTTCTTGTAATATCGAAATTTCAAAGAAACTGAAAAAAATCGTACAATACACGTGCGAAGAAATTGGTAAATCGTGTCGATTCAAAACACTCTTTTCGGTCGTGTTTTAATTTATCGCCACTCGTTTCGAACTTCCTTTTTTCCGCACTTGTATCGTATTCGTAATGTACTCATTTCATACATGATATTTCATGATGATATTTCAAGTATCCAGTAAGAAAGATCCACCCTGTATTACATACGAAATTATAGCGAGTATATTATATTGTCTCTAACTATGACAAAATAACGATTCATAAACTATATTTGTAAATAATAAAAAACCTTAATACTAACATTTTGAACACATTTAGGAACCAACGTTTCAAGTAAATTGTTATACAAAAGTATATCAAAACTATTTTTGTAAACAAGATTAGAATACAGGGTGTAACATACGAGAAGTTTAATTTAAAAGTGCTTATTTTTAAGAGCTCATAGAGAAATAAGGGAACGTACCCAAACTACATGACACGTTTAGGAGGGGGGGGGGTTTAATCTCTTGTCACATATCCTGTGGAATATAGGCTGGTTATGGGATGAAAATCATTGTTTAAAGGACGGAAAAAAGATGACAAACACGCGTCATTAAAATCAAATATTAAATTTGACATAGACACACGAATATTTATTGACAACTTTCTGAGAAAGTTGACTTAAAACTTCATTTATGAATACTACGTGAAAACTACAGGGGGTGGGGGGGTCACTTGGTCACTCAGGGGAGGGCAAAAAACGGCACAAATATGGTCACATAGTTTGGGGATGTTCCCTAAGTCGTTTTGACAAGACAGCTATCTAAATTGGCAGCCATTTTGATTTTAACGTCAAACTGATGAAATTATGACTTGCACGGTAACACGACTTTCACTCATGTTAATGAAATTAAAACGGGACTTTATATTTAGCCCGACGTTTCGGACGTGACAAAAACACTACGTGAAAATCTGCCTGTGACCACGGACGTAATGTCACGACTTATATGGGCTACACACAGGGTTTTACCCTGAATATAGTGTCTCCCTAGAGAGTATGGGATAAATTTTAATTATAGTGAGATAGTACGCATACGGGCATACGTCCTACCGACTGCGCCATATAAAATACACGGTGAAAAAAAAGGAGCGTTCAAACTTTTCATAGTGACTTTTAAGGTCATAATGAACCACTTCTATTATGGGACCAATGCTGAAATCACAAAAAAATGGCTGTTCCATGGAAATGAACGGCATCAGTCGAAATGTATGAAACAGCTAAATTTTTTTTTTGCGATTTCAGCGTTAGTCCCATAGTAAATTTGAGTGTTAACGGGAAAACGTCCCACTTTGTCGATTGCTACAAAGCCGCTTTGTCAGTTTATTCATATAATGATACAAGTAAATCTGGCCTTAATGGTAACCGACAAAGTGAGACGTTTTACTGAACACACTCACAAATCTTGTTCATTATGACCTCAAAATAAACTACAAAGTTTGAACGGTCCTTTTTATTTCACCCTGTATAAAAGTAAGTGTTACACTATTAAGTCCCGTTTTAATTTAACAATATTTGTCAAATAATGTGTAATGTTTGTTTAATAGCCTGTGTGGTGACGGGTTAAGAATTTCACCACCCCCTTTCTTCCCGTGGGTGTCGTAGAAGGCGACTATGGGATACGGGTTAAATTGTGGCGTAGGCGAGAGGCTGGCAACCTGTCACTGCAATGTCACAGTTTCGTTTTCTTTCAACCCCTTACTTGCCAAGAGTGGCACTGAAGCTTTAGTAGTTTCATGTGTTCTGCCTACCCCTTTATGAGATACAGACGTGATTGTATGTATGTATGTATGTAATATTTGTCAAAATCGTTGCCATTTCGCTCAATTTCTTTTCACATCGCATTTGCGCGTCATTGCAAATGGCGCGACTTGTATGAAATCACCCTGTATTCGACAAAATTGTGGAGAACTTGCTCGTTACTTCAGTGCTGCTGCTCACAGCCGGTAGGGGCGGCCCATGCGGATCCCTACCTTGAGGCGGCCGCGCCCGCGCCCCGTCTCACCGACACCCTGAAATTAATGAAAAATTATAAAATAGTACATTTTATCACTGGAATAGAATAAACATTAAATTACAATGGTCTTCGGTTACCGCGATAGTTACTCATGAAATAAAACTATGGAAACGGATTAAATCGCGTATAATGAATTTAAAATTCATCCCGACGTTTCGAACTCTTTACAGCGTTCGTGGTCAACGGGTGACTGAGGAAAAATTACAATGTGAAAAAGCTACCCCCATACAAGAAATATTAACGAACCATGACCACAAATAATATAGATTTCTAAGGCAGGTTCACACACTATTAATAAAGCTAGATATACAATATTCAAAAAAATTACCATTACTATGTTAAAAAATAATACAAATTAAATAATAATATAAATTACAATGGATTCTAAGATTGAACTCTGGACTTCAAGTGTTAACATCCAAGATGGTATCATTTTGTTACCGGGTGACACATAGTGATTGTAATTTCAACTAATAGTTATTTTTTTCATATTTTACAATTTATATGAAACATTTTTAACTTCTGATTAGCAGAAACGTCTGCAATCGATGCCACTAGGCTTAGAATAAATTTAAAAGTGAGATTTGAACTTACGGAATCTGGATCGATACTCCACCGTTTCGTATTTCGTTTCTGCTAATCAGAAGGTAAAAATTTAGCACGGTTAGCGCATCGTAACTGGTGAATTTCCAATATGACTGGGAACTCCGGTTGCCGTTTAAGAAGTTCAACACTCTTACGGTAGATGTCGCTACGGGTCCCATTGACCTAAGTGGTGGAAAATTTCGCTGGCTTGGTTGAAGTCTTGGTGGCTCAGTTGGCAGAGCGCTAGAGTATCGATCCAGAGGTAGAGAAAGGTGATGTTAGATGGGTCCCTCTGTGATGAAACAGTGAAACGTACCTGTCTATCTTGCCCGGTCTGCCCCTTTAGATCCGGCATGGGTCTATAAGAACTCGCTACGATAGGGTCGTCGAACCGAAGGGGAAGGTGGTACTGGTCGGGCCCGGGGTCACGGACGGGGATTTCATCGTACGACGGCGCTTCTTTTGAGCACATCTGTCGAGTGGAAAATATAATTTAGCGGTGAATTTAGGCTTAGTCCCCCTTCGGGTGGGAAGGTCAGATGGCAGTCGCTTTCGTAAAATTAGCGTTTAAATCTTGTGATCAGTTGTCAAAGTTGAGAAGTGCTGGTAGCCTAGCGGTAAGCGCGACTTTCGTTCCGGAGGTCGCGGGTTCGAACCCCGGCTCGCACTCGAGTTTTTCGGAAGTTATGTGCGAAATGTCATTTGATATTTGGCAGTCGCTTTTCGGTGAAGGGAAACATCGTGAGGAAACTCGACCAATTCCAATAAGGCCTAGTTACTCTTCGGGTTGGAAGGTCAGAGGCAGTCGCTTTCGTAAAACTAGCGTCTACGCCGAATCTTGTGATGAGTTGTCAAGTATGGGGGCTGCGGAGGCTCTCAGTATGGGGGCTGCGGAGGTACCTACCTGCTGGCGGCGCTGCGCCTCGTGCAGCAGGCCGCGCAGCGCCGCCGTGTGGCGCGCCACCGCCGCCACTAGCGCCGCGCCCGTCAGCGCCGCGGCCGGCTCCGGCCCTGACACAAAATAACACTCATGAACGCACAGATCACGCCTGCTTGTCGGAAGGGTAGGCACAGCGCCGGCCCGCGCACTCGATCAGGGTAGAGCGAGATATAGTTTTGGCGCCCCCTTGTTTAACCTTTTTTGGGGGGTTCGTTGCCAAAATGCTCAGAGATTCGCTGTGTCCATCTGAAACGTCGCAACCATCTGACTAGGTTACTAAAATATGTCTCATGCATGCTAACTGATAGAAATTGTTAGCGAAGCGAGCGCGAAAATTTTTCCTATTATTTATGGGGGAGGGGGGCTTGATTCTATAAAAGCCCCTGGCTATCATAGGACAAACGTACGCGAGGTTAATGCTTTCCTGTGCGGCGTGTTCATTGAGTAGTGGACAAGAACAAATGGCTGTGATGAAACAAAAGAGGCCAAAAACCAAGCTCTAGCCCTAGACCAGCAAGGAACCAATAACTGATAACAGTCGGATTTGAGCTTTAGTTCAGGGCCAAGGCAAGGCATGGGAGAGAAAAGCAAATTTCAGCAATAGCCAACTTGGACAGACATTGAGATTATTGAGAAGTCGAGAAGTTCAACTCTAATTGCAAAACTGCAAAAGAGCAAAGCTTGGAATCAAATAGGTTAATAGGCGAGACGACTAAAAAAACTAATTAGTCCGTCAGTTAGATTATCAAAGAATTTTAGGCAAGTATTTTTCTTATTTCTCGTAAACGAAAAATGACAACGGTTCACTGCGGTAAAGTTACGCGTGAATTTACGCCTAGGTGCAATTTTTACTTAGAACCCCCACTCCGGAACTTTGATGTTCTATATCTTTGTATTTTTTCATTATTAGAAATAAAAAATTGCGCCTCTGTGAGACGTTTTGCGCCTTTGGCTTTAAGAGAAACTCCGCTTAGAAATGTGGATAAAAACTGGGCGTTTGGATAGCGACGCAACATTGTCTTTGTCGTTCGCCTCCCAACAATGTGGTTCGTCAAGAGCTAGAAACATCTTTCGCGGCGCCCTAGCAACTGTAGCAACAGCTCCCACCTTATGAATGTGGTACATGGTGGCATTGTGGTGCAACTTTTCAGATAATCTGAATCACAATTAAAAATCTAGATTTTCAATATCTGAATAAATTTCATTTCCGGCTCCTCTCGCCATTGGGCTATGTGTGCGCCCACGCAATGACGATTTTGGCGCCCCCTTACCATTCGGCGCCTAGAGCGGCCGCTCCACTCGCTCTAACCTTAATCCGGCCCTGGGTAGGCAGAGATCACGGATATCCATTTACTACGATCCTGACCACTTTCGCTTCACACATTTTTATATAAATAAATAAATAAAAATATTTTTACTGCCATAACTACCAACACAAATACATGAGAAAAATTACAAACAAAAACGATAAAACTTAAACAATGTAGCGGTAGAAATAAGAAATAAAAATAATAAAAAACCTAAAATTAACATTAACTACATCTTAAATTATATTTACGATTATACATTTTATAAGTAGGCTTAGGCAATGGGTACCCGTCTCAGCTTGTTGCCAGATATATATATATATATATATATATATATATATATATATATATATATATACACACACGCACAATAGACGGGGAAGATACGGGGTTCTGTCCTACCCATCCCGATACTGAACTACCGACCAGTATATATATATATATATATATACATACATACATATACATAGCGCTGGTTTTCTGATGGGCCCCTTTTCCTACTGGTCGGTAATTCAGTATCGGGATGGGTAGGACAGAACCCCGTATCTTCCCCGTCTATTGTGCGTGTGTGTGCGTACTTGGGGGGCGTCCATTAATCGCGTCATACGTTTTTGGCTTATTTTAGACCCTCCCCTCCCCCATGGTGATCTTTGGTGATATTTTCAGGACCCCCTCCCCCCCTGGCCAATATGACGTGTAATTTTTGGCAACTTAAGTAGACTTTTTTCCAACTCACGAATCAACCAAATCTTGGCGCGAAATTCAAATTTTCTATGAGAATTAAACCTTTGCCCCCTCATTTTTAAGGTTCCGTACCTCAAAAAGGAAACCACTGAACCGATTAACTTGTTTGGCACACATATGTAAACTTGTGAACCAAAGACGGGCATGTAATTTAAATAAAATAAAAAACAACTATAGGGGCCACTTTTGGGGAGTAAAAGTAAAAATTAGAAATCAAAGTTAGTACAATTATATTTACGGAGACTGACATAAATGTACACCAGGAGAATATTAATCAAGCTCTACATAGTATTATTGAATGGCTTAATAAAAATAACCTACATGTAAATATTGAAAAAACTAATTTCATGAACTTTCATTTGCGTACCAACAATGCACCTAATCTAGTTATTACTTACCAAGACCAAAGAATTAATGAAACTGCATCTACCAAATTTTTAGGTTTTAGTTTAGATAGTAATCTGACATGGAAAAATCAAATTGACACTTTATGTACAAAACTTAATCAATTTAGCTATGCACTATATAATTTAAGGAAAGTAGTTAATAAATCAGCTGTACTAACAGTATACCATGCACATGTGACGTCAACTTTAAGATACGGTATAATGTTTTGGGGCAATGCTACTGATCGTGAATTGGTTTTCATGAGTCAAAAGAAATGCTTAAGATCGCTATGCGGTATTACATTCATGGATTCGTGTAAACCCCATTTTATAGAACTAAAAATACTCACAGTCCCTTGTTTATACGTGTATGAAATAGCAACTTATGTTAAAAGTAATATAAATCAATTTACGAAATTCAATAGCCTACGTCACCAGGGAAAAATTAATTATAAGCTATCTAGAACCGCCTGTGTATCTAAAAGTATAATTGGTATGGCGCCTAGAATCCATCCATATCCATATTATAAATGCGAAAGTAACTCTGTCTGTCTGTCTGTTACGCTTTCCCGCTTAAACCACGCAACCGATTTTGATGAAATTTGGAACAGACAATCTTTAGACCCTGAGACAGAACATAGGCTATTTTTTATTTCGAAAAAAAAGGGATGAAGGGGTTGAAAAAGAGGTTGAAAGTTTGTATGGGATTTCTTAATTTTAAAAGATAAAACCATGAAACTTTATATTTTAGCACTTGATAAGAAATCATTAAACATATATTTATAGTCACATACAGGTCGAACGCGATTAATTAACATTATTTTTACCTTTAAAATAAACATGGTGGGAAATAAACATTAACTAAAAGCGGGTAGATTATATTTATTTGTCTACCCCGAACATTTATATAAATTAATATCGGGTAGTTTTGTGTTGTTTACATCTCCGGTGACATTTTGCTGGGACGTCAGTCTTCCGCGACCACGGCCAGTGCAACCTGGCCGAAACGTTGGGAAAAAAGGTAAAAATAATGTTAATTAATCGCGTTCGACCTGTATGTGACTTTAAATATGTGTACAAAGCGCGAGAACTTAAAGTGTTATATCATTAAACATCTTGATATGGGATAGGGATAGGGATAGCGATAGGGAAAGCGATAGCGATAGCGATACGGATACGGATACGGATAATATGGGTATCGTTAGCGGGATACGGATAATCGGTCGGCGGTCTCTTACAATCAATGTGCTCTAAGACGATCGTTGTTTGCTTGCTTGAAGATTACGTTTGCGATAAGTATAAGCAAAATGTAAAAAATTGTAAGGGATAATAGAAAAAAGTACTTTTTACCCACCGATCATAGTGTCGAAATACGGGCTATGTGGGATGTTTATAAAGGTTTCCCCAGCGTATATAGAATTACCTACGCTGTGGTCGATGTGTAATATTTCTACAATCATTGCAAGCAAAAGTATTATGTGCAATCGAAATAATCGCAGATAAATATACCTACAGAGAAACCTACGGATCCAAATGAAAATCTTAATGAATACTTTTATTACGCGGGCGAAGCCGCGGGTAAAAGCTAGTATACAATAAATTACCATTAAGCATCTTACAACTTGAAAATATAAAAGAATTTAAATCTACACTGTATAACTCTTTAGCGGCTAAGGCATACTATAGTATTAAAGAGTATCTTAATGATGTATAATAATAATTTAATAAAGTAGCTGATAAGTAATATAAATATGCATGCGATGCACACAACATTTTATAAATATTTGCATGTCTTTGTGACAAAACATGTAGCTCTATAAATTGAATATGCATGACCTTTTGTACCATGTTTTAGCAAATAAATGACTGATTCTGATTCTGATTCTGATTCTGAAAAAGTTTTTTGAAATAGTTTTTTAGCGTGTTACATATCAAATGAAAGAGCGTTAATTGGGCCCCACTTTTTTTTTTATTTGGAATGTTTTATGTGCTTTCCACTCAGAATCGCGAGCTCTTTCAATCCTAATAGGAGTAAAAAAGTGTCCCAAGGTTTTTCTCTATTCCGTTACCATTTTTTCATACATTTTGTATGGCGGTAACGGAATGGAAGGTCTAAAAAAAATATGGAAATCTTGGGACATTTTTAGGGTTCCGGAGTCAACTCTTAGGGACAGGCCACACTTAAGAGACGCATGTCCTGAGGTGCGGAACGGACGTACGCGCCCCGCCGCCTGGGGGCGCGTCTTACGTCCTTCCTATACAAAATGTACTGAGGAGACGTTTTTTGAATTACATTCAGGCGGCGTGGCGGAGACGTCCGTTGTGCGCCGCAAGACATGCGTATTATGAGTGTGGATGGTAGCTTATAATTTCTATCTGTCCGTCCGTCCGTCCGTCCGCGGATAATCTCAGTGACCGTTAGCACTAGAAAGCTGAAATTTGGTATCAGTATGTATGTCAATCACGCCGACAAAGTGGTAAAATAAAAAGTTGAAAAAAATGTTTTGTTAGGGTACCCCCCCCTACATGTAAAGTGGGGACTGATTTTTTTTTTCATTCCAACTCCAACGTGTGATATATTGTTGGATAGGTATTTAAAAATGAATAAGGGTTTACTACAATCGTTTTTTGATAATATTAATATTTTCGGAAATAATCGCTCCTAAAGGAAAAAAATGTGGGGGACACAACCCCCTCGAACTTTTGAACCATATGTTTAAAAAATATGAAAAAAATCACAAAAGTAGAACTTTATAAAGACTTTCTAGGAAAATTATTTTGAACTTAATAGGTTCAGTAGTTTTTGAGAAAAATACGTAAAAGTACAGAACCCTACACTGAGCGTGGCCCGACACGCTCTTGGCCGGTTTTTTCTCCTATTACGATCAAAAAGACCTCGCGATTCTGAATATGAATCGCGTAAAAAATACCCATGTTACAAAAAAAGTGGGGTGGACAACATTGAAAAAAATGTCCCTTATACGTACATACATACATACATACATACAATCACGCCTGTATCCCATAAAGGGGTAGGCAGAGCACATGAAACTACTAAAGCTTCAGGGCCACTCTTGGCAAATAAGAAAAATTAAACACTCTTGGTAAAATAAAAAGTGGAAAAAAATGTTTTGTTAGGGTACCCCCCCTACATGTAAAGTGGGGACTGATTTTTTGACCGTCTTTAACCGACTGTCCGTGTACACGTGATGAGGGCAAACTAAAAAAATCTTTGAGAATTAAAAATAACCGACTGCACACAGCTCTTGCGCAGCGCTGGAAGTCATCAGCAACACATTCCTTTCTGTTTGTGTTGTAATGTGTAATTAACTAATTAATCTTGACTGTGTTCACGAATAAATTATATTATATTCTATTCTGTTCTCTTTGCACTGCACAACGCAAGTTCTTACTGTAAAAGTTGATATAAAAATAGCTCAGAAATGTTTTTTCTTTACGTTAGTGTAACAAAAAAAATACACGTGATATGTTCCTAACCCCCCCACCCCCCATGGTGATATTTGGTGTTTTTTTCATGACCCCCCCCCCCCCCCCATGCAGTATGACGCGATTAATGGACGCCCCCTTGCGTGCGTGCGTGCGTGCGTGCGTGCGTGCGTGCGTGCGTGCGTGCGTGCGTGCGTGCGTGCGTGCGTGCGTGCGTGCGTGCGTGTGTGTGTGTGTGTGTGTGTGTGTGTGTATATCGTTTCTCATACACGCTCGTCGGTTTCGAGTACTTCTGAAAAGTTCACCTAGGTCTTCCGACTAACCCTTCCACTAAAGATCAATCATTTACCTAAAATCATCATTCACGAACACTACACTACACTGTAACAAATGTCCCTATCCTGCGCTGACTCTTGGAAGCATTATTTACTTTTTTAATTAGGAACCTTCTGTAACACAGTAAAAGTTCAAAATAAATTTTGGAATTCGGCAAATTTTGCACACGAGGACCGAAAGTTCAAAGTGTCCGAGAAAACTAAAATCGAGCATTTCTTTTTTTTGCCACTTTTATGAAGTGTGATATTTTTGAAAAAAAAAAGAAAAACTATTTCTACTCAGAATTACTAGCTTTTTCAATCCTAGTAGTTAAAAAAATTGTCCCATACGATTTTTTCTTATTTTTTTACCATTTTCCGTACATGTTGTATGGGGTAAAAAGAGGAAAGTAACAAAAATGTATGGAAATTCTGGGACACTTTTTGTCTCCCAGTGAGATTGAAAGTACTCGTGATTCTGAGTACAATTGACCTAAAATTCCCTAAAACAATAAAAAAAAATTATTGGCAAAAAAAAAGAAATGCTCAATCAGTGATCGAAACTATAGGAGCATAACTTTAACAAAACTTGCTAAGTAGACAATTTAGAATACTTACAGCCATGAAAATATTAATATCCTTGTAGTAATGTATTAGAAATCTTGGATTCAGGTATAGAATCAAATTTAACACTGATCTGAAAATAATAATCTTGGTTTTATTTTAAACTTATGTCAGTTCTAAGGTTTTATTTATTATTTGTTATTAAAATTTTGCTCCCATAGTTCCGATCACTGATTACAATATCTAACCATGCTATGGAATTTTTTTAAAGACACTAATGTGTACAAAACGCGAGAACTTTAAGTGTAACATGCTATGGAATGTAAATATTCTGAAACAAATTTTTGATTATTTGCTTGAATATTTATTTAGGTATTAAAAAAGAACTGACCGAGTAGCAAGTCTATCTGTGTGGAGTGCGGGGCCAGCTCGGCGCCGCGCAGGAACTCGCTGCTGGCCACCGAGGGCAGGCTGTCGCAGCGGGACACGGAGCTCTGATACAAACATGTTCTATTCATTAATCCAAAAGTAAACAGTACCATCAGCGACACTATTAGCTGTACGATTCACTGTTACCTTGCAGAAACTTTTTTCGCATATATTTACATACATACATACATACAATCACGCCTGTTTCCCATAAAGGGGTAGTTAAAGTTACAGTGCCACTCTTGGCAAATAAGGTTGAACGAAAACAAAACTGTGACATTGCAGTGACAGGTTGCCAGCCTCTCGCCTACGCCACAATTTAACCCATATCCCACAGTCGCCTTCTACGACACCCACGGGAAGAAAGGGGGTGGTGAAATTCTTAACCCGTCACCACACGGTCGCATATATTTGATTTGCATAATAGTTCTTGGCAGAAATCACGCTTGGCAAACACCTTACGCAGAATATGCTTTGGCATAAATCATTTCGCGGATTTCTATAATAGGTACCTACCGAATCGAACGTTGATGAGAATAAGTCTTCTAGTCGAATAGTACTTTCGCAGATAATATTTGTGCATAATATTTAGGTGGCATAAAGTTGCAATTTGCTTTTTGATAGCGAGTCAGATGTGTTGGGGATGCAAGATACCTAACACTCCTCCTCGCTTCGCTCGTCGTCGTACCTAAGGGGAGCTCTGGGACAGTATTTCCTTTTCGATAGCGTGTCATAATTCTGCTCTTTTAATAGTATGCTGTACGATTATTATGGTACATAAAATTATGCTAAATCAAAGTCGACCAAAGTAATGTTCTGTGAAACAATATTCTGCCAAATGTGTCATATGTGTGGTAGTAATAATGCCAACTAAGTTTTCTGCAAAATTACCATTCGACCGAAAGTTTTTCTGCGAAACATGTTATGCAAAGTGTGTTTCTGACCAAAATTATTCTGCCAGATGAGGGTTAACCCTTAGCTTACATTTGTAATCCTTATTACAAGAGCCTAAAGTCTTCTAATGGTTAGTTAAGAGTGTTAGCGTTAGTACCTAGTACACGGCAGAAAATAGACGAAAACTATCTTAAATTTGCATGTTAAATAAAAATCACATTTAATAAAGACAAAATGTTGTCTATCAATGCAACTAATTGATACATTAATGCGACGTGTGGTTAAATCTGACTGTGTATATGTATAACAATGCACAAGTCGCATAAGATATTAATTAAATATAGTATTAGCAAGTTGTGTTTGTCTGTAATCGGGTGAATACTAGATCGATGGGTGAATACTACGTCACGATTTTCGTGGTACGAGTTATTTTTTCATTACACCTGTTAGCAGACCTTAATCAATAATGAATAAAAAACTAATAAATAATATGGAATAAATGTAGTGCGACAAGATTTTCCTTCGTATTTTTCCGGAAACGTTCGTATTTGTCACGCTAGTTCAGTCAATGTCAGGTGCAGTAGCCGAATGGCATTTCTCCAACGAAACGAAACGAAAGGTAGTCTGGCTCCGTCGCGCCAATAGGCAAGAGCGATAGAGATAGATATCTACGAGCGTTTCGTTTCGTGAGCGTTTGTGCCATTCGGCTACGCACACAGTACATCTTGTATACTGAGACTGATTGAAATAGCACGACACGTTCGTACGTGTCCGTCAGAATACGAAGGCAAAGCTTTTGGCACTACATGTGTACATGTGTACCAACCAGGTCGTGCCGCCAGCCGCCGTCCACGGCGTCCTCGCCGCCCGGGCCCCCCGCGCCCAGCGCGAGCGCCTCTGCATATCAACAAAACAATAGTTATATGTTCTACAAGGGGCAAAGTTATTGTTTAATCGCACGTGCCAATATTGACACCCGAGCAAGCGAAAGATTCCAATATTTTTTCCGAGCGTAGCGAGTGGTTCAAAAAGTAGAATCTTGAGCGTTGCGAGGGTTTCAAGGCACGAAGGTTAAACAAACTTTGCCACCGAGTGAAACACAAAATTTTACACCACACCGACACGAACAAAATACTGACTATAAAACATCAAAATAAATCAAATCCATCGATTTATTCAATATTTATGATTAAAATTCATCATTTATAGGTAACTTGAACCAGCTGGCTTAAGACATCAAGTTAAAATTTGTATAAAATTACTTTGCACTCTTGTGGATAAAATGTAATTTTGCTATCTTCGAATAGTAAAGTAAGTCTTTACCAGTTGGTGTGGTGAAAACACATTTTTAGGTGTTTTAGAGAATTAGTATGTTCATAGTTTTCGAGATATAACCGAAATGTGAGACCTTCTAAGCGTCTTTTTCCCCCGTCTCTCTAAACTGGCCCAAAGTTATGAAAACCTTAATAACTCGTCAATCACTACTACGTTGTCTACATGTAGGAATGTCTACTAGCCTATCACAGGAAAAATAAAAAAAACGTAATAAAAACTAGCACCTCAACTCAAAGAATCTAATATCGTACCGGCCAGCCACTCCGGTTCGCTCCAGGCCGCGCCCTCCCCCGCGCACCACTCCCGATCATCCCACTCTTTTCCCGCGTTCACATCGTGGGGCAAGAACGTCTCACTTTGCCCCCTATACACTTCACTGTGCCCCCTATACGGTTCACTTTGCCCCCGATAGGGCACGTCCAACTCTTGGTAACACGAGTTGTAGTAAAACACACTGGCGTATTTAGGATCGAATTCTGTATGTTTAGCGTAATATGGGTAATTTGGATAGTTCGGATATTGGAAATTTTGATTTGAATACAAGTCTTGTTGTAGTCTATTGTAGTTGTTATCGAAAATAGGACAGTTGGCGTCTTGATAGTTTTGAGAGTATGTCGGACGGTTAATATCCTGCTGAGGGTGTATATTTTTAAGGTTGTGAGTGGGGCATAATGGTTCAGCGGGGCACGGTAGATCAGTGGGGCAGAGTGGATCAGTGGGGCACGGTGGCTCGTGTGTGGGTTCAGGGTTCCAAAGGCGGTGGCGCTCCGCCCAGCGCTGGATCGACCAGCGAGGGGATATCCAGGGGGGCTCCGATTGAGATGTAGATTTTCCTGTAAATCAATTTGGTACAGTCACCAGCAATAATATACTGATAAACATTGAAGGCCACAAAAATATCCGACACAGACTTATAAGTAGAGGAGTAGAGTTTATGGAGACTTTGAGGAGTGTTAAATATTGCACTTATAGATATAATTTTTGTAACTGTATTTTTTTTTACTGGTTAGAGTACGATCTACTTACTCTGTAGTACCGCCTACTAACCAGTAATTTCAATAAGTCATATAAAATCGAGGAGTAAGATACCTATTTTAATTTCAATTGTAATCTGGGTTAAGTATTTAATAACTAGATACTGTCTAGGTGTATTTATGAACTTATATTACCTAACGATTGGCTGGAAAAGACAAATTTACTATATAAACTTACTGGGTACTTACAGATAAAGGAATAAAAATAAAAATTGCAAAAGGTATTAGTACATTTACGATGCAAGTGCGAAAAAAAGGAAGTTCGAATGTTCCACGATGTTCGAATTGTACACGAGTTACGAATTTCCTTTTCGCACGTGTGTCGTACTACGTTTTTCAGTACAAATGGCTCTCCGAAGTTCCGACTAGACATATAATGAACCACTTCTCGCACTAGTGCGTAAAAAATAACACCATCTGTACTGTAAAAGTACAGATTACCAGATTTTTATCTGGAAATAATGATTACCAGAAAATCACACAGTCTTCTATTAACTACTTTTACTTTTTTTTTGGCTGGCAGAGTGATTCTAGAGGAAGGTTTACATGTAGGTATAGTACCCGTGCGAAGTCGGGGCGGGTCGCTAGTGTGGAATAAAACGAAAAGTTGTTTCTCTGTTTGAGTATTTTGCGCTGTGCAAAAGAGAGTATTGTATACCTGTCTCAGTTTCTAGTACATCCTTCAAGACATCCTTCCCCTCCGCGGGCTCATCGGACTCCGAGGCAGTCCCGGTCTCCGCCTCCACGAACGCTTCGTCCAGGTTCTGTTCCTCAGGCTCCGCGACTGCCAGTTCGGGCTCGGGAGCCTCTGGCTCAGGTTGCGCAGCGACTGGCTTTGGCTCAGGCTTCACATCTGTTTTCTTAACGACTGACGCGATGTTGTAGGTCTGGTTGAGTTTTGAACTGAAATGGGCTTTGTTTGTCAAGGTTTTAAATAGATATAGGTTTCGATTGTTCCTTTTGGTCACCCTCTGTTAAACAACTTAGGTAGCCAACACAGATTAATCTACATAGTTTTTTTAATTAAAGGAAAAATGGAAAAGTTCACTCCTCTGACAGAACTTGAACCTGCAACCTACAGCTTTGCCGGATAATAAAAAAACATAAAAAAATGTAATTGAAATTTATTCCGTGAGCAGGTATGCTATATTCGTTCGTAGAAACCTTAGTTTCAGAACCAGGATACAAGGAATTGTATAACTGATGTGATCTAGTATACTAAGTAAGTATGTTTTTCATATATCATAACCAAAGTTTATGTTGGTACAATAAACTAGAGTCAATGTAATCTGAGCTATCTATGACTTGCAGACTATCCACTTACTTGGTACTTTTAGTACGCTTCTTGGAATCCTTCGCTTTGCGTTCCTGAGCGCAAAACTTCCAGTTTTTCTGTTTTCTATAAAATTCAAGTTTGCAAATAGCCACCAACTCGGTTTTGGGAGGCTTTTTCGAGGCCATTCTGTGAAAAAATAACTCTTTGAGTTTTAACAGTACACGCCAGAGCTAAATATCTAGTAAGAAATTGAGGGTTTCGCGACTTTCCGAATAAATTTTGTTTATTTTTGCCGGTAGATTTTTTCATTTATTGACATTGCCGAATCGCAATCGCACCACAGATGTCAAAATAGAATCATTGAAATTAATAAAGGGCGCGTTCCAAAAATTATAATGTGCGAACTTTTTACAATTTCTGTAGAAAAAAATTAATTACCCGCCTCTTTATAAAATGAAGAGCAATGTGTGATTAGAAGAGAATTAAAGAAATATCCATTAATCGTAATTTGTTGAATTACTTCTAAACATCCTCTAAATATGTGACTTTAATAGAGGGGCATTTATTAAAGTTTCGATTTTCGAATTTTCGTCATTCGATTCGTCAACGATTCCGATTTTGAACTTTCTTTTACCTGGTAACACTGAACTTCCACGTTCTCTTGACAATGTCAGGACAAACTTCACTCGGTTCAGTTTTGACGTGACACAAACGGGGTCGGTCGACTAAAATGTTCTCAATAAAACTGTTTTTCTGTGCGTTAATACTATGCTTCACAGTGCGTGCCAACAGCCAGACCGTGCATAGACGGTTCGAGTACAAATACTCATTCAAACCACCTTATTTGGCGCAGAAAGATGGATCGGTTCCCTTCTGGGAGTATGGAGGCAGTAAGTTGACTTTTCTTACCATTATTACTGTAGTCACTTGATATTTAGCTCCTGAAGTGGCTGGAACTCGTAAAATAAACATATATCTAGGTTCAGTCTTCATATTTTGTGTCACAAAAGCGTTTAAAATAAATATTTTCCGTTTATTGTTACGCTTGTTATCAGATCAGTTAGACACGTCAGTAATATCTGTCAGTGGAGACAGGGACGGGAATATGCGGGGAGGGCTAGGTGGGAGAGAGATAGTCGATTGTCAAAAAATCGTGTTTTTTGCCTTCCAACTCGACAAATGAAATGAAATGAAATGAAATGATGAAATGAAATGAAATGATATCTTTTATTTCAGACAGATGTCCATATTTAGGTACACAAAATGTTAGTAAAACAATAACACAATAAAAATAAAATTAAAGAACAATAAAATAAAACATCTTACGCTAGAGTTAGTAGAACACATAATGCTCGTTAGATCTCACATGCATTGACATCCAATGAGTAATAAGAGGGCCATCAACCCTTTCTGCAATCACCCTCAGGAGAGTGTTGGTGCTGTCCCTGACGCGCTGCCACAATGACGCCACCCTCTTACGCAACACTGCGTGGAAGCCATCCGTGCTCCACTCGGCGAACATTCCCGACGCGCTGCAGCGCCAGGGCAGCCCCAACAATCCCCTGAAGGCATTGTTATATTGAACACGCAGAGCACTAAAAGTTCTTTTGGTATAGTTGCTCCACAGGTTGCACGTGTACAGGTTTTGACAGTAAGTTTTAAGGCAGGGTGTGAAATTACCCGCTTCTTGTATGAAAATTAGGCTGGTTTGCTAAAACACAGCGTTTCAAAACACATACGCGAAAAGACGATGCTAGCGTTTATTCAAATGTTAGAACACTTGACCTGTATTTTTTTACTTTCACATTTCAAGATGAATACTATAACAGTGATTTAATTTGTACCTCATTAATTACATGGGGTTTATGTACAATAATTTAGCTATATTACATGAAGACATTGCCTTTGTGTTTTTCTTAATAATGAAAATAAACATTTTACAATTTTTATATCAAGTTGAATCCATAGAAACAGTTTGTTTTTATGAAGGATTTTAATGATTGCCTTTTAATGTAGATTAATTGTTCTATTTTCCATCAATGCTTTCATTTTTGACCACTTGATATATAGTAAATAAAATAGTAAATCTTAAATATGCCTCGCAAATATTATTTTAAAAACCAGAGCTGGATGAAAAATTAGCAACATTCAAATGTGTTTATCGACTGTATATAAATATCCTACTATGTATTTAAATCTGTGCATTTTATACTATGTGTGTGCATGGGTTTATTAGTGTTTTTATTCTATTCGAGTTCATTCTCATTATAAATACACGAGTAACAGATGTCCAATTCTGATAATGTTCACAATGACACATTGTATAAAACAGACCTGGTATTCAAAGTGTTCAGTTGATGTTTATGTAAATATGTAAACCATTTCCTCGTTTTCCTCCATTTTACGGTGGCCATTGCATTTCACAACTTTTGCTGTTTAGTCCCCATCAAATATATCGAAGACGCCTCTATTGTTAAGATGTTTGGCAGTTCTGTACACAGTCACAGTATAATAAAGAGTACTATCGTACAGTATGGCCACTCCCGCTCCCCGCTGAAAGCACCGCCCATCCCCTCTCGGTTACCTCACAGTTACCGCCTGTCAAAAACGCGAACAACTGACCTGTCATATCTCACTCTTACAAGCATAACACGCATTCATCTACACAAGCTTAGACTGTGTGCTAGGTATGCACCAATTTCATATATTTGATCGCCAGTGTCCGAGGTGTGACACAGTTGTTAGATTGAAAAGTTAAAGTTAAACAATCTTAGCCGCTAAACCTTGACTAATTGATTTTCCTTGCAAGTTCATAATTTCATAATTGTAAACAATCTTGCTTAAAAGGAGGTTATTCATTGCCAGGAATGCTGGATGCATGCAAATTTTTCCCAGTGCAGAAGGTTCGGAGCCTGCCTTTAAAAATATGTATTGTATACTATGATTGTCAAGTTTAATAAAACATACCCAAGCCCAATTCGAAGGAACTATATATACATATAATAGGCTAGTTTCATTCTAGTCAAATCTGCTTCTTTTGAAGAACTGTCCAAACGATTTTCTAATGTGGAATTACTATGAAATACTGAGGAGTGATGTCACGGTCAATTCATTTACTTTTAGATCTTTGTCTTTGACTTATTAAATAGAAATTATGTTTAAACATAAGTACTGTCCATATTTTTCTTCTAATTATGTGGTGCTTTATTTCCTGCATGGCATGAAATATTTTATTATAAGTATAAGAAACTAGCCTATTTTTGTATTACACAATTGGACTTAAACAAATATGAGACTTATAACAAAGATATTAGAAACTAACATTGCTAGTTTTAATTTTTTTTAAATAACACTAAAATACATAAAATAGTAAAAGAGATAATTTCTAACATTTAGATAAAATATTATTCAGTAAACTCAAAAACAACTGCTTTAAAAAAAACAATTTTCATGAATTTTAAATGTCAAATACATTCAGAAATTTTCTGAAATTCATGTGAATCATTGTATCAAAACCTTGAGCATCCACTATTTTGCACGCAAAGCTATTTTTGAAATAAGAAATGACGCAATCTGAACAAGTATATAAGAAACTCTCACATGAGAATAATCAAACAAAATTGGACATTGTCGGTACATGCATTTTTTAATAGCTTATTAAACTGTTACCCTAGCAATATAAATTCTACTGATTGTGTTCAAAGTGCGATTGTCTAAGTAAGCATTCAATATTCGGAACTAGCTTTTGCCCGCGGCTTCGCTCGCGTTATATTCGATAATTGTGGAATGCTCCATACAATACTTCCACCCCCCATTTTAGGGAAGTGGAGGGTTAGAAAGAGACAAAAAGTAGCCTATGTTCATCCGTTCAACTATCTTCACCTAAAAAATCACGTCAATCCGTCGCTCCGTTTTGCCGTGAAAGATGGACCAACAAACAGACACACACACTTTCCCATTTATAATATTAGTATGGATAAACTGTTACTTGATACCAAAATGTACGTGCTTTTTTCGCCAACATAGCATTTTGGTGTGAACTAATTAAAAGTATAATTGTTTATGCATCATAATTTACCTATTCCGTCTCTGATATCAGTAATATCAACTAATTTATTGGGCAATGTATGTTAGTGTCATCGCGAGTTTTAGTAAAGATTTGTTTCAGAGCAGAGCGCCCAATAACCAACTTAAAGACTGCTTGCCAGGAGGAATATCATCCTCCTTGCGTTATCCCGGCATATGCCACGGCTCATGGGAGCCTGGGGTCCGCTTTGACAACTTAACCCAAGATTTGGCGTAGGCACTAGTTTTTACGAAAGCGACTGCCATCTAACCTTCCAACCCGAAGGGTAACTGGAACTTATTGGAATTAGTCCGGTTTCCTCACGATGTTTTCCTTCACCGAAAAGCGACTGGCAAATATCAAATGACATTTCGCACATAAGTTCCGAAAAACTCATTGGTGCGAGCCGGGGTTCGAACCCGCCACCAAGTCAGTAGGAACATATTTTTTTAATTTGATATCTAATTCTGTTTATCTTTCTTAGTTATTCATTGTTACGACAGTAGTTTCATTTATTTTATGGTCATCATTAGCTACAGTTGTAAAATGATTACGTACATTGATAAGGGTAATAAAATTTTGGATATTTATCTTTCTTTACTAAATTTTAGTCTTTATAACATTAAAAATAAGAAATGAATATGTACATATACTATAGTAGATTGGTACTGTCAATATACGATATTTGACTTTACAATTTACACCTCGTCTATTTTACTTCAATTTACTTTTACGAATTTTAGTTAAAATTTATAGGGCTCGTGCATGACAGAAAAATACATTTGCTATATTCTGACTCCTTAGATGGAGCAAACTCGGATAATAATTTAAAACCAAATGAAGGTCATCATCAGCCATCATCATCCTCCTTACGTTATCCTGGCATTTGCCACTGCTCATGGGAGCCTGGCTCCGCTTTGACAATTATCTCCCAAATTTGGCGCTGGCAATAGTTAGACTGCCATCTGACCTTCCAACCCAAAGGGTAACTAGGCCTTATTGGGAATTAGGTTGGTTTCCTCAAGATGTTTTCCCTCACCGAAAAGCGACTGGCAAATATCAAATGACATTTCGCACATAAGTGCCGAAATACTTATTGGCACGAGCCGGGGTTCGAACCCTCGACCTCCGGGTTGAAAGTCGCACGCTCTTACCGCTAAGCCATCAACACTTAGAACCAAATGAAGGTATTAACATGATTTCCACATCTCTTTCTACAGGCCTACTAAACTTAACCTAACACTCATGCCGTCCCTTTCAGATGCGATAGCGTCAGGCGAGAGCGTGCGCCTCGCACCGTCCCTCCGCAGCCAGAAGGGCGCCATCTGGACGAAGCAGCCCATCAACTTCGACTGGTGGGAGGTGGACGTGATGTTCAAGGTCACCGGTAGAGGGCGCATCGGTGCTGATGGTCTGGTGAGTTTGCCATAGGAGTCGGTGTTTTTTTTTTAAATATATATATTATAAACTGGCCAGTGATTCACCTTAATCGCACCTGATGGAAAGTGACAACAAGGCCGAAGTTGACTTGAATTCACCCAGATTGTATTCGGCCGGGAATACAGATGAGGGGAGCATGTTCCATTCCTTAGCAGTTCGCATTAGGAAAGAAGAGGCAAACCTCTTCGTGCGAATGAAAGGTAGGTCGACAACGTAAGGGTGAAACCGCTCCCCGCGCCTGGTTTTCCGGTGATGAAACGGGGATGGAGGAACCAGGTCATGCAGTTCCTGTGCACACTCTCCAGAATGTATCCGGTAGAAGACGGACAAGGACGCAACTCGCCGGTGATGCTCGAGGCTATGTAATCCTTGCCTGCCGGAACGTCGCCAATGAGTCTTCGAACTCGAATAGAACGCTATTGAGTCCAACTCCGTATTGAGTCCGCTCGTTAGCGTGAAGACACTTAAGCGTCGTCGTCGAACGCACGTTTATACTAACGAGAGATTTCTGGTTGGCAAAAGCCGATTCCACTTTTTTTTTTTTTTTAATTTATTGAGAAACAAACAGTCTTATAAAACATGTATGTAAATATGCTAAAAGCTAGAATTTCTTATAGAATAGACCTATAGTTTCATATATGTAAATATACTTTTTTATAAACTTAATACTATGAATACTATGAATATTAGTTACATGACAACTGCAAAAAATCTAATACAAAAATAAGATAAGACCGAGAATAGCTGACCATAAACTTTAAAAACTTTAAAATCTAACTCAGTAAAGAAGAAACACTTTTCTTAAATATTTCTAACGAACTGCCAAAAATATCAGATATATATACTTTGGTGAGATCCTAACATAGCACCTGTTTCCAGGCGTTCTGGTACACGTCGGGCCGCGGGGATTATACGGGCGAGGTGTTCGGCTCCTCGGACCGCTGGAACGGGCTCGCCGTCATCTTCGACAGCTTCGACAACGACAACAAGCACAACAACCCCTACATCATGGCCGTACTCAACGACGGGACCAAGGTGTTCGACCATAAGAGGTGAGTTTGATCATTTTGACATATTTTGATGTTTTAGACAGTTTTTGAAATTTTAGACTGTTTCCGACATGTTAGACAGTTTTCGACGTTTTAGACAGTTTTTGAAATTTTAGACAGTTTTCGATATTTTAGACAGTTTCCAACATTTTAGACGATGTGTGTTCGACATTTTAGACTGCTTTCGCCTTTTTTGATACAGTTTTCGAAATATTAGACTGTTTTCGGCATTTTGGACAGTTTTCGACATTTTTGTAATCTTTTTATAGTTTCTCTAGTATTATTATAACGACGGACGACCACATTTTGACAAAAATACTCAAAAAAAAAATCTCAGTTCAAAAAAAAATCAAAATAATTATTTATTCAGCAAATGGGCCACAGGGGCACTTTTACACGTCACATGTACATATTTAGAAAATATTTAAAATTGAATTGAAATTACAATTGATACTATTATATACTAATTCTAAGTTCTAACTAAAGTTAACTCTATACAATTAATTAGAGATGTAGAAGGTCTCTAAATGTCGAATTACAACCAAGAACTACACTAAATATAAAAAGTACAAATACAAAAAAAAGTCTAAAATTACTTTAAAGTCGCCGTCAATGGAACTTCTAAACAATGTAAACAAACGGCATCACATTGTTTTGTTACTGTTTCTCCTTGAATTTTCACGCTACCTCATCAAACACCACTGAAACCATACATTACTGAAACGATCCTATTATCGTAACATGCAAAACCTTATATTAATAAGTTAATCTAGAGATTTCAATAAAAACTTGAAATGGTTTAAAAGTTAGGTTATTAATGACGAATCAAAATGACGTTTTTGTTTCTTTTAAGTTCTACAATTGTCTATGATGGATAGGGCTGGGACTAAAGTTGCCGATATTGTAAAGCCAGCTACACACTACCCAACTAACGCTCTATACCAACCACGTAGTGATTCAATACTCTTTGTACCAACCATCATTGTTTAGGTAGGTAAAAGAATAAAAAAATGTCGGTACTGACGGTTTCAATATTATTTTACTCGTTAATGGCTTTTATTGGCATGTACGCATGCCGATGCCGCGAACACGAGTGTGGACACTTTCTGCGTATCGAATATCGCGCGAGTGTGGAGAGCGCTTACTTGACATTTGGACATTATTTGACAGAGTATTTTCGCATCACTAAGAAATTCATCATTCAGAGACAATTTCAAAATGGCGGTTTGTTTACATTATTTGGAAGTTCCATTGACGGCGACTTTAGAGGTGCAAATGACTCTAAATGTCACAACAAAAGATAAAATATATATCTACTTAATCTAATTCTCCTTAGAGATGTATATGGTCTCCAAGAGTCAAAATCATATATTTAAAATATTCACTAAAAGAAAGGAAACAAACGACAACCGAACAAAGTGTATTCTACCATCGGACTCTTAGACGCACGGCCGGTCTCCATCCTTACTTGGTGGATATTCCACGAATCCGCACGAAGCGCTTTGCTTCTTCTTTTCTTATGCGCACTGCCAAGGAGTGGAATTCCTTGCCGGCGGCTATATTTCCGAGCTCATATAACCCGGCAACCTTCAAATCAAGAGTGAACAGGCATCTTCTGGGCGAGCTCACTCCATCGTAGGTCACGTCTTTGCCTTTGGCTAGTCTGTGGTCAAGAGTAAGCCCATTTATAATTAAAAAAAAGTGTCCTAATTTAATAAAAATTAGAATTAAAGTTACTAAGTTATAACAGCCCCAGTAAGCTTAAACAGACCGGTCTTCACAGACGGCACCCGTTCACGAGTATGGCGCGTATCTCAGCCATCGCCTCGCTCAACCTTTATTCGGGAAGGTGGCAATGGAATCGGATTGGGTGCACATAGAACAAAATAACTCTCAAAATCTGTTTGACTTTGCATTAGGTTTCATACAAAAATGCCCTTGGTCGTTTTAAATAAGGTGGCCAGTAGATTAACTGCCTCGTTATATTTCCAGTGACGGCTCCCAGCAGATGCTGTCCGGGTGTCTGCGAGACTTCAGGAACAAGCCGTTCCCGACGCGAGCCCGCATCGAGTACTACCAGAACACGCTCACTGTGCACTTCCACAATGGTAAATAAATATTAATTTTTTCAGCAATAGCGAAAGCGGAAGGGTCATACTAAATGTGGTAATCCATGTTAAAGGTATACAAAAAAAAGCGTGACATAGGGGGGAGACCAGGAGAATTCAAATAAGTATATCCAAATTTTGCGTGATGCCGTATGTGGACGGCCCTTAAGGTGGTCATCTTTTTAGGTATATGCGTGTAATACAGCAACAGCACTCCCTACATCAGCGGTTCTCAAACTTATTTTCCCATGGAACCCTTTTAGAAAGCAAAATACCTGACGGAACCCTTAAATTAAATAAAAAAAATAGTTGCAATCTTTATTTTAATAAGTAATCCCATTAGTAAAATCTAATCATTGGATACTAATGTGAGGTATTACCTGAAACTGTTTTTTTTTATATTTTTTTAACAATTGGTGAATATTTGGTTTTTTGGAAGAGAATTGAAGTTGCATATCAGGTAACCAAAATTCACGCAGAGCCCCCAGAGAGGCTTTGCGGAGCCCTAGGGATCCGCGGAGCACACTTTGAGTATGGCTGCCCTACACAGTTAGCTTTTACTTGCATTAAAGCTTTGTAGTTTCGACTGTTATGAAATCAAAATTCTGCCAAAACTAAACAGATATTTCCCCATTTCGTGCAGGAATGACGAACAACGAGGCGGACTACGAGCTTTGCTTCCGCGCCGAGAACGTGGTGCTCCCGCGCGGCGGGTACTTCGGGCTCTCCGCCGCCACCGGCGGGCTGGCCGACGACCACGACGTCGTGCACCTGCTCACTTCATCGCTACACAGCACGCAGCAGGCTGGTAAGAACTATTGTTTTTGACAGAAAGTTTTTGATTGTACAAGGTGAGATAAAAAGGATCGTTCAAACTTTGCATAGTGACTTTTGAGCTGAAAATGAACGAAAGTTGTTCATTACGTCCTCAAAAGTCACTATATATGCAAAGTTCGAATGGTCCTTTTTATCTCACAATGTATTTAGACGTTTAAAAGTGGTGCCGTGACCAGGATTACAAAAAATGTGTCTTGGTTGGTTTTTCTATAAATAGAAGCAGATATAATCACAGCGTTCTAAATTCATTCAATGTGGTATATTTAACTCAACACAAAACATTGGAATTTCGAAACAACATTGTGTACTTTTTTTTAGAAATAATTGCCTCATTAACTAGATTTTTAAATTAACATGATATTTGTATCAAAAGCGCTTGTATCATGGCGTAGTTGAATGAAAATGTTTTGTAAAACATATTGAGAGGTCTGTTACAATTTGGTGCTGTGACCAGGATGTCCAGGATACGGGTTATCGGGACCGCAATAAAAATTAAAAAGGTAATCACGGTCTTTATCCCTATCAATATAAGTTTAATGAAACTTCCGTGACTCTCGAAACTCTTAATATACATATCATTCCGCAATTTTTAATTTAACGCGAGCGAAGCCGCGTCCAAAAGCTAGTAATAAATACATCTATTGAGAGGGTTGTTACATTTTGTTGCCGTGACCAGGATACCTGTATTCTAATAATCGGAATTTTACTGCAATCTTGTGCAGGTGGGCAGCAGATCAGCAACGACGAGCAGCAGAAGCTGTCGCAGGAGTACCAGGAGTACCAGCGCAAGCTCGACCAGCAGAAGGAGGACTACAGGAAGGAGCACCCCGATGAGGTACGCTCGGCAACACTAGCAGCTTTGCATATAATAAAAAAAAAAAAACATTTATTTCGGACCACAAAATCCATACAAGGTTAATACTTACACCTAATACTACCACTATGTTAGTTGCCTTAGTAAATATAATAGGTAATATAATAGGGATGACGACTACATAAAAAAATGACATTCTGTTTCGTCCGTCAGTTAGATCGTCCAAAAATACTAAACACGTATTTTTCACTTTTCCCTATTAATAAAAAAATACAAAGATATAGAGCATCAAAGTTCCGGAGTGGGGGCTTGTGACGTCACTTCTAAGTAAAAATTGTACCTAGGCGTGACGTCACGCGAAACTTCAACGCACTGTACCGTCGTCATTTTTCGTTTATGAGAAAAAAGAAAAAAAATGTGTCCAAAATTCTAAACGGACTAATTAGTTTATTTTATTCGTCTCGCCTATTCCCTTATAAAATAATATATCCGCATGTATAATTATCGGATTGACTTAAAATCTATACCCTAATTTGATATTTCTCTTAAATGCTTTCTCTAAAATAAGTAGTTCATTCAGCAATACATCAAATAAAATCGTTTCAAAAATATAAAGTGATATTTGAGTCGATTCATTTTTGATGTTTTGATTGTTAAAGATTGAGTCTTGAGTATATTTTTTTTTGTTTTCAACTACCGGTCTCTTAATTCTTCTTTGTTAGCTATTATTTAATTTTGAACCATAATCATTTAAGGTCCTTCAACGATAACAAAACTATATAAAACTATTTAGCAAATAGCTACTATTAACACTCAGATTCGACGACCGGTCTGGGTCAGTCGGTAGTGACCCTGCCTGCTAAGCCGCGGTCTTGGGTTCGAATCCCTTAGCACCCATAGTACAAGCTTTGCTTAGTTTGGGGCTAAGTTGATCTGTGTAAGGTGTCCCCGGTATTTATTATTTATTAGATTACGATAATTTGATTAGTTTCTATATCAATTTGTACTATAAATAGCATAATATATTTGTGTCCTTATCTTTCTATAGGTGCGCGACAAGGAGGGAGAATTCGACGACTGGTTCGAATCAGACGGGCAGCGGGAACTCCGGCAGATCTTCCAAGGACAAGGGCAGATACATGATGTCCTCAGAGAATTGAACAAGAAAGTGGATGAGGTGAGTACACACCATCCAGTTTACAACCTATGGTTCGGTGTTAGGTAGTTATAGACCGTCAACCAAACCTTGTCACTAGAAAAAGGCGGCAAATTTGAAAAATCGCGGGCTAGCAACACTAGTTTTGAAAATCGATGGATATTCGCGTGTCATTTGTATCTTATCTGTGGAAACCTCCACCCTACGAAAAAAAGAAATAACTAGCATATATCCGTCCCTTTTTAATACATTATCTAATTCGTAAGGAAGTAAAGGATGAGTATACGCGTTTCATATGCTTTTTTCATTAGGGAGGCATTCCAATGCTGCAGGCCCAATGAGCCCCTTGAAAAAAAAAATCTGTGGCTGTTCGACGTACATTGCTGGTTTTTGTTCGTTTTATAGGGATACCATACTTTAGTTCGATGTACATTGCTACTGCCAAACTTTGGTTGACAGGCTATAGTTGGGCTACTTTTTCAAAGTTGTCCACCCCATTTTTTAGGGTTCCGTAGTCAACTAGGAACACTTATAGTTTCGCCATGTCTGTCTGTCCGTCCGTCCGTCCGTCCGTCCGTCCGTCCGTTCGTCCGTCCGTCCGTCCGCGGATAATCTCAGTAACCGTAAGCACTAGAAAGCTGAAATTTGGTACCAATATGTATATCAATCACGCCGACAAAGTGCAAAAATAAAAAATGGAAAAAAATGTTTTATTAGGGTACCCCCCCTACATGTAAAGTGGGGGCTGATATTTTTTTTCATTCCAACCCCAACGTGTGATATATTGTTGGATATAGGTATTTAAAAATGAATAAGGACTTACTAAGATGGTTTTTTGATAATATTATTATTTTCGGAAATAATCGCTCCTAAAGGAAAAAAAAGTGCGTCCCCCCCCCTCTAACTTTTGAACCGTATGTTTAAAAAATATGAAAAAAATCACAAAAGTAGAACTTTATAAAGATTTTCTAGGAAAATTGTTTTGAACTTGATAGGTTCAGTAGTTTTTGAGAAAAATACGGAAAACTACGGAACCCTACACTGAGCGTGGCCCGACACGCTCTTGGCCGGTTTTTTTGGATTTGGAATTCTGTATGGAGCATTCTGAAATTTTCGAGTTTAACGCAAGCAAAGCCACAGGCAAAAGCTAATAATGTATATCTTGTTTTTGTGCAGGTGATCGGCAAGCAGATGAACTCCCTGTCCATGTTGTCGGCCGTGTACACGCACGCGCAGGGGCAGCCCCTCGCGCAACAGCAGCCGGGACAGGCTCCCGTGAGTATTACAAAAATGTATCAACATGTCAAATCGGGTAACTCACGTAAAATTTTCGAAGGTCGCTCGGCAGCGCGTGCTCAATGAATATGCTCCTCGTTACGGAGCGAAACACGTCGAGCGACCTTCGACAATTTACGCGAGTTACCCGATTTTACACGTTTAATATGTGTCTCACGGTAGTTTTATTATTAAAATTCTAAAAATGCATTTATCAGCGCTAGAAATAACGTCAACAGCTGGCCCAAAGTATAATATAAACCAGTAATAGCTCTTGTAACAAACGTACGCCGCACATAGGGGTATTTCAATAAAAAAGCTGGCCAAAATTATTTATACACATTTCTATAAGTAGTTCTATTGTGTCAATCCAAATATGCTATTTTCATCTATTTTTATTTTTACTTATTTATATCGACTAACAGCCAGCTTTTTTAGTGAAATACCCCTATGTGCGCCGCGCGGTGCACACAAGCGCGTCGTGTACGCACGCAACACATGCAAGCGGATTTGGATAAATGTGGATAAGAATAATATGCATAATGATATTTTTTGTGTTTTCTGACTGATATAATGTGGTATAAGCTACTCCGATGTGTTTTGCTAGCGATTGTACAAAGGTGTATTTAAGGGCCATATCCTCTTTAGGTCCAGGTTACCGAAGTTTCATTATTTTATCCTTAACTTCTGAAGCAGCTGACACGTCTGTAATCGATGCCACTAAGCTTAAAAAAACAAAAGTGAAAATTGTCTGGGTGTGACTTGAACTCACGGCCTCTGATTCTTCTTACAGATGCTGCAGGGTGGGTTGCCGGTGGCCCGGCACGACTGGGACGCGCTGGTGGCCAACAACCAGATCATCATCAACACCATCGCGGAGCTCAAGTCAGTACAATAACAAACACACACACTGAACATTTTCCACATCTTCCTATCTGAGTTTTATTTCAATGGTGTAACATGAGGAAACGGAATCATTTTAACTTTACTGGATATCGCCTACTTTCAGAGTTATAAGCATAAAAAAAAAAACAATTACTTATTATTTCTCAGAACAAAACGCTGTTTTGATGGCGATGATGCCGTTATTAGACATAATCTAACTATCCTTGTTGATAGATATCAATAACCACAAAATTAAAATTTTGAAAAACCCCCGACCGCGACATAGTGGACCGATTTTCATGAAACATGGCTAAGAACACTCCTGACTAACTCAGCTTTCAGACAAAAAAAACTAAATCAAAATCGGTTCATCCGTTCGAGAGCTACGATGCCACAGACAGACACACACACAGACAGACAGACAGACAGACAGACAGACATACACACAGACAGACACGTCAAAGTTATAACACCCCGTCGTTTTTGCGTCGGGGGTTAAAATTAACTGGTGACACATTTCAAACACTGTTTATTTTGTCCTCAGAAATGCGTAGTTATAATATTTCGGTTTCCTGATGTTACACCGTGTATATCGTTATTTCTTGTAATAGAATGTCATTACGCTAGCAATAATACATATTTATAGGTCTCACTCCACTCCAGGTGTCCATAAACCCCACGCCAAAAAAGGGGCGATACGCTTAGCGGGCGTAGCACACTAGTTGGATAAAACTTCGCATCGGTGCTTCTCTATCGCGCTTATAAATATTGCGAAAAGGACGGCCTGACGTATATCGTTTATCGTGTGACCGTGCTTCCATGCTAGGACATTTCATTAGCTATCAGATTAAGGGAATTTGACCTTAATGAAAATTTAATGGTTTTCGAGATATTAGCATTATTTACCATTTCTCTTTACGTTTTATAAATTAAACGGCTAATATCGGCGACGACCGGTCTGGCGCAGTCGGTAGTGACTCTGCCTGCTACGCCGTGGTCCCGGGTTCGAATCCCGGTAAGGGCATTTATTTGTGTGATAGGCACAGATATTTGTTCCTGAGTTATGGATGTTTTCTATGTATATAAGTATTTATATATTATATATATCATTGTCCGAGTACCCACAACACAAGCCTTCTTGAGCTTACCGTGGGTCTCAGTCAATCTGTGTAAGAATGTCCTACAATACAAAAAAAAAACTCAAAAAAAAACCATGATATTTTCCATTGACCCGATATTGTTTAATTTTAGTTTAAAGCAGTTATTTACCATATTTTTTCTTTTTAATTTCATGACAAATCACAAACTTTTGTGCTTAATTTCGACATTATTATCCTCAGAGGGTTCATAATCGAGGTGGCGCGCAAGACCGACGGCATCGCGGCCGCGGGTGGGGGTGGTGGTGGTGGGGGGAGCGCCATCAACCCGCAGCTCCTCTCAGAAATGAGGGATAGTCTCCAGCAGGTGCAGCAGACTGTCAACGGAGTCGCGCAGAGGTATGTCTAGTGTTTATATGTCTGGGACTATACATTTCAGTATTTGTTGGTTGATAACGCCTCGCGGCACTAAATTCTACCTTCGTACATTATTGTTTTTGTTTTTATTTAGATGTTGAAATGAATAAAAAGTGAAGGTTCCAACACACCTCCTTGGAGCACCCCATCTTTATATATTATTTTCTTTTGTCCCGATTAAATAATATGTATTAATTTTGTTTTATAAACGAACAAGGATTAATTAAACAATATTTTTTTTAATTATAGAATGATCTAATCAAACATTACAATTGATTTTAGATATCGTTCAATGATGTACTCAGTCAAAGGCTTTACACAAGTCCAACTGTAAAAAATCGACCCAAACCTAACTATTTCCTACAATGTTTTCTGTTGTACAGGATATCCTCCCCGGCGCACGCGTCGGCGCAGACGGCGTGCCCGAGCGTGGGCTGCGTGGGCCTCACGTCCTTGATCATGGTGGTCGCGTCGCAACTCGTCGTTATGTTCCTCTACAACCTCTACAAGTGAGTATTCTGGTTTAAGACATTTATTATCTCATAAAGAATTATTCAATACGCTCAAATGCATTCATTCATGTTCATGGGAGCCTGGAGTCAGCTTTGACAACTAATCCCAAGATTTGGCGTAGGCACTAGTTTTACAAAAGCGACTGTCATCTGATCTGCAACCCGAAGGGTAACTAGGCTTTATTGGAATTAGTCCGGTTTCCTCACGATGTTTTCCTTCACCGAAAAGCGACTGGCAAATATCAAATGACATTTCGCATATAGATTCCGAAAAATTCATTGGTGCTAGCCGGGGTTCGAACCCGCGACCTATGCTACCTGCGCTTTTTACGCTTAAGTATATAATTTTTTTAGTGAAACACGCCCAATGTGAAACTCTCCTGCAATTTTTATATTTGCCGCCATTTTCTCTGACATAGTATAAATTCCAAGTTCTCTGATACCTAAAGGACTAGCTTGCTAGAGTGACTAGATTTCATCAAAATTCGGCTTTTCAAAAGTGTGAGGATTGAGTGAGCATAAGAAACTATTTGTAAAAAATTAAATACGTAACTAGGTGATCTAATATTTATAGAGGTAGGTTGGCCTATTTTTTACTAAATGTTAGTATATAAATATTATATGTTAAATGAATATATTCACTGTTTTCGTTGGTAGTTTGTGAGAACTGAGTGAGCACATGTTAATGGCTGTATCTTTTGATTTATCTTTTTACAAATTCAGAGATTCGTTTTACAATTGTTTTAGAACTTTTACTAAATGATCAGCATATTTTTTTTTTATTTTCGGAAGGTGCTCACTCAATCCACACACACACCTTGCTAGACACCTTTTATTGAAATCTTACAACTGCTTAGTTCATTTTTTTTAATCTTTTTCAGAGAAAGAAAAGAAGCTCAAGCGAAGAAATTCTTCTAAGGTTGCTCCGTACCCCTCCCCGCACCCCCTCCATATAGTATAACACACACAAATTAGCCATACATACTCATTTGTACAACAGTGGTGATCTCGAAAATGTCTGCATATTTTTGGCCTATACAGGGTGACATAAAAACGATCGTTCAAACTTTGCATATTGACTTTTGAGGTCATAACGATCAACTTTTATTATGGGACCCATGCTGAGATCGAGAAAAAATAATTTGACTTTTCCATAGAAAAAATGAAATGTCGAAATGTATGAAACTGCCAATTATTTTTTTGCGATTTCAGCATTGGCCCCATAATAAAAGTTTTTCATTATACTTACTAGTATAGTCACTATGCAAAGTTTGGCTACTACTTACAAAATCACCCTGTAGTGTATTTCATAGAACATAAGTCTCAAATCATTCTGCTACATTTTATTTTAAAATTATAAATGGGCTTACTCTTGGCCACAGACTAGCCAAAGGCAAAGACGTGGCCTACGATGGAGTGAGCTCGCCCAGAAGATGCCTGTTCACCCTAGATTGGAAGGTTGAATCGAATATATAATAGTACATTACACCAGAGGCCGGGAAAATGAGGATTTCCGGCCAAGTGGGTATATACGGCCGAGCGAGCGTGCGAGCGAGGCCGGGAATCCGTTTTCACGCCGAGGCATGTATAGTGCTTTTCTCAAACATACAATGAAATAAAAAAAAATGCTCTAAAGGACAATATTTTATAAAAAAAAGTTACTTTGCAGGCCTAGGCCTAAAAAATAATATGAAATCCCTTTACAGTCCTCTCGAGTTGTTGCGCCCAAAAAGCGATACTTCCCAGCCCATTTTAAGGGACGTAAAGACAATATTTCACAGCATGTTTGAGAAAAATATATTGTCTCTATTGCAATTTCTAAAAATAGGGAGACTTTTTTATGGTAATGATTTTGTACAGTGTAAGCAGTATATCGTCCGATTACTTTAGGACGGACAGAAATGTGTGGATATTTTAGAGTTCTGTGTACATACCTATACTTATAATTCTCAAAACATGTAGCAATGCATATTGAAGTTCCTAAGCTCTAAAAATACACCATTATGACACGGTTGTGTTAACTTGTTTTTAGAAAACAGATAATTTTAACGTGCATGATATATTCACAAATATCTCTTATAGTATTTCCTATATTAAGTTTTCAAATAATTATGTTAAGGCCAGACCAGAAATATATCACTACTAGCTTTTCCCCGCGGCTTCGCTCTCGTTAGAAAGAGACAAAAAGTAGCCTATGTCACTCTCCATCCCTTCAACTATCTCCACTTAAAAAATTACGACAATTCGTTGCTCCGTTTTGTCGTGAAAGACAGACAGACAAACAGACACACACACTTTCCCATTTATAATATCAAAGAGGATCGAGTATTAAAGAGAGTTACTGTCAAAGTAAAATGTGTAATCACAGTGCATAGACTGCCATCTCTCGACACAGGCTTAAAACTTTTGAACCTCAGTTTTGACAATTTGGCCCATATTCTTAGCTTGATATGTTTTAAAATGTCAAATATTAATATTAGCGCCATCTAGCCGAGCGTACCCCAAAGGTGTATCGCCATCTAGCTCACCGTACCTTTTTCTGTATGGTTTTGAGGTACGTTTTTTTCTTAGACTTTATCTGTCTATACGAAGTTATATAAGGTGACGGACCCAATCATGGACAGTTTAAGAAAAAACTTCGCCTGTTTTTGATATTTCACTGATAAATGTAAAAATTCTACCGCCAAGCGTGTTAAATCTTGAATGTCTTATCCTTCTTCTACATTTCAAGCGTATTGCAGAACAGATACTCCTATTGGTTTCTTCATAGTTAACAAATTAAAACTAGGTGTTTTTTCTCCAATTATGGACGGCAGTTCTCCAGTAATGGATCCCCCATTATGGACAGTGAAATAAGTTTAAAATTTTACTTTTAAAGCCAACTGATACGCAATTAGTCAATTTTATACACCATAAATACAACGAGTTTGGGTTATTTTAACATAGGATTGTTTCTTGTAAATTTTGGTTTTGTAAATTGTTCCTTGTCCATCATAGGAGGTAGGCAATTTTTCGGGTCCAGTAATGGACACTCGCAAAATAACGTCATTTCTTTATATCTTTGGAGCAACAAACTAGTATGTTTTATACCTTATCTCATGCTTAATGCAGTAAGTAAAACGCATTCAAGATTACACCGTGCGTTATTTTTTTATTATTTTATACATGAACTCATCTCTCTTAGCAACATTACTAAGAATTCGTCTTGATATTTTTTTCAGTAAACTAGTGAATTTTATCTTGTCTCCAAATCCTTCAGAAATAACCGAATTAATTGAAACTTCAAAATGAAACAGCTCTACAACTCTAGTTTATGGTACATAGCCGTCAGGTTTTAGAAACTTATTTTAGATACTTATTTTTAAGTATTTGTGTTTTTTTGTCCATAATGGCATCACCGTCCATTATGGGGTATTTCACCTTAGGTCTTTGATAATATTAAGTATGGATTGTCATTGTCAAGAGGTCGCTGTTATTCTGATATATGCGGTGACAGTTCAGTATAGTATGAAGATAATAGTTGTAATGAAATTCCGCAAGATGGCGCGTAGTCCTATATTTCTGGTGAAGCTTTAAATAGTTTTGACCACTGTGTTTATCTACTTTGCCAATACTCGAAATGAGATTATGATTACAAACCGATCGGATTTGGCGATTTCTCAGTTTCTCACATCAGTCACATCTACCGTAAGGGCATTTTCATAAATCGGGACACAAAATTAGTGACAGTTGTTAACAAAAAATAACTCGATGTCAGTTTTGTGACAAGAATAAAATTTGTCTAAAAACCAGCTTTTTTTATGTTCTAAATGTAGATTATTGCTTATAGTTTACGTAATTAACACAAAAGCAATGTTTTTATTGTAATTTCATTCTTAATTGTCGTCAAAAAACTGACATCGAGTTCATTTTTGTTAACAACTTTCACTAATTTTGGGTCACAATTTCTGAAAATGCCCGTAAACGAACCAATATAGTCACAAATATGTTATTATTCGATTATAGACAGCACAGTATTATTTTAAGAGGGGGTGCGGTCCGGTCTTTCAATGTAATGACAATGTCTAAAAAGTCCTTATAAAGAACGTTTTCATATTATCCGATCCGATATCGGATGTAGGACCGATATCAGATACCTTAAAGGCGCCATCTTCGATTTTTGCCTGTGTCATCCTTTCTACATCCGATATCGGATAGGATAATGTATAAATGCTCTAAGGATCTTTCAATAAGGTTATTTTTTGTTTAATTTATTTTTAAACTGTTTAACTTTATGCCATTGCTAATCCTAAAGTTAACTTGGTACATAAAAACATTTATAGGTACAGTCAACCAATTAGAATCCTAGGCCATTCTAGAACCCTGTCGTATTGACACCGTGCTTTATTTGCTATAGCAGTCACTTTGACTTTTACTGTGAAATGGTTCTACAGTGGCCTAGGATTCAGATTGGTTGACTGTACCTGACATTGTCATTAGATAAATCGACTTTAATATTGTAGAAGTTCATTTTTTACCACGTCGAGAGTAAGGAATAAATAATTTGTAAATAATATTTATATTTTTGTGTCCTGTAATAGTTTTATTTTTCTCATTTTTTTTTCTACGAAATTTTAACGGACGACGAAACTTATGTGAGGTTGTATTTTTTAGATAAATGAAGACTTGGTTGGCATTTATTCTACTTGGTTGTTAAGGAGAATTCTCGAGCGGTCTCGAGAATTTTTGAGATTTTTTCTCGAACATTCTCGGCAGTTTTAACCCTTCTTGACAGAAGCTACGCTCGGCTCCAGCACAATATTCCTTCCTTCCTGCATTGTGACGTGGGCGTTGCAAGGGTTAATAATAATGATGTCTTTAGACTGATAAGTAGTCAATTTATAGACGGCCCACATAGGGGTATTTGACTAAAAAAGCTGGCCAAAATTATTTATATACATTTTTATAAGTAGTTCCATTGTGTCAATCCAAATATGCTATTTTAATTTATTTTTATTTTTTCTTATTTGTATCGAGTAATGGCCAGGTTTTTTAGTGAAATACCCCTATGTGCGGCCAAGCAAATTTTGTCACTAAAATAAGCGCAAATTCGAAAAACGTAGGGCGTAGTTTTATCGCCCCATAAAAAAATTGAATTTCGCACCTTTTTAGGTGACTAAATGTTCTTGGCCGTCTAATATCTTTCATTACTTCGAGAATGTTAGATTATTTGCTTTTTGTTATTTCTTGGTTATATTTCTAGTTTGCGATTTGCTGGAAGTGCAGATATACTTGGTATTCTATTTCTTTTATTTCGTTTCTTCTATTTATAAGAACCAAATGTATCTACTCGGCTATCAGTCACAAGCTAGATGTCTTATTTTTGTATTTATTTATTTGTTTTGAGTTACCATTTGAGTTATTAACTTTTAGAAAATTCTCGAGGCGTCTCGAGAATTCTCCACTTATCTTGAAGGTTCTCGTTTCTCGCAACTTCTGGTATCGAATTTACTAGAAAGAGAATAAAATTGTAATAAAAAATACATTGTTTATTGTTTAACAATAAAGATGTGCCAAATAATAATTATGTGTTTTATTTATTAACAAGCTTTATAGTGCGCACAAAAAATGTAATATCAGTAGCTTTTTTTTTTTAATTTCTATCTGCGACCAAAAATTAGCGTAAGTTGTTAACAAAAATTAACTCGCTGTCAGTTTTGTGACGATAATTAAGCATGATAAAAATATTGTTTTTGTGTTAATTAATCTACATTCGGAACGTGAAAAAAAGTTGATTTTATAGACAAATTTTATTCTTAATTGTCACAAAACTGACAGCGAGTTAATTTTTGTTAACAACTTACGCTAATTTTTGGTCCCAAATTCTGAAAATGCCCATCTGAAATTCAAACAAATTTTCGTAAAATTTCATTTTCGTAGAATATGAATACCTATACACCGTGTGTTTTTATTTTCCGTTAAATTCGACACGTCGCGTCGTTAGGTTAATTATCAGGAACCACCCTGTATATCACGTTTAGTTATATTCGCAAAAAAATGTATACATAATAAATTAATTTATTAGTGTGAGAGACCCTTAAGAATAACATTCAAGTTAGTGTCAAGCAAAGAGGATCGAGTAAAGACTGTATCGTTAAATATGGAGACAACTTTGAGTAGCCGTATTTATTTGCTATTATATTTTTTTCTTATAACAAGACATGGGCTTAATAAGGTACGCATTTTGTCCTAGAAACTCGATGTAAAGCATGTGGTTTAGACAGCATTGACTTAATCCTCCCGAGTACCAATTACGATTTCGGACAAATGCTACTAGAAAATTCACAAAGGGCGTACAAGACGACACAATTCCAAAAAAAAATTGTACAGTGCGAACCTCAACGACACATGATCCACAAAGCAGAATATCTAGACATAGTCTAGCCACTGTTATTTAAAAAAAAAATAAAGTTCATGATCTGTGTATGGCGGCCATTTAGAGAATGTGGCATGGTGCTTACGCTAACTCCGACTTTGATGTCGAATTTAACTATCATACACTGTTTATATCGATCTGGTTTAGGCACTGTTCAAACACCATGAATGTCTATTAGACATTGGCCTATGCCTAATTTTTTTATCTATTTCTCTCATCCTGCTTGTATCAAAAATTTACGGCAAACCGGAACGTTGCTCAAAAATGCGTTTTTTTAAATTATATAAATTCACCGCATTTATTCTGCAAGTACCCAATTGAACAACCATGAAGAGGACTCTTAAAAAATATATTTTGGCAGCATATTAACCTATGTTTGTCGAAATCGTACAAAAAGTCTTTGAGATATTCTCAAATTAAGCCAGATTAGGGGTTGTCCGAAATGTATTTGCTAGACCTTAATGAAAGTACCATAAAGTCCCTAAAATAAAAAAAATATCAGACCTTCTTATATCAAATAGTACTTACCAATACCTTCAGATCATACTCTCGGACCATAATAATACAAAATTATGCACATGTCAACATTTAGACGAGGTTTGTTGTGTCCCTATAATTAACGATACAGTCCTTATTATAGAGAGTTACTGTCAAAGTAAAATGTGTAATCACAGTCCACAGACTGCCATCTCTCGACACAAGCTTACAATTTTTGAACCTCAGTTTTGACAATTTGGCCCATATTCTTTGCTTGATACGTGCTAAAATGTCGAATATTAATATTAGCGCCATCTAGCTGAGCGTACCCCAGAGGTGTAATGCCATCTAGCCCACCGTAGCTTTTTCTGTATGGTACTGAGCTACGTTTTTTTCTTAGACTTTATCTGTCTATACTTTATCTGTCTATATGTCTTTGGTGTCAAGTGATTGACGGCACATGTCAAAACAAATAACATTAGGAATTGTTAAAGGCTGTGACAAACGTGTTCAGCAATTATCTTCATTTTTTTACTAACTCGATAACCGCAAGAGTCAAGACGCTAGTTTCTTAGAGAAATTAATTGTATTTAATGTTATGAATCTTCCCTTAAAGTTAAAGGAATTCAGTAAAAACAGGGTGTCTATAATTTTCATAATTTAATCAATATTTTCAAACTATATCCCTAAACTTAATTCTAGAATTCAAGTCGTCCAAATTCATTTTATATAGCACATAGCGTTGAGTACGTGTACTGCGACTAGTGGTACTGGTGGTGGTAAGATTGCTTCTATCGAAGGGGTAGAAGGTGTGGTCGCGCCACTGCGCCTGCGGGGCGGTGCGGAAGCGCCGGTCGAAGCCCTGGAGGGTGATCTTGTCTGTCTCGTTGAGGTTAAAGTCGAAGATGTCGATGTTCTGGGATATTCGAGTGGTGGTGATGGACTTTGGGATGGGGGTTACTCCCATTTCGACCTGGAAAGAAGGAATAAGAAGTGATCAGATTTTAATATTTTAATTGAATTTAATATTACAGGACATTTTTACACAGATTAACTGAGTCCCACGGTAAGCTTAAGAAGGCTTGTATTGCAGGTACTCAGACAACGATATATATAATACAAATACTTATATACATAGAAAACATCCATGACTCAGGAACAAATATCTGTGCTCATCACACAAATAAATGCCCTTACCGGGATTCGAACCCGGGACCGCGGCGTAGCAGGCAGGGTCATTACGCGCTAGCGGAACTTTATGTGCTTAAGGTAATGAGGATAGGCACTCAAAGTAGAAGCATTCATTATGCGAAGGGTAGACTCTGGATGGAGCAGAAAGCTAGGGAAATTAAGCAAGAGACAACTCCGAATTATAACGGGGGTGTTCACAGGCCATTATGGCGTCAAAGGAATTTTGGCCAAGATGGAACAACACTGACTATCGTATGTGTGGTAAAGAGGAAGAGACGAACTTTGGAGCACCTGAAACCAAAGGACTTCAGAGAGCTACCCATGAGCAATGGACTACTAAGCGCGGTTTCACATTATCCGATTGGATGTCGCACTGATATCCGATACATTACAAGCGCCATCTTGGATTTTTTTCATTGAAGTCCATCCGACATCGGATCGGATAATGTGTAAACGGCTAAGGTGGTGCCATCTGTCATAACTTTTGAGTGTGCCTCCTCAAGTCCTCATTTCATGCTGTAGTTGTATCTATGTGTTTAAGCTCGTTTTCGAAAACGCGTATAATCGTATATACCAAATGCAATGAAAAATAGCATGCTTGTTTATGTAGTGAAAAAAAAAACGAAATGTAGCAAAATACAACAAATAAATGCGATAATATAGTCGGGAACATGCCCGACATTTGTCGGGATTTAAATTAGTTTCCAGACCTAAAATTCATCATCATCATCATATCAGCCCTTTATCGCCCACTGCTGAGCATAGGCCTCTCTTCTAGTACGCCACTACTCCCGGTGCTGGGCTAATCTCATCCAGTTGTGACCCCGCAGTTTTTCGGATGTCGTCGACCCAACGAGCCAACGGATGCCAGGCCCTTCTTACATTTGTTAGCGGCCACCATTCCGTTAACATTTTAGTCCACCTGCCATCAACGTAAAATTATACGCGATTAAGTCCCGTGTTGCAAATTGAGGTCCCCTGACAGTAGTAAGCTAATATACCTACTTGAATGCTGAAATACTGAAACTATAGATTAATAGACAAACTCACGGCGTATCGGAGCAGTATCTGCGGCACGTTCTTGCCGTACTTGGCGGCCATCTTGGCGAGCTGCGCGTCGCCGATGCGCGTCGGCGCGTCTGCGCGCTTCTTGTCCATGAGCGCGCCGAAGGGCGTGTAGCCCATCACGGAGATGTTGTGCTCGCGGCAGTAGGCGAGGAGGCTAGCTTGTTGGAGGTTGATGTTCCACTGGAAATACGGATCTTTTATGATTTTTACTGCCGTATAAATTATACTATAACATACATCATCATCATCATCATTCCTTTTCCCATTATTTGGGGTCGGCGCAGCAGATCATCTTCCTCCATTCCTCTCTATCAGCCGTCATTTCCATACCTTTCACTCTCATCATTGTTCACACATTCCATCCATCTTTTCTTAGGCCTTCCACTACCATTGTATCCATCCACCTTCATATTTACCACTCGTTTTATAACATTGCTTTCATCCCTCCGCATTACATAACCGTACCATGCTAATCTACTTCCTCTCAACTTCTCTGTCACTGGCGCTACTCTCAGGCCGTTTTCACATTATCCGATCCGATATCGGATGTCGGAAGGATTTCAATAGAAAAAATCCAAGATGGCGCCTGTAATGTATGGGATATCGGTCCGACATCCGATATCGGATCGGATAATGTGAAAACGCACTCAGGCTTACTCATTCCGAATCCTATCCAGTCTTGTCACACCACACATCCATCGTAACATTCTCAGTTCATTCACATGCAGTCTTCTCTCATCATTCGTCTATAGAGGTACTATAACATACATTATCATAAATAAATGCATTGCATAGTATTGTATTGTAGTTACCTCTATCTGCAACACAGCCGGCATGGTCAGGTTGCGTTTCCTGATGTTCTCCAGCATGCCCTTGTGGAAGTTGCAGACGCCGATGGACCTGGTCAGGTTGAGTTTCTGCGCCGCCATCATTGCTCGCCACGTAGCTATGTAGTGGGTTTTATCGTATGTGCCGTTTGCCTGAAATATTTAAGGGAGTACATACATACATAAAATCACGTCTGTAACCCATAAAGGGGTAGGCAGAGCACATGAGTTACCTTAAGTTTCAGAGCAAATCTTGGCAAATAAGCGGTTGAAAGAAAACGAAACTGTGACATTGCAGTGGTTTCCAGCCTCTCGCCTACGCCACAATTTAACCCATATCCCTCAGTCGCCTTCTATGACACCCACGGGAAGAAGAGCGTGGTGAAATTTTTAAGGTATTTAAGGAATTAGTCAGAAAATTTCCTTATTAGAATGGAAACATATGAGCCCTCCACTCTTCTTTTGGATATTACATCAGCGGTCCCAGCACACTGGTCGATAGGTATAGCTTATCGTGTCGGTGCGTCCTTTCCGCACTTACTGAAGGCGCGAAAAAGACGTGATTGGGCTATATTACACTAGTGTGCAGGTTACATTTGAAAACTCCCTCGCCCTTCTGCCGTGACGTCGTTACAATTACAGCAATCTCATTTGAAACTGGACTAATTCCAATAAGGCCTGGTTACCCTTCGGGTTGGAAGACTTGGAAGGTCAGAGAGAAAACTAGTGCCTACGCCAAATTTTGGGATTAGTTGTCAAAGCGGATTCCAAGCTGCCATGAGCCGTGACAAATGCCGGGATAACGCAAGGAGGATGATGAGTCGGAATTGTCAGAAATCTCATTTAGTACTTACCATAGAGGAAGACTTGTAACTCTATACATCAGTAAACGCGGGTTATTTGTATAGGCATAGTTAAGTGACATCTAGCGACAATCACGCGTTAATAACGCGTCAACTAGCGTAAATTATCAGTACTGCTACTTGTCAATAGATGTCGCGACGAACGAAAAATCTAATGCTCACCAATTTTTAGCTAATATTACAATAGCATTAATCAGCATTCTGTTTTCAATTGCTTCTGCTAGTAATATAAGTTGTAAACTGTTTTAATATTAAATTTTTGGCAGACGAAGACACAGTTGCCACCTAGTACCGAGTAGTGGTACTGATAATTCACGCTATTTGACGCGTGATTGACGCGTGATTGTCGCTAGATGTCACTTAACTATGCCTATACACATAACCCGCATTTACTGATGTGTTTACAACTCTTCCCTTACTTATTCCTAAATGGTACTTACTAAGGGTCTCTCTAAAAAACCTATCGACGCGAAATCGGCTTACACCGACAGAAAGAGGTCGCTAGGTTTGGGCGGGCGACCCTAACAACCAAAGAATAATGTATACGTGCGACCATGTGTTATGTAATTATCTTAATATCCAGGGAGGAGAATGAGGATTACGTTTTAACCTAGATTACTTACAAACTGCCCAAGTGGCCAGTGCATGAGGTAGAGATCGACGTAGCTCAACCTGAGTTCTTCGAGCGACCTGCGCAGAGCGGGAACCACCGCCTTCGGCGCGTGCGCGTCGTTCCAGAGCTGACAAACAAACATATCAGAGACGATTTGTTGTACAAGAGTGCAAAGGTGTATTTTAACGCCGAGTGTGGAATTGCCAAAATTGTGGAAGCCGTGGGCAAAAGCTAGTTATCTATAATTTAATATTAAACTTTTTAGATACTCCAGTGACAATAAAATATACATTTTAATAATAAATACATGTTTATGATCAACCTCCTATAATAAAACTTGAAAAATGAGCAAGTGAAAGGATGTAAGACCGATATCCCATACATTACAGGCGCCATCTTTGATTTTTGCCTTTGAAATCCTTTTTACATCCGATATCGGATCGGATAATGTGAAAACGCACTAAGGCATCCATTCCCCCGAGACAAAAGTCCAGGCTCATCCTGTCTCTAAAAACGTTCGGGAACCCCGGGATGTCCCGGCGTCCGATTCTTGTGGATATAATAGAGGATACCTATCTCTAAATTCCCAATCCTCCGACCAAAAAAAAAACGTTCGGGAACTTCGCCGATTCTCGGAATGTTTAACTTTGAATGGGAAGAAGCGAGGGCAGGCCTTTGCCCAGCAGTGGGGCACTACACCAGGATAGTAATAAAAAGAAAGTTTGACTTTCATTACCTTAGTTGTGATAAATATCTCCTCCCGTGAGACGGGAGGGACCTTGCTGTTGCTAGCCTTTTCGAGTCTCTTTTTGTACTTATTTATGTAGCACGCGACGTCACAGACCTGAAAATTACATTATGGCATCATAAGCACAGTTACTGTCGCACAGTATGGCCGCTCCCGCGCCCCGCTTAAAGTGCCGCCCACCACCTCTCGGTTATCTCATAGCTTGGTAGTATGAACTTACTACGAGCGCGACGTAGTTCTCGAAAAGTTTGTACAAAAATGAAGGAAAAAGTTAAATTTGTTTTTATTAATTCCTATTTTGTTACCAAGATTTTGTTGATGAATTGAGATTTTATTAAGTTTTATTTCGTCATTAAGGTTCTCTAGAATCTATATTTTCTTAATTATAACAATTAACCTGTATATATCTTACGAAAGTCGACTTATATTACTAAATTTTGGTAACAAAATACGATCAATTACGTGCTTTGCTGACGTGGCTATGTACAAAGTTGACGGGAATTGCTCCATTGGAAACTCGAATTCTGTATGGAAAATTTGGGACACATTTTTATAGCGTCGGGATCGAATCAGCTCGAAGAATGAGCCCAAACACATCCAGATCTGGTGAATTTCCATATTCGAGATTTATTTTGGAAAACGCCCAGTGTATGTTCTACCAAAATCGATCCAGCTACTTTCTAATTTTTCAACGGTTCAACGTTTTTCTGTTTGGATTTTTAACTACTGCGTAGGTCTCAAAATATGGCGTTGCATGAACTTTATTCCTTTGGTAGGATTGGCGAAAGAAAGAGAAAGAGCGAGAGAGAGTCCGTCTCACCTTTTGAGTGGTAGTAACCTCATGAAGCAAGTTGTAAGCGTGTACCACTCTGTTCACAGCGTCCCCCACTTGGTATTCGACCTGGTCGACCCAGGACGTGTCTATGTGTCTGTAGCCTGCTCCGAAGGCCCACAGCACGGCCTTTTCTGTTTCGTCCCCCTCTGGCTCTTTTCCACCCTGGAAATTAAAATTTTATGGGCTATGATTTAGGTTTTTTTTTTTATGAAAAAGGCAGCAAACGAGCAGACGAGCCGCCTGATGGGAAGCAGTCATCGCCGCCCATGGACATAAGCAGCATCAGGGGAGTCACCTATGCGTTGCCGACCTTTAAGAACCCTAAATACCTGCTTCTTGAAGAACCCCATGTCATAGGGCAAGGGAAACTCAGAAGGTAGCTCATTCCACAACTTGTATGTTCTGGGCAAAAACGAGCGAGAGGCCCGTTTGTTCTTGGTTTGCCACGTATCTAGAAAGTGAGGATGAACTTTGTTTCTTTGGCGGGAGGTGCGGTGATAAAAGCGCGACGGTGGCACCAGGTCAAAAAGTTCTTCAGAACAGTCCCCGTTGTACAGACCGCAGAACAAGCACAGAGAGCCAACATCTCTCCGGAGGCTAAGAGGATCTAAACCGACTGTGAGGTTGAGCCTTCACTTGTGGATTCCTGAATCCACAAGTGAAGATCCACACTGACCCCGGTCAATAGCCGATCAGTTTACAATAAAGTAAAAAGTAAAAATATAAACTTACAAATGCGGCTAAAATTGCATTATAATTGGAAATTCGATAAAAATTAAATTAGGAAAAAGAGAGGTAAAAGGTAGTAACGTCAACCGGGGTATGCATGCACCTGGGGCCCATTTCTCAAAACTGAAAGTTTCAAGCGGAAGTCTCTTTCCAATTTGTCATATTAGACATTGACAACCACTTGTAAATTGTAACTTGTAGCTTCGAGAAATGGCCCCTGCCCCTTTAGCACAACTTGACTTGTCGCGCGCGAGTCCATACATCAAGCGCGACTTCAAGTATGGACTCGCGCGCAACAAGGCAAGTTGTGCTAAAGGGGCCAGTGCTTTAAATGCGTCTTTAGAAGGTATCTTCTACCAAGCATGGCCACCAAACTTTAAATTTATACAGCTAATTCTAATATATATTAGAAATAAATAAGTAAATAACGGTTAGAAAATATGTTCAAATGACGCATTTACTCCACCAGACGCAAGTATTCCCGTTCACCTTAAGAATATGTGGTTACATGAATTAATTTTTATTAAGCAGAAACGTCTGCTAACTATTCTAAACATTTTTATATTAAAGGAAAAAATGGAAAAATTTACGCTTCCGGCGGGAAGCGTAAAATTTTTCCATTTTTTCCTTTAATATAAAAATGTGGTTACATGCTCTCTTAATGCAGTAGACGATCTGAAGGTGAAGTACCTTGGAGCTGTTCAGCAGAAAGGTCCCCAGCGCGATGGTTGGCATCGAGTGACCATCGTTCAGGGGCACCAGCGGCGCTTTCCCAGGGACCCCGTGCTGGAATCAACACACACCATAGGTAAAGGCGGACTATTCTATAAGTAGACTCTAAAAAATGGTAATTCTGACGTCAGCTTGGCTCGCACAGTCGTGTATCGCCCCAGCGTAAGCGCCAGTATGTCCTAGAATATATATCAATAAACTGTATTACCTTATTAAACTGCCAATAATAAAATTTAAATCACTCGTGATATCGGTTAAATCAACAACAACATTTTTTACTGCTCATTACCACCTTTCTTCCCGTGGGTGTCGTAGAAGTCGACTGTGGATATGGGTTTAAATGTGGCGTAGGCGAGAGGCTGGCACATGTCACTGCAATGTCACAATTTCGTTTTCTTTCAAGTTTTTTCAACCCCTTACTTGCCAAGAGTGGCAAGCTTGAGTACTTTCTGCCCTGCCTACCCCTTTATGGGATACAGGCATGATTGTGTGTATGTATGTAAAATAGGTTGTGTCAAGAAGGAACAAATGCACATATTTACAGCGAGGGCGCACATTGAATCCTAAGAGTAGTGAGGCCGTGTTAACGCCCAAAGTGGAACTAATTTTGCTACCATGTGACACATAAGGTAAGATGGGGGAAGTTTGAAGGGTTTTTCTTGCGGCAAAAGATGGAAAGCCGCCCGTGGTGCTTCATTATACGGAACATATTGCATCTTACCCTCAAGAAAAACCCTTCAATCTTTCCCCACCGTGCCTTACGGCGTTTCACATAATTATTTTATGAGGAAATTTTTCCTTATGTTCTAATTAATATTATTTAAACAAAAGATGCATGCAATGTACAGTAAGAAATAGTGTCCTACAACAGAGACTTCCCTCCTAGCAGGGAAGAAAAGTCCCTTTTCCGAATAAGCGATGTAAAAATATATCTTGCAATGCTTATTAATTTAGAAGTCTAAACACAAAACACGTTAAGTAGACATTTAATTTATGAATTCATGATTGAGTCAACTCGTGCATACTAAAGTATTAATTCGATTTTAGTTTCAAGCTAACCAGTAACGTAAATATTTCATCGGATTTTCTCAAACTTAACTTTTATAATTGTGTTTGTTTAATAAAAATCACTATTTTCTATATCGTATGTGTACCTTGTGTTTGAGAAATAATTCTTTACTTTTTGTGATACTTATTTGAGTTATCCATACTAATATTATAAATGGGAAAGTGTGCGTGTCTGTTTGTTTGTCCGTCTTTCACGGAAAAACGGAGCGACGAATTGTCGTGATTTTTTAAGTGGAGATACTTGAAGGAATGGAGAGTGACATAGGGTACTTTTTGTCGCTTTCTAACTCGAGCGAAGCCGCGGGCAAAATCTAGTTATCTATAATTAAATATTAAACTTTTTAGATACTCCAGTGACAAATATGCGTTTTATTTATAACAAAACTTTTATTTATAATTTAGATATTTCACAAATAATAGTTACGTAACCTATGTCTTTCAAGATTATTGTAAAGTAATATCAATTTCTACTCACTGTAAAAACAGTAAAAGAGAATATAAACACTACAATACACAGCACGTCCATCCCACGCGAAAATCTTACAAATACTAACTTAATTCATTCACGAGAACCTTAGGAAAATAAGAAATACAACCGATGTGCGTTTACCTCTAGAATAAACTGATTTCTTCGTTCATTATAAATACAAATAAACGTTTAGAATAATACCTAAGATGTACATAGTGCGTTTTCACATTATCCGATCCGATATCGGATGTAGGAAGGATTTCAAACGCAAAAATCAAAGATGGCGGCTTAAATATATGGAATATCGGTCCTACATCCGATATTGTGAAAACGCACTAAAGGGGACACAATCCGAATCGATTGACGATAAATATTTTAAGTCAACACGAGTTACGTATCCCCTCTTCGCACGTGTATCGTACGAACGGTTTGTATTACCAAAGAGGATCGAGTATTAAAGAGAGTTACTGTCAAAGTAAAATGTGTAATCACAGTACATAGACTGCCATCTCTCGACACAGGCTTAAAACTTTTGAACCTCAGTTTTGACAATTTGGCCCATATTCTTAGCTTGATATATTTTTAAATGTCAAATATTAATATTAGCGCCATATAGCCGAGTGTACCCCAAAGGTGTATCGCCATCTAGCTCACCGTACCTTTTTCTGTATGGTTTTGGGGTACGTTTTTTTCTTAGACTTTATCTGTCTATACGAAGTTATATAGCTCTTTGGTATTACATATGGCTGTTTGAAGTTTCGACTGACAAGAAACGTACTGGGTAATTCCATGTAACAGAGTAATGTAAGTGATCAATTATTTGCATGTTTTTTTATTCATGGTGCTAATTTAAATATCAATATATCTAAGGATTAAAAGTAGGCTTATCTAGAGATAAATTAAGACTTCAATTTGCATCATAAATAAAAAAACATGCAATGAAGTGGTCACTTACATTACAGTTGCGTGGAATTGCCCTACTGCCTACTTTGCGAACTAGTGTGGGAAAAAAACACCATGTCATTTATGTACCTATCCTATACTGACCTCATTATTATACCATGATTGTAGTGTAATAGTGCCAAAAAGAGGAAATTTGAAACGAGTGGCGATAAATTAAAACACGACCGAAGGGAGTGTTTTAAAGCGACAAGAGTTCAGAATTTCCTTTTCGTATCGTAAATCGTACGACGTTTTTCAGTACAGATGGCCCTCCGAAGTTTCGACCTGGCCAGAAATGACCCACTTCTCGCACTGGTGCGTAAAAAAGCACCATCTGTATTGAAAAATACTATTTGGCAAAGCAATATCAAAACCATCAAGGAACCAATCCTGATTCCTGAAATAATAAATTGATAAAATTGGAATCTTATTTTGATACGTTTGATACATTTCACGTGAAATGAAAGTTAAAGTCGCGCTTTTCAGGGTACCTACTAACTAGCCAACATTACAATGGCTTACGATTCATAAGCGTATCGTAGGGTATCTCTTTTTAAGTGACGCGGTAGAGCCAGACTGCAATTTCATCGCCAAAAAGTATCAACGATTGTCACTTCGACGCCGGAAGTTTCTAGAGAATACCTAGTGGTATTAAGTCCGCCTGTGAAGATGAAAGATATAAAGGCACGCTTTTGTGCAAAAGTCTAAAATAAATAAACTCAAAAATCAGCAGTTCTCAAAAAGTTTGTACAAAAATTAAGGAAAAGTTTCATTTTTTTTTAATTACTATTTTGTCTGAAATCTCAATTCATCAAAATATCTTGGATTTTTTTGATGAATTGAGATTTCAGACAGTTTTATTTCGTCATTAAGGTTCTCTAGTATCTATATTTTCTGAATTATAACAATTATCCTGTATAATATATGTATCTTACGAAAGTCGACTAAATGTTGGTAACAAAATATGATCGATTATCTGACATGGTCGTGGTCGTACAAACTTTTTGAGAAATAACTTTTTGAGAAAATGGTCAACTTGTGAAAATATAATCACGCCAGTATCCCATAAAGGGGTAGGCAGAGCACATGGATCAGTTATAGTGCCACAAACAGTGAAACAGGTTATGTTTTGTAAACAGAACCACTTATCGTCCGGCGTGTAGCCATAGCCGCGGCTCCCTGTGGCTGCCTCCGTGTATGTTTGGTTGGTTGCCTAACTATGCGCAAGCAGTTTGTGCTCGTCAGTCCGCGCCTGCGCACGTCATGAATTTACTGGCGGTATTTCTGTTGTTTGCGCCGGTAAGTTTATTCAAGTATCTTTTATTTTGAACAGTTAAGTCCATAGGGTTAGATAATAACTACAATTAACTTTTACGTAGGTAGGTACATAATAGGAAGAGTTATGTTTGGCTTGTGAAATTGATTGACTGAAGATTGTAATGATAAATGATGAATCTATTTTTTATTAATTTAACCCTTGGTCAGGAGGGGATATCATAATTGCTATCTAATTAGAGTAATTAGCTTGGTATAAGTGCGTTTTCACATTATCCGATCCGATATCGGATGTCGGACCGATATTCCATACATTACAGGCGCCATCTTTGATTTTTTCTATTGAAAACCTTCCGACATCCGATATCGGATCGGATAATGTGAAAACGGTCTAAGTCTGCCTAATTACTACTTAAGGTAAGTATTTATATTTTTCTAGGGAATTTGTTTTATCACCTTGCCTCGAAACCCTTGCAACGCTTGATTCCACGTAATTCAAATCTGTATAAAATGCAACATTACCTTCTAGTAGAAAAAATAAATAATTATAACTATACCTAGTTCTCTATTGTACATAATAACTACTACATTTCCAAGATTAAGTAGAAAGGTACATATTTCAACTTGTTTTATAAGTGGCTCATAAAAATAAGCAATCATACCGTCTAGCCTAAGAAAACCGCACACATACCTATTTATAAGTACTCTAGTATAAATTGTATAATAACATCTATACCTGCAATGCATTAATATCTTACACAACGAAGACTGCAAAAGGGCCATTTTTTTCAAAGTTGTCCACCCCACTTTTTTTGTGACATGGGTATTTTTTACGCGATTCATACTCAGAATTGCGAGATCTTTCGATCCTGACAGGAAAAAAAAATGTCCCAAGACTTCCATGCTTCCATTCCGTTACTGCTATACAAAATGTAGTTATGAAAAATGGTAACGGAATGGGAAAAACCTTGGGACACTTTTCTCCTATTAGTATTGATAGAGCTCGTGAAACCACATAAAAATTTCCAAATTCAAAAAAAGTGGGGGGGACTTTGAAAAAATGGCCTACATATATCTGACACGGTGTTATTTGCGCCATAAGAGCGTGTTATGTATTTTTGCGAACTCTGAAGAGTAACATTATTGCAGCTGTCTATACCATGTTAGATTCTCCAAACCAGCCATACTCAAAGTGTGCTCCGCGGATCCCTAGGGCTCCGCAAAGCCTCTCTGGGGGCTCCGTGTGAACTTTGGTTACCTGATATGCAACTTCAACTCTCTTCCATAAAACCAAATATTCACCAATTGTTAAAAAATAAAAAAAACAGTTTCAGGTAATACCTCACATTAGAATCTAATGATTAGATTTTACTAATATGATAACTTATAAAAATAAAGATTGCAACTATTTTTATTATTTAATTTAGGGGTCCCGTCAGATATTTTGCTTTCTAAAAGGGTTCCATGTGAAAATAAGATTGAGAACCGCTGCTCTAAACCTTGTTTAAAATGCAAATAGATATGTGAGCAGAAGAGCAAAAAGCTCCGAGGTAGGTATAATAAGCTACGCCAGGTGCCAAGGCCGACCGGTCACGATTACCGTCTCGTGCCAATGACCATTGTGCGTTGATGTAAGATGGAGTAGGTAGAAGCTACTACTCCAAAACAATGCACAAAGTACAGTTTTTATACCGGGTGGGCCCTGTCACAAAAGTAAAAAAATAAAACTACTCCCTATACTGACCGACATTTGTTTTGCGACCTGTACATATAAGGCCCATTTTTTTTTCAAAGTTGCCCACCCCACTTTTTTGTAAGATAGGCATTTTTACGCGATTCCGACAGAAACGCGAGGTTTTTCAATCCTGATGGAAGGAAAAATATATTATCCCAAGATTTCCATACATTTTTCAAATCTTCCATTCAGTTACCGCCATACAAAAAGTATGAAAGATGGTAACGGAATGGGAAAAAGCCTTGGGACACTTTTCTTCTCCTATTAGAATTGACAGAACTCGTGATTCTGAATGGAAACTACCTACATGAAAATTTCCAAATCCAAAAAAAGTGGGGTGGACAGTTTGAAAAAAAAATGGCCCATAATACAATGAAATACTATATTCTTTGTTATATCGTTCACATATGTAGTTTACAATGAATGCCCAAGAAACACAAATAAATAAATATATTTAAATATCGACATAAAATCTTTTAAAACATAGAAAATGGCTGTATCAATTTTGGTAGAACATGTCTAAGAACCATCGCTAGAAAACCCTCTTTGTTAATTCTAATACAAAAACTGCATCCAATTCGGTTCAGCCGTTTAGGAGCTACGGTGCCACAGACAGACACATTTAAAACTATCTTTTTAACCGACTTCTCAATTCGTCGGGATCTTTTTTTTTTCAGGTTAAAAACAAACAGTCTACAGAGTGAAGCTTAACAATTGGACATATTAATGACATTTTGTGTATTGTGTTTTTGTAAGAATAACCTATTGAGTAACCTGTTGTGTAGTTTGTGTATTACGAAGATATAAGTACGTTAAACTATTTTTCCCCTCACTAGCTCGGAAACACGTGTTTTGTCCTTTAATACCAGCGGGTAAAAACGCATTTTATCCACTAGTGGGTAAAGTAATTTGACCTTGAATAAAGTCAAATTAACTGCTTTAAAATTGATAAAAGTATTGTATGATTTACCACCGGTGGAACTACTGGAAGCAGTGATAAACGCATTTTTTGCGTTGTATTTTCCTCGCTATAGTGAGGGGAAAAGTTTAGTGTTACACTCGGGTGCAAATGTATTTAACTTCTCGTGTGTTAAAAAACTCGCAAGTTCAGGATTCTATTCTCGAACCACTTGCTTTGCCCGTTGTTCAATTTATAGAATCCTTTCACTTGCTCGTTTTTCAATTCCACACTCGGCGTTAAAAATACCTACAACTATGCCCCCTTGTATAACAAATAACTATTAAAGACTAATTACATCAAATAGTCTTGACCTCTCGCTATGTAAGATACGGAAGGTCAAAGTTTATCACTTTAATTCAAATGTAGTTATAGCATATAAATATATGTTGCCACGCCCTTATAGGGTCCATGAGCACGTATACCTACTTTGTAACATCTTATAACACCATGGATGCAATAAATAGATATGAATATGAATATGAATATGAATACCTAGTTAAGTATAGGTAAAACACATGTCATGTATGTACATGCCAGGCACTGATGTGGACTGTGGTGTGGACATATTAAATGATTCGCACTTACGTTGTGTACGAAAGGACACTTCCTACAAAAGCAAAGTTTGACAGCGGTTCAGGGACGAATAGTGTTGTCTCTTTGTAGCATGGCACTGTCTTTTTCGTCTTTTTAGGGTTGTCAAAAATGTAGTGATTGTTTATCAGTTATTTTTTAAATTCCTTAAAGTGAATAATAGGAATTGTCATAAGGATCATACATAGTCCGCGTTAAGTATTATTTGATGTTCGTTCCACAGATGGCGCTGGCGTTACACAGCGGCGGGCTGGCTCCGTGGCGCCCTCTCAACGACAACAACAAAGTCCCGAGCTTCGGGCTTGGAACATGGCTTGGCTTCTCAGACAAGGTGAGAAAAAAACATTACTCAATCTGGACATGAGCATGAAAATATCAACTTCCAATAGCTTGGTATAAATTGATCTATTATTTTAATTTTAACATTGTAACATTGTGATATTAAATAAAGCCATTCTATTTCCATGTCTATATTAGGGCTCTGGATACACGTGATTCACGCCGAACCGTAGCTACGTGATCTTAACACCGGCGGTATTAAGATCACGAATTTCACGAACACGGCAAGGTACGTACCTCGTACGCACGTACGTACGTACTTGCCTTAGCGCCCGGATTCACGTGACACGCCGCGGGCCGTGACACGCCGCCGCCCGAACTAAGTTCGTGTGCAGAGTACTTATACTACTTATCGTACGTTTTGTAGATTTAACTCGCCCGGGAGAAAACCAAATCATGACTATTATTGAATTATCACTTAATACCTATACTTAATACTGGACGAAACTTTTTTTACATATGAATTAAACTTATATTTATGTTTTGCTTCGATTTTTATACAATACATATAACTAGCGGCCCTCCCCGGCTACGCACGGGGATTATGATAAAAATTGTTATAATAAGTTATCCGTAAAAGATAGACATATGCCATCGCGGACTTTTTTGTAGACCTATTAGAGAGACACAATTTTCCAATACATTATTTTGATATAGCTCAAACGGTTTCTGCAGCGTTTTCGATTAAAGCTCTCAGCCAGCGGGATTTTGTCCAACTCGATTAGAAAATATCGTCATATTTCAACCAATTCAAACAAAACTTTAACAAATTATATACCTGAACTTTCCTCAAGAATTACTCTATTCATAAGTGAAAACCATATGAAAACCCGTTCAGTTTTTGAGTTTATCACGAACACACAGACAGACGCGGCTCCCCGGGAGTTTATTTTATAAGAGAAGATTAAGTGATTTATGGCGTTATTCTGTTTCCGATTTTATTGAAATTAAAACTAGCAAACTGTCCGATGCCTTACACTATCTATATACCTGTATGGTAAATGTCAACCTGTGTTACGTTACGTCTTAATATTGTTTATTTTTTGACATGTGCCGTCAGAATCCTCAAATACTTGACACTAACTTAAAACTGTATGTGGTGACAGTTTAGTATAGTATGGAGTAACTATTGTCCCAGAGCTGTAAGAAGTGTAAGAACCTCTTTTTCACACATGACAGCGTCCACAAAACGTAAAATCCTGTAATAATGGTTAAAAAAATCAAGTACTTAAAATAGTATTTTATACAATCGCGATATAATACAAAACTTTTCAGTCGAGTACCATGTTTAGGCCACGAAGCTTTGCTGAGTGGCCTAACAGTACGGTACGAGAGTGAAAAACTTAATTATATCACTATTGTATACAATACTTTTTCTACGAGTCATCATCTTCATCATCAATGGACGGAAATATCATCATTCATGCAAGTTTAAATTAATGTTAATAGCGTCATTCACCGTTGTATCAACATCGAATTACCTAGTAACCAATTGTTTGTAACAACCGTCTCTGATTGGCCGATAACGCCACAAATAAAAAAAATGTATTTCAGATGCAGAAAAATTTGCCAGGTATCGCAAATTAGTATATAAATTGTATGATGTTCTATTTTTGAAATTATTACAGTTAACTTAAAGTCAACTATAATGAGATTAAGTACATATATTATTATAGTTGAGTCGGAACTGCCATAGAGTATCCAACACTGAAAAGTTAGCACGTATAGTTTAGTCTGTGGTGTCCTAATTGACAGATTACAATCGACGAGTAGAAAAATAATATTTCGCTTACTTTAAACATAATCTAAAACATGTTACATTTTTGCGGATCTTCGTTAGTAAGTATTTTACGATATTAATTTATAACGCAAGATTTACTTATTAAACCATTTATCATTAATTTTTATTTTTAAACTAGTGCTGTGGCAGAGTGTAATTTCGATTCAAATGACATTTCAGTAAGTTGATAGAAATCGTATATTTGTTTAAGCGCCTCCTTGTCCATAGGGCCTAATCGATTCAACCAATTCTAAATTAATCGTTAGATTTGGCAAACGATACGTCTTAGCCACATCGCAACATATGTACTTCAAAACAAATGTGTCAAAAATGTGAACTTACGGATCCGGGACAATAGTTCTGATGAAATTCAGCAACACGACGCTTAGCCATATATTTCTGGTCAAGCATTATTATGTTATTTTTAAGGTTTTCACATTTATTCTTTCATTTATTATGTATGAAAATGAAAACCTACCAAGTGGCTTTAATTAATTAATATTTAAGCTTGCTCTTATGTAAGCATATAACGTAATCTTAAATGTAAACAAGACAAACAGGAGTGTAGGTGAACAAAAGAGCAAGTTTATGATGACTATTATACTCCAGGCAAAAAATATGCACATATGTGCGCGGGGCCACGGCTAAGACAAAAAAAATGACAGCTGCAGTTCTTATCAGTTTCAATACATTAAATAATACTTTTAGATAGTATATTCCTTTATAGCACTGTATTGTTCGACGAACGAGCTCAGCTATCTTACTGTGGTGGTATTTTGCAAATAATAAGCGCAGTTCCACCACGTGGTAATAAAGACAGTAAAATTTACGAGCAGCCTTTTGTACGTGAAGCTGAGTGAAGTGAGCGATGTGTTATTTTTACATTTTAGGATTTTTTATTTAATCTGGATGGGGCAGTTTAGAATTTTAGTTTATTTCAATTAGTCACTTGTAAGATCCCAGTTGATCAACACTTGAAGGCCTTGACTTTTTACTTTAGCGGTGAATTTAAAAGTTATTGTCTTGTTGTTTTGTTAAGTTTTTGTATTGTTACTGTTAATGTTTGAAACTCTTAACAACGAAGAAAAGTTTGGTGTGGAGATATGCCACCAGAGTCGGAGATTCAACTTTATGTAGTCTCTGCAAGGATCGGACAAACAATGAGTTTCCGTGTCGTCATGGTACTACAGGATCTATCGCGAGGCATTTGACGTCAGTTCATTTGAAATCTGCTGTTACTGTTACGACATCAAACGAGTAAGTTAATTTTTTAAATAGGTGTAATCCATAATAAGTAAATGAAAGCAGCAAAGGTCTAAGTTTAAATACCATGAAAAAATAATTTTAAAGTTATTGCATGTAAATAGTATAACGAAGCTCACTTTATTAAGCAGTGCCTATTTATTATTTTTGAAACAATATATCAGTCATAAAACAGTGTTTACATCTTAATAAAATGATAATCCTGCGCCTTGAATCCTCTTAAAGTAGACTTTTTTTTACTACCATCAATCTTATTACTATATAACGTAATTACACTAATTACCTAATTAAATAGTGGCTATAACAGTTAAGTAAGTTCGCGTAAAATGTATAACATAATTATTAACTAGGTATGTGTTAAAATTACGTTTCCGTGGATGTCATCCTATCGTCACATTCTTAATTTTTATACTAAATTGACAAATTTCTTACTCCTTGCATCAATAATTGAATGGTACCGTGGATACTTATCTTCCTATTAAATCTTATTAATCAGAGGGTAACTAGAGAGTTTTTGTCAACGAACATTGCAGACACATAATAAGCAGATTCAAGGGTATCACGGTGCACGGTTAAGCCCATATTACCACGTTAACGCATGGTATTTTTCAACCACAACCACTCAACAGATAAGCTTAACAAAGGATAAGGTATAGTCATGGTATAGTGCCATTTTAATAAACATAAAAGTAATATTTTAGTGAAAGTATAAGCATTTTTTGAATTTGTACTCGAAGCGTCGGTTGTAGCGTAGAGACAATGCTAACAGTGGTTATTTAATAATAAGTCGAATTTAGAATTATAACTGTTGAAAACCTTTGGATAGAGTAAAAAACAAATGACTGGAAGGAAACTTTATCTGAAACGGTTACCAAACCTAGCAGTTACCCTTACAAAAGGTTACCTACCCATATCGTTGGTATTTTTATAACCACTTCTAAATTAAGCCTATCGGAAACCCCGGATCGTTTATTTGGTTATATTTATTTATTACTTACATATTAATATTTGAAAAACCGCAGTATTGAATATAAATTTTAATTCAAAAGTAATTAAGATATAACCTCACGATACCTACATTTTTATTCATAACTTATAGAGACTGCACCCGATCTTATCTTCTCTCATGAAACGCCGCTGGCGGACCGAACGGGCGTGTCACGTGAATTCGTACGTACGTACGGACGGATCTACGAACGTACGTACCCTAATTTCACGTGATTTATTTTCACGTGACGAACGAACCAGAAATCCGTTGCCGTGTATCACGGCAACGTGCGTACGGCTACGTGTTCACGATACACGGTCACGACCGGGAGCCCTAGTCTATATCTAAAAATGTACTTACCTTACATAGATTATAAATTTATAATAGATCACTCGAGTATCGTTTCCGTGACTTCCCCTTCTGCCAAATACTATAAGTGTGAGTACACACACAACCTCCTCCAGACCCTTCGAAACTTTGTACGCATATAATGATATACCTACCTATTGTTACTTCGATTATATTGCATATAATTAATTTAAAGTATACATCGCATACACATACTTTACAGCGTTTTTGGTCAACAGGTGGGTAGTAGGCGTAGGTATATATTTTTATTAAATTTCATACTTGTCTGTCTGTCAGGGGCGCGTGGAGCCTCAAGGTCACGAGGTAGAAGATGCGGTGGCGTGGGCCATTGATGCTGGGTACCGACATATCGACACTGCACACATTTATGATACCGAGGACCAGGTGAGTTTAAGCGGATAAATTTAATTTAATTAATCACAGTACCTCATGTCATGTATTAGGGCATTTTTCGCGAGAACAATCACCAAAAACATTTTTTCTAAGGTAGGTAAATTTTATGTTTTTCCAAATCAGAATCACGAGCCCTTTCGATGAAGGACAAAAAACAAGAGACAAAAAAACGGTCCCAATATTTTCTATTATTTTGCAAACTTTCCACTTTGTAACCGCTGCACAAAGTGTTTGAAAAATGGTAACGAAGTAGAAAAAATAAATTTGGGACGCTTTTTTCCGCCTAGTACGATGAAAAGGGCTCGTAATTCTGATTAGGAAAAATATTAAATTTACCTATTTTAGAAAAAAAAGTTTTTGAATCTTTTTTCGCGAAAATGCCCATTACGAGAAAGGTATTTTTGTCATCTGCCTGTAAATCCTGTAATAAAATAGGCCAGGATTAAGCTTTAGATTTCTCTTACTTTTGTCATGCTTACAGAAGAGATATAACTAATGAATCATACTATAATATCTGTATGACCCAAAAATGGAGCAGCCTGTACCAAGTATTTGTGTGCCGACCGTTTCTTGTTTCGTTCGGCTGGTCTGCTATTGTTTCCTGTTAAAATGCGCTCAGTTAGTGATTTTTTTGCAGTGTAGGTGTAGGTATCTCTTTTGTTTACAAATTAGAGTTGTGAAGAATGTGGCTGTATAGGTATTTTCCTCGAAATCCTCCAAAATGGAAATCTTCGTAAGACGTGTGTAGGGAAGGGATTAATTAGGAATAAGCTTCGACGGGGCATCCTTGCAGGCGATCTAAGTACACCATAAATCGTCTGCAAATGCCAATGAAGATTATTAAATTATTTTAGTACCTACCTATTTTGGAATAAAATATCGAGACAAACCATGCTGCTATAATGGTTCTATTTAACACATTATTTATTGTAATAACCCTCGGTGGGTTATTACAATAACCCGGGCACCCGCTCATCCACCAACCCGCTGGGTGGACAGCGTTAAGAAGGCCTGCCATGGATTGACACAGGCGCCTATTATAGGCTACTTGCCTCCCAGTCAAATCAGCTTCTCTTTAAGAACTGTCAAAATGAATTTGAACGACTAATATGGAATTTATATGAAATCGAATTGAGTGACGTCACGGTCAACTCAGTTACTTTATATAATTCTACCTGACTTCTTAAATAGAAATTGGAATTAAAAATAACTTCTGTCCATGTCTTTCGTATAATTATCTGATGCTTTATTTCGCGCATGGTATAAAATATTTTAACTACAGTCAAGTTCCCTATTAGGACTGCAGAAGACCATGATCAATGGAGAGCTTTGGTGCACAAAATAACAACCTCATGTGGTCGCGACCCTCAGCCATGAGGAACCGAGGAAGAAGAAGTATTGTATAAATGATTTATCTCTTATATATTTTTCAGGTCGGACGAGCCATTAAGAAAAAGATAGACGACGGGACGGTGAAGAGGGAAGACCTGTTCGTCACGACTAAGGTGGGATCAATTGGAATTGTTTTTTTATTAATTTTTGACATGAAAAGATATCTCTATGGAGCAAGTCTCCACATAAATACGAAAAAATTAAAGGATCCCTACTATTTTTAAGCCCCGACGCAAAAAGAGGGGTTCCGAAAACGCCCAGTGTATGTTCTACCAAAATCGATCCAGCTACTTTCTAATTTTTCAACGGTTCAACGTTTTTGTGTCTAGAGTTTTATCTACTGCGTAGAACTTTATTCCTTTGGTAGGGTTGGCCTTTAGGACCAGGACGGATTTAAGATTTTTGATGTACATTTTAAAGCCACTTCAATGGAGCAGGGCCATTTTTTCAAAGTGGTCCACCCCACTTTTTTTGGATTTCGAATTTTTTATGTGGTTTCCATTCAGAATCGTCAGCTCTTTCAATCCTAATAGGAGAAAAAAGTGTCCCAAGGTTTTTTTCCATTCCGTTACCATTTTTAGGGTTCCGTAGTCAACTAGGAACCCTTATAGTTTCGCCATGTCTGTCTGTCCGTCCGTCCGTCCGTCCGTCCGTCCGTCCGTCCGTCCGCGGATAATCTCAGTAACCGTTAGCACTAGAAAGCTGAAATTTGGTACCAATATGTATATCAATCACGCCAACAAAGTGCAAAAATAAAAAATGGAAAAAAATGTTTTATTAGGGTACCCCCCCTACATGTAAAGTGGGGGCTGATATTTTTTTTCATTCTAACCCCAACGTGTGATATATTGTTGGATAGGTATTTAAAAATGAATAAGGGTTTACTAAAATCGTTTTTTGATAATATTAATATTTTCGGAAATAATCGCTCCTAAAGGAAAAAAAAGTGCGTCCTCCCCCCTCTAACTTTTGAACCATATGTTTAAAAAATATGAAAAAAATCACAAATGTAGAACTTTATAAAGACTTTCTAGGAAAATTGTTTTGAACTTGATAGGTTCAGTAGTTTTTGAGAAAAATACGGAAAACTACGGAACCCTACACTGAGCGTGGCCCGACACGCTCTTGGCCGGTTTTTTCATAAACTTTGTATGGCGGTAACGGAATGGAAGGTTTGAGAAATGCATGGAAATCTTGGGACATTTTTTTTCTCCTATCAGGATTGAAAGACCTCGCGATTCTGAGTATGAATCGCCTAAGAAATACCCATGTTATAAAAAAAGTGGGGTGAACAACTTTGAAAAAAAAAATGGACCAGCAAACTCTGATTTCAGCTGTGGAACGACGCACATGCGCGCGAGGCAGTGGAGCCAGCATTACGTCGATCTCTGCAGAAACTGGGGCTGAAGTATATCGACCTGTACCTGATTCACTGGCCTGTCGGAACTTATGTAAGTACATAATCCATACTAATAAATGGGAAAGTGTGTGTATCTGTTTGTTTGTCCATCTTTCACGGCAAAACTGAGCGATGGGTGGACGTTAGAAAATCAGTGGAGATAGTTGAAAGGATGGAGAGTATTATACGATACTTTTTGTCTCTTTCTAACCCCCCACTTCCCTAAAATAGGGGGAGGGGGAATAGGTAGAAGTGCCACAATTTTCGCATTTAACGCGAGCCAAACCATAAATTGTTAATTAGTAGAACAATATGTATTTTTTGATCTTTTCGACAGTGTGTATTCCATTCCAGGCCAACAATTCGTTCGACAGCACAGACTACGTGGACACGTGGCAGGGCATGATCGCAGCCAAGGAGAAGGGTCTCACCAGGTCCATCGGCGTCTCCAACTTCAACCAGCAGCAGCTGGAGAGGCTCATCAAGGCCAGCAACGTGAAGCCCGCCATGCTGCAAGTTGAGGTAAAAACATGTAAAACATTATTGGACTCGGAAATCAATATTTGACTATCAATGACATATCATGGATATGTATCGTCGATTTTACGATACGGACTGATCATTTGGGGCAACTCAGTAGATATTCAGAGAGCATTCATTACACAAAAAAAAGTGCATTAGAGCTGTATCAGGCGCTCAATATTTAGCCCACAGTATGCAAATATTTAAAGAGCTAAAAATTCTTCCCCTGCCCTGCTTATATATATATATATATATATATTTGGTTATTAATAAATTGTAATATTTCTACGCCGATGTAGGCAGAATATGACGCACCTATTGTAACTTGACCATCTTTCTATGTACCATTATACCATATTCTAAGAAATAAAGATTCTATTCTATTTTATTCTATTCTAAGAATATCAAAGCTTATTAAATACAGCAATGCTGTACAAATAAGTCTAAGTATTTAAATTGTTTTGATAACAGAGTTTTCTAAAATTTAGGACACCAATATTTCACAATAATGAGGGTAGTTTTTCTGATCCCTTGCGTTTTGGAGAGCCGAAGTGGAAAAATAATTAGATAACTTGAGTGCGACATAAATCGGCTTCTTGATCATTAACTGAGCCACCAAGACCTGATTTAGAATTACTGCCTTAATTTTAGATTGTAGAAAAAATTGATTGTTCTCTCCATTTGATATTTCTTTCTGCTACTTCCATCTTGGGTAAATCCATTCAAGGTTGAATATATAAAAAATGTAATAAGATCTGAAAGATAATCAACCTTATTGCAGAATGTCATATAAACTAGTAAGAACTAAAACAATAACATGAAAACTAAAATTAAACCTATAAACAAAACGAAATAACAAACTACATATTAAAAAAAATACTTACCTACAAAAATACCCCAGTTATAAAGAGAATGGATTGCAGAATGGATTTACCCAAGTTTGAAGTTAAGCGACACAATTCCGCTTCTTGATAATCAGTGTTTTCTTCTCACCAAATATTTTCAATACTATTGTATTTATTATTTAAAATTATCTTTCCAGCTGAACCTGAACCTCCAGCAGCCCTCTCTCCTCGCCTACTGCCGCTCGCAGGACATCCTGGTGACCGCCTACACTCCCTTCGGTTCCCTCTTCCCAAGCAAGGCCAAACCCGACGCGCCGCCACCACGGGTTGACGATCCGGAGCTCGTCTCTATAGCTGGGAAATATAACAAGACTGTGCCGCAGATCGCACTGAGATACTTGGTAAGCATTATATGTAAGCTTTATTCTACATAAAAAGAAATACAAGAGTATCAAAGACGAATTTATCCCGTAATAGAATCTCTGCATCATCATTCGATTGCTTCTTTCCACTGTATTCGCATGAGGATGGGGTCCCACTTCCCAAGCTAGGCCAAACCCGACGCGCCGCCGCCACGGGTTGACGATCCAGAGCTAGTCGCTCTAGCTGGGAAATATAACAAGACAAAGAAAGATAAAAAGATAAAAAAGAAAAAGAAAGATATATGTTATATCTTTTGACAAAACACTTCAAGAAAAGGAGATCTCCAGGAGAATCCAGCTCGGTTGGGCGGCATTCAATAAACTTGCGGATATCCTCAAACCCACTGACATTCCACAGTGCTTGAAAACCCGTCTCTTTAATCAATGTGTCCTGCCCACCATGACCTACGGTGCCGAGACATGGACGCTCACTAAGAAGGCTGTGCATAGGATACAAGTAGCACAGAGAGCCATGGAGCGCGCCATGCTCGGTATTAAGATGCAAGATCGAGTAAGGAATACCGAGATCCGTCGTCGCACTAAGGTGCAAGACGTAGGTTTCGTTATTACTAAACTAAAATGGAGTTGGGCGGGACATGTTGCTAGGCAGAGTGATGGCAGGTGGACCAAAATGTTAACGGAATGGTGGCCGCTAACAAATAGAAGAAGTGCCTGGCATCCGTTGGCTCGTTGGGTCGACGACATCCGAAAAACTGCGGGTCACAACTGGATGAGATTAGCCCAGGACCGGGAGAAGTGGCGTACTAGAAGAGAGGCCTATGCTCAGCAGTGGGCGATAAAAGGCTGATATGATGATGATGATGATGATGATAACAAGACTGTGCCGCAGATCGCGCTGAGATACTTGATAAGCATTATATGTAAGCCTTATTCTACATAAAATGTAACACAAGACTATCAAAGACGAATTTATCCCGTAATAGAATCTCTGCATCATCATTCGATTGCTTCGTTCCATTGTATTAACTTGAGGCGGTGAAATATAAGAACAGTGTCCCAAATCGCTGTTAGATACTTGGTAAGAATTATAAGTAAAAAGTAAGCTTTTATATTAAAAGAAACACAAAAGCAACAGTTAAAGAGTCAAACGAAGACGAATCCCGTAATAGAACCTCTGCATTATCATGTGATTGCTTCATTCCATTGTATTCACCTGAAGATCTTCGGGACTCTTCCACACTTTAAAAAACTGAAATAATAATTTTATAATACTTTTTATGACCGGTTTGGCGTAGTCGGTAGTGACGCTGCCTGCTAAGCCGACGGTCCTGGGTTCGAATCCCGGTAAAGGCATTTATGTGTGTATATACGTATTTACTTTTCTACATATATAAGTATGTATATCGACTATATTATCGTCGCCTTAGCACCCATACTTACAAGCTTTGTTTAGTTTGGGACTAGGTTGATCTGTGTAAGGTGTTTCCCAATATTTATTTAAGTATTTATTTATTTATATTTATATATTATATTATATGTACTAGCTTTTACCCGCGGCTTCGCCCGCGTAATAAAAGTATTCTTATTGAAACGTTTACAAAAAATAAGATTTTCATTTGGATCCGTAGGTTTCTTTGTAGGTACATCTATCTGTCCGCGATTATTTCGATTAAGGTAAAGCGGGGCAATTCTCGACTGGGGGGGCCATTGTAACTGATCTATTTGCGGTACGGTCAGCCATGAAAGTGGTTTCCCACTTTTCGACTCTATTGATCGAAAAGTGGTAAACCACTTTTTTGGCTGACTGTGCCTTACACATATTACTATTGTTTTAAAAGAAATTCTTGCAATGATTGTAGAATTGTTACACAGCGACCACAGCGTAGGTAGTAGGTACGAATATGTATGTATTTTACCTATATAAATATTTATACTGGGGAAACTTCATACAACCCACATAGCCAGTATCTCGACGCTATGGTCGGTAGGGTAAAAAGTACTTCCTTGCATTATCGCTTACAATTTTTTCCATTTTGCTTATACTTATTGCAAACGTAAACATAATTATAAAAGGCAAGCAAACAACGATCTTCTTACAGCACATTGAATGTAATAGTTATTATGGATGCAGGATACTCGCCGATGCATACTTACTAATCCCTTCCCACTGAGCCACCTGCATTTTACACTGCCTAGATATCGATTGCCGACCGATTATTCCGACCCCAATCCCTATTCTTATCCCCGTCCCTATCTCTATCCTTATCCCCGTCCCCGTCCCGTCCCTGCCCCTGTCCCTCCCCTATCCCTATCCCCGTCCCCGTCCCCTATCCCTATCCCTATCCCTATCCCTATCCCTATCCCTATCCCTATTCCTATCCCTATCCCTATCCGCATCCGCATCCCTATCCCTATCCCTACCCCTACCCCTACCCCTACCCCTTCCCTACCCCTACCCCTACCCCTAACCCCTACCCCCTACCCCTACCCCTATCCCTATCCCTAACCCTATCCCGTTCCTGTCCCTGTCCCTGACCCTGTCCCTGTCCCTGTCCCTGTCCTTGCCCCTGTCAAATTATCATGCTAGGAGGTGAACTTTGAAAAATCCTTTCTTAGTGCTCCTCTAAGGAACTTCCGTGTCAATTTGAAATCTCTTGAACCAGAAGTAAAGATAAAAACTAAACCTATACTTATGGCTATTTTGGATATTTTAACCCCATTGCACAACAACAGGGGAGAAAATTTCTTTTCCACCTCATTCGATTTTAAATATTTATCGTGATCAGCGACCCGATAAACCATAAAAACGATACCCATATTGTGTTTTTGACTTTACCCCCTTTGCTCCCCTTTAGGGGTCAAATTTTCAAAAAACCTGAAACATCTCTTTAGGAATCCTCCTGTGAAGTTTCGAATAAAATAGTCAAACTAATCTTGTTTCCCGATACAAACTTTGAACCCCCATTTCACCCTTTTAAGAGGAGAATTTTGAAAAATCCTTTCTTAGTGCTCCTCTACGCCATATAAGGAACCTATGTGCCAAATTTGAAATCTCTAGGACCAGCGGTTTCGGCTGTGTGTTGATATGTCAGTTAGTCAGTCAGTCAGTTTCTTCTTTTATATATTTTTTGATATTTAAACCCCATTGCACTACAACAGGGGAGAAGGTATTTCACTTCCGCCTCGTTAGATTTTAAAAGCGTTGTATTTATCGTGATCAGCGACCCGATTAATCATAAAAACGATACCCATATTGTTTTTTTTACTTTATCACCCCCTTTTCACCCTTTTAGGGATTAAACTTTCAATAATCCTGAAACATGTATTTAGTCTATGTCTTTGGGAATCTTCCTGTGAAGTTTCGAATAAAATAATCAAACTAATCTTGTTTCCACATACAAAATTTGAACCCCCATTTCACCCTCTTAGGAGAGGAATTTTGAAAAATCCTTTCTTAATGCTCCTCTACACTATATGAGGAACATATGTGCCAAATTTGAAATCTCTAGGACCAGCAGTTTCGGCTGTGCGTTGATATGTCAGTCAGTCAGTCAGTCAGTTTCTTCTTTTATATATTTTTTTGATATTTAAACCCCATTGCACCACAACAGGGGAGAAGGTATTTCACTTCCGCCTCGTTAGATTTTAAAAACGTTGTATTTATCGTGATCAGCGATCAGCCCAATAAACCCTAAAAATGATACCCATATTAGTTTTTTAACTTTACCACCACCTTTTCACCCTTTTAGGGGTTAAATTTTCAAAAAACCTGAAACACGTCTTTAGTCATATGTTTTTAGGATCCCTCTTGTGAAGTTTCGAATAAACCAGTGAAACTAACATTGTTTCCCCATACAAACTTTGAACCCCCATTTGACCCCCTTAGGAGGCGAATTTTGAAAAATCAGTCAGTCAATATCTTCTTTTATATATTTTTTTGATATTTATACCCCATTGCGCCACAACAGGGGAGAAGGTATTTCACTTCCGCCTCGTTAGATTTTAAAAACGTTGTATTTATCGTGATCAGCGACCCGATAAACCATAAAAACCATACCCATATTGATTTTTTGACTTTATCACCCCCCTTTTCACCCTTTTAGGGGTTAAATTTTCAAAAAACCTGAAACACGTATTCAGTCATATGTCTTAAGGAATCTTCCTGTGAAGTTTCGAATAAAATAGTCAAACTAATCTTGTTTCCCCATACAAACTTTGAACCCCCATTTGACCCCCTTAGGAGGTGAATTTTGGAAAATCCTTTCTTAGTGCTCCTCTATACTATATAAGGAACCTACGTGCCAAATTTGAGATCTCTAGGACCAGCGGTTTCTGCTGTGCGTTGATATGTCAGTCAGTCAGTCAGTCAGTCAGCTTCTTCTTTTATATATTTAGATATATATTATATCAACAGTGGGAGCTCGGAGTAACCCCAATCCCAAAGTCCACAACTCGTTCTCGAATAGAACAGAACATCCAGGTGTTCGACTTTGAGCTGAGCGCAGAAGAGAGGCAGAAGGTGGCGGCCTTTGACAGAGGATACCGCAGCTTTGACATTAAGGGGCAGAGAGACTCTCCGCACTACCCTTTTGAGAAGAATTGAGAGTTTTTCTGTACTTTTTTAATAAATTATTTTAATTCAATATGTAAATATTTTCTTTAAAATTACCTCCCTTCAAAAATACATATGTAGTAATAATTAATAATAATTTAATAATTTATTTATTATATCAGACAACAAAGGGCCCATAATGGTTAGTACTTATACATTATTGGATATTTTAAAAACTACCTGTTAGTATAACATAAACAAAAAGTCGACACAATAATACAACAATAAAACACTCACCTAGTGGCGGTCATGACACACTCAAAATGCCGCGCTATAGGTGAGTCATATCGGCAGGCTATAGTGGCCAGGATGGGGTTGGTACTGGCCCGCACAGTAATGAAAACAATTCGTTTACAGTCTTGTAGTAATCTAATATAAAGTAAAATCCATAATCCTACGGACTAAATTGACAAATGACTGACAGGTAAAGTGATACCAGGAACAGCAAAATAAAAATAGGGAAGGGTATATGTCGATAACAATATATCGATAAGTTGTAAAGTACATACAACAGACAAGTTTAAATCAAGAATAAGTATATTAGTTTCAAATAAGAGGTACACATTTTGGTTTGTTCTATGTATCTTCGAGGTAGTGGATGGAACCATGCGTTTTTACCCACTAGTTTTAAGACATAAAAAGGTTTCCGAGCCTGTAGGTAAAAATAAAATACCATGTCCGACGATAATAAAGTATCCGTCACGCTATGGCAAGTATATCATAAATATCTATATAATTTTCGAATAATATTATTGCTGCTTTGAAATAAAAAAAATATCTCTAATTAGGGGTCTACAGACCTTTTCATCTGTCGAAATCACAGAAAAAGTTGGTATATTGGTTAGCCGATCAAATTACCAATTTCATTGTCCCGTCTGGGTGCACCTTAAATCTACGATGTAATAATAATTTTAATATCGATAAGAACGACACTGGCCAAACTGTGGCAACATTTGTTCACACTTACTTGTCAATTTGGTCCGTAGGATTATGGATTTTACTTTAGGAAGGTGTTTCTTTAAGAAATGATTTGATTAATTATTTAAAAGTATAATTTATACATTCAGAGGAAGAGTGTAAAGTTAGTTTAGATTGAATTTAATTTAAAACAATCCGGAAACAAATTCATACTTATTTTTATTAATATTATAAATGGGAAAGTGTGTGTGTTTGTGTTCGTCCGTTTTTCGCGGCAAAACGGAGTCACGAATTGACGTGATATTTTAAGTGGAGATAGTCGAAGAGATGAAGAGTTACATAGGCTACTTTTTGTCTCTTTCTAAGCAACCACTTCCCTACAATGGGGAGTGGAAGTTTGTTTGAAGCATATCCCAATTTTCGAAATTAACGCGAGTGAAGCCGCGGGCAAAAGGCCAAAAGCTAGTATTTTATAATTAATATTATTTTTCATTAACAGTGGGAGCTCGGCGTAACCCCAATCCCGAAGTCCATCACTCGCTCTCGAGTGGAACAGAACATCCAGATCTTCGACTTTGGACTCAGCGCAGAAGAGAGGAAGAAGCTGGCGGCGTTCGACAGAGGATACCGTACCATCGACGTCAAATGGTGGAGGGAGTCTCCGCACTACCCTTTTGAGAAGAATTAAGCCTTTTACTGTATTTTTTTTAAATAAAAATCTTAATAATAAACTTATATCTTGTGATTTTATTTAGGACTAAACATAGGAGTCATAAAACCAGAAGGTAACATTAATAAATAATGTAAACGACGAAACATAACAGTTTAATTTAATCTACTACCATATAGGAATTCAAAAAAAAAATTAGCAAATAAAAATAGACCACAGGGGCACTTTAGGGGAATGTAACTAAAAATCATATACCTTGAGTAAAGTTGTGGAAATTATACTCTTACCTTACGTCTCACTACGTAGGCAATGTATCGTTAGAAAAGAGAGCAAAAATAATTTCAAATGCAAACGTTTTATGTAAGTAAAAACATTTTATTTAAGGCTAAAAGTAGCGATTGTAAACCGAGAAGAAACCGTCAAAAATGGTAAATAATAATGAAAACTACGAGACTTACAATAAAATTATAAAATAATACTCTTATATACTCATAGGTACTCAATCTATCAGTAGAAAAGATGAAAAAATAATTTCGAATGCAAGATTGAAATTGAATAAGTACCTACAATAAATCTCAATGAATAAATATCTACTATTGAATTGACAATATTTCTTTTTTTTTTTCACTGATCCAATTTTGATGCCGACTGCCAAGATAGACCGATGCATATTATCGTATCCAGAGCTAATATTTCACGAATATTACAGACCAGTACGAGCGGAAAGACTGTTGAGCAGCGCCACCTAGTATTCCTGTGTAAAACTACTCAGTGTCTTGCGGTTCATTCAGCTGTGGGGGACACAGGCGCCGCCAATCTTATTTATTGTTACGAAGTGTATAGTTTCGGCTTCCAATCTAATCTACAAGATGGCGGAACATACATAGAAAACGTACTTGAACTGTAGAGGGCAGCACTTGCTTTGGCTTGGCTTTGGCGCAGTGCATACAAGGTGTAACATAAGAAAACTGAATAATTTTGACTGTGTATTCCTGGGTACGTAGCCGAATGGCACAAACGCTCACGAAACGAGACGCTCGTAGATATCTATCTATCTCTATCGCTCTTGCGTATTGGCGCGACAGAGCCACTACCTTTCGCGGCGTTTCGTTTTCGTTTCGCGACGCAGAAATGCCATTCGGCTACGGCACCTGTTCACATTTTAAAACTAAAATGTCAGACAACTTTTTGGATTTCAACTACTTAGTTTCAGAATTATTGTTACTTGTTATTGTTACTCAGTACGAAAAGCCGTTTTTATCGGCGTTGATCTTTTTTTTCTTTTGCCCCAGAGATGCGTATTTAGAATTATTCGGTCTCCTCGTTTTATGTGCAGTTTGTTTCAGAATGCCCGGTAATACAAATTCTAATTCTGCCTATTAATTTTCTGCCAATTTCATAAATTCGTCCCATCCCTTTTTTCGTCTCACGTTCTTCATTCGTCACTTTCATCAGTAGTCTTTGTCATCTTTGATTATATCTCTTAATGGAATTCCTAATAGTTTAGCACCTTTTATTTCTGGCCGGGATTCGAACCCCGACCCTTTTAGGCACTGGTCCCACCGCGAGCTAGTAAGCTATGAGCTATCGGCTATAAAAACGAACAAAAGATAAGCAATCCCGTGCAAATAAAAGAGACACGGCGATTTTAATAGCTCACCGCTGGGCGAATAACTATAAACATCGCCGTGTCTCTTTTATTTGCACGGGATTGCTTATCTTTTGTTCGTTTTTATAGCCGATAGCTCATAGCTCACTAGCTCGCGGTGGGACCAGTGCCTTAAGTATGAGCTACGCACTCTGCAATAGTTTAGCCTTTTTTTTAGGAGGGGAAAAATGCATTACGCATACGGTTATGTGGGACTCCTTGTTAAGGGCTAATGAGACCTCAAGTTTACCCACTAAACAACCCCCCCATCTGCCGCCATTGTTCTGTAACGGTGGGCTGCAGGTACGCTCGCGCTTTACATCTACAGCACCACCAGAACCAGTCCGCTTTGCAGAGCACCACCTCCGGAGGCCCTTGATAGCCTCGGACACAAGTGGACCGTATCCAGTACGGTCGACCTCTGACCTGTGAGGGAAATGGTTTAGCCCCTATTTTAACCCTTATAGCTAAAGTGGTAAGAACGGAACCCGGAATTATTTTGAAGGGAAGAAAAATCGCCTTTCCGAAGGTGACACGTGAAAACTTGGAACAGTGCATTACAAGTGCTGAAAAGAGGAAATTCGAAACACGTGGCAATAAATCAAAACACGACTGAAGTGTTCGCAACATTACAATTCTTGTTAGGTCGAAACTTCAAAGCTTCGAAACCGTGTTAGTGTCTTGGTGTTTACTGTTAACTTATACTTATAAGTGAAATAAACGAAAATTAAATTAAAATTAAAATTAGAGGGCTTACCTACTCCAAAACGTCGGTTCCCATTCGGTCGTGTTTTAATTTATCGTCACTAATAAATCGTAATAGTTTCGAATTTCCTATTTTCAGCACTTGTATCGTAATGTACTATTTATTGCACTCCTAAAAATGAAAATGAAATATTTACCTTACGTTATCGTCCTACCTATGGGAAATATCGAATTCATCCCCTATTCCCTGTTACATTATATACCATATAACCATCAGGTGCGCCCTCCAATAGCGAACCACTGTTCTCTCGCTCAAAAACGATGTACCTCCATCCTTAACACAAACTACATACTACCTTTACAATAAACATTCGCTACATTGCGGTTTTCTAAATTATCCTAACTCCTAACAAAATGTATAAGAGATACGACCTTTATAAAGTACGATAGCTAAATGCGACAGTTCTAAAATGACGTAACTGCCTATGAATGGTGGAGGAGATACGATTTTTATAAAAGGAAGCATGCGACAGGACGACCTTTATAAAGTACAGTAGCTGAATGCGTTATTTCTAAAATGACGTAACTGCCTATGAATATAGGAACAGATACGTCGTTTATATTAGGAAGGATGCGACAGGTGGGCGCGAAGCTACGGCGGCCATCTTGGATTTTATCGATTCGACGCTGCGGTTTTCGTGGATGAAAATAGACACCTATAACTCCTATTAGCATCCTATAAGTAGGTAAAGCTTGGAAAGACGCCTCTCATTTTGGACATAATTTAGGACTTATTTGTGAGTGTGAGTTTGTTCGTCCGCAGTCTAGAGCAGTCATGAGTTTTGACATAAGTAAATAAGAGTCTTGGTCATTCTCAGATTTAGATGTACTTACGGGACAGGATAAATTTGTGGTGATGGTTTTCGGGGGTGAAAAATCGATCTAGATCTATATTAATAGTCTTAGTGCGTTTTCACATTATCCGATCCGATACCGGCGGACCGATATTATCCCATACGTTACAAACGTCATCTTGGTTTTTTTTCCATTGAAAACCTTCCGACATCCGATATTGGATCGGATAATGTGAAAACGGACTTAGATCTAGGGAAACGCGAATTTACGAGTTACTTTTTTGACCTTTTTGGCAGCTAGCATTATGGTCACGAAATCCCACAAAATACCTCCCGAACCCTGCGTTAAATAATAACAACAGTATATACTTGTAAGTATGCATAAGCTATATTTTAATTAAAAATACGAATTATAAACTACAACTATCTAAAAGTATTCATAAACCTAAACTAGAAACACTAATATTACAAATTACACCTTTTCAAATACATATCCTATATCTCGTAGATTTTCCTTGTATATTATTAAAAGTTTATTTTTTCAGAGAAGGCCCAATTAGACAATTACTAAAATATATAATACAATTCCGTTTAATTTAGTGAGTAACTTATGTAAAATGTCTTAAACTCATTAAAGTAGTATTAACTAAGTTAGACACTTAACTTCCCTTGCAAGACTCCATAGAGCAGTAAACTCAAAGCTAAAACTACCGTACTCCATTCCTCCATATACAGTCTCTCAGCGCGATTGCAATAGTTCTCTGAGCACACACAAGCATGGAACCGAGAAAAGAGCGAGATGCCGCGAGAGAGCGGGACGAGAGATGCCGTCGGGGAGGAGATACAGGCGTCCTTCTCTTTCTGTTGACAAAAGACTGTATCAAGAGAATAAACTGCGGTCGATCTTGGACGGTCTAGAACTCTAGAACGCAAGATGACTAGTCAGCAGAGTTAGCACATGTTTGGCGAGAGTTGTCGCGGCGAGATAGACTACCCGTCCTTATGTCATTAATAGGCTAGTTTATTATACTTAAAATTAAATATTTTATGCAGTTCACGAAATAAACACCACAAAAGTAGAAAAAAACATCGACAGTAGTTATGTTTAAACATAATTTATATGAGAAAGATATAAAATACATCAAAGAGAAACATATAAAGTAAATGAATTGCCCGTGACGTCACTCCTCAGTATTTCATAATAATTCCATATTAGCAAATCGTTTTGACAGTTCTTACAAAGAAGCTGATTTGACTAGTAGGAAACTAGCCTAGAAGAAGAAGACGTGTGATCTATCTCGCGGCAATCATGTGCTAACCCTGCAGCTAGTGTAATATTAAGTCTACATCGCAACGCAAACAATATAAATGAATGTATTTTCTTTCTTTCTTTTTTTCAAACGGTCTATAACGCAATATTACCACATTTATATAGGGAGGTTAGGTTCGTCAGGTATTTTTAAATGGGCGAAGGGCAATCTGCACAGAATAGGAGCCCCGCAGAAGCGGGGCTTCGTCGATATCGTTTTAAAGTACTTAGAGAGTGCTTTTGACACAAGATTTTATCGCCGACTGTACCTTTCTTTCAACAGTCATCTACTGCTCTCCGAGACGTTCCTAAAAGCCCCTTACCACCTTTCTGCTCCATCATCAGATCAGCTCCATGATAACATAATATTGCATTGTCACGTGATTTACATATGTGTGCAAAATTTCAGCTCAATCTTCCGATTTCCACCGGGAAGTGGATCAAATTTAGCTTCTACGTATTGACCCAAACTAACATACTAGCAAGGGTGAATCCACGTAAAAGTAACGTGAGTCACGACTTCATTGAGTGTTTATTTGAACTACAGTTGTAAATGAAAGGATCTATGCATATATCGGGAAAGAAACACTTTAGAGATAGATTATCACTTGAACTCGCGTCGTGAATAAATGGAACATGTTCGTAAAATCGTGACTCACGTTACTCTTGCCGTGGATTAACCCATAAGGCAATTTGAATAAAAGCTTGTAAAGATGGGCCGGATGATGACTCACTCGGAGAGCGTACTCGAGCTTGGCCATCCGTCGGCTAACGTAGTGGCTTCCTAACGCCGGCTCCCCGATGCTGCGACATGTCCGCTGGTGGTACACGTCTGAAACAGGACATTGACGACCGGTCTGGCGCAGTCGGTAGTGACCGTGCCTGCTACGCCGCGGTCCCGGGTTCGAATCCCGGTGAGGGCATTTATTTGTGTGATGAGCACAGATATTTGTTCCTGAGTCATGAATGTTTTCTATGTATGTAAGTATTTATATTATATAATATATATCGTTGTCTGAGTACCCACAACACAAGCCTTCTTGAGCTTACCGTGGGCCTCAGTCAATCTGTGTAAGAATGTCCTATAATATTTATTTATTTATTAAAGCGTGGCCAAAAAGAGTAGGTAGAAAATAATAGGGGCACCACCGTCTATGTGTTTATTTTAACGAAGTGTATGAGAAAAGTAAGTTAAAAAAAACGGGGTTTATCTAAATGTTGTTTTCACATTCCCGATCCGATATCGGATATAGAACCGATAATACCGATATCCCATACATTACAGGCGCCATCTTGGATTTTTTCCATTGAAATCCTTCCGACATCCGATATCGGGTCGGATAAAGTGAAAACGGACTAAGACTGTCAATGGAATGACTTGACCTGTAAAAGGATAACAATTTCGTTTACTTTCAACCCCTTAATTACTAAAACCGTCATTGGAAAATCAGCAGTTCTATGTGCTCCCTCTCCCCCTTTTCTGAACACAAGCATGAGTTTAGTATATACTGACTGCTGATATCCACGTATCGGAGTGAGCACCCGCCGGTCCAGCGGCCCCACATGTAGAAACCGCCGCTACCGTTTATGTGCCAGCCTTCTCTGCAACATTCATGAAAAACTAGTTTAGCAACATCCAGAGTAATAGTGAAACCCCCTTATTCATAAACGTTCACTAAAGTTATCCAGCCGATAAAGTTCGTTTATCCCTTTCTATCACACCAATACATCGGAACGGAAAGGGACAAACGAACTTTATCCGCTTGATAACTTTAGTGTACGTTTATGAATAAGGGGGAAAGGGTTTATCCTTTTTAGAGTTGTAGAAGTTTTTGTGGTAGAAACGAGTGTTTGAAAAAATTAAACTAATAAAAGGGATAACCTGGACTCCTTTTTGACATACTGGCAATTTGTAGATCTAGCTCGGGAAGAATGGAAGAAGAAAGGGGGAGACCTTTGCCCAGCAGTGGGACACAAATGGCTCGTAATAAGTAATAAATCAGGGCTTTTTTTGGCGAGCTGTTGGGGAAAGTCCTTACACCCTGGCGGGAGCTGCCCCTGATGCGTGCTCCCCGTGACATGGACAAGAGCAGCATCCGCTTGGTGTACTCCTTACATTTCATTAAAGTGCCAAAAGGGCCTTTACGCGTTGGCTTCGGCTCCGCGGACGCCTCCCAAAGGTTCGGACTACCCCGGAATGCCCTATAATGGTTTCCGAGATGGGAAAAACGTTATTTTGTTATTATTTACAAAGTGGGTAAATGTACTTGCCTCGCCAGTCTACCCGTGACCACAAACATAATTTGTGATGTTCGAAATGTTCGAAAAGTGTGTGTCAAGCCAAATATGTAAGTGTTTACGCGATTAAGTCCCGTTTAGTTCTAAAATTATGAGTGCAAATCGTGTTCAAATCAATATGTATTTGCCTGTTGAGAAACTTGCAGTGCCTCCTGTAGGAGTGTGAGAGGAAGGAATCTGCACACACGTGGTCCGCCTCCGGGATGCCGTCCTGCAGCATTCCGCACACGAAACACTGCAGCAAACAGACAAACGTACAATAATAACACAGAAGTAAGGTCAAACTCATATGGAATTGGGTGGGACATGTTGCCAGGCACTGATGGCAGGTGGACCAAAATCTTGCCCTGGTGAATGACATGCATGGATCCCATCAGCGAGCCCTCACGAACGGCAAAGAGGATGAAACGCCGGAGTGGATTTAGTTTAGTGGGTAGGACCAAGTTTCCCCCCTCTCGCCAGGGGAGGGGAAAGAAACGGCGAGTTGCACACATCGTGCGTAACTGCATTTCCACTCCGTCAAAAAAAGGTTGACCAAATTCTTGACCGAATGGTGGCCGTTTTCGGATGTAAGAAGCGCCATGGCATCCGTTGGTTGGACGACATTAATTTAGAAAAACTGCGGGGCACCTCTGGATGAGATTAGTCCAGGACCAGGATAAGTGGTGTACACGAAGGGAGGCCTATGCTCAGCAGTGGGCGATTAACGTTGGTGAACGTCAATACGGGTAAGTGTGTCTGGCCATCACATTTGGCCCGTTTAAACAATGATCGGGGCAAGCCCAAGCTGAGATGATTAGACGGCGTATACCAGGACATCAGGGGCCTAGGAGTGAAAAGTTGGAGAAGGAAGCCAAGGCCACAAATAGATCGGACTGGAGAGACCCAGGCTAAGGCTCACCCGCCACCCGTGGCTGTAATGCTTCAGATGCCCTATAGTGTAGTCACCTCAGCTATAGTCTCTCCGGAGCGATTATAAGGAGCCCAGGCTCCGTATCCGAATGGAATTTCTGCGACGCGCAACGAAGACGAAACGCCGCAAAAGGTAGTCTGGCTTTGTTGCGTCGATACGCAAGAGCGATAGAGACAGATATGTACGAGCGTTTCGTTTGCGTTTCGTGAGCGTTTGGGCCATTCGGCTACGTACCCTTACCCTGGTCTTCGACGGTAGCGTGCGGTAGACGTGGAGTGAGGGAGCGCCGCCAGCTGGTGGGGAATCCCGACAGGCTGCTGTTGGGCCCTATATACAGTGTGGAAAAATCGAATGCCACATGGATGGCAACTAATAACGTGCCGTATTTTATGATAATTATGATGCAGATTGAAAGGGTTACTGATAAGGTTCATTTTTCTCTGAATAACAAATACAATCAGAATAACGGAAGGCCATGAAAATTTAACACATTATTTGGCACGTTATTTTTTGTCACATTTGACCGGTTCGAGTCCCGACTGAGGCAAGCGATTTTTCATAAATCCTTAAATGCAGAATTTATTGTTTTTCAAAGGAAAGTCTCCCTCACACAAAATGTGCTATTTACAATATTTAAGGTAGTTTCCATTCAAATGTGGCATTCGATTTTTCCACGCTGTGGGTGGTTGTCCCAGAGCTGTAAGAACCTCTTTTTGACACATAACAGCGTCCACAAAACGTAAACTCGCGCAACCTAATGAAATTTTAAATAAAATTCTGTAATATATAATATTTAAAAAAATCAAGTACTTAAAAACAATATTTCGGTTACTTTTTTTTTAACATAAGCTAACACATGTTACATTTTTGCGGATCTTCGTTAGAGTATTCTACGATATTAATTTATCACGCAGGATTATGTCATTTATCATTCATTTTCATTTTTAAACTAGTGCTGTGGCAGAGTCTGTCATTTCGATTCAAATGACATTTCAGTAAGTTGACAGATATCGTATATTTGTTTAAGCGCCTTCTTGTACGTAGGGCCTAATCGATTCAATAAATTCGAAATTAATCGTTAGATTTGGCAAACGATACGTCTTAACCACATCGCAACATACTTCTAAACAAATGTGTCAAAAATGTGAACTTACAAATCCGGGACAATAGTGTAGTCACATTGGCTATAATAGTCTCGCTAGAGCGATTATGAGTCGACGTGGAGTTAGGGCAACAGGCTGCTGTTGGGCCCTATAGTGTAGTCACCTTGGCTATACTCTCTCCAGAGCGATGATGAGGCGCCCAGGTCTTCCACGGTGGTTCTGCTGTGGACGTGGTGCTAGGGCACTCTGGCCAGCTGTTGGGGTATCCCTACAGGCTGCTATTGGGCCCTATAGTGTAGTCACCTTGGCTATACTCTCTCCAGAGCGATGATGAGGCGCCCAGGTCTTCCACGGTGGTTCTGCTGTGGACGTGGTGCTAGGGCACTCTGGCCAGCTGTTGGGGTATCCCTACAGGCTGCTGTTGGGCCCTATAGTGTAGTCACCTTGGCTATACTCTCTCCAGAGCGATGATGAGGCGCCCAGGTCTTCCACGGTGGTTCTGCTGTGGACGTGGTGCTAGGGCACTCTGGCCAGCTGATGGGGTATCTGGACAGGCTGCTGTTGGGCCCTATAGTGTAGTCACCTTGGCTACAGTCTCTCCCGAACGGTTATGAGGCGCCCAGGTCTTCGACGGCGGCTCAGCAGTCGATGTTGTGTTAGGGCAGGCTGGCCAGCTGTTGGGGTACGCTGAAATGATGCTGTTGTTGAAGTTTATCCGGTACAGCGTGTCCCCACGGCTCCAGTACACGTCAGCTATGTCTGCGAGCATTTTCACTATCTGGAAGCAGAATTTTTTAAACATGTAACAAGACAAATTATAACTGCGCGCGACCTTGAGCGCGTCACAGCAACGAGCCGCCGAGCGCGCCCGAAGATCTGCGCGAGCCGAACGAATCAAATAAAAGGCCGCGTCCGCGCCGCATCAAATGACTTAGCTTGCGGCCGCCTTAGCGATAGGTTCACAGACTGTCCTTTGGCGAGTCACATTGGGCTGGGAGTTCGATAGCCCACATGCAGTCTTCTCCCAGGCTCGTTAGGTCCCTTGGCGACAGGTTCAGAGACTGTCCCTTGGTTTTCTACATCATGAGTTGACAAGCTCAATTTTGTCAACTACCCACTCTTGTAAAGAAGAAGTTGCATCTACCCTACATTATTTTTCTAAAGTACTCTACACATAAAATGGGACTACGCGAAATAAATAAGGAGGCAAACGACGTATCAACTACAAAGAGGGTAGTAACAAAATACTGTGAAGACGTCAGCAAAGGATTTCACAGTGACATTGCAGTTGTTCTCAATGTACTACTGAACCACCTTCACTCCAGGGGGAGGGTTGATGAACACCCTCTCATATCGACGAAATTGGTGAAGATCTCAGACATCGTGACACAGATCCTAATATCCTGGTATACTCACGGGACGTCATCGAGCACCAGAGGGGGAGAATGTAACACTATGGATTCTGGTACTCTTACGGGACGTTACCGAGCACCAGAGGGAGAGAATGTAACACTATGGATCCTGGTACTCTCACGGGACGTCATCGAGCACCAGAGGGGGAGAATGTAACACTATGGATTCTGGTACTCTTACGGGACGTTACCGAGTACCAGAGGGGGAGAATGTAACAAGACAAATTATAACTGCGCGCGACCTTGAGCGCGTCACAGCAACGAGCCGCCGAGCGCGCCCGAAGATCTGCGCGAGCCGAACGAATCAAATAAAAGGCCGCGTCCGCGCCGCATCAAATGAGTTAGCTAGCGACTGCCATAGCGATAGGTTCTCCGACTGTCCTTTGGCGAGTCTCGTTGGCTCGGGAGTTCGATAGCCCACCTGCAGTCTTCTCCCGATCCACCCTAGGTCGTAGCTAGTGCCTTGGCGATAGGTTCACAGACTGTCCCTTGGCTCTTTGCACCTATAGTGGATGAGCTCAACCTTGCCCGCCGCTATAAGGTTTTCCGTAGCTAGGAAGTACCTACCAGTTTGAATGACCTGCCATGTATGCAATGTACCTATACCTAAGTACCTATCTTTAATAAATATACACGTTGACATTGGCGTTTGTCTTACCTCCTGGTCGCCTACCCTACAAACATAATTATAATTGACGACATGGAGGAGGAAAAGAAGCTCTTAGTGGCAGAGAGGAAGATCTTCAGAAATAATAGGCCCTGTGAGGCGAGAGGATAGCTCTAGGAGAGTCAGGAAGAACTTAGAGGTGGAAGAACTAGTGAGCGAGTCATCGGCGACAGCAAAGCTGCTGGTCTGCGCTGGCTCGGCCATGTGGAGAGGATGGGAGAGGATCGTGAGATTCGAGTGGACAAAAGGGCTTACCTGTGCTGATCTACTGAAACGGCCAGCCGGAAGGCCGAGGCACCGATGGATCGATGAGGTTCAGAAAGACCCGAGTGACTTTAAAGTGACTAAGTGGCATCAGATCGCAGGATAGGAGCGAATGGCGGAGTATAATGTCGGATGCCAAGATCCACTTCAGGTCACCGAGACAGCGCAATAAGTAAGTAAGTACGTTTGCATGTTGAGTTGGGAAGATATTCGGAATAGTCTATGAATCGGGATGAGTAGTGGACTGGAAGGGAGGCCTATCCTTGCATTGCGTGATATAAATGGTTAATGATTAATGGTGACTAAGATAAGATAAGATAATTACCACAGCCAAGTCAGTTGGCGCTTGCGTCGTCGAGCCGTTCAAGCAATATCTCCTGCAACAATTATAACATTATAATTATTCTGTGATTTCCATTGGATCTGGTCCGTCCGGTGTTACACCTTTTTTTTTATTATCATAAATGGGCTTACTCTTAACCAGAGCTTGATTTCTGCACTTGTTGCATAAATTAAATAACTAATAAGTACAGTAGGTACACCAGTAGTCTTTGCACGTTCTGCACGGTACCTGGGTGCGTAGCCGAATGGCACAAACCCTCACGAAACACTCACGAATCACGAAACGAAACGCTCGTCTATCTCTATCGCTCGTGCGGATTGGCGGGACAGAGCCAGACTACCTTTCGCGGTGTTTCGTTTTCGTTCATTCGGCTACAGCACCTGGGAATTTTCACGAAAAGTATCCAAAAAAGTTTTTTAATAAGAATAAGTATTAAATTTAATGTTTTTCCTACTCCAAATCACGAGCCTTTTCGATCCTACTAGGTGAAGCGTCCCAAATTTAATTTTCCGACCTCGTTACCATTTTTCAAACACTTTGTACAGTGATTACAAAGTGGAAATATTGAAATATGAAAGGAGAAAAAATGTCCCAAGAATTCCAATCCTTTTTTAAATCTTCCATTCCGTTACCGCCATACAAAATGTATGAAAAAATGGTAACGGAATGGGAAAAAACCTTGGGACACTTTCTCCTATTATGATTGAAAGAGCTCGCAATTCTGAGTGGTTCCACACAAAATTTCCAAACCAAAAAAAGGTGGGGGGACTTTGAAAAAAAAAATAAAAATAAATAATAAACAAATAAATATTGGGGACACCTTACACAGATCAACTTAGCCCCAAACTAAGCAAAGCTTGTACTATAGGTGCTAAGCGACGATATACATACTTAAATAGATAAATACATCTGTAGTGTTCAATGAAACAGCACGAGTCCATGACAACAACTGATTTATTCAGTCATAAGAGGGTACATCTCAAAACCTATAGATACCCACAACATCTCCCCCAAAAGGAATTTCTTAAAATTATATGTAGATACAACTTGAGAAGACTTTTATAACTTTACCTACAATTAACATACATTACAGTCAACAACATCTTACTGATACCTCATCTTTTTTTTTAAAGTCTTACACTAAGTACATATATTATTAGTTACAAACATGATCAATTAAAAAAAAAAACAGTTTTTAGGTATATTTTTAGACCTACTAAACAACCCAATTAGTTTCTGATGTGACTAAATACCTATTTATTAAGTTATTGTAATTACATTACCACCAAACCAAGAACAGGTATTCGAGAATAATGTAGCTTATATCTATGTAAAAAAATGAAACTCACAAAAAAAAAGGAACTTAGACTACGATACAGTAAACAATCTTAAAATTAAGAGACTTTAAGGTTCAAATAAAATTATTTTGTTTTTATGTTGAAACTGGATTTTGAACCTTAAATGAGGTTAATAAGTGCTATTATTTTGGGTTTACCAAATAAACAGAGACTGATTTAATAATAAAATCCAAAGAGTTGGTTATATCCAGGGACCGGACAACCCCTTCCGCGCTACAAGCCTTTCATTGGGAATCCCTAACGTAAGGACGACCCAAACGAGAGACTCTCCCTTTCCAACTGCAAGCCCATTCATTTGACTAGCCCTTACAAAAAACTCAGCAAAACAATAAAGCTAGCCCTGTGCATTGGCTTACCGCTATCCGATACGGCTTGCAAGCCTTTAATAAGGGTTACCCTTATTTTAAGCGCTATTTATAAGGCTTTCCCTTTTGTTAAAGCGTAGTCGAGCCTTGCGTGAAAGAGACAGGATTATGAATCTAAGCTAGTGTAAGAACAGGAAGGAAAATGCGCTGTTGCCACTCCGCACTATGCGCCCCATTTTTAATTTTGCAACGAAACATGTTTTCGTTGGATAAAAGTAGAACACGGCTAGAAATTATTTTTAATGAACTGGGATACAAGGGACTGATGGATCGCCTGATGATGGTAAATGATCATCGTCGCCCATAGATCAGTATGTATGTTCGTACGTATGAATGTATGTAGGTATGTATGAATGTATGTAGGTATGTATGTATGAATATAATTATGCAAATATGTATGTATGCATGTAAATATACAGTGTTGGCCGAAAATCAATACAATTAATCATTAACATTACACATTGAAAACGTTAATTGCCAACATAAAAACAAGCCGTTTTCGTCATCTAACTCGCCTTGATGAGTTGATTGGGTGAGCAGTTCCTAAGATGGAGCTGATGCTGAACCCTGGCTTTTCCCAGGGAACGCGGGTTTGGTTTAACATAGGCAAGCGCTGTTTTCGTCATCGGACTTGTTTTGATGAGTACTTGAGTGAGCAGTAACCAAGGTAGAGCTGATGCTGAACCCTGGCTATTCCTAGGGGAACTCGGGTTTCGTGCAACATAGGCAAACGCTGTTTTCGTCATCGGACTTGTATTAATGAGTACTTGAGTGAGCAGTAACCAAGGTAGAGCTGATGCTGAACCCTGGCTTTTCCCAGGGGAACGCGGGTTTGGAGTAACATAGGCAAGCGCTGTTTTCGTCATCGGACTTGTCTTGATGAGTACTTGTGTGAGCAGTAACCAAGGTAGAGCTGATGCTGAACCCTGGCTATTCCTAAGGGAACTCGGGTTTCGTGCAACATAGGCAAACGCTGTTTTCGTCATCGGACTTGTCTTGATGAGTACTTGAGTGAGCAGTAACCAAGGTAGAGCTGATGCTGAACCCTGGCTTTTCCCAGGGGAACGCAGGTTTGGAGTAACATAGGCAAGCGCTGTTTTCGTCATCGGACTTGTCTTGATGAGTATTTGTGTGAGCAGTAACCAAGATAGAGCTGATGCTGAACCCTGGCTATTCATAGGGGAACTCGGGTTTCGTGCAACATACGCAAACGCTGTTTTCGTCATCGGACTTGTCTTGATGAGTACTTGAGTGAGCAGTAACCAATATAGAGCTGATGCTGAACCCTGGCTATTCCTAAGGGAACTCGGGTTTCGTGCAACATAGTCAAACGCTGTTTTCGTCATCGGACTTGTCTTGATGAGTACTTGAGTGAGCAGTAACCAAGGTAGAGCTGATGCTGAACCCTGGCTTTTCCCAGGGGAACGCGGGTTTGGAGTAACATAGGCAAGCGCTGTTTTCGTCATCGGACTTGTTTTGATGAGTACTTATGTGAGCAGTAACCAAGGTAGAGCTGATGCTGAACCCTGGCTATTCCTAAGGGAACTCGGGTTTCGTGCAACATAGGCAAACGCTGTTTTCGTCATCGGACTTGTATTGATGAGTACTTGAGTGAGCAGTAACCAAGGTAGAGCTGATGCTGAACCCTGGCTATTCCTAGGCGAACTCGGGTTTCGTGCAACATAGGCAAACGCTGTTTTCGTCATCGGACTTGTATTGATGAGTACTGGTGTGAGCAGTAACAAAGGTAGATCTGATGCTGAACCCTGGCTTTTCCCAGGGGAACGCAGGTTTGGAGTAACATAGGCAAGCGCTGTTTTCGTCATCGGACTTGTCTTAATGAGTATTTGTGTGAGCAGTAACCAAGATAGAGCTGATGCTGAACCCTGGCTATTCATAGGGGAACTCGGGTTTCGTGCAACATACGCAAACTCTGTTTTCGTCATCGGACTTGTCTTGATGAGTACTTGAGTGAGCAGTAACCAATATAGAGCTGATGCTGAACCCTGGCTATTCCTAAGGGAACTCGGGTTTCGTGCAACATAGTCAAACGCTGTTTTCGTCATCGGACTTGTCTTGATGAGTACTTGAGTGAGCAGTAACCAAGGTAGAGCTGATGCTGAACCCTGGCTTTTCCCAGGGGAACGCGGGTTTGGAGTAACATAGGCAAGCGCTGTTTTCGTCATCGGACTTGTTTTGATGAGTACTTATGTGAGCAGTAACTAGGGCTCCCGGTCGTGACCGTGTATCGTGAACACGTAGCCGTACGCACGTTGCCGTGATACACGGCAACGGATTTCTGGTTCGTTCGTCACGTGAAAATAAATCACGTGAAATTAGGGTACGTACGTTCGTAGATCCGTCCGTACGTACGTACGAATTCACGTGACACGCCCGTTCGGTCCGCCAGCGGCGTTTCATGAGAGAAGATAAGATCGGATGCAGTCTCTATAAGTTATGAATAAAAATGTAGGTATCGTGAGGTTATATCTTAATTACTTTTGAATTAAAATTTATATTCAATACTGCGGTTTTTCAAATATTAATATGTAAGTAATAAATAAATATAACCAAATAAACGATCCGGGGTTTCCGATAGGCTTAATTTAGAAGTGGTTATAAAAATACCAACGATATGGGTAGGTAACCTTTTGTAAGGGTAACTGCTAGATTTGGTAACCGTTTCAGATAAAGTTTCCTTCCAGTCATTTGAGTTTTTTACTCTATCCAAAGGTTTTCAACAGTTATAATTCTAAATTCGACTTATTATTAAATAACCACTGTTAGCATTGTCTCTACGCTACAACCGACGCTTCGAGTACAAATTCAAAAAATGCTTATACTTTCACTAAAATATTACTTTTATGTTTATTAAAATGGCACTATACCATGACTATACCTTATCCTTTGTTAAGCTTATCTGTTGAGTGGTTGTGGTTGAAAAATACCATGCGTTAACGTGGTAATATGGGCTTAACCGTGCACCGTGATACCCTTGAATCTGCTTATTATGTGTCTGCAATGTTCGTTGACAAAAACTCTCTAGTTACCCTCTGATTAATAAGATTTAATAGGAAGATAAGTATTCACGGTACCATTCAATTATTGATGCAAGGAGTAAGACATTTGTCAATTTAGTATAAAAATTAAGAATGTGACGATAGGATGACATCCACGGAAACGTAATTTTAACACATACCTAGTTAATAATTATGTTATACATTTTACGCGAACTTACTTAACTGTTATAGCCACTATTTAATTAGGTAATTAGTGTAATTACGTTATATAGTAATAAGATTGATGGTAGTAAAAAAAGTCTACTTTAAGAGGGTTCAAGGCGCAGGATTATCATTTTATTAAGATGTAAACACTGTTTTATGACTGATATATTGTTTCAAAAATAATAAATAGGCACTGCTTAATAAAGTGAGCTTCGTTATACTATTTACATGCAATAACTTTAAAATTATTTTTTCATGGTATTTAAACTTAGACCTTTGCTGCTTTCATTTACTTATTATGGATTACACCTATTTAAAAAATTGACTTACTCGTTTGATGTCGTAACAGTAACAGCAGATTTCAAATGAACTGACGTCAAATGCCTCGCGATAGATCCTGTAGTACCATGACGACACGGAAACTCATTGTTTGTCCGATCCTTGCAGAGACTACATAAAGTTGAATCTCCGACTCTGGTGGCATATCTCCACATCAAACTTTTCTTCGTTGTTAAGAGTTTCAAACATTAACAGTAACAATACAAAAAATTAACAAAACAACAAGACAATAACTTTTAAATTCACCGCTAAAGTAAAATGTCAAGGCCTTCAAGTGTTGATCAACTGGGATCTTACAAGTGACTAATTGAAATAAACTAAAATTCTAAACTGCCTCATCCAGATTAAATAAAAAATCATAAAATGTAAAAATAACACATCGCTCACTTCACTCAGCTTCACGTACAAAAGGCTGCTCGTAAATTTTACTGTCTTTATTACCACGTGGTGGAACTGCGCTTATTATTTGCAAAATACCACCACAGTAAGATAGCTGAGCTCGTTCGTCAAACAATACAGTGCTATAAAGGAATATACTATCTAAAAGTATTATTTAATGTACCGAAACTGATAAGAACTGCAGCTGTCATTTTTTTTGTCTTAGCCGTGGCCCCGCGCACATGTGTGCATATTTTTTGCCTGGAGTATAATAGTCATCATAAACTTGCTCTTTTGTTCACCTACACTCCTGTTTGTCTTGTTTACATTTAAGATTACGTTATATGCTTACATAAGAGCAAGCTTAAATATTAATTAATTAAAGCCACTTGGTAGGTTTTCATTTTCATACATAATAAATGAAAGAATAAATGTGAAAACCTTAAGAATAACATAATAATGCTTGATCAGAAATATATGGCTAAGCGTCGTGTTGCTGAATTTCATCAGAACTATTGTCCCGGATCCGTAAGTTCACATTTTTGACACATTTGTTTTGAAGTACATATGTTGCGATGTGGCTAAGGCGTATCGTTTGCCAAATCTAACGATTAATTTCGAATTGGTTGAATCGATTAGGCCCTATGGACAAGGAGGCGCTTAAACAAATATACGATTTCTATCAACTTACTGAAATGTCATTTGAATCGAAATTACACTCTGCCACAGCACTAGTTTAAAAATAAAAATTAATGATAAATGGTTTAATAAGTAAATCTTGCGTTATAAATTAATATCGTAAAATACTTACTAACGAAGATCCGCAAAAATGTAACATGTTTTAGATTATGTTTAAAGTAAGGGAAATATTATTTTTCTACTTGTCGATTGTAATCTGTCAATTAGGACACCACAGACTAAACTATAAGTGCTAACTTTTCAGTGTTGGATACTCTATGGCAGTTCCGACTCAACTATAATAATATATGTACTTAATCTCATTATAGTTGACTTTAAGTTAACTGTAATAATTTCAAAAATAGAACATCATACAACTTATATACTAATTTGCGATACCTGGCAAATTTTTCTGCATCTGAAATACATTTTTTTTATTTGTGGCGTTATCGGCCAATCAGAGACGGTTGTTACAAATAATTGGTTACTAGGTAATTCGATGTTGATACAACGGTGAACGACGCTATTAACATTAATTTAAACTTGCATGAATGATGATATTTCCGTCCATTGATGATGAAGATGATGACTCGTAGAAAAAGTATTGTATACAATAGTAATATAATTAAGTTTTTCACTCTCGTACCGTACTGTTAGGCCACTCAGCAAAGCTTCGTGGCCTAAACATGGTACTCGACTGAAAAGCTTTGTATTATATCGCGATTGTATAAAATACTATTTTAAGTACTTGATTTTTTTAACCATTATTACAGGATTTTACGTTTTGTGGACGCTGTCATGTGTGAAAAAGAGGTTCTTATACTTCTTACAGCTCTGGGACAATAGTTACTCCATACTATACTAAACTGTCACCACATACAGTTTTAAGTTAGTGTCAAGTATTTGAGGATTCTGACGGCACATGTCAAAAAATAAACAATATTAAGACGTAACGTAACACACGTTGACATTTACCATACAGGTATATAGATAGTGTAAGGCATCGGACAGTTTGCTAGTTTTAATTTCAATAAAATCGGAAACAGAATAACGCCGTAAATCACTTAATCTTCTCTTATAAAATAAACTCCCGGGGAGCCGCGTCTGTCTGTGTGTTCGTGATAAACTCAAAAACTGAACGGGTTTTCATATGGTTTTCACTTATGAATAGAGTAATTCTTGAGGAAAGTTCAGGTATATAATTTGTTAAAGTTTTGTTTGAATTGGTTGAAATATGACGATATTTTCTAACCGAGTTGGACAAAATCCCGCTGGCTGAGAGCTTTAATCGAAAACGCTGCCGAAACCGTTTGAGCTATATCAAAATAATGTATTGGAAAATTGTGTCTCTCTAATAGGTCTACAAAAACGTCCGCGATGGCATATGTCTATCTTTTACGGATAACTTATTATAACAATTTTTATCATAATCCCCGTGCGTAGCCGGGGAGAGCCGCTAGTTATATGTATTGTATAAAAATCGAAGCAAAACATAAATATAAGTTTAATTCATATGTAAAAAAAATTTCGTCCAGTATTAAGTATAGGTATTAAGTGATAATTCAATAATAGTCATGATTTGGTTTTCTCCCGGGCGAGTTAAATCTACAAAACGTACGATAAGTACTCTGCACACGAACTTAGTTCGGGCGGCGGCGTGTCACGGCCCGCGGCGTGTCACGTGAATCCGGGCGCTAAGGCAAGTACGTACGTACGTGCGTACGAGGTACGTACCTTGCCGTGTTCGTGAAATTCGTGATCTTAGTACCGCCGGTGTTAAGATCACGTAGCTACGGTTCGGCGTGAATCACGTGTATCCAGAGCCCTAGCAGTAACCAAGGTAGAGCTGATGCTGAACCCTGGCTATTCCTAAGGGAACTCGGGTTTCGTGCAACATAGGCAAACGCTGTTTTCGTCATCGGACTTGTATTGATGAGTACTTGAGTGAGCAGTAACCAAGGTAGAGCTGATGCTGAACCCTGGCTATTCCTAGGCGAACTCGGGTTACGTGCAACATAGGCAAACGCTGTTTTCGTCATCGGACTTGTATTGTTGAGTACTTGTGTGAGCAGTAACCAAGGTAGAGCTGATGCTGAACCCTGGCTTTTCCCAGGGGAACGCGGGTTTGGAGTAACATAGGCAAGGACTGTTTTCGTCATCGGACTTGTTTTGATGAGTACTTATGTGAGCAGTAACCAAGGTAGAGCTGATGCTGAACCCTGGCTATTCCTAAGGGAACTCGGGTTTCGTGCAACATAGGCAAACGCTGTTTTCGTCATCGGACTTGTATTGATGAGTACTGGTGTGAGCAGTAACAAAGGTAGATCTGATGCTGAACCCTGACTATTCCTAGGGGAACTCGGGTTTCGTGCAACATACGCAAACGCTGTTTTCGTCATCGGACTTGTCTTGATGAGTACTTGAGTGAGCAGTAACCAAGGTAGAGCTGATGCCGAACCCTGGCTGTTCCTAAGGGAACTCGGGTTTCGTGCAACATAGGCAAACGCTGTTTTCGTAATCGGACTTGTCTTGATGAGTACTGGTAAAGCTGATGTTGAACCCTTGCTGTACCTAGGCGAACATAGGTTTGGTGCAACATAGACAAACCCGGTTTTCGTTATAGGCCCTGCCTTAATGAGGACTTGGGTGCGCAGTACCCAAGCCAGCGCTGTAGCTGAGACCTGGTGGTACCTAGGGGAACTCAGGTTCGGTGCAATATAAATAAACGCTGTTTTCTGTTCATAGTATTTTTCGTGTGATATATCTTAGACTTGTCTTTATGACTGGTACTTGGTTGAGTTGAGTAGTACCATAGAATCTGTCAAACTATTTCTGTTGATTGTTGTGAATTCTATAAAGATCGTTTGAAACAGAAATACTTTTCTGGTGGCAATCAAGCATACAGCCCGTCTGATAGTAAGTAGTAGTAGTAGTAGTAATACACTTTATTGTACAAAGATAAGAACACACACAGTAAAGAAAAAAAGAACACACACATCATACCGCAAGTAAGTAGTTACCGCAGTCTATGGACGCTAGGAACTCCAGTATTCTCTTTATTCTCTGTGTTACTATTAGTGAAATCGACTGTACTTAATTTTGATATTCAAATGGATATACATACGTATTTTTTTTATAAATAAATAAAGTGTTTCATGTATGGCAAATTAATAAATTTGTTCTACTTGATGTTAATATTCACTTCTGGTAGGATTTTTGTTTAGTTAATATTATGTTTTTATGCCTAACTTGACATTGCAAGAAATATTTCTATATTATAATACACTGAAACCAGAGTTGCCCTAGGTACCGCCAGGGCTCAGCTACAGCGCTGTCTTGGCTACTGCGCACCCGTCCTCGTCAAGACAAGTCCGATGACGGAAACAGCGTTTGCCTGGGTTACACTAAACCCCAGTTTCCCTAGATGCAGCCAGGGTTCAGCATCAGCTGGACTTCGGGTACTGCTCAATCGAGTACTCATCTAGACAAGTCCGATGACGAAAACAGCGTTTGCCTGTGTTACACTAAACCCGAGTTCCCCTAGGTGCAGCCAGGGTTCAGCATCAGCTGGACTTTGGGTACTGCTCACTCGAGTACTCATCAAAAAAAGTCCGATGACGAAAACAGCGTTTGCCTGGGTTACACTAAACCCGAGTTCCCCTAGGTGCAGCCAGGGTTCAGCATCAGCTGGACTTTGGGTACTGCTCACTCGAGTACTCATCAAGACAAGTCCGATGACGAAAACAGCGTTTGCCTGTGTTACACTAAACCAGAGTTCCCCTAGGTGCAGCCAGGGTTCAGCATCAGCTGGACTTTGGGTACTGCTCACTCGAGTACTCATCAAGAGAAGTCCGATGACGAAAACAGCGTTTGCCTGGGTTACACTAAACCCGAGTTCCCCTAGGTGCAGCCAGGGTTCAGCATCAGCTGGAATTCGGGTACTGCTCACTCGAGTACTCATCAAGACAAGTCCGATGACGAAAACAGCGTTTGCCTGTGTTACACTAAACCCGAGTTCCCCTAGGTGCAGCCAGGGTTCAGCATTAGCTGGACTTTGGGTACTGCTCACTCGAGTACTCATCAAGAGAAGTCCGATGACGAAAACAGCGTTTGCCTGGGTTACACTAAACCCGAGTTCCCCTAGGTGCAGCCAGGGTTCAGCATCAGCTGGAATTCAGGTACTGCTCACTCGAGTACTCATCAAGACAAGTCCGATGACGAAAACAGCGTTTGCCTGTGTTACACTAAACCAGAGTTCCCCTAGGTGCAGCCAGGGTTCAGCATCAGCTGGACTTTGGGTACTGCTCACTCGAGTACTCATCAAGAGAAGTCCGATGACGAAAACAGCGTTTGCCTGGGTTACACTAAACCCGAGTTCCCCTAGGTGCAGCCAGGGTTCAGCATCAGCTGGAATTCGGGTACTGCTCACTCGAGTACTCATCAAGACAAGTCCGATGACGAAAACAGCGTTTGCCTGTGTTACACTAAACCCGAGTTCCCCTAGGTGCAGCCAGGGTTCAGCATTAGCTGGACTTTGGGTACTGCTCACTCGAGTACTCATCAAGACAAGTCCGATGACGAAAACAGCGTTGGCCTGTGTTACACTAAACCCGAGTTCCCCTAGGTGCAGCCAGGGTTCAGCATTAGCTGGACTTTGGGTACTGCTCTCTCGAGTACTCATCAAGACAAGTCCGATGACGAAAACAGCGTTTGCCTGGGTTACACTAAACCCGAGTTCCGCTAGGTGCAGCCAGGGTTCAGCATCAGTTGGACTTTGGGTACTGCTCACTCGAGTACTCATCAAGACAAGTCCGATGACGAAAACAGCGTTTGCCTGTGTTACACTAAACCAGAGTTCCCCTAGGTGCAGCCAGGATTCAGCATCAGCTGGACTTTGGGTACTGCTCACTCGAGTACTCATCAAGAGAAGTCCGATGACGAAAACAGCGTTTGCCTGGGTTACACTAAACCCGAGTTCCCCTAGGTGCAGCCAGGGTTCAGCATCAGCTGGAATTCGGGTACTGCTCACTCGAGTACTCATCAAGACAAGTCCGATGACGAAAACAGCGTTTGCCTGTGTTACACTAAACCCGAGTTCCCCTAGTTGCAGCCAGGGTTCAGCATCAACTGGACTTCGGGTACTGCTTACTCAAGTACTCATCAAGACAAGTCCGATGACGAAAACAGCGTTTGCCTGTGTTACACTAAACCCGAGTTCCCATAGGTGCAGCCAGGGTTCAGCATCAGCTGGACTTTTGGTACTGCTCACTCGAGTACTCATCAATAAAAGTCCGATGACGAAAACAGCGTTTGCCTGTGTTACACTAAACCCGAGTTCCCTTAGGTGCAGCCAGGGTTCAGCATCAGCTGGACTTCGGGTACTGCTCACTCGAGTACTCATCAAGACAAGTCCGATGACGAAAATAGCGTTTGCCTGTATTACACTAAACCCGAGTTCCCCTAGGTGCAGCCAGGGTTCAGCATCAGCTAGACTTCGGGTACTCATCAAGACAAGTCCGATAAAAAAAAGCAGCGTTTGCCTGTGTTACACCTGAGCTAGCAGGAGCCTATCATAACTATAAGTATTTAGTTGGTATTTATTTGGTATTGAAAATTGAACCTTATTTTATCTACAGCAGTTTCCATCAAACAGAAACGCGCAAATATCACACAGTGCCGCCGTAGGTAACGATCGTATGTTATTTCGTTCGGAGTAATGTGTGCTTTATGAGCGAGGTACATGATTTAAACTCGCACGATATGCTCTATAAGGGAAAGCAAATAAAACCCAATATAAGGCTTACCCTTATGGCGTTAGGCTGAGCCGATGATAAGGGTTTTGAAAGGGTATTGGGCTATTTTAGGTAAGCGCTTTCGTTAGGGCTTTAAAAGCAAAATGAAAGGGTATCGCGTCAAAAGGGTAGGGTAAGTTAAGCCTAACGAAATACCCATACAAAACCCCGTATAAGGGATAGCGGGCCGGTCCCTGGTTATATCTATTCTTAATGTGTATATATATCTATGTAGTGTATAGGTACAGTAGTTTTGTTTTTTTTTTTTTTTTACATATTTCACTTCTTAGATTGATTATCGGCTAATAATTTTGCCTTTCTACGCGTCATTATAATCGTCGGTCCATCGGAATCATGTGCTTGTTGATTATCTGCCTTAGGGCCGTTATCATAAGACTGGTTTTCACATGGTTCCGAGTGACCTATATCATTGCAGGCAACCTTGAACTCGGCGCCGCAGTCAGCTGATGGCTGGTGCGGCTCGCACTTCGAGGATGCCGGCTCCTCACCGCCCATACATTTTATCAAGTGACGACGATTGCGTCGGAATTTACCCCCCACTTTATTCTGAACTATGTAAGATCGAGGAGTCGCGGCTTTGCTCACTACGGTGGCACGCGTCCTAGATTTTCCTTCTACACATACTACGTTATCACCAGGCTTAAGTGGAGGTAATTCCTTGCAATGTAAGTCGTATCTTGTCTTGGCCTTATGCTGATTAAGTAACATTGTGTCATGTTCAGACGAGTCAACAAGTTGAGGCTTTAACAATTCTGGGTGAACTGGTAGCTTACATCTTAATCTACGACTCATCAAAAGTTGCGCAGGGGAGCTCAACCCGTCCCGGGGCGTATTCCGGTAATTTAAGAGTGCCAAATAAAAATCGCCATCACTTAAAAGTGATTTTTTGAGCATTAATTTAACTGTTTGAACTGATCTTTCACTTTTTCCATTAGCTTGGGAATAATTTGGCGATGATGTCACGTGATTGAAATCCCAATTTTGTGTAAACACTTTGAAATCGCGGCTGCTAAATTGGGTTCCATTGTCTGTTATCAAAGTCTCGGGTATTCCGTGGCGTGCAAATATTTCCTTTATATTATTTATCACCATGTTGGAGGAAATATTTGGTAAACTGCACACTTCAACATAGTTGGAATAATAATCCACCAAAATTAGAAAGTATTTTTTTCTTATTTCGAAAATATCTGCACCAACTTTTTCCCACGGCAGTTTAGGTATAGTGAGGGGCAAAAGCGGCTCCTTAGACGGGGCGTTTGAGCACTCCTGACAGGTAGCACATCGTCTCACCATGAGTTCGATGTCACGTGACATGTTAGGCCAGTACATCACTTGTCTCGCGCGCCGTTTGCATCGGTCTATGCCCATATGGCCCTCGTGTACTATATTTAACATTGTTGATCTCAGAGCTCGCGGTATCAACACAGACATATTTTTAAAAATCACCCCATTAACTATATACAATTCTTCTCTAAACGACCAGTATATCTTGAGATCAGATGCCACTTGCGACTTATGGTCGGGCCAGCCCATATTAATATACTCGGTTAACTTTACAATTTCGGAATCACGTTGTGATTCTTTTTTAATTAATGACAGTTTTGCATTCGAGATAGGCATATTATTAACTATTAATTGTATTTGATGCACGTTATTATTATGTATTTCTTCACTGTAAAGGTCCGGCAAAGGCGCTCGAGACAATGTGTCCGGTATATACATATACTTTCCAGGCTTATAATTAACAACTAAATCGTAATGCTGTAGACGCAGCATCATACGTTGCAAGCGTGCCGGGACAGACATAAGAGGTTTCTTAAAAATGCTCTCTAAAGGTTTGTGGTCAGATTCAACGGTTACTTTGTCCCTGCCAAATATATATTGGTGGAATCGTTCACAAGCGAAAACAATCGCGAGCAATTCTTTTTCAACTTGCGCGTACCGGCGCTGTGCGTCTGTGAGCGTGCGCGAGGCAAACTCCACGGGCCGCCCGCCCTGCAGCAGCACCGCGCCCAGCGCGTCGCGCGACGCGTCCACCGACAGCGTCACCGGCGCCGCCACGTCGTACAGCGCCAGCACGCCGGCCCCACAAACACACTCCTTCAACTCCTTAAACGCCCCTTGTTCCGCGGGCCCCCATTGCCAGTTATTCTCTTTTTTGAGTAAGTTAGTCAAAGGTGTCGCTCGTTGTGAATAATTAGGTATGAACTTCGACAAATAATTAACCGCTCCGAGAAAACGTTCTAAACTCTTTCTATCGCCCGGCGGTGGCATTTGACTTATTGCCCTAATTTTCTCACTATCTGGTCTCATACCGTCAGCGTCAAAAATGTGCCCTAAATAAGTAACTTGTTGAACAGCAATTTTACACTTGTCCTTGTTAAATTTGAGATTTATCTCTCTCGCTCGGTTTAATAATGCATGTAATCTCTCATCATGTTCCCGTTTAGTCTTACCCCATACAATTATATCGTCTATAAAACTATCTACGCCTTCAAGATCTTCAAGAAGTTGCCGCATTTTGGCATGGAAAACCTCCGAGGAACAGTTAATTCCAAACGGTAAACGGAGGAACTGATATCTCCCAAATGGAGTTGCAAATGTACAAAGGTCCGCGCTTTCCTCGTCCAGCTGCACGGCCCAGAAACCCGAATTAGCGTCCAGCACCGAGAAGTAGGTGGCGCCTCGCAGGCGCGTGGCCAGCTCCGTCAGTGAGGACAGCTGGTAGTGCGCGCGGCGCACCGCGACGTTCAACGCACGCGGGTCGAGACATACGCGAATACCGTTATTCTTCTTTGCCACAAGTACTAAAGGATGGACCCATTTTGTCGGATGTGACACCTTCCTAATCACTCCTAATTCCTCCATTTTTTTTAATTCGTCCGACAACCTGTCCCTCAACCCTAGAGGTATCTTCCTATTGGCACATATAACCGGCGGAACCGATTTGTCAACAACAATGTGATATTTGCCTGGTAAACAACCCAAACCTTTAAAGAGATCAGAATAAGACGCTAAGTTTATGGCATAAACTCGTTTTACCATACCCATTTCCTCACAAGAGTCTCGTCCCAGCACACTTTGGCATTTCATGTTAGCAATTGCGAAATGCAAAGGATAAGATTTATTTTTATACAAAAAAGTTATATCACACTCGCCTACAATAGGAATTTCATTATTGGTATATGATTCTAAATTGACTTCAACCGGTTGTAACATTTGTTCATTAAATCCCAGCGATAAAAACTTTTCTAAAGACATCACATTCATATCTGCACCAGAATCAAGTTTAAAACGCTCGGCTCCACCACTCTCACACAATAAGGTCTCAAACCATTGACTTTTCTTTTTATTACTTTTCACCATATCCACGTAAAACGGTTCTAGCTCGCCGGAACCACTGCTATACGAGTCGTTCTGTTCGATCTCATACACTTTTTTAACTCCGTTGTCAGTGTGAACAAAACGAGACTTACACATTCTGGAGAAGTGTCCACGATTCCCACACGTAAAACAAGTAGCGTACGAGGCGGGACATTCCCGGTTGTCACAACGCGTTCCGCCGCAGCCCGCGCACTCGCTCGGCGGGCCGCGCGCGCCGCCGCCGCGCCCGCGCCCGCGCCGCGCGCCGGCCGCCGCCGCCTCCGCCTCGCGCGCGCCTCGCCACACCATGCACCTGCACTGCACTTGAACACTCGACACTTTTACTAATCTGTTTGCCGCTCTCTTGCGACACTTCCTCGGCTTGGCACAACTTAACCGCTTTAGTTAAATTGAGATCGTCACCAGTCTCTTCGGAGGCGTGGGTTCGTATCCCACCGCTGCCACCATGTAGTGTTCAATGAAACAGCACGAGTCCATGACAACAACTGATTTATTCAGTCATAAGAGGGTACATCTCAAAACCTATAGATACCCACAACAACATCTATACATTATAATGCAGTTATTGCTGATTTACAACAGATAGACTGGATTAGTGTGCTCGGTAATCCTGATGTAGACGAAGTAACTAATACATTCTTATATGTAGTAAATAAAACCATGGAAAAACACACAAGATACACTAAACTTTCTCGGAGGAAACAAAATTTGAAACCATGGATAACTCCAGGGTTATTAAGATGTCTAAAAAATAGAGATAAGTTACATCAAAAACTCAAATTAGACCCTAATAACTTGATTGTATCTATTACATATAAGAGGTATAGGAACACTTGCAACAATCTTCTTAAAAATTTGAAAAGAGCCTATCAAAGATCACAAATTAATGAACATAAAAATAACCTAAAAGAACAATGGAAAGTTATTAAACAAGTTTGTCACCTTAAGCCTAGCACAGATACACAAAATGATATTCTTAATATTAAATCTACTCCGCAGGACTCACTTGATTATATAAACAGATATTTTACTAGTATAGGAAAACTCTTAGCCTGTGACACCATTAACAGAACCGGTGTATCGGAGGAACTACGAGCACAAAACCTAGTGCCAAAGGTATCCCCCGTCAACTCTATGGTTATGCTAGATACAGATGAACTAGAAGTGAAATACTTTATAAAAAATCTTAAAAATAGTGCTTCTACTGGATGGGATGGTATTTCCTCATTTTTCCTAAAGCAGGCCGTGGATACGTTGGCACTACCTATAACTATCATATGTAATTTGTGCTTAAGAACTGGTAAGTTCCCCGACGCACTGAAAAAGTCAGTGGTTATTCCCATATACAAGGCTGGGGACAGAGACTGTATCTCAAATTATAGACCCATATCCTTATTGCCAACGCTTGCAAAAATATTAGAAAAAATTATAAATACATACATACATACATACATACATACATACATACAATCACGCCTGTTTCCCAGAGGGGTAGGCAGAGATCACGGATTTCCATTTACTACGATCCTGACAAACCACTTTCGCTTCACACACTTTCATAACATTTCTCATACACGCTCGTCGGTTTCGAGTACTTCTGACCTGGCCTCTTTGCAATATTTCCCCGATTTGATCAAGAAAAGTTCGCCTAGGTCTTCCACTACCAACTGACCCTTCCACTCCTTTTTCATATACTTTCTTCGTTAATCTCCTCTCATCCATCCTCTCTACATGCCCAAACCACCTTAACATACCCATCTCAATCTTTGTCACCACATCTACATCCACTCCACACTTCTCTCTTATCACGCTATTTCTGATCCTATCACTCAACTTTACACCAGTCATGCTTCTTAACGCTCTCATTTCTACGGCATTCACTTGACTTTGAAGTCTTTTCTCCCACACCCAACTTTCACTACCATACATAAGTGTAGGCACCAAAACTCCTCTATGCACCGCCAGACGTGCTTTTTGCGACACTTTCTGGCTGCCCATAAAAGCGTTTAGTGCTCCATTCACTCTATTCCCAGCATTCACTCTCCTTTCAATATCTTTTCCATGTTTACCGTCCCTTGTAAACAACGTTCCCAAATACACAAACTCTTTCACTTGTTCCAAACTTTCATTATCGATCTCAATTTCACAATCTGTCATAATCTCATCTCTTTCAAATACCATTACTTTCGTCTTACTGACATTCATTCTCATTCCTTTCCTCTCGAAGGATGCATGCACTCTTGTCACCATCAGTTGTAACTCCTCGGCCGACGACGCAAGTAATACTAGGTCATCGGCATATAGGAGACATTTGACCAGTAACCCTTCCATTCTCAACCCACAATCATAATATTTCAGATCTTGCAAACAACTATCCATGAATAAATTAAACAGCCACGGCGACGCTACACATCCCTGTCTAACACCCTTTTCGATGCTAAACCACTCAGTGTATGACCCGTTTATTCTCACGCAAGCACTGGAATCCTCATAAAGAGATTTCAGTGCTTGAACGAGTTGACTGCCTACTCCATACATGGACACTACCGACCACAATTCATTCCTCATCACTCTATCATACGCCTTTTCCAAGTCCACGAAAGCGCAATAGACCTTTTGACCTTTGGCCAAAAACTTTTCGGCTATGCATCGTAAGGAAAAGACTTGATCCGAACATCCCATACCCTTTCTAAATCCCGCCTGTGCATCCCATACTTTATCGTCGGTTACTCTCACTACTCTCTCAATCAACACTTTCGCATACAGTTTTCCGACGATGCTGAGTAAGCTAATGCCCCTGTAGTTTTTGCAGTCCAGTCGTGAGCCTTTTCCCTTGTAAAGAGGAACGATGACGGCCTTGCACCAGTCCTTAGGTACCCGGCCGGTACTGAAGCACAAATTGAAAAGGCGATACAACTGACTCGCTACAATGCCCTGTCCAGCCTTCAGCATCTCGGCGGAGACCTTGTCATATCCTGCAGCCTTACCTGATTTCATACCTTTCAATGCTTTCACAATCTCATCCATGCTAATTTCATCCATTGATAAGTTTCCATTCAAACCTGAGGTTAGCATATTTGCTTCCTCCCTTTCAAACAAGCTTTCAAAATACTCCTGCCATCTCTTTAGAATACATTCTTCCCCATTCAGCAAACTTCCATTCGAATCTTTCACCGATTTTAGCTCAGAGTCTGAACTCTTACCTCTGGCTAGGCGAACGGATTTCCAGAAGAACTTTATGTTCGTCTGAAAATCTTGCGACAATCTTTCATCCATTTGATCATTAAGTTCATCTTTCTTTCTTTTAACTAATTCTTTCACACGCACTTTCATACTTCTATAGTTATCCTTCGCTACATTCACCTCATCAAAAGAGGCTTTATGGGCTCTTTGATTAGCTCGTGCTGCTAACCAATCCCGCCATAGCTTCTTCTTCTCACATACCGCCTCTTGCACTTCCTTATCGAACCACACATTCTTCACCTTTCCTCCTTTGTTCCTTTTACTCACACCACACACTACCCTAGCCACACTTACAACTTTATTTTTAAAGTTGCTCCATAATTCTTTAATTATAAATACAAGGTTAAAAAACTATCTCGAAGCAAATAATCTATTAAGTAACAATCAACATGGTTTTAGAGTGGGTAAATCTACGGAAGACGCAGTTATACAACTAACTAATCATATTGTTGATAAACTTGATCGTAACAAAAAATGTATCGGGATATTTTTAGACATAAAAAAAGCATTTGATACAGTCTCTGTCCCATTGCTTCTTAAAAAATTGGAAAATATTGGTATACGAGGCACGCCGTTGCAACTCTTCAATAATTACCTCAAAAATAGGTCACAACTTGTAAGAGTTGGAGATTTTTGTAGTAAAGAAGAAAATGTAGAATACGGCGTGCCGCAAGGTAGTGTCCTGGGTCCAACATTATTCCTCATTTACATTGATGAACTATGTCGTCTAAAAATGGATAATGGTCAAATAATATCGTTTGCTGACGACACCGCTTGTTTGTATCATGGGGATACTTGGGCTGAGGTCAACAACTTGGCACAAAACGGTTTCAACCAGGTTAATGAGTGGCTGTCCTATAATCTTCTTACATTAAATTATGACAAAACCAAATATTTAACATTTAGCATCAAAAATAACAAGCAAGCACTATGTAAGGACATAACACTTAAAATACATACTTGCCAGAATGACATAAACTGTCCCAACTTATGCCAGTCTATAGCCGAAACACCATGTATAAGGTACTTGGGAGTTCTAGTGGACAAAAATCTGTCTTGGCGTCAGCATGTCTCAAACCTCGCGGGAAAAATTAGAAAGCTCATTTTCATTTTTAAAAACCTTAGGCATGTCTGTGACAGGAAGCTTTTGTTGTCCATCTATTACGCTCTTTGTCAATCTGTTACCACCTACTGTATTGCTGTGTGGGGAGGAGCGTCAAAAACTTCAATACTTACACTTGAAAGAGCACAGCGTTCAGTCCTTAAGGTTCTAACATTTAATAAATTTCAATACCCAACAACAGCACTTTACCAGGACACCTTAGTTCTCACAGTTAGACAGCTTTTTATTAAGCAGTTGCTAACCAGACAGCACAAAAATACTCCATCTTCGCCATCAAACGAGAAGGAGAAACGACATCGTTTATATAATCCCGTCGCATAAAACTAAATTTTCAAAAAAATTCGCGTATGTACTCGGCCCAACTTTATACAATAAAATAAGTAAACAAATTCAGTTGCGATCACTCAATTTACACACATTAAAAAAGTCACTAAAACAGTATTTGCAAGAATTAACTTACGACAACACAGAAAAGTTGCTGGAAATCTTAGTATAACACACACACACACACACACACACACACACACACACACACACACACACACACACACACACACACACACACACACACACACACACACACACACACACACACACACACACACACACACACACACACACACACACACACACACACACACACACACACACACACACACACACACACACACACACACACACACGCACACGCACGCACGCACATACACACGCACACATCTCTTCCGTAAATTCATAATTCACACCACACATGATTATGATGATGATGTGATCTATTATTCTTCATTAGGTCAAGAATCTTCCTCTTTTCACTATCCTGGGTTTATCTTGTATACTTAAATTAAATAGTATTATTGATCTTATAAAATTTATCTTCACTTTCTGCGTACACTACATGTTTACTCCTAACTCGGCCTAGCGACCGCCGCATTCCAGTGGATTTTTTGTTAAGGTTCGCGATATTGTTATTTATAGGTATAAGTTTCATTTAGTTACTCATTTAATAATGTGTTAGTTTAATAAGTTATATTACAGACTTGAATGTAAAAAACAAGTGGTGAGTTCGGTGAATACTGGCCCACCGTAATACAGTTTATACTAGTACTAGCTTTTACCCGCGGCTTCGCCCGCGTAATAAAAGTATTCTTATTGAAACGTTTACAAAAAATAAGATTTTCATTTGGATCCGTAGGTTTCTTTGTAGGTACATCTGTCCGCGATTATTTCGACTGGAGGGCCATTGTAACTGATCTATTTGCTGTACGGTCCGGTTTTGGCTGACTGTACCTTACACATATTAATATTGTTTTAAAAGAAATTCTTGCAATGATTGTAGAATTGTTACACAGCGACCACAGCGTAGGTGCGAATATGTATGTATTTTACCTATATAAATATTTATACTGGGGAAACTTCATACAACCCACATAGCCAGTATCTCGACGCTATGGTCGGTAGGGTAAAAAGTACTTCCTTGCATTATCGCTTACAATTTTTTCCATTTTGCTTATACTTATTGCAAACGTAAACATATAAAAGGCAAGCAAACAACGATCTTCTTACAGCACATTGAATGTAATAGTTTACGGATGCAGGATACTCGCCGATGCCTACTTACTAATACCTTCCCACTGGGCCACCTGCATTTTACACTGCCTAAATATCGATTGCCGACCGATTATTCCGACCCCAATCCCTATTCTTATCCCCGTCCCTATCTCTATCTTTGTCCCTGTCCCCGTCCCTCCCCTATCCCTATCCCCGTCCCCGTCCCCTATTTTTATCCCTATTTCTATCCCTATCCCTATCCCGATCCCGATCCCGATCCCTATCCCCACCCCTACCCCTACCCCTACCCCTACCCCTATCCTTATCCCAATCCCTATCCCTATCCCTATCCCTATCCCTATCCCTATCCATATCCATATCCCTATCCCTATCCCTATCCCTATCCCTATCCCTATCCCTATCCCTATCCCTATCCCTATCCATATCCCTATCCCTATCCATATCCCTATCCCTATCCCTATCCCTATCCCAATCCCAATCCCTATCCCTATCCCTATCCCTATCCCTATCCCAATCCCAATGCCTATCCCGAACCCTATCCCTATCCCTATCCATATCCCTATCCCTATCCCAATTCCAATTCCAATTCCAATTCCAATTCCAATTCCAATTCCAATTCCAATTCCAATTCCAATTCCAATTCCAATTCCAATCCCTATCCCTATCCCTATCCCTATCCCTATCCCTATCCCTATCCCTATCCCTAACCCTATCCCTATCCCTATCCCTATCCCTATCCCAATCCCAATCCCAATCCCAATCCCAATCCCAATCCCAATCCCAATCCCAATCCCAATCCCTATGCCTATGCCTATGCCTATGCCTATCCATATCCATATCCCTATCCCTATCCCTATCCCTATCCCTATCCCAATCCCAATCCCAATCCCAATCCCTATCCCTATCCCTATCCCTATCCCTATCCCTATCCCTAACCCTATCCCGTTCCTGTCCCTGTCCCTGTCCCTGACCCTGTCCCTGTCTCTGTCCCTGTCCCTGTCCCTGTCCCTGTCCCTGTCCCTGTCCCTGTCCCTGTCCCTGTCCCTGTCCCTGTCCCTGTCCCTGTCCCTGTCCCTGTCCCTGTCCCTGTCCCTGGCCCTGTCCCTGTCCTTGCCCCTGTCAAATTATCATGCTAGGAGGTGAACTTTGAAAAATCCTTTCTTAGTGCTCCTCTAAGGAACTTCCGTGTCAATTTGAAATCTCTTGAACCAGAAGTAAAGATAAAACTATACTTATGGCTATTTTGGATATTTTAACCCCATTGCACAATAACAGGGGAGAAAATTTCTTTTCCACCTCATTAGATTTAAAAATCGTTGTAAGTATTTATCGTGATCAGCGACCCGATAAACCATAAAAACGATACCCATATTGTGTTTTTGACTTTACCCCCTTTGCACCCCTTTAGGGGTCAAATTTTCAAAAAACCTGTAACATGTATTTAGTCATATGTCTTTAGGAATCCTCCTGTGAAGTTTCGAATAAAATAGTCAAACTAATCTTGTTTCCCCATACAAACTTTGAACCCCCATTTCACCCTTTTAAGAGGAGAATTTTGAAAAATCCTTTCTTAGTGCTCCTCTACGCCATATAAGGAACCTATGTGCCAAATTTGAAATCTCTAGGACCAGCGGTTTCGGCTGTGTGTTGATATGTCAGTCAGTCAGTCAGCTTCTTCTTTTATATATTTAGATTTAAACCCCATTGCACCACAACAGGGGAGAAGGTATTTCACTCCCGCCTCGTTAGATTTTAAAAACGTTGTATTTATCGTGATCAGCGACCCGATAAACCATAAAAACGATACCCATATTGATTTTTTGACTTTATCACCCCCTTTTCACCCTTTTAGGGGTGAAATTTTCAAAAAACCTGAAACACGTATTCAGTCATATGTCTTAAGGAATCTTCCTGTGAAGTTTCGAATAAAATAGTCAAACTAATCTTGTTTCCCCATACAAACTTTGAACCCCCATTTGACCCCCTTAGGAGGTGAATTTTGGAAAATCTGTTCTTAGTGCTCCTCTACACTATATAAGGAACCTACGTGCCAAATTTGAAATCTCTAGGACCAGCGGTTTCGTCTGTGCGTTGATATGTCAGTCAGTCAGTCAGTCAGTCAGTCAGTCAGTCAGTCAGTCAGTCAGTCAGTCAGTCAGTCAGCTTCTTCTTTTATATATTTAGACGGGGGTCAGAAATACACTTACTTAACTTTGTCTTGGTTTTTACCATAGAATAGTTATGACAAATAAAAATGTAAGTAGTTTAAGCACCTTTTCTGGCACAATAAAAGATTTTTATTTATTTATTATTTATTATACTAATATTATAAATGGGAAAGTGCAAAACGGTGCGACGAATAGTCGTGATTTTTAAGGGAAGATACTTAAAGGCATGGAGAGTGACATAGGCTACTTTTTGTCTCTTTCTAACGCGAGCGAAGCCGCGGGAAAAAGCTAGTATTTATAATAGAAAACATCCATGACTCAGGAATAAATAATGGTCAAAACGGTCCACACCTGTATCCCCTGGGGTCTGTGCAGGTGCTGCAGGTTATGCTGCAGGTGGGGTCGTCGGTGACGGTCCCGGGGTACGAGTAGTCCTCCTCGTTCTGGTACTGCTTCGTGGTCGTGACCGTGGTCGTGTCCGCTCGCTGCTGGATGGCCACTGGAAAACAATGGCGAGCAAGGTGAGCAAGAAGTAGCTAACAGGTGGTTGGACTATTTTTTTTAAAGCTGTTAGAAAAGAAATAGAAATACACTACCGTCAAAAAGTTTAAGACCAAACACAATGTTCAGTGTCATTGTTATAAACCCTTCTAAAAATCATCAAACTAAATTTGTAATCAATAGAAAACAACGATCCCAAACACTCAGCAAAGACCTGTAGAAGCTACACAGTCAATAAAGAACGCCAAGGTGTGTTAAAAAATATGATTTGGCCACCGCAATCCCCAGACCTTAACCCGATCGAACTTTTATGGGATGAACTCGACCGTAGAGTCCGAAGACAATGTCCGACATCTGCAACAGCTCTATGGGAGATACTGCAATACGAGTGGAAATCCATTAGCCAAGAAACGCTACACAAACTTATAGCAAGAATGCCAAGAATCTGCTCGAAGTGAAAAAGCGTCGAGGAGGATTTTTCGATGAGAAAAACGTTTAGCTTTTATTTCTTATCATGATCCCTTTTTAAAAATTGTTATACGCTTTATTTTGTCGGTTGTAAGTAGGTACTGAAAAGTAATATTCTCATAGGAACTTCATGAAATGTTGATTATTTGCATATATCGTGTTTGGTCTTAAACTTTTTGACGGTAGTGTATAATAGAAATTTTATGTGGTTTCCAAACTCAAATGGAACTGGGCGGGGCATGTTGCCAGGCAGAGTGATGGCAGGTGGACCAAAATGTTGACCGAATGGTGGCCGCTATCGGATGTACTCGTAAGAAGCGCCTGGCATCCGTTGGCTCGTTGGGTGGACGACATTCGAAAAACTGCGGGGCACTTCTGGATGAGATTAGTCCAGGACCGGGATAAGTGGCGTACACGAAGGGAGGCTCAGCAGTGGGCAATTAATGAATGAAATGATGATGATGATGTGGTTTCCATTTAGAATCGCGAGCTCTCAATCCTAATAGGAGAGAAAAGTGTCAGAGTAAAAAAAAAAGAAATCCGTACATTTTGTATGGCGGTAACAGAATGGAAGGTTTTAGAAATTTAAGACTTGGGATATTTCTCCTATCAGGATCGAAAGAACTCTCGATTCTGAGTATCCCGTAAAAGATACCCATGTTACAAAAAAAGTGGGGTGGACAACTTTGAAAAAAATGGCCCACTTACACACACATGGAAAACAAGTACATATATGGCCATGGCTCGTTACTTCGCCAGTAGCTGGAGGTCTCCAAAATCACGTCAATTCGTCGTACAAACAGACACACACGATGTCATCATGTCACAAGAAAAAGCCCTTACCGGAACCCAGACTGGCTTACGGCTCAGCCACGACATTGGTCTAAGCGCGGCAGCGGGGAGCGGCGGCCATACATTGGAGCGAGACATAGCGATGGGACTTTTCATTCGCACGTACGGTTGCCGCTCACCGCTGTCGCGCTTAGACCAATGTCGTGGCCGGGCCGTTAGTAGGCAAGTGTTCGACGAGGCCAGGCCGGTGCGGTGGTCAAAGATGGTGTACTCACCGGTGGTGAACTCTATGGTGGTGGTCACCCTGCTGAATTTGGTGGTGGTCGGCGCCGGGGTCAGCCCGGTGAAGTTCATGCCCCTGGATATATCAATCAAGTATTTTAATATTTAGTGGCTCTGTGAGCTGTAGACCAAGACCAGAACCAAAAAGCGATGGTGGCCTAACGGTAAAAGAGTGCGACTTTCAATCCGGAGGTCGCGGGTTCGAACCTCGGCTCGTACAGCCAACCAATCTGAATCCTAGGCCACTCTGTAGAACCCTTACACTGTAAAAGTCAAAGTGACTGCTATAGCACGGTGTCAATACGACAGGGTTCTAGAGTGGCTTGTAAATTGGTTGACTGTACCTATCAATATTTTTTTGGAACTTACGTGCGAAATGTCATTTGATATTTGCCAGTCGCTTTTTAGTGAAGGAAAACATCGTGAGGAAACCGGACAACTAAAAAAAAATAAATAAGGTAACTACCCCTCGGGTTGGAAGGTCAAATGGCAGTCGCTTTCGTAAAACTAATGTCTACTCCAGATCTTGGGATTAGGTAGTTATCAAAGTGGATCCCAGTGTGCGTAGCCAAATGCTTGTGCTTCATGAAACGCCCACGAATCCTGAGCGAATCGTGAAGCATTTGGGCATTAGGCTACGCACACTGGTTCCCATGACCGTTATGCCGGGATAACGCAAGAGTGATGATGAAAAACGTCTACAAGCGATACTAAAAGTTGCCACCTTTTCCTTAACCATGTGAAGTTTTGGATAACCAGATAAAAAAAAATATCTACCGTTTTATATGCGCTCAGTATTTATTTATTTATTTAAACTTTATTGCACAAATTATCAATAAAAAGTATCCTCCAAGTTAAATACACATATACATAATAAATAAATAAATGTACCTAGGTCGAGACATCACGTAGACTTTAATTTCGAATGTTTGTAAATAAGTGCTTACGCAATTTGCAATATCAGTTTTCAGCGAATATAAAACGGTAGGCAGTTTGAAGTCGATGCCAAGCCAAATTGGTTGAGAAATGCCGTGAGCTCTGATTATGCCTGTAATGTAAATAATAATAATAAATCCGTTTATTGCAGACAACATATGGTCCAATTAAAATAACAGTACAATTAAAATAAATAAATGACAGTTCAGAAAATACATAATTTACCAGCAGTTTCAAAAATTAAAATTATATTTGCGACAATACTGACATTTTTTTTCTGTTTATATTATAGCATTTTAAAAGATAAAATCATAAAAACTCACAGATTAAATTAGAATTACATATATTATTATTAAGTCCTAGGCTACTTAAAATTCAAATAAATATAATTTTAAGTCAAGATATAAAAATGTCAGAAATGTCAGCAATAAATTAAATCTAAATTAAAATATAATTATAAATTACATTTGATTTAAATTATACAATTAAATTTAAATTTAATTACAATCTATCCCACCTCTTTTTTGAAGTCGGTTAAAAAGGCAAATTTAACAGTCGTAGAAAAACTTACCATACTGTCGTTCTGGTATGTACTGGCACATCGCGACCCTTGAATATGTCCAGAAGTATTCCTGTAAGCAGTTCCTTCTTTTAAAATACAGGTTGTTTGGTGAACAAAAATAAATAGGTATTTGGTCAGCTAAAATTGATACTTGGTCAGCAACTTAAGGTTAGCAATTATTTCAAAACCAGTTTACATTTTAATGTGATGCTGAGAATTTAGACGCGGAGGTTTAATTCCCATAGAAAATTAGAATTCCGCGCCTTTTCTAGTGCCAAGGGCTGTATATACAACCTGGCAAATAATTAATGCTTACCAACTCAATTTTAAGTTGGTAAGCATTAATTATTTGCCAGGTTGTATATACAGCCCTTGGCACTAGAAAAGGCGCGGAATTCTAATTTTCTATGGGAATTAAACCTCCGCGTCTAAATTCTTAATCAATTGCTATGGCTCGGCGATGATTCCGCCCACGTCAAGGTTTATGAAGGCACGCGTGTCATGAAAACAATTGACGGCACAGCCCTATATTTTTAAAATTTACCGCCCTTTTTTAGTACCACTATGTGTAGGTATTTTAATGTTCTGACCTGGAATATCCACGCTGCGGTTCTGCACGCTCGGAGTCAGTGGTACCACCGGTGCTACTAATGGAAAACAGAGGCGAATCAATAAAGAAATAATAAAAGATAATTATATCTTTAACCGACTTGACGTCGCTTCTGTCTCGTATCAGCGAGTGCAGCAAATACTCTTGTCGTGGATTGACCCTGGATCAGATCTACTTGAGGTTATTAGTATGATATACCTAAGTATTAAAGAATTTAATACTATAGCCAGTGTGGTGACGGGTTAAGAATTTCACCATCCCCTTTCTTCCCGTGGGTGTCGTAGAAGGCGACTATGGGATATGGGTTAAATTGTGGCGTAGGCGAGAGGCTGGCAACCCTGTCACTGCAATGTCACAGTTTCGTTTTCTTTCAACCCCTTATTTGCCAAAGAGTGGCACTGAAGCTTTAGTAGTTTCATGTGTTCTGCCTACCCCTTTATGGGATACAGGCGTGATTGTATGTATGTATGTATGTATTGTAATACTATAGAGATTTACCTTCATACGGAACGTTGCCATAATCTCCTCCCACAGGTGTGGGAATAGAGCGGGTAGCTGTAAAACAACAATTTTATCAACAAGATAGGAACCAATAACTTGCTTAGTATTAAAAAATAAGTTTTATTGCAAAAAAAAAAAACATTTTTGGTACAAGCTTTTATCGCCACTATACAATACAATACAATACTCTTTATTGCACACCTCACATAGTTTACAAGTAATACACAAGAACCAAAACAAATTAAACAGAGGTAACAACAGGCGATCTTATCGCTTAAGAGCGATCTCTTCCAGACAACCTTTGGGTACTGGAGTTAATATAATCAGAATATATGGTAGGTGGCTCTAAGAAATATGAGAAGTAGAATTTAAATACAACCAAACAACACAAAACACTCATTCAAATAGACATACATAAATAAGTATAACCATAAACATACACACAAAAATACACATATAAAAAGGTTTATATTCATAAAGAAACAAACAACAGTGTCATTCATAAAATCTAAGGAAGGGAAAGATAGTATACCTACCACTATTCTTTTAACAGTCATCTACTGCTCTCCGAGATGTTTCTAAAAACCCCTTACTCGATGTTACGACGTTTAATAACAGAGTTCCTATGACCACCTTTCTGCTCCATCATCAGATCAGCTCCGTGATACCATAGTATTACACTGTCAAGTGATTTACATAAGTAAGTGTGCAGTGTGTTCAGGTCAATCGGAAACCGGGAAGTGGGTCAAATTTAGCTTTTACGTTTTGACCCAAACTAACATACTAACAATGCAAGTTGAATAAAAGCTTGTAAAAAATACTGTTCTTTTGCAATTTTCACTGTCACTATTTCTTTATATAACCTAGTTGAAAACAATTTATTTCTTTTCACAAAAACAAAGTACCTCGAGATGAACAATGTTTATAACTTCACACTCAAAATTTAATATCGATCGTTTAACTTTGAAAAAAACCCCGACATAGTGGACAGTGGACCGATTTTCATAAAACATGGCTAAGAACGCTCCCGACTAATTCAGTTTGCAAACAAAAAAACTAAATCTAAATCGGTTCATCCGTTCGGGAGGTACGATGCCACAGACAGACACACACACAGACAGACAGACAGACAGACAGAGAGACAAACAGACAGACGGACACGTCAAACTTATAACACCCCGTCGTTTTTGCGTCGGGGGTATAAAAGTATGTCGGTAAACGCCCGAAGTAGGTTTAAAAGTTTAAACAACAAATTTATTTCTTACTACGGGCTTTTACCAATCGACATCGGTGTAACCTATATAGGTTTTATCTTACTTCGGGTTTTTAATTTTTCATAGTTGGTAACTATTTTTTTCCGTCTTTTGTCCTTTGAGTCGTCGGCAACCCGAACCCTGCTTAGAACTTGTACTCTTTTTTGCTGTGTACCTACTTAACACAGTAAAAGGGAGTGTACAAGCTTCTAATGGGGTGGCAACGCGCTTGTGACACTCCTTGAGTTGCAGGCGTCCATAGATTTCGGTGACCGCTTTCCATCAGGCGGGCCGTATGCTTGTTTGTCACTGACGTAGTATAAAAAATGATTAAAGTACTAAGGTATTCCTTACTCTCTTCGTATGGAACATTTCCATATTCATCGGTCGTCTTGGTAATCACTGAAACGAACAAAATTCATTGATATTTACAATTACGAGATAAATGATACGCTCCTAAATCTCCTAATGTATAAAATTTGCTTTCTGAGAGTTATTACATGGGAGTTATATGACTAGTGCTGCCATCATGTTGTTGGCTGTTGTCACTTGTCATGTTGGCTTTACCATATTAAATCATAATGGTGTCAAATTAGTTCTAACGGCCGCGCTAGCATATATATTAATGTGGGACATGTCCATAAAATGACGTGTGTTTTTGACAATCAGTGCGACTCTGTCACGCACGTTGCCAATAGGTTACGGACAATGTTACTTATAAAAGTTACAAACAATCAGAAACATGGTATGCTTGTTTGCCACAAATGTAGTATATTGAACGAACGAACTTACCTTTTTCATAAGGGATGCCTCCATAATCACTCTCTGGAATTGCCGAAGCGAGGGAAACTTGAGGGCTAGCTGAAGAACAAAAACTTGATTTAAGTACACCTACATTTAGTTGCAAGGCAAAGAATAGAAATATTCATAAGCACAAATTAATGCCAATCAGCCATATACTTAAGTAGCACGTTTTCACAGTACCCAATCCGATATCGGATGTAAGACCGATATCCCATACATTTAAGCCGCCATCTTTGATTGTTGCCTTTGAAATCCTTCCGACATCCGATCTCAGATCGGATAATGTGTTAATGTGAAAACACAAGGGTGATAAGTGAATATTGTCCACTCGTTTCGAACTTTATTTTTCCACACTTTTATCGTAGCTAAGCATACTAAGCATTCGGGTACGTAATAGCCGAATAGCACAAACGCTCACGAAACGAAACGCTCGTAGATATCTATCTCTATCGCTCTTGCGTATTGACACGACAGAGCCAGACTACCTTCATCCAGAAATGCCTTTCGGCTACGGCACCAGTATTTAGTTTCTATTCTTGTGTATTTGTGGTTTTTACTTTATCCGCGTCAAGAGTAGGGCTGCCATCCGTCCGGGTTTCCCCGGATTTGTCCTAGTTTGGAGGCCGTCCGGGGGCCGTCCGGGGGCCGTCCGGGCGGGGAATCAAGAAGTGTCCGGGGAAAACCCGGACACTTTTCACGTAAGGAAGCACCTCATTGAATTTAAGTATTATCAGCGAATTTAAGTTGACTGATTAACTAATATCTGTTTACATAATAAAAAACCGGCCAACGACTCGGACTCGCCCACCGAAGGTTCCGTATTCGAACAAACTTTCAAAGGTACTAATGAGCATTATTGTGTATAGTATAGTGCCATCTCTCGGTGAATTCTCTAACTTATTTGCGCGACCTGTATTGTATGATGGTTTTTCACAGATAATTAATAGCCTATATTGTTTCCCACTGCTGGGCAAAGGCCTCCCCTGTTTTCCGCCACTCGTCACGGCTCTTCCTTCAAAATTCTTTTTTTTTTCTACAAAAAAAGTATAAGGAACAGTTTTGATATGTGCAATTTAAGCTTTTTCTAACGATACCCCATTTGACCTAGTAAGTTAGTAACCTAAAAAGAGACATATTTTTTTAAGAAACATTGTTTTTTTTGTTATTGTTTATTGAAAATTACATATAGTATAGGTCATGTTTCTAAAAATAAATTTTGACTTGTCCGGGGAAAAAATGCGATTTACGCCAAATGTCCGGGTTTTTTCATGTTGTTGTCCGGGTTTGGCGAAATTTGAGATGGCAGCCCTAGTCAAGAGTAACGAGTCACGAACTCACGATTTATGACATGTTCTATTTATTCACGACGCAAGTTCAAGTGATAATCTATCTCTAAATAAGTGTTACTTTCCCGATATATGCATAGATCCTTTTTGCAGCTGTAGTTCAAATAAGCACGCAATGAAGTCGTAACTCACATTACTTTTACGTGGATTTACCCTACAGGGCTTAAAAAATTAGTTTGCAGACAGAAATACCTGCATTCTCATAGGGAATGGCTCCAATATCCGCAGCTCCAAAATCATCCTTTAAGTTCGCTCGCACGAACGTGTACAAACACAACAAGAGCACTTGAACAATCATTATTAATAATTATTATTAAAATAACACAATAAACTTATTTAAAAATATTGATAGTGTCAACGTCAGGTTGACAAGTTAAATAGAATAATCTTTCATGAAGAGAAAATAAATAAATTAAATCCTTCTTTGACGTCGAGCGGAAAAAGAGGTGTGTGTTTATACTCTGTCAAACAAGTCTGTCAGTAAATAAGAACTAAGAAAACTATAGGTATCCTTTTCTCCAGCACCCTAAAGAAAAGGATGCAAACAGTTTTCAATAATAATAATCAATAATAATCATATTTATTGGTAAAATCATATTACATGTCAAATCACATTTACACTTATGTATAAGTACAATAATATAAAATACAACAGTATAATGAGAGTACAATAAAATTATCTTATTATAAATAACTCATTGTAGTTATAGAAGGCCTGCTCGACAAGCCAGTTTTTCAATTTAATTTTAAACACTGACGCACTAGGAGCCGCGACGACCTCACTCGGAAGATGAGAGAGATTTTCTTTGTTCTTATTTACTGACAGACTTGTTTGACAGAGTATATACGTCAAACACGTCAAACTAAAGCCTGACTAGAAATACACGGTGTCACATGAGGAGACCGAATAATTTTAACAGCGTATTCCTCATCATAAAGAGTAAAATGTCATAAACTTTCCTGGATTTCATCTACTTTCAGAGTTATAAGCATTTAAAAATATAACAATTACTTATTATTCCTCAGGACAAAACGCTGTTTTCGTTATCGAACATAATCTAATCTGGGTAACTATCCTCTTCTATATATCAAAAAGTAACTAGTGACTTATTACAAAACTAAAAAGCAAAAAATAATAAACCTTTGAATTTAGATTTCTTATCGGATTGCAATAATCTAAAGTCCGTACCAGACCTGTTCGTCGCCTTGCTATTTCCTGTTTGCCCCACCCAACCATACGCAGGCTGGCCCCGACTCCAAAAATAATTGATTTGTTTATAATTTGGATGTTTAGATTATTGCAATCCGATCAGAAATCTAAATTCAAAGGTTTATTATTTTTTGCTTTTTAGTTTCTCCGTGTTTTGTTGGGGTTGCTGGAGAGAATCTTCCCAGCAACCCCCTACTCAATTTCCACATAGGCTTCAACATCATTTGGCTTTTACTCCTAAACTAAAGGGGTACAAAATATTTCAAGGAAGTACAATAGTGCACTAAATCCTCGTGTAATGATTTTTTAACCCAAAACGCAAAGTAGGATTGCTGGAGAGCATCACATGTATTTCTTCTTGAGAAAGACTGATTAAAATCACACCTCGGACAGGGCTCGAACCTGCAACCTGCACCCTTTAAACCACTCCACTCTGACCAAACGAGCTATGGAGGCCTGCCAGATCTCCATTTACCTTCTTTTTATACCCACATGAGTCTCGAAAAGGTTTGTTATAAGTACGATAGATTAGTAATAAAAAAGGTATTTTTTTAAAGTATCATATATATTTAACATTACAAGTATAGACACTAAAAATACATTAATATAAAATACACATTTATTAAATAATTAAAGTTGCTGTTACAAATTAAATGTACGTACGAATATTAATGGAGTGAACGAGTATGTTACTAGTGGCATCAGTGTGTGAGCCACCCTTAAAACGTTTATGGGAGTCATACCAAGCTAAGTTACAAATTATTTTGTAGCATCATCTGCGCAAGAGTTCAGTAAATGTCAGCATTTCGTAGTCTGATGTTTCATTTTTTTTTAAATAATAACTCAGCAATTAGGTATATGATTAAGTGAATAATTTGCGGTGTTAATCCTCTAAATACAAATTTTCATACTGTCACGTTTTCTCATTTACGATCTGTCTCTTTTGCACTCATAGGATTTTCATATAGGCAGGTACGTGACAGCTTCTCTTTCGCACACTTCAGCAGTCTTTAAGCTCAAGCGAAATTCAATGATTTTCATCGGATGTCAAACTTGCTGGCAACTTAACTTCGTATGATTCTAAACGTGTTTCCATACAATCATTCGTTCTAGATCTAATGAATAGACCTACATACCACACAACTCTTTTCAGAGTTTTTTCAGTTAAAATCTTAGAAGTATTATCAATAAGCAAAAGATCAAGCCCCATGACACCTCCTTGCGCGACCCCGCGTTACAAAAAAGGCCTTTACATACGCAGACATGGAAGCGAGCGTAGAGCGAGACAGCGCGCGAGAAAGGAACGAGAGTAGCCATCGGACTCTCCACGCAGCCTTCTCGGACCTCCTGAAAAGATAATCAGCTGTTTTATACATTGTAAATGCTCTCAGCACTTTGTTTAGAAAAGTTATTTCATTATTAAATGTCAGGCAGAGAAGAATAGGGTCAAGCCAGACACAGATACACAACAGTGTGTACGTACACTGAGAGTGTGAGTATAGATTTTAGAGTGACAGACAGACGGACAAACAGACACAAATTCAAACATTGCAGATGAAAAACAGACACAAATAAAAACAGGCAAAGATAAATTGTTGAACAGATAGACGGACAGACACAGACAATCAGCGCCAGCTCGAGCCTGGCCATCCTCTTGCTCAGGAAGTGGTGTCCCTACGCCGGTGCGGTCACGCTGCGTGTCCGCTGCGTGTACAGCCCGGACAAGTTCAACCACCGCTTGCAGCCGCCACTCGCTACATGACCGCTGCTGAATGGCTGAGCGATGGACATTAGACAGACACTTAACTGAACTGGCGGAAACTTGGACATTAAAAGAGCAAACGGTGGCCAAAATAGATGCGTTCGAAATGTGGTGTTGGCGTATAATGTTGAGAATTTCATGGACAGCACGTCGCACTAACGTATCTATTCTACAAGAGCTTAATGTCAAGACTCGCCTCTCTGCTATCTGCCGGGAGAGAATTATAGGCTTCTTTGGCCATTTGGCCAGACGAGATCCTGACAGCCTTGAGAAGGCGTTGATCGTTGGACCAGTGGAGGGCCATCGTAAAAGAGCCGGATTACCCACGCGCTGGTTCAGCACAATCATGAAGGTCATACGCGTTGGTCTCCAGGGATCCCTTAAGAAGGCAAAAGATCGGCCTGCGTGGAGAGCACTGCAACGTACAGCGTCTTATGGTGGTCACGACCCTCAGTCATGAGGTTTCGACGAAGAAGAAGATTAGACAGACAGACAGACAGACCCTCAGCGCCAGCTCAAGCCTGGCCATCCTCTTGCTCAGGAAGTGGTGTCCCTGGGCGGGCACGGTCACGCTGCGACATGTCCGCTGCGTGTAGAGCCCGGACAGGTCTATCCAGCGTTTGGCGCAGCCCCCCGTCCACTCGCCAAAGACTGAGAGCGGGTCGGAGCGGTTAAACCAGAGGGGGACACTGGAAAAAAGAAAGTAATTAAAAATTTAGACTTGACGACCGATCTGGCTCAGTCGGTAGTGACCCTGCTAAGCCGCGGTCCTGGGTTCGAATCCCGGTAAGGGGATTTATTTGAGTGATGAGCACTGATATTTGTTCCCTGAGTCATGGATGTTTTCTATGTATATAAGTATGTATTTATCTATTTAAGTATGTATATCGTCGCCTAGCACCCATAGTACAAGCTTTGCTTAGTTTGGGGCTAAGTTGATCTGTGTAAGGTGTCCCCAATATTTATTTATTTTTGTTTATTTAGACTTAAACACCAGTGAATAATTTTAACAGCGTATTTTTCGTCATATTAGAAGAGAAAAATATAAAGTTATTGGAACCTTTCGCTTGCTCGGATATCAATATTCCACGTGCGGTTAAACAACAACTTTGCTCCCTTGTAAAACCTCGTGAATAGAATCCTGAACTTTCGAGTTTTTTAACACACAAGAACTAAAATACATTTGCACCCGAGTGTAACATAACACTTTTCCCCTCACTATAGCGAGGAAACTACAACGCAAAAAACGCGTTTATCACTGCTTCCAGTAGTTCCACAGGTGGTAAATCGTCTTTCTTACTAGATTCACCTACTTTTATCAATTTTAAATCAGTTAATTTGACTTTATTCAAGGTCAAATTACTTTACTCACTAGTGGGTAAAATGCGTTTTTACCCGCTGGTATTAAAGGACAAAACACAGGTTTCCGAGCTAGTGAGGGGAAAATGACTATTATTGTTTTTTTACTTACTTACTCGTCCAAGTACCGGTAGTACTGATGTAGTGAGAAAATATTTGCCTTCGTATTGTTACGGAAACGTACGAACGTGTCATGCTATTTCAGTCAGTGTCAGTACAAGATGTACTGACATTGACTGAACTAGCATGACAAATACGAACGTTTCCGAAGGAAACCCTTTTCGCACTACATCTGTACCGCTTGTAAGAATTCTTCTCAGTCAGAGCTGCCGCGGTCTGACAACCTCCAAGTCAGACATGAGACAGACAGACAGACAGACAGAGAATACTTACACGTCCCTGTACCGGCAGTACCGCCTGTATGAATTCTTCACAGTCAGAGCTGCCGCGGTCTGACAACTTCCAAGTCAGACATGAGACAGACAGACAGACAGAGAATACTCACTCGTCCATGTACCGGCAGTACCGCCTGTAAGAATTCTTCTCTGTCAGAGCTGCCGCGGTCTGACAACCTCCAAGTCAGACATGAGACAGACAGACAGACAGACAGACAGGGAATACTCACTCGTCCATGTATCGGCAGTACCGCCTGTAAGAATTCTTCTCTGTCAGAGCTGCCGCGGTCTGACAACCTCCAAGTCAGACATGAGACAGACAGACAGACAGAGAATACTCACTCGTCCATGTACCGGCAGTACCGCCTGTAAGAATTCTTCTCTGTCAGAGCTGCCGCGGTCTGACAACCTCCAAGTCAGACATGAGACAGACAGACAGACAGACAGACAGGGAATACTCACTCGTCCATGTATCGGCAGTACCGCCTGTAAGAATTCTTCTCTGTCAGAGCTGCCGCGGTCTGACAACCTCCAAGTCAGACATGAGACAGACAGACAGACAGGGAATACTCACTCGTCCATGTATCGGCAGTACCGCCTGTAAGAATTCTTCTCTGTCAGAGCTGCCGCGGTCTGACAACCTCCAAGTCAGACATGAGACAGACAGACAGACAGACAGACAGAGAATACTCACTCGTCCATGTACCGGCAGTACCGCCTGTAAGAATTCTTCTCTGTCAGAGCTGCCGCGGTCTGACAACCTCCAAGTCAGACATGAGACAGACAGACAGACATACAGAGAATACTCACTCGTCCATGTACCGGCAGTACCGCCTGTAAGAATTCTTCTCTGTCAGAGCTGCCGCGGTCTGACAACCTCCAAGTCAGACATGAGACAGACAGACAGACAGACAGAGAATACTCACTCGTCCATGTACCGGCAGTACCGCCTGTATGAATTCTTCTCAGTCAGAGCTGCCGCGGTCTGACAACCTCCAAGTCAGACATGAGACAGACAGACAGACAGACAGACAGACAGACAGACAGAGAATACTCACTCGTCCATGTACCGGCAGTACCGCCTGTATGAATTCTTCTCAGTCAGAGCTGCCGCGGTTTGAGCACTTCCGAAATTATCAGCGCAGTGCGAGTTCTGAGGGATACCAAACTCTTGGAGGCCGCATACCCAGCACTGCCAAACATACATACTAATGTTATAAATGGGAAAGTGTGTGTCTGTTTGTTTGTCCGTCCTTCACGACAAAACGGAGCGCCGAATAGACGTGATTTTTCAAGTGGAGATAGTTGAAGGGATGGAGAGTGACGTAGGCTACTTTTTGTCTCCGTCTGACGCGAGCGAAGCCGCGGGCAAAAGCTAGTACATAATAAAGTAAACCCAAGGTAAGCTTGCACCAATTTTAACCATACTAGGTTGCAAAAAACGGATTTTTTTTACGGGGAATGTGCAGCTGTGAAGCACGTATACCTTGGCTATGATCCGCCCAGTCTTGGGACTGAGAAGCGCTTCTTCGCAGTAGATAGATAAACGGTGCTGCGAAGCATGTATGCCTTGGTTATAATCCGTCCAATCTTGGGACTGAGAAGCCCTTCTTCAGAGTAGATAGATACACGGTACTGCGAAGCACGTATACCTTGGCTATGATCCGCCCAGTCTTGGGACTAAGAAGCGCTTCTTCGCAGTAGATAGATAAACGGTGCTGCGAAGCATGTATACCTTGGCTATGATCTGCCCAGTCTTGGGACTAAGAAGCGCTTCTTCGCAGTAGATAGATAAACGGTGCTGCGAAACATGTATACCTTGGCTATGATCCGCCTAGTCTTGGGACTAAGAAGCGCTTCTTCACAGTAGATAGATAAACGGTTTCCTGTCGGTCCCAGACTGTTCGTGTGGACCCAGCCCAGTCTGACTGGAATGACTTAAGCACAGGGGTGCCACAGGGAGGTATTCTGTCCCCTCTTTTATTCTCCGTGTTTATTAACCTCATTACATCCAAGTTTAAAAGCCCTCACCATTTGTACGCCGACGATCTGCAACTGTACGCCCAAGCTGAAGTATCTCAGTTAAATGCAACTATTTCTGTCCTCAATGATGACCTGGCTCATATCGCTGACTGGTCGCGTAATTTTGGTATATCTGTTAACCCTTCAAAGTGCCAGGCCATCATTGTGGGGAGCTCGCGTCAACTTTTTAAGTTGGAAGCTGTTCCAGTCGCATCGATCATGTTTGACGGCTCGGTGATCCCAGTCTCTAATCAAGTAAAGGACCTCGGTCTTATAATTGACAAAAATCTTTCATGGGATGGCCACCTCACAGAAGTCACGCGTAAAGTCACTGCAACACTACGTTTTTTATATAGATTTAAGCACTTCTTGCCGGTGAGTACCAAGAAATTATTGGTGCAAGCCTTGATTTTGCCATTGATCGATTATGCTGATGTGTGCACTACCAATGTTACCCAGGATTCTCTAAATAGGCTCGAGCGTACACTCAATAATTGCATTCGTTTCATTTTCAATTTGCGCAAATTTGACCATGTCTCGCTTTATCGCCACAGACTTAAATGGCTTCCTGTACGTCAGCGCAGATCTCTTAGAGTTCTGTGCAGCCTTTTTTCTATTTTATTTGATCCTTCCGCTCCCAATTATCTTAAGTCCAAATTTAACTTCATGACCCCCGTCCGGGCTGTGAACTACGTTCCTCCCGATCCCTTGTTCTTGCAGTACTTCCTCACCACAGTGGTTTCCTCTCAAATTCTTTCACTGCACAAGCTATTCGACTCTGGAATGCACTTCCCCTGACTATAAGACAGGCCCCAAGTAAGTTAATTTTCAAACGCATGCTGCACCAGCATCTGCTGAGTGCGGCACAAGTTAATTAGTTCTCCTTCGCCCATATGCATAATGTTTATAATATATTATTTGTATGTATATTTGTATTTATATTTGTGTATAAGTATACGTGTAATGATATGAATGTATTATTTATGTATTATATTGATTGTATGTAAATAATATTGCTATACTTGTCAATAGTTGTCATGCTTTCTAAATTTATTTTTCTCACTGCACCCACATTCGCGAATTTCTGTTTGGCCCTATGGTTGACTGGTAGAGAATGCCTCAAGGCATTAAGTCCGCCATTTGTACTTTTTTTTCCAATTGTGCAATAAAGTTTAAATAAATAAATAAATAAATGATCTGCCCAGTCTTGGGACTAAGAAGCGCTTCTTCGCAGTAGATAGATAAACGGTAGGCCTGTGTGGTGACGGGTTAAGACTTTCACCACCCCCTTTCTTCCCGTGGGTGTCGTAGAAGGCGACTATGGGATATGGGTTAAATTGTGGCGTAGGCGAGAGGCTGGCAACCTGTCACTGCAATGTCACAGTTTCGTTTTCTTTCAACCCCTTATTTGCCAAGAGTGGCACTGAAGCTTTAGTAGTTTCATGTGTTCTGCCTACCCCTTTATGGGATACAGGCGTGATAGTATGTATGTATGTATGTATGTATGTAGATAAACGGTGCTGCGAAGCATGTATACCTTGGCTATGATCCGTCCAGTCTTGGGACTAAGAAAACCTTCTTCGCAGTAGATAGATAAACAGTGCTGCGAAGCATGTATACCTTGGCTATGATCCGCCCAGTCTTGGGACTGAGAAGCGCCGCTTCGTCGTAGTAAAGCGGGAGGAGCGGTGGGAGCGTGGTCGTGGTAGTTGTCCAAGTTCTGCATTCTCGGTATTTCTTCTCTATAAGTTTCGCGCTGTAGCTCTGTAAGGATAAAACGACTTATTTATTGGGAAGAAGGACGTTTTAAAGGATTCTTTGATTTTTTTATGATATAGGCAGCAAACGAGCAGGCGAGCCGCCTGATGGGAAGCAGTCATCGCCGCCCATGGACATAAGCAACATCAGGGGAGTCACTTATGCGTTGCCGGCCTTTCGTCCAGGGGCAGTGCACTCTGTGGGGGGGGGGGGGTCTGTGAGCAACTGAGCATGTATTAATGTTCATATATTTCTTTTTTTCGCCATTTTTTACTTTTTGGGATTTTTAGGTCAATACTCAGAATCACGAGCACTTTCTATCTCAACAGGAGACAAAAAGTGTCCCAGAATTTCCATACATTTTTGTTAATTTCCTCTTTTGTTATCCGACACGAAATGTTATGGAAAATAGTAACAAAGTTAATTTTTTTACCTACATTAGGATTGAAAAAAGCTGGTGATTCTCTGATCAAAAATGTCACATTTAAAAAAGAGGTATAAAAAGAAACGCGAGCCGATAACGTACAGACCCGGAGCTGGATCGTGAATAACAAGCTGTGAGACTGTGGTTTGAGTTGGGACAAGATTCTGAAGGAACGAGGAGAAAGGCCTGTATTTCTGTCTCATCTGCTTTAGTAAGCTTGTCTGAACGTACCATGAAGAGTAGTGACATGTCGTAGCTAGTCAGCCGCTTCTCCCGGTGTATGGCCCAGAACAGGCCGGTGAAGTTGAGCCGCGCTGGCTCCTCAGTAGGTGGCCGCGTGTCCCAGGGACAATTGACTCTGTAACCAACACCATGGTCAACCGGGATAAACTGAAAAATACCCCTGTCTCTAAACTATGAACACTTTTCAGGTTCAGGCGGAGGTACGATATTCCAGCAATGGGAGGCGGCATAGCAATAACTTCCTTGAAAAGCTGCATATACATGGACCGGACCGGATTGCGATCCCTACTCTAAAATATGAACTAATTAAGCTTTCAAACAAAAAAAAACTAAATCTAAATCGGTTCATCCGTTCAGGAGCTACGATGCCACAGACAGACACACACACACACAAACAGACAGACAGACAAACAGACAGGCACGTCAAACTTATAACACCCCGTCGTTTTTGCGTCGGGGGTTAACAATTCGGCTACGGAGGCCCTGCCATAAAGCGAACGCTGAGTCGGCCGGTTGCCATGGTTACCTGTATCCTTTCCGGTCGAAGCAAAGAAACAGGCACTCGTAGTAGGAATCCGTGCAGTTCGGGTGTCGCTTCGTTCGCCGAGTGTACCTGAGTTAGAAAATAAATATCATTTAATACTTTTCACCTCACTCATTTGGAAAAAGTACTTTTCTACCCTGCTATCAGGGAGCAAGGGCGCATTTTTCGTCCTTGCTAGGGGAGGAAAAGTTACCTTATTCTGTTGAAGGACACATTTTTGTAACTTTATTATTTGTTTTAACATTATTTTTTTACTGTAAATAAGATAATATAACGTATACATTTCCCCATTGGCTGAGTGCAAAGTAGGTGGTGGGAAGAACCACGAATCGATCGCAGCGCGCACAGTGGCCAAAAAAGGAACTTTCGGCAGACCAACTGCCAATTTTTACAGCGAAAACTACGTTCCGTGCATTTAAAGTAAAAATAAATAAATATGAGTCACGATACTTGCTGCGTACTGTAAGAACACTGGGCACTGGGAATAACAACGATTACCAGGGAGCGTACTTTTCGTGCCGATGACATCAATTTGACGTCACGCTCCATATAGGGTGATCACAAATTGTTTTATTGTAAATTATTAATCATTAGTCATCAATCATTTTAAGTTATGAATTTCTTTGCGTGGTAATGAATGCAAGAAGGATGGTGTGCTTTACGTTAGAGAGGAATTCTCTTTTCTATGCATTTATTGTTATGTATTGTTAACAATACTATTTAATTAATTTTTTTTATAAAAACAAATCAAATAATTTTATTCACGTTTCACATTTCAAGTAGGTATTATTTATGCCACATGTAAATGGACTACTGTATTTGAAGTAATTTATACACGATTAAAATGATTGACGACTAATGATTAATAATTTACAATAAAACTATTTGTGATCATCCTATACGGAGCGTGACGTCAGATTAATGTCATCGGCATGAAAAGTATGCTCCCTGACGATTACAAATTTTATAAATTTGGAAACGAGACCAACGAATTAAATGGATAATTGCTGTAAGAGTAAAAAGTAAGTACAGTAGAACCCGGTTAAAACGATCACGTTTAATACGATTTCCCGCATATTACGCCATTTTACGCCGGTCCCTACAATTTGAGACTTGTTTTCAGACATTTTTTCACGGTTAATACGACTCGCGTCCCCGCTTAATACACCATCTAAAACCAGTACCTTGCATTACTTTACAACTTTATTTATGCGGGTGACAAAAATCAGAACTAATTGTACTGTACTAATTACGCGATTCTGGCGATCCCGCCACCCGTAAAGATAAATTTGTAATTTGTCGTCCTAACTCAGCGGTTAGTGCAATAGTTTGTCCCTACCTACATACACTTCGCTCATTATCACTGCTGCGGTGTTGAGTTTCTGAATTCTTTGTCCCATCTTTGGTTCAGCGATGTCAAAAATAAGAAGAAAAGCATTATCGCTCCAAGAAAAAATAACCATATTAAAAGTTTACGATAAAAAAATCACATTTTTTTCACGTTTAATACGATTTCCCGTATAATACGCTTTTTTGGCTGGGTCCCCTCAGAATCGTTTTAAGCGGGTTCTACTGTAATTTAACATACGCAACAAATATTTTCATTTGTGTTTTTTATGTAGTCACACTACTATATATAAATTAAAAATCGAAATAAGATTCGAACCGGCGTCTTTTAGCAATCCGGGCCAAACGCCATCACCCCTAGGCCACCTCGCCACAGCAGAAGCCGTCGATTTTTAACATACTTTATAAATTTAACATACATACATACATACAATCACGCCTGTATCCCATGAAGGGGTAGGCAGAGCACATGAAACTACTAAAGTATAAGTGCCACTCTTGGCAAATAAGGGGTTGACAGAAAACGAAACTGTGACATTGCAGTGACAGGTTGCCAGCCTCTCGCCTACGCCACAATTTAACCCATATCCCACAGTCGCCTTTTACGACACCCACGGGAAGAAAGGGGGTGGTGAAATTCTTAACCCGTCACCACACTAAATTTAACATACTTTTAAAACAACATACGTTTAAAATAGACAATAATCCTGCATTATTAACGACATTACAGACATAAATAATCGTTTCTTATCCTATTGGAAGTAGACCGATTTTAGGAAATAACGCATTTCATATACAGGGTGGAAAGGCGCGACGATCCTTCTCTCAAAGGGGAGTTAATTTAAGTGATGGAGAATCGAATCGTAATATTTAGATTTTTATTCCGAACAATCAGTAAAAATATTAAAATTAATTAATTTTCTTCTTAGTGACAACCCTACCATTACTACTTATACCTACCCATAGAGTATTATCGAATAGTAGAGTTATCAGTCAAGATTTTCGAATGCAGCGCCATTTACGACAACTTTTCATGTGACTTTCCATGCCTGACGGTTCCTTGTGCACATGAAGCATGTGGACCCTTTAGACATGGAACGCCACATGGTGGTATTTTTAAATAGGTTAGATGTTTTCATCTTTCCCTACAAACTTATTTGCCAAAAAAAGATCCCATAGAATGTCACTCGCTAGTTTGCAGGTGGTACAGCAACATCTAGCGAATAACTTGCACTGCGGTATATTTGTACTTTTGTACGCATTAGTTTGGGTGTTTAGTTTAGATTAATTTGTTTTTCACGCCCTCTATCGTTTACTTACTTAAACATATCCTAAGTACATCGGATTTACTATTTCCTTTGACTGAAAACACCGTTGATGTTTACAAAAATATTTACTTTGTCATAAAGATGTGTGTAGAGATGCAATGGAAACAATTTCGAACAAACAATAACTATTTTATTAAATTCTATGTTCTAAGTTGCCTCTGTGTCTAATAATGCAGGCTGCAGCCCGTGCGCGAGTATGCCGGTGTAGCTTTGCTAATATTCGCTCTCCAACGTTTCTACGGCGCAGGCTGTCGAAAGCAACGGTTAACCTTTGCCTCATTTCTTCGGCGGTGCCACACTCCGTTTTGTACACAATATCTTTGATAGTCCCCCAAACAGAAAAGTCCAAGAGCGTCAGATCCGGAGATCTTGGCGGCCAGCAATGCGGTCCAAACCGGCCGATCCATCTATCTCTGAATTCGTCGCTCATTGCTGGAACCATACTTCTCTACGCTCGGTAACAAATTTAAATGTAAGCAAATTTCCGTAGTCGCAAGTATCACGGGGAGGAATGAGTCAATTTTAAATAGTATGTATAACATAGGCAAATTTAGTTGAATAATTATGACATTAGGTAAAATGACAGAATCTATCATTTGAAGCGTCAAACATCATCTCAATTTTCGACCACGCAAAGAGTTTCCTTAGTCATTGAAAATGTAACCTATTAATTTTGCGAACCAAATAATACTTAAGAACTAGCATGAAAAACTGTATTTCTCTCGTCTGGCGTTAAAAATAGTGATGTGAAAAGCGGTTATACCTATTATTAAATTATATCAGTCTAACACTACAGACGGGGCAGGTCGGGGTTCGGGTAGACCAAAAAGGAGATAGCGGGATGACCTGGACGCATTCTAATGGTGGAGAAACGCCGACAACATTACAGGTTCGAGTGAAAAAAAACGAGGGGAGGCCTTTGCCCAGCAGTGGGACACAAAAAGAGGCTAATTAAAAAAAGTAAGATATACATAACTGTTTTCATGATGAAAGAGGTATCAGGCGGTATCATCTTAAATTGTTTATGACTTCATGTTTATGATTAGTAGTCAGTGGTTGTCATATCGAATGTCACTTGAACTATTTGTGTTGATATTATTAAAAATATGTAACATAAGCTTTCACCTGAGAATTACACAAATGGAGCCACAAAGAGAATGGTCCCTGAAAATCCTGCGACGTTTGTTACCGGTGTAAAATGGTACATCATCAAATTAACAAGAGTAAATGTTCTGTCATCTAACGATTGTTTACAAGTAAGGTCATTAACCCTGTCACCACTTTAGGGTTTGCACTTAGTACATTTTTACAAAAATGTTTGAAAGGCTATAACTTGAACATAGTTAAAGTAAATTGTATAGTTTCTGGGAAGAAAATGTTGTGTTCATTTCCAGAAAGGATCGTCGCGCCTTTCCACCCTGTATAAACCGTGTTTTTTTTGTTTTCCGTTAAATTCGACACGTAGCTAGGGTAATTATCAGGAACCATCCTGTATATCACTTTTAGTTAAAATCGCAAAAAAATTTTTTTCATCATTTTCATACATAATAAATGAATTTATTAGTGTGAGAGACCCTTAAGAATAACATTCAAGTTAGTGTCAAGTGATTGACGGACCATGTCAAAACAAATAACATTAGGATGTGGTAAAGGCTGTGTTCAGTAATTATCTTTATTTTTTTTTAATAACTCGACAACCGTAAGTCCATTTTCACATTATCCGTTCCGATATCGGATTTCGGAAGGATTTCAATGGAAAAAATCCAAGATGGCGCCTGTAATGTATGGGATATCGGTCCGACACCCGATATCGGATCGGACAATGTGAAAACGCACTAAGAGTTAAGACGCTAGTCGCTTAGAGAAATTGATTGTATTTGATCTAAAGAACCTTCCCTTAAAGTTACCGGAATTCAATAAAAACAGGGTGTATATATATTTATATGGAATGCGTTATTCCCTAAAATCGGTTTACTTCCTTACCTACACTACCTGAAATTTATTGTGACGATTTATACTTAAATTTAAAAAAAGTGAATGTTATTATCGACACTACAAATTTATATGATCGGATTAAACATATTTCATTAAAATTATTTGTTTATTTATTTACTGTTACGTTACGTAAATACTGACAAAAAGCCATTTGGCGTTTCTAAGTCCGCCGTAGTTGTAACCGCCAGGTGACGCTGTCATCGTGCACCCAGCCAATATTGCGAAAAGGGAATTCGAAAAGAGTAGCGATAAATTAAAACACTGACTCTCGTGCGCTCGTTTGCTGCCTATGTCATAAAGCAAAAGAGGTACGTACTCGTATTTAAAGCGGATAGGATGCGTCACGGGCGTGGGCCGCGGCCGGCGGGTTGGGGGCGATAGGAGAGCGCCGGGCACCGTCACTGAAAACAACCACTTTTAGCCCTTTGGATGTCTAATACCTCTGCCACACAATCGACGAGCGGCGTGGGAAGTGGCGAGGGAAGTAGGCAGAGACATAGTGTGGCCGCGCTACTCGTCATGCCCACCGCTCCCTATTTTGTCGGTTTTTTGGCGCGAGTCGTCGGGCCGGCAACAACCCGGCGCGATAATCGCGCGAGTAGGGCAGTGTGTGGCTAGAGGGCAACATCGTGGAAAGAAGAATGGACCGCTGCGGCCTCATGTTCAGGAATCGTGGACCCCACACTCCAGCCGCCAGGGTTTGACCTTCCCCGAAAACTATGGTGCCGTCTTAACAGAATCAGAACGGGCCATGGTATTTGCAATTATACCTTGCACAAGTGGGGGTGGGAAGGATTCAGCCTTGTGCGAATGCGGCGCGATCCAAACCATGGACCACATCATCGAACGCTGCCCTCTGCACTCATACACCGGGGCTAGAGAAGACCTACTGCAACTCACACCAGACGCTGCCGAGTGGCTCAATTGTCTATGTTGACCTATAGCTTTTATATTTGTATTATTTTTGACTGGTTTTATTGTATAAAACTTGTTATTTGCCTATTTTCAAAAACTTGTTATTTGCCATACGATTAAATAAACATCGCGGCAAGATGAGGAGCAGCGCGAGGAGCATAGTGTGGCAGAGGTACACGATGTTGAAGCATTCCACGAGAATGTCGCTTATGACATGCAATTCTTCTGATAACGTTAAGAAAACGAAGTTGGGTTTGACAATCTTTTAAGGGTAACAAAGTGGCAGTATTTTCTCGAGCTTTACGGATTAGATTGAAATTGCTGCCATACAAAGCAAAAGCATGTCGTGAGCGACATTGTCGTCGAATACCCCCTTATAGCATAGAGTCAAATCACCTGAATGACTAAGAATTACAATGAATAAGAAGTCAAACACCTGAAAGTAGGCATAAATAATTATTTTTATCCAAAAAGCCGAAAGTGACATGCGATGATTGTCATGAACACGATGGCTTAACTGGCTGAAGCTAGGTAATTAATTAAACTCCGACCAGAAATATATAACTACGCGCCATGTTGCGGAACTTCATTACAACTATTTTCTTCATACTATTCTGAACTGTCACCGCGTACATCAGAATAACAGCGACCTCTTGACAATAGTCATAAATATTTCTAGTCAAACTTAATAATAATATTAAATGCTCGTCGACATCACCATCCCCCATACATGATGAGAACATCGTGAAAGCCGAGAAGGACACATCCAGTAAGTACTTAGACTTGGCTTACGAGATAACCGCCATGTGGGATGTTGATTCGACGATCATTGTCCCGATAGTCGTTTCAGCGAACGGTCTCATAGCGAAGAGTCTCGACCAACACCTTAAGAGACTCTCGCTAGGTGTCTGGATCAAGGGCCAGATGCGTGCGGCGGTGATCTTGAACACGGCGCGGATAGTCCGACGGTTCCTCTCTCTGCAGCCCTAACCACCGGCAGCTTGGGCTCTGTCCCGCTGCTGGCGGCACCCTAGGTTAGGTTTTTTATAATGTGTTTATATGTTCTATATTAACCTTTTGACCGCCGTGGTCTGATATATCAGACAATCAATATCCAGCCCACCTCGCCGGAGTCTGATATATAAGACAAAGGTCTGATTTGGTTTTTATAGTGTATAAAGTGGTCCCATCCAAATGCAAGCTCTAATCTGCGTGGTGAAATTTTGTATTGGTGGCGCTACGGGCACGCTCGATGAAAAATTCTCGGCGTTCAAAAGGTTAAATGTTATTTAAGTGTTTTTTTTATTTTACTTTTATACTCATATTGTAAAAAACCTAGCCTAGCAGAAAAGATAAATAAATGAATATAAATCCAACTAACACAAGTAGTATCGTCTTGAATCGTTCACAGTGGTAAGCGGCAGCACTCTCAAGTTCTCCCCATACTCAGTAGTTTTGTACCGGAACCCTCCTTCGTTGTACGCAGTCGCCGTACGGTTGCCCGGCCGCACCGCTCCAACACCCTTCCGTACCGGTAACACGTCCGTCCGTATCGCTCTGCCATCTTTCCGTACCTGGAAAATTTGTAAGGCGATGTATGAAAGGAGGCAGTGACATTTTATCAAATTTGACATTAACATTTTTATACCTCGGAACTTTTATTATTATTATTTTCAATTTTTATTTTATTCTACGTAAATTAATGATTATTTTACTGACATTTATTTTAGTTCTATTTGATTTAATTTCTTTTCCATGGTCTTCAATTAATATATTTCGTAATGACATTGTTAGATAATTTAGATTTGAAGAATTCATTAACATGACAACTAATTATATGTACCTTTAGACTCACCCAGATCCCACAGTCAAACTGTGTAAACAGTTTTGGGGGACATTGTATTTACATTTAAGTTTTTATGTAAGATGTTTTATTAAATATAATAATAAAAATATAATAAATACGTACGTACGTATGTAATTGCGTACTAACAACAAAAATCTCAGTTGGTCCTTTGAATAAATGAAATTGAAATTGTACCGGTAAGACGTCCGTCCGTACCGCTCCGTCGTTCCGTACCGGCAACACGTCCGTCCGTATCGGAACGACGCCGGTCGGGGACACGTATTCCGTGCGTGACGGGGTGTGCAGGCCGGGAGCCCGACGCGGCTCGTAGCGGACGATCTCGTGGCCTTTCACGAGGCTCTCGATCACGCCTGGTTTAACTGTAAAAACAAATAAAAAAGCTAAACGCTATACACTGTGTTTTTTTTTTGTTTTCCGTTAAATTCGACGGTTTATGCGTCGTTGGACTAAAAGTAAATATGGCGATGTATAAAAATGTCTACATATAAAATAAAAATTGGTCCGAATATTAGAAAGCCAGTACTTCAAAATGTTTAAGTCTTATCAAGTCGGAATATAAAAATGACTACTTTTAAAGTATACAAATGTCTAAGTCTTATCAAGTCGGAATATAAAAATGACTACTTTCTTTACATAGGTCCAGGCCCCTATTTCACCAAGTTGACAGGTTCTACAAACTATCTAATCTTGGCTCACTGCCTGCGGACGACCTTCTTGAGAAAGCGATTATTGTTATAATTTTAGCCATTTATTCCTTAATAAATTTTACATGCATACATTTTCGTTTCTCATAATAAATATAATAAAGAGTAATTTTAAAATACATCGCCATATTTACTTTTAGTGCCGCAACATATTTATATTTGGTCTAATATACAGATGCACATTTTTAGGGTTCCGTAGTCAACTAGGAACCCTTATAGTTTCGCCATGTCTGTCTGTCCGTCCGTCCGTCCGTCCGTCCGTCCGCGGATAATCTCAGTAACCGTAAGCACTAGAAAGCTGAAATTTGGTACCAATATGTATATCAATCACGCCAACAAAGTACAAAAATAAAAATTGGAAAAAAATGTTTTATTAGGGTACCCCCCCTACATGCAAAGTGGGGGCTGATATTTTTTTTCATTCCAACCCCAACGTTTGATATATTGTTGGATAGGTATTTAAAAATTAATAAGGGTTTACTAAGATCGTTTTTTGATAATATTAATATTTTCGGAAATAATCGCTCCTAAAGGAAAAAAAAGTGCGTCCCCCCCTCTAACTTTTGAACCATATGTTTAAAAAATATGAAAAAAATCACAAAAGTAGAACTTTATAAATACTTTCTAGGAAAATTGTTTTTAACTTGATAGGTTCAGTAGTTTTTGAGAAAAATACGGAAAACTACGGAACCCTACACTGAGCGTGGCCCGACACGCTCTTGGCCGGTTTTTATACTTCGTCAAAATTATATACACCCGAACTTATGTAAGTGGACATTTTTATACATTGTCATATTTACTTTTAGTCTAGTGCCGCGACATATTTATATTTGGTCTAATATACAGGTGGACATTTTTATACTTCGTCGAAATTATATACGCACGAACTTATGCAAGTAGACATTTTTATACATCGCCATATTTACTTTTAGTCCAACGACGCATAAACCACATCGATTTCATGCATAATAAATGAATTAATAAGTGTGAGAGACCCTTAAGAATAATATTCAAGTTAGTTGTCAAGTGAAGTGATGGCAATATTAGCGCCATCTAGCTTACTGAACGCGTGTGTGACAGCCTTTACCACTTCCCAATATTATTTGTTTTGACATACAAATAACATTGGGAAGTGGTAAAGGCTGTCACACACGTGTCCAGTAAGCTGGATGGCGCTAATATTTGACATTTTAAGACATATCAAGCTAAGAATATGGGCCAAATTGTCAAAACTGAGGTTCAAAAGTTTGAAACCTGTGTCGAGAGATGGCAGTCTATGCACTGTGATTACACATTTTACTTCGACAGTAACTCTCTATAATACTCAATCCTCTTTGGTATAACTAAAAATACGAAGGAAAAGTTTTTCGCACTACATCTGAAAAAGCTGCAACGTATGTGAAATACCATAAATAAATACAAATACGCCGAAGTTATACGAAGACTAATCTTAATTATCTTCGGAGATTAAAAAAAAAATAATAATACATCCGTTAAATTTATAATAAAAAATAAAGAAGATCTTACTTTTCTGTCCTACTTGAGGGTAGTTGTCGTCCCACTGGTGCACTCTGACGCTGTAGATGACCTCGGTGGTCCTGTGTCTTCCATGGCGTGTCTTCGACTTGGATTTCTTGACGCTGCTCAGGCCTATGACCTTTTGGTCCCATGGCTCGGATTCGGTAGATATGCTGGGGAATTAAGCATACATGTAGGTAGGTACTAGCTTTCACCTCCATACAAACCCCCCCCATTTTAAGGAAGTGGGAGGTTTAAAAGAGACAAAAATTAGCCCATGTCACTCTCCATCCCTTCAACTATTTGCACATAAAAATCACGTCAATTAGTCACTCCATTTTGCCGTGAAAGACGGACAAACAAAGACAAAAAACTTTGTTTTGTCTTACAAATGTATTTTTATATATCACTTGGAGCTTTTACCGAAATTGTATCGTAGGCTTTAGTCCGTTTTCAGATTATCCAATCCCATATCGGGTGGCAGAAGGATTTCAATAGAAAAAATCCAAGATGACGCCTGTAATGTATGGGATATCGGTCCGACATCCGATATCGGATCGGATAATGTGAAAACGCACAGGGAGAAATTTTGTACCAGATGCCCATTTCTCAAAACTGAAAGTTACAAGGCTACAAGCGGAAGTCTCTTTCCAATTTGTTTATTGCAGTTTCGAGAAATGGACCCCAGGATGTTTTTTTTTCACATAGTCGTATTCTTAAGAAAATTCCCAAAAACAGGTTTCAGAGCTCTTCCCGTCCGTCTTACCTCGCAGACTTGGTCGGGCATCTGACTCCTCCTATTGGATTATAGGCTGCCCCAGCAGTTTCTCTATATGTATTGTATTGTATTGTAGATGTCAGGGCTATCCCTTCGGTCTTACCTCGCAGGCTTGGTGGGGCGTCTGGTGGACTCCACGGCAGGTTCGTCATTTGGCTCCTCATACTGGATTATAGGCTGCCCCAGCAGTTTCTCTACATGTATTGTATTGTAGATGTCAGGGCTATCCCTTCGGTCTTACCTCGCAGGCTTGGTGGGGCGTCTCGTGGACTCCACGGCAGGTTCGTCATTTGGCTCCTCATACTGGATTATAGGCTGACCCAGCAGTTTCTCTATTTTACCTGCACATTTTAAAAGAAAGACAGTGTTGCGAAACCAGCCCCTCTAGCACAACTCGCCTTGTCACGCGCGAGTCCATACTTGAAGTCGCGCTTGATGTATGGACTCGCGCGCGACAAGACAAGTTGTGCTAAAGGGGCAGATAACTTAAGTTTTTACCAAAAAATCGCACTCGTTTCGAACTTCCTCTTTAACCCTTTGTCCGCCAAGAACGCCTAGAGGCGTCGTGTCCCGTCGTACACCAACGCCTAAGTGCGTTTTCACATTATCCGATCCGATATCGGATGTCGGAAGGATTTCAATGGAAAAAATCTAAGATAGCGCCTATAATGTATGGGATATCGGTCCGACATCCGATATCGGATCGGATAATATGAAAACGCACTAAGTTGCTATGGCGGACGCAAGCGTTCAAAAGGTTAACACTTGTATTGTAATGCACTATTATCTAACATTTCGTACAAGTTTCTAATGGGTCGGCAACGCACACGTGACACCCCTTGAGTTGCAGGCGTCCATAGGTTACGGTGACCGCTTTCCATCAGGCGGACCGTATACCTGTTTGCCACCGACGTGGTATAAAAAAAAATTGTTGTAGCAATGAAGGGAAACTGACCCTGAAAATCTTTTTTCCTTCCCTCCGTGGAGACCCAAATGGGGCTGGTAGATATCTCTTCTTCTTCCTCATTATCGATGAAATCTGTGAACCAGAGGCGTGTATAAGGGGGAGGGTGGAAGGGCTTAAAGGGGGAGGGGAGAGGAATATCTACCTTTTTCTATATAGATACAAAACGCTCTCGACTAATAAATAAAAGAACATAACCTAAAAAACGATCTCGACTGTTTCCTCACTAGTTTTTGTAGTTAGAGCAATGTTTTTTTAACACTGATAATTAACACTAATATCTGTTTCTGTTCACTTCCGAACAAACTCATCATCATCATCATCATCATTTCAGCCATTAATCGCCCACTGCTGAACATAGGCCTCCCTTCGTGTACGCCACTTATCCCGGTCCTGGGCTAATCTCATCCAGAAGTGCCCCGCAGTTTTTCGAATGTCGTCTACCCAACGAGCCAACGGATGCCAGGCGCTTCTTACATCCGATAGCGGACAAACTACTATACAATATAATCTGTCTCGGACAAATACAGTCGCTAAAACCTTTCAAACATGGCCATTGGCCAAAAATGGCCTCAGAGTAGCGCTATTCAAACCTGCATTCTTAGCAGGGTTATTAAAGACTTTTCGCAGATTGATCTATTTTTTTACGAACACCTTCCACCGATACATACTCTAAACCTTCAAGAAAAGAGCGTACACCCATCTTAAAGGCCGGCAACCCAACTCCAACACTTCTGGTGTTTCGGGTGTCCATGGGCAGCACTCATAAAAAAACAACGGTTTAGACCGCGGTGTTAGTAGCACTTGCTATAATTACCCTACGTACAGGCACAGTATAATAAAGAGTACTATCGTACAGTATGGCCACTCCCGCTCCCCGCTGAAAGTGCCGCCCACCCCCTCTCGGTTACCTCACAGTTACCGCCTGTCAAAAACGCGACAAGTCGACCTGTCATATGTCACTCACACAAGAATGGTACGCGTTCACCTACACGAGCTTAGACTGTGTGCTAGGAACGCGCTTCTTTCATATAATTGATCGCCAGTGTCCGAGATGTGGTACAGGTACCTATTAAAACCGCTGGTAGCCTAGCGGTAAGTGCGTGCGACTTTCATTCCGTAGGTCACCGGTTCAAACCCCGGCTCGCACCAATGAGTTTTTCGGAACTTATGTGCGAAATGTCATGATTTGATATTGGCCAGTCGCTGTTCGGTGAAGGAAAACATCGTAAGAAAACCTGACTAATTCCAATAAGGTCTAGGCTTCAGGTTGGAAGGTCAGATGGCAGTTGCTTTCGTAAAAACTAGTGCCTTCGCCAAATATTGAGATTAGTTGTCAAAGCGGACCCCAGGCTCCCATGAGCCGTGGCAAATCCCGGGATAACGCAAGGAAAATGATGAGGTTCCTAGTAATACTTTTTCCCTAGTGCTTATTATAATAAACTAGCTTTCGCCCGCGGCTTCGCTTGCGTTAAATTCGAAAATTGCGGAATGCTCCATCCATATAAACTTCCACCCCCCACTCTAGGGAAGTGGGGGGTTAGAAAAAGACAAAAAGTAGCCTACGTCACTCTCCATCCCTTCAACTATCTCCACTTAAAAAATCACGTTAATACGTCGCTCCATTTTGCCGTGAAAGACGGACAAACAAACAGACACACACACTTTGCCATTTATAATATTAGTATGGATCTACCACTGCTTACCGTTTTGGTCGTTAGGATTGAACTGCTGAGCCACGACGACCACAGCCACCGCCAGCACCGCCGTTTGCCACCACATCTTTAAAATCAACTTACACTTTACACAGTCCTTTTTAAAGAGCTGAGCTCATAGAAACTATACCGGTGACCAGAGAGCTGGCAGCTTTCTCTCACAGCGCATAAGCATTGCTATTCAGCGAAGGAATGCTGCCAGCATCTTTGGCACAATGCCGCGGAGGCCCTATTTAGATGTATATTCATAAAGATTACTTTTTAATTTTTATTACCTTCATCAACTGTCACTAATCATTAATTAAAATAGTTAGGTACACTCTAAGAACAAATTAAATTATTTTCATACAAAATACCACGAGCCTTGGAAAATGTCATATACTTGGAATTTTCAACCTTTGCCTTTGTGGCCCGATGGCCGAGCGGTTTAGGCATCTGTCCGGTAAACGGAGGATGCTGGTTCGATTCCAGCTCGGAACACTTGGAGGCCTTGGTCACTTATTCTTTGCATATGACATTTACTTCAGGTTTAAGTTACACTACCTGTTCTAAATCTTTATAGGTCTATTCATGTACCCTGTCAAATGGAAAATGCTAGTAAATAAACTGTAAAGTTATTGAATAATGTTATAAAAAGAGCGTCATTAAAGATAGACGTTGGCTATGTTGACGTGCTGTCAAACACGCAAACGCTTGACGTTTCTAGAAGAATATTCGTTAGTTTGAGAACAAAAAGTTTTTGTTAATATATTTTTGTTAGAACCTTTAAGGTGCGACCACACCGCTGCTTAAAAAACGGTGACGGTACGGATACGATCAAGATACGGTACGTCACTGCGATTCCGTACCGGCTGCGTATTTTGAGCAGCGGTCTGTGAAGCATGCGGTAAAAACGGTACGGATACGATACGTCACTGCAATTCCGTACCGTCGCCGTTTTTTAAGCAGCGATGTGTGGTCGCACCTATATTGTACAGGGTCAAAGAGCATTGAATCACTACGTTATAGTACAGGGTGTCTTTTAGTTATCCATACTCGTACTTAATAATTTTAATATTATAAATGGGAAAGTGTGTGTGTCTGTTTGTCCGTCTTTTACGGAAAAACGAAGCGACCAATTGATGTGGTTTTTTAAGTGGAGATAGGAGAGTGACATAGGCTCCTTTTTGTCTCTTTCTAACCCCCCTCTTCCCATAAATTGGGGGTGGAAGTTTGTATGGAGCATTCCGCCATTTCCGAATTTCGCGCGATCGAAGCTGCGGGCAAAAACATACATACATACATACATACAATCACGCCTGTATCCCATAAAGGGGTAGGCAGAACACATGAAACTACTAAAGCTTCAGTGCCACTCTTGGCAAATAAGGGTTGAAAGAAAACGAAACTGTGACATTGCAGTGACAGGTTGCCAGCCTCTCGCCTACGCCACAATTTAATCCATTTCCCATAGTCGCCTTCTACGACACCCACGGGAAGAAAGGGGGTGGTGAAATTCTTAACCCGTCTCCACACAGGCAAAAACTGTAGTTATGGAGATTAGAGGTATTATTAGAGGTACCTCTCTATTCTTCCCGATCTGCAGTAAAAAAAATGTCGTACAATATACATGTGAAAAGGAAATTCGTAGCTCGTGTCAATTTAAAACACTCTCTTTGGTCGTGTTTTAATTTACCTTCACTCATTTCGAACTTCCTCTTTTCCGCACTTGCATTATCCCGGCATTTGCCACGGTTTATGACAGTCTTGGGTCCGCTTTGACAACTAATCCCAAGATTTGGCGTAGGCACTAGTTTTTACGAAAGCGACTGCCATCTGACCTTCCAACCCGATGGGTAATTAGGCCTTATTGGGATTACTCCGGTTTCCTCACGATGTTTTCCTACACCGAAAAGCGACTGGCAAATATCAAATGACATTTCGCACATAAGTTCCGAAAAACTCAGGCACGAGCCGGGGATCGAACCCGCGACCTCCGGATTGAAAGTCGCACGCTCTTACCGCTAGGCCACCAACTTCCATTATGTACTATTCCATAGAAATCAATAAAATGGTACCTAAAGTTCATTCTGTTCTTAAGTTTATAATTAAGAAAATCATTCTTAACTATAACGACTCAATTCGACTCCCTTACATTATGATAACAAACTATGCCACTCTCCTCTATAACCATGCCCTTTTCCTAAACGCCGACTCAGCAAATACAAATCTCATCCATATTTCACCAAAATATATGTAAATAAACCTCATTGGCGCCCTCCTTTGCGAAAATGCCGCAACTTCGCAGATAAATTAGCTGCCATAACGGGCCTACGGAAGCCTACCCCCCTCCTTTCACCACCCCTCTTCACCCCCGATTCAAGATGGCGTCGGACTGTCTGGCGCCAAAACTAACCTATTCCATAGAACGAAAATGTCTTATGAAACAGTGAGTAAAATGTGGAAATCGGACTGTAAAGGAAAGAATTTGAGTTTGTTTTTGATTATTTTGAAAATGCAGCTTCGTATTGACTTTTCTATATAATTTTCTCTATGCATTTTCACTGGCGGGAACATTTGTAGTTTCCCAACAATTTCCAAACGGTTTAGAAATGTAACTGGTTGTAATATAGTTGGTTTTTCTTTGTGTGTTGGTAGTTAACGTGAAAGCAAAGTTATTTTTCGATGTCTGGGTGGTGCCAAAAGTTAGTAAAGTATCGTTTAGGGGATTTTAGCATGTTTCGCTTGGGGATACAAGCGGTTTTAGGGCGGAGAGGGGTGGTAAAAGTTACATCGAGATAGTCTGAATAGATGGTGGGTAGGGGCGATAGGGGGCATAATTTAAAAGGTTTTGTTACTTTATGTATTGCTGAGACGAGATTAGGAGACGTTATGTGGTTTATGTGAAAATATATTTAAGAAAAACCTAGTTTATCCTACCGGTTGCGCCATTTAAGGAAATATAAAAACTACCATTAGCGAGCATCATCATCTTCCATGCGATATCCCAGCATCCGTCACGGCTCATGGGAGCCTGGAGTCCGCTGTGACAGCTAATCCCAAGTTTTGGCGTAAGCATTAGTTTTATGAAAACGACTGCCATTTGAGCTTCCAACTCAAAGGGTTACTAGGCTTTCTTGGAATTAGTTCGAAAAATTCACTCATTGGTACGAGCCGGGATCGAACCCGTGACCGGAAAGTCGCACGCTCTTACCGCTAGGCCACCAGCCCTTATGCAATCTGGGGCGCTTATGTAATCTTTAAATACCTAATACAAACCATAAACACAGTTAAAAGAAATAAAAATAAAATAAAATAAATAAATATTATAGGACATTCTTACACAGATTGACTGAGGCCTACGGTAAGCTCAAGAAGGCTTGTGTTGTGGGTACTCAGACAACGATATATATAATATATAAATACTTATATACATAGAAAACATCCATGACTCAGGAACAAATATTTGTGCTCATCACACAAATAAATGCCCTTACCGGGATTCGAACCCGGGACCGCGGCGCAGCAGGCAGGGTCACTACCGACTGCGCCAGACCAGTCGTCAAAAAAAAAAAAAATCTCTTATGTAATAAGTTAATAAAAACATGATCCCTAACCGCACATCATTAAACAAAGCTATAATTGTCGCACACAACAAATTAGAGGAAACTAGGGAGAGTCGGGCCAGAGGGTATAATCGGCCGCACGCGTCGCCGATCAACTTAGATTATTATTTTAATTGTCATGAAATTTAAAAAGTTATTTTTATGAGGTTGGGGAGTAATAAGGAGATGATAATGGCGTTTTTCTCATTATGTTTGTGGTTCAATAATTTTATAGTCTTTCGACGAATCTGTTTGTTTTTGTTTGTGTAAACTTATCAGAATTACCTTAGTAAATTTATAAATTTCACCAATTTTATGTGATATAAATACTCGTTACTTTTCGTTTACGAGAAAAAAGAAAAAATACGTGTCTAAAATTCTTTGATAATCTAACTGACGGACTAATTAGTTTCTTTTAGACGTCTCGCCTATTTGGTATTTGACGACCGGTCTGGCGCGGTCGGTAGTGACCCTGCCTGCTAAGCCGCGGTCCTGAGTTTGAATCCCGGTACGGACAGACAGACAGACAGACAGAGAGGTCAAACTTATAACACCCTGTCGTTTTTGCGTCGGGGGTTAAAAATTTAAATCAGAAATCTTTTTATTGTATAATTCTATTTCCCCGATTATTTTGTTTATCTCGGTGAACCTATAAGAGCACTCTTTTGATTACGCCTCACAAACTTTAAATGAGTGATAATAAAAAGAGCAATATCAGAATGAGCCGTCACACTTAACGCCCGCGACCGCGCGACCCCTGGCGGGACAAAAACAAACTAATTTTCATAATGAATTTAATTGGCTGCTCAATAAACATAATTCACGACCCTTCAGTTAACCCCCTCGATAACTAGAGCTGTTCAACCCTTGTTGAATACTCAACTTGTGACAAAGTAGTAAAATCAGAAATATTTATTTTATATACAGTGTAGAATAGAAAAACAAAACCCTTTTTACCACGCCAATAGGCTAGTTTCCTATACTTAAAATAAAATATTTTATGTAATGCACAAATTAAAGCACCACATAATTAGAAGAAAAATATGGACAGTAGTTATATTTTTTAAACATAATTTCTATTTAATAAGATAATAAGTCAAAGAGAAAGGTATACCTAAAGTAAATGAATTGACCGCGACGTAACTCCTCAGTATTTCATAGTAATTCCATATTAGCAAATCGTTTTTGACAGTTCTTAAAAAGAAGCTGATTTGACTATAATAGTAGGAAACTAGCCTATTGCTAAAGGCTCTCTTGATACTTGAATAACGAATAGCAAAGTTACATTTTATCCACAAGAGTGCAAAGTAATTTCATACAAATTTTAATTTGATGCCCAAAGCTGGCTGGTAGAATTGACGTATAAATTCATTTTGAATCATAATTGTAAAAAAAAGACTTTTTTAGTTTGATGTTTACTGCTAATATTTATCTCGTGTTGGTGTGGTGAAATATTTTGAGTTTCACTCGGCAGTCGGCGGCAAAATTTGTTTAGCTTACATTACGTGCCTTGAAATCCCCGCAACAGCGTGCGTAGACGAATGGCATTTCTCTGACGCGAAACGAAAACGAAACGCCGCAAAAGGTAGTCTGGATCTGTCATGCCAACACGCAAGAGCGTATATACGAGCGTTTCGTGTTGTGAGCGTGCCATTCGGCTAAGTACCCGGGAAAGATAAATAAAAAAAATAAATAGATAAATAAATATGACATTCTTACACAGATTGACTGAGGCCCACGGTAAGCTCAAGAAGGCTTGTGTTGTGGGTACTCAGACAACGATAAATATTTATAAATACTTATATACGTAGAAAACATCCATGACTCAGGAACAAATATCTGTGCTCATCACACAAATAAATGCCCTTACCGGGATTCGAACCCGGGACCGCGGCGCAGCAGGCAGGGTCACTACCGACTGCGCCAGACCGGTCGCCAGATCCATCTATTCAATACCACTCTATTAAATTAAATTAATATCTATATTAATAACTTGACAAATTAATTAAATCAGCGATTTTACATGTAAAACAACACAGATACTGTTAAGATTCCTAAATTAATCATTGACTTATGTAATGTGTTACTCCCTCCCATCATGTAACATCCCTAGTGAGCAAACAGTTCAAGTTGATAATCAAAACCAAGTGCGGGTAGTTCGAAAAACTCGCGCGGCTGTCAGAAGGTGTTGATGTCATTTCAAGCCAGTCTTCTCCGAGACCACGGAGACAACGCCGTCCCTGAAACGTTGGAGGTCAGTTTAATATGTAGTCATACGCGATTAAGTCCCGTTTTTAAAAATAATTATTCATACACCCTTGTTGCTACATCAATACAGTTTTCATTTACACTTTAAACTTTCCCTATGTATTACAATGACTCACTTCCCCTCAAACATTTGTTATTTCAACCACTAACATCTTTTTAATTGTCTCTGGCGCGCCGCCACAGACAACGAAGGGGGCCAAATGATAGTTATTGTTTTTGCAGAGTGACTGGCGCGGATGCTGAGTTTTTTGCCAGAATAATAAGGGGTAGTCTATAAAATTGGTATTAAGACGAGTCATGATGTTATACAATGATCGACAGCTTATACAGTATGTTAGCAATAGTAGATTGCTTGTTCAGAAACTTGAGCATCTATATATCTGATCTGATCTATACACCGTGTTTCACTTAACACTAAAAACCTGAAAACAGTTTGTTCACAATCGAGAGTAGAATCGATTGAGCTATATCTTGATGGGGGTAATATTTTTATTTAAATTTGTATTATTAGTTATTTTTTACGTGCCTATTCTATTGTACTCGTATGACAACATTGTGTATATCGCATTGCTAGAGGTTGTTTACCTTTTTCAGTATTTAGGGGTATTAATACTGGCTGGTTAGTTGGACGATTATTTTTTCCGATACGAGTTTGACGTTGTTTGTCAGTTTAATCTTAATGTTTATCATAAGTCATAACAAATTTAACTCGTACCTAATTACAACCTTGTAATTTTAAATATTGGGTTTAAATTTTGCTTACTGCGATTACCTGTCCAATTTGAAGTTTACTGTGACAAAGCTTTAAAGTGTTTTACAGTGACATCTTAGCTGTCTATTGTTAAACCTTATGTCGTTGCAGTAACGTACACAAATAAATAGTTTTATGGTTTATGGTGGAAGTTAGCAATTATTTTATTGAGTGTAGAGCTAAAAGTCAAGTAGAGCTGTACAGAAAATCAAAAATTCAATTTTAAAAAAAGTAACCATCAGATTAAAAGATGAATACTCTAGATGAGTTTAAAAAAATAAAAATCAGTTGGGGTGTCTGATGTTTTGAGTGTTACCGGAAACACGTTGTATAAAAAGATTCAAAACCTTATGTTGTAACAAATTTAATTCTTCCACTTCGTTACCATTTTTCAAACACTTTGTACCTACAGCTTCTACAAATGTTTTAAAAAAAATTTGGGACCATTTTTTTGTCTCTTGTTTTTGTTCTAGATCGAAAAGGCTCGTGATTCTGAGTAGGAAAAACATAAAGTTTACCTACCTTATAAACTTTTTTTTTTATGGTTGTTCTTGCGAAAATGCCCGAATACGAATATTTCTTCATTCAATCTTTATCGCACAATAAAAAATACATCGAATAATAGGCGAACTTAATGCCATAAGGCATTCTCTACCAGTCAACCATTAGGCAAAGCAGAAAACTTGTAGGCGGTGCAAAAACGAAACTACATATATGTAAAATAACTAAAGAAAAGATACATTCGAGCCCCAAATCCAAAAGATGGTCATGTCGTAAAGAAAGCCGGTGACAAACTGCAAATGGCGGCGCTTCCGGCGGGCGCTTCCGGCGTGACGTCACGTCCGCGGAAGCGGAGACGAGTAGGGACACCATAAAAAAAAAGGAATTTTGGGAAAAACTGTTATTGAACCAAAAAATGTTATTGTACAATTTGTTAGTTTATTTTAAGACACCTAGTTCTTAATAGTAATTGTATTTTTTCCTGTAATATTTTTTTTTAAACCTTGTACAAAAAAAAGAAAAAAATTAAAGCACAAAAGGCGGACTTAATGCCAAAAAGCATTCTGTACCAGTCAACCTTCAGGGATAGGGAAATGCAGAGATATTATGGGTGGTGCTACTATACTTACTACCAAAATAAAGCAACATACCTACAGTTTTTGGGCAGATTTTAACTTTTATGTCTGTTTACCTTTTTTTTTCAAATGAGAGACATTTTTTTTTCTAAAAGATCTCATGATTCTAAACTAAATAAAAATATACACCATACATGTCAACGCGATCTACACTCTGAACACTTCAATTCAGGTTACAAAATTAGTTTGCACTTTTCCAAAAAGTATCTCGCCTTCAAATACATAAATAATCTATCGCCTTCAAATCGTAAATATATCGCCATAACATCACTATTTAAGGTTGAATTTCGTATATAAAACTTTCTAGATTGCCGGGGCTGGAAAAGGGTTAAACATCGTTTTTTATATACATATTTGGAGTTTAGCTTAAGATACAAACCCGATATTTCCGTAAACACGTATTTTAGAACGTAAAATGTCAAAATGATTTTTTGTCCCGCCTCGTTGTCACCCCTGTCTCCCCGTCTGTCTCAATTTGCTCCGTCGCAGTTTTATTGTTCATATTTGTATGTATTTACGCGAGGGGGTGCGGCCGGAGTGAAAACACTACTTCATGTTACTTATACTATTAGATTTTGGCTTTTGGAAATATCTATTGATTTGATAGAATTATTTCATAAAGACTCTATGTGAGAATTTGAGATTATTATATTGATTGAGATTATTATAGCCAACGGCCACTTTTCATCATCGCACCGCTCGCCATCGACAGGGCGCTCATCCACACACCTTGCAACCTAAATGGTCGCGCACCGTGCGGTTTCAGAGGAATTTCCTCCCACGAACGCTCCGGCTGTGGAATGAGCTCCCTGTCGAGGTATTCCCGATGAACTACAGTATGGGGTTCTTCAAAAAACGAGTGTACAAGTTTCTAATGGGTCGGCAACGCGCACGTGACACCCCTTGAGTTGCGGGCGTCCATAGGTTACGGTGACCGCTTTCCATCAGGCGGGCCGTATACCTGTTTGCCACCGACATGGTATAAAAAAAAAAAAATATACGACTAAGTAACACAAATATTAAAATTGTGGAAATTTCTTAAAAGGAGGACACGACCATATAAGAAGGTTAAAGATAGGTTGCTTGCCCCGTGAGCTTGGTTTTTTTATTTGGTTGATTAACCGACAAATGTGGTCACTTCCCGAAAATGTACAAATTACTTGTTTACGTTCTTCCAAATATCTAAAAGTACACAGTATACAGATTTTTAGTAATGTTGGCATTCCTAAGCATACTTGTAGCTTTTTGCCCATACCTTGCCACTAAAATCTATCAAAAAAACCTAACGACAATGGTTATGTTATTAAGCTCAAATATGTATGCGTTTTTACCATTTTCCGTGATTTTTACGCTATCAATGACGTATTAAAAACTCATGGTCTGCCGCATTTTGGATCAAAGCGTCATATAAAATTCCTACACCCCTCTTCACAAATCGGTGAAAATCACCGAAAATCACTAGACATTCAAACGACATGTCATCCAAGACATTAGCATGAGAGATATCTCCTCCCCCGCGTTCGAGGGCGGCACGAGTCATTGAGCACGGCGAAGGGCTCTAAGGCGTCCACATTCACGATTCACGACCCTTAGAGACTGATAGATGTGTGGCAAATGAGCGTAGTCTGGGATAAGTGGCTATCTTCGGTATATAGTGATAATAATTAATAACTGTAATAAGTTCATAATATTGGAGAAGTGTATTTTAGTTAAAGGACTTAGGTAAGACAGTCAACGTGCAAAAAAGATTTTTGAGGAATTCATTTATCAGAATGCATTTGATGCTAAATTCCAGTTTGCTTTATACATATACTAGTTTTTGCCCGCGGCTTCGCTAGCGTATAATTCGAAAATTGCTGAGTGCTCCATACTAACGTCCACCCCCATTTTAGGAAAGTGGGGGGTTCTAAAGAGACAAAAAATAGCCTAAGATGTCACTCTCCATTCGTTCAACTATCTCCACTTAAAAAAATCACGTAAATTCGTGGCTCTGTCTTGCCGTGAAAGACGGACAAACAAACGGACACACACACTTTCCCATTTATAATAATATTAGTATGGATCCCAGGAGGTTGCATACATTTTGGGCGCAAGAAAAGATACATTTGCCTCAAATTGTTCAACAACATGATATCAAAAGGAACGGGAAATAAGACACTTCTAAAAAGGTATTTTCGCATTTTTATCATTATAAAAAAATCAAGAAATTTAAAATAGCCCCTAATATTACTATGATTTGAGAAAAAAATCTGTCGCATGTACCGTTTTTGAGCTAAGCACAAAAAGTAGCAAACAAAAATCAATTTTTGTTTTCTAGTGACGAAAACGACTTGCCAGACTACATTTTCACAACTCAACTAAGTGTTTCAACTTGTATAGATGTCTGTCGTGACCGGATCAACCCCCTCGTGATTTACGGACACCGCGGTGATTGAGTTAGCCGCTATGTCAACAGCTTAACCGCCCCGCTGCCACTTAGATTTTTTGAGGAATTGAAATCCGAACCTCCACTATGTTTTTTTTTTAATAATTTTTAAGAGTACGTTATTTTATGGCGTAGATTATGGTACCTAATATACCTATAGGCCGACTGGTACGTAGATTTTACCTACAAATGATGACAGGGGATTTTGAATCATAAATACTTAAATAGTGAATGATGGATTTATACCATTTTTAGGCTTCATACCATAGCTAATGGTAATGGTAACCAATTTGTAGAAGTGATCAAAAAACATCTTCCCTTATTCTGAAAATTGTATATTACACAATTCGAAAATAAATAGGGAGCACAAAACCGTTTACTTAAATGTGTTTTAAATTAAATAAAATCCTAAACTACCCCCCAGCACTTAGCTCAACCGATCGTAAATATAATTAAATATCTACCCCCATTTATCCTGACGTTAAAAAGTTACCATAAAACTCGGTAACTCAATTATTGGGACCGTAAATCAAGGTCCGGGGATGTTGAAACGTCGAGGTGCTTATAGATAATAATTAAAAGTTTACGACAATAACTTAATGTTACCAAATGTTGGATACCAAAGCAGAATATGCAAAAATAAATATGCTAAGTAAGAAGATAGAAGACAGCCGATTTTCCATAAAAATTCCTCATGTTCTGGATATTGAGATTTAAAAAAAAAATTTTTATAATGTCGAGGAATACTTAACTCGAAATATGAATGAATGTATAATATGAAATCTAATTCACAAAATAAATAAATGTATACCTATATAAATTAACGAATTGTTCTGTGATTGTAATTATAATATGTAAGATTGACCTGTAATTGATATTATTAATAAATATGAGTATGAGTATGAGTATGAGTATTCATAGCTATTTATGACCATAGATTGGATTTTTTTGACTAAGAGTTAAAAAAAATATGGATTAACTTTTTGGCTCTAATTTTTATATTGCCTACAAAAATGGTATAACTTTTAAAATAGGTAAATAAAAACATTTTCTATAAATCTGTACTCTGTTTTTCAATCAAATTAAATATTCAATCGTAATAAATCTTAAATCGAATTGCATTAGATAAAAACTGAAACCAATGATGCACAAACGTGCCATAAAGACATAAAACCAAATCAATACCATTTATGATAATTTTATGGCATATATTGTAAAGAAACATTTCACTTATTTTAACAAAACTATCTATATTAAAACATGTAATTTTTAATTCCAAATTTACCAGTCAGACATAAGATTTTATTTGGAAAAAATACTTTTTTGTACTTACGTCATTTTGCGTGAATAATTTGATTTGTGTTTCACAAGGGGCTAGGGAGACGTATATAAAAAGTTTGTAACTGTCTGTCTGTCCCCCTGCGATAGCTATCTATGACGTTGTTGTGAAAACATGGGCGATTACTGATTGCAATCTTTATTTTTGCTTCACTCAGTCTGTTTTGGAGCTCAGGGTAGTCTAAATAACCTAAATTCTGACCATTTGGATTAGTAATAAATGTGAATCAATAGTAAAAAGGCATTCAAGTTTCTTGTTACAATTAAATTTATTAGTTATTATTATAAGATACAACAAAACAATATGACCTCATGAAAATGAACATCGCATTTTTCTAGTAAGAAAGTACAAGAGATGAAATGAATAATGATTAAATAAAAATATTTAAAGCTTTTAGTACTTGCAATTCTTCTTTAGGGTCTGCATCGCAGACAACACTTATATTACTCATCGCTTGCGTCTTGTTAGTAGTACCCTTGGTGCGTAAAGTAATAGTAGCAGGATCCGACCAGTAGTCACCGTATTTATTCTTACGAGTATTTTGAAGTTTACTGAACACTCTTATTTCATAAAGTGTACCGGGACAGGGTAGTTTCAGCTCCGCTTTGCAAATAGTAGAATCTCTGCAAATGACTCGTAGTGTGGATGAGTTCAGTTCACGTTGTGGCCCCCTGGGAGTTGATACGTCACTTTGTATTCCAGCTTTCCCATATCGTGGCTGTGTCTAAGTTCAATCCAGCTCACAAGAGCACTTTTCCACGTGGTCCTTAAGACTTTTAATTCAACTGGAGGTCTACTTTTAAATGCATTATCCATCCTGATATGATGTGTCTCATTCGAACAAAACATAAAAGTGCAAGATTGCATAACGAAACTCACATTCTTAGTTATTGACAATTCCTTTTCCCATATTTCAGCCATGTTAAGGGGCTACTAAAGGAGCGACTGACAGCTCATAGGCCACGCTTGTCAATTACCTCAGCCCCCGCAAGCACGCACACATAGAAGCGCCGAAATGCGTTCCGCGGAGCAATAGCCCAGCTAAAGCTCCATCTAGCTTCATAAATGTAAACTACAACTATCGGCAGTCAGCCAAAGAAAAATATTTCGGCAAAATGACATTGACAATTTCACGCTTCACAGATGGCGTTGTAACTAATATTGTATTCAATTCATTCGCCCAATGTCAAATAACAAAACGAATGGTTCTTAATGTTTCTATCAAAGCTACTATACGTTACTATAGCTTATGGAGTTTTTTCTACACTCCATATTATGCGCCTTAGGAGATTTATAGAGACAGCTATAATATCTATATTAACGAATTATTCTTGGGTATAGGTTTAAGTAGTTTATTTAACCCCTCTTACAAATAACATTTCCTTGCTACCTAGCTAGGTATCTAAATCGCGTTGTGTTTTTTTTATTGTTTTGCAATACTTACTTTACTTACCCTTTGGAATATACCATACGTTCTGCAACACTGCTAGCCCCGTGATGTAGGTAAGTGCGTTTTCACATTATCCTATCCGATATCACATGTAGGACCGATATCCCATATACTCGTATTTACGCCGTCATCTTTAAATTTTTCCTTGTACTTCTTTCCTACATATATCCGATGTTAGATTGGATAATGTGAAAACGCACTACGTACCTACAGCGAGTCACTAGCCCCGCAATTCCCGTTTAGTTTGTACATTTGGATCACGTCTCTGATTTGGATAAAAATTGGTAGGCTGATAGTCCATGATGCTGAGCAAGATTCACTAGGTTTCCCAAAATGTCCTAGATTGATTGTATGAAACTTTCCTTTTTTGTTACCGAAAATGCATAGAAATCTGGTAACAACAAAGGAAGGTTCTTGCTCAGCATCATGGACTCTATCAGCCTACCAATTTTTATCCAAATCGGAGACGTGATCCAACTGTACAAACTTAATGGGAATTGCACAGCCGGCCTCTTCACCATTTTTTAGTTCTATTGTTCACACCCGTGGCGCAGCAGCTACCAGATCTTGCTATGCCACTATGCGAATACAGGTGATGCTATACGGAAACGGTCTAAGGAAACTTCTAGATTTGAAATTAATGAAAATTGGCGTAATTTACAGATTTTGCAAGAAAAAAACACTTCATTTTAATAACTGTCAAAATTAATTTTCTGAACTTTTTGCTGATACGGAATTAATATGAAATTGAGTCTCACTCAATTGTTCTAAAATGATCAATGGACTCTATTGTCAAATTAAAGGTGACAGCTAGTAACTAGAGCTGCCAAAAGCAACTGAGTAGCTACTGACGCCACGGCCAACTCATTTATTTACTTTACATATTTTTATCAGACTTAATAAAATTTTAATTCAAAATGTTCATGTTTCTCGAACAGTTGTCCCTTATGTTTTATTTCTGAATGGTATATAGTACCTACATTACGATACAAGTGCAGAAACTCGTGTCGAATTTTTGACAGCTTGTTTAGGATTTCCTCTTCGCACGTGTATCGTACGATGTTTTTCAGTGCCTACCCTACATATGACCCTTTGAAATTTCGACCTGACAGAAATAGCCTGGTATGCGAACTTGTTCTGAAAAACACCATACATGTAAGAACTGAAATAGTAGGTACATTATTAACTAAAATAATCAGCAAAAATATTTTTTCTAAGGTAGATAAAATTTATGGTTTTCCTACTCAGAATCACGAGCCCTTTCGATCTGGGGCAAAAAACAAGAGATAAAAAAATGGTCCCGAAATTTTCTATTATTTCGCATACTTTTCACTTTGTAACCGCAGCACAAAGTGTTTGAAAAATGGTAACGAAATGGGAAAAATTAAGTTTTTTTTGCAAATTCAACAAGCTGCAAATTCCACTTCATGCCAATTGAAATTTAAGAAAATTCATCTTTAGGTATGCAAATTCGTCATTTTAACACAACATGCTGCAAATACTTTTTTTTTTGCAAATGCAACATTTCAGAAATTCAACTTCTGGCTGGACACCACCTCAACTCACTGGCACCTCAGATACTACGCGAAGACCAATCAACATAGACTTACATTAGATTATAATTATATTGTCTTCGGTTAGGACGATAGTTATTTATTACTCATGAAATAAAACTAGCTTTTAATGTCGTCGTCGGAAAACATCAGGATATATTTATAAGTAAATTAATTATACGCGATTTAATCTCTTTTCATTCTTAGAAAGAACGTTGAGTTTGCGGTCCCTTCATTGTTACACGGATCCGAATTAGGGTCCATGTAATGAACGTCCGTGTACCCGTGTTACGTCGTATTTCCAAATTCATGGAATTTAATTTTGAAATGAATATTGCTAATCACAACAATAAATTGCTGTAATATTTAAAAAAAAGATGATAATTGCTTATTAATAACAATAAATATGGCAGGGATGGAACTTGGCAGGAAGAAGAAGTAATAGCTTGTATAATTAATTAATTATGCAATCATGCGCTTATTGTTTTGATTTTTTAATGTAAGGTACAGCGGGGCAAATCTCTACTGGGGACAAATGTAACTGATCCATTTTTTTCATGTTTTACAATGCTTGAATTATTAATTAGAGTGTCCACTGGGGGCGATACGGGATTTTGTCACTAAAATACCGGTTGAAAATAAGAATTTTCTGAATTCGAACGCGTGAGACTCAAAAGCCGGCCCGCTTATATATGGTAGGCGTGTGCAGTGGATCTATGTAGAACTCATCATCATGTATGTAATAAATAAACGTTTCTTAGAAATAAACAGATTTTTTTTTATCATAATATAAAATGGATCAGTTACAATTTCCCCCCAGTCAAGATTTGCCTCTCTGTACCTTACCTGGTACTATGATTATAACAGATATACCCATTTTAGACTAGCGGTCCCGTATGGTATCACTTAAATTCATTTGATTGAATTGATTGAAGTTTGTGTGTCTTGTAATTCGATAAAAGCTACTAACATTACGTACACTTTGTTTTATTGTAAATTATTAATTTTCTGTATTTACATTACAATTAGGGAACAAATCAAATTATTTTATTGAATATTTTTCGATTTGTTTTTTTTTTCAAGTAGTCACACTAGTTCACACTACTATATATAAATTATAAATTTAAATAGATATCATACACGAAAGAAAAACGACAGGGCCCACCAGGGGCCACTGGTGGCTGAGCCGGGAATCGAACCCGGGTTTTCAGCTTACGCGGCTAACGTTCTTACCGCTAGACCACTCGCCCGCCCCCGGGTGGCGCCCCCGGCTATATTTAAATTTTATTTAAATTTATAATTTCTTTATTTACATTAATTATCGCCTAGCCAACTTACTCCGAAGATGGGGTAGGTTAACTAAGAGTCTGGAGTTTAGAAAATCGAATAGATACGTGTTATAATTGCAAATAAATACTTGCGTCAAAAATAAAGGGTTTAGAGACCCGAATAGTTCTTCTATCTGTAACAACAATTATTTTCATTAAATTGATTCAAACATCAAAGATACTTATGAGCTGAAGCCAAAAGTTAGTCAACTATCCCCGGTCTCCCCTAACCTACTTTTTAGGGTTCCGTAGTCAACTAGGAACCCTTATAGTTTCGCCATGTCTGTCTGTCCGTCCGTCCGTCCGTCCGTCCGCGGATAATCTCAGTAACCGTTAGCACTAGAAAGCTGAAATTTGGTACCAATATGTATATCAATCACGCCAACAAAGTGCAAAAATAAAAAATGGAAAAAAAATGTTTTATTAGGGTACCCCCCCTACATGTAAAGTGGGGGCTGATATTTTTTTTATTCCAACCCCAACGTGTGATATATTGTTGGATAGGTATTTAAAAATAAATTAGGGTTTACTAAGATCGTTTTTTGATAATATTAATATTTTCGGAAATAATCGCTCCTAAAGGAAAAAAAGTGCGTCCCCCCCCCCTCTAACTTTTGAACCATATGTTTAAAAAATATGAAAAAATCACAAAAGTACAACTTTATAAAGACTTTCTAGGAAAATTATTTTGAACTTGATAGGTTCAGTAGTTTTTGAGAAAAATACGAAAAACTACGGAACCCCACATTGAGCGTGGCCCGACACGCTCTTGGCCGGTTTTTATTAAATGTAGTCTAACATGTCTACCTATTACATATTATTATGTTGAAAAGGTCTGTTTGTTAATAAATAATTATAACAGATTTTTATAGTATTTTCTTACTTTTACCAGGGGCGGCTCACTCCGCGCTTTTATCGCCGCGCTACAAGTACATGTCGGCGGCCGCGAATTCGCGGCCCATTCAGTGGTGACGACTTTCGCGCCGCGCAATAAAATTCAATGTCGCCTGCTCGCGTGCGGTCCGTTTGTTAATGTAGGTAAAAAATTAGAATGGCGGCATTTTGTGGACATCAAAGGAGTGAGCCTTCTGTACTTGTACTATTATATATTCTGTGCTTTTACCTCTGTGTGAGGCTAGCGGTCTCATATGGTACCAGCAATCATTACAAAAACCGAAGGTCACACATTTTTTTACTGAAATATTGTTACCTTTAGTCAAATAAACCATAGATATATTTAAAGAACTACAAACATTGGATTTAACAAAAAACACTCACTCAATGGGGCTAAGTATCTTGATTGTGTACACTTATGAGGACACCGTGAATCAATATACATTTTAAATAAAGAATAACGATTAAATGGCGGTATGGTCTCAGTCGTTGGAGGTATACATACAGTACCTGTACAAGATAAAATATACTACTGTGTATAATGTATAATACAAACTATGCCAAGCATAACCAAATAAGGATGTAATTCTGAAAATAAGTGATTGAAATAAACAATTTGGTAGTTATGTTGTTTTATTTTATATGTGTTCAAGGAGATGAAGAATACAGGTATGCTATGTGCAAATTTCTTTTTTGATGATTTTTAATTGCAAGAATCCATTTGGCCTCAATGGTCTGGAATCCAATTAAAATCATAGGCAAGCTCGGGTGCCAAGTAAATGATATTATAAGATTAGGAATAATAGGAATGCATCCTTAAAATTAACGTAACTAAGAAAACACCGTGTAGAATATTCATAATTATGTCTTGAGAGAATCTGTATCTCTCTCAGTTTTTCTCACTCAGAAGGTGGATCTTCAACACGTCTCGGGTAGTCCGGCGGTTCCTCTTTCTGCAGCCAAGATGAAAGCGAAACCTTGTCCTGATTGTTGACATTTAACTGAAAGTTTAAAGAAATTTAGTAGGTAAGGTAGTAAAATCACGTTTTTAAAACAAAGATGTCAAATCAGGAAAACAGCTGAACATAAAAAAATCTCTTTAATCGAACTGAAAGAGAGAGAGGCTTTATAACAACAAAAATAGAGTGTGAAATTATTGAAGAATTCGATACGACTGGACGATAATTTCAAGAACAGAGGATTGCGGCCCAAATTAATAAGTAGTTATGACTTATGAATGCTAATTGTTACCAGAACTGGTTTCAGACAATACGTATGTTGTCCCATAAACATAGTAAAAAATCTAGGTATTAGGAACCCTTTTACTCAAAAACTGTCCGTAGTTGAAGCTGTAGACAGATCCTTAGTCATTAACATATTATCTTCATTAATTTTCACAGCTAGGTAGTACCTATCTAGTACGTATAGAGTACCTATCTCTGCTGACATTAGAATCCCCTTAGTCAAAGTCCAATCCATCAGAAAGGTATTAATTTTATTTATTATTTTAAGCCAAGCTCAGTTTAGTCAAGACTAATTTAAAACTGTAAATTAAACATAAACGCACTGGCTAGCTCAAACTAACGTACAAGGTAAATCAACTGATGATTATTTTATTTTACATTTTGTCAGAGTTTCGTTTCCTTTTAACCCCTTATTTGCCAAGTCTGGCATAGAAACATGAGTAGTTTCATGCGCTCTGCCTACCTCTTTATGGGATACAGGCTGATTGTATGTATATTTGTAAATATTATTTTATGTAAACTTTATTGCACAATTCATTAAAAAAGTACAAAATTCGAACTTATTTACTGACAAGTTTTATGTGATAGATCAGTAAAAAACCTGAAGCTGTAAAAACAACCTAACAAAACCATCATATTTAGAATAAAACTGATGTAATATAAAACAAAATTAAAGTTTTTGAAATATAGAACGTTAACTAAGGTTTTTTTAGCAAAGTTATTTTTTAATCTTTAGTATAGTATGATTTAGGGAGTGTACAAGTTTGTAATGGGGTGGCAACGCGCATGTGACACTCTTTGAGTTGCAGGCGTCCATAGGTTACGGTAACCGCTTTCCATCAGGCGGACCGTATGCTTGTTTGCCACCGACATAGTATAAAAAAATAAATAAAAAAACCTAGATTATTTAGTTAAAAAGGTACAAATTTTGTTTAGTTTTTTTTTATATTGTGAGATGTGTATCATAACCTAGAGGAACTACACTGTTCAGTTTTATAAATAGTGGCTAAAAATTAGTGGAAATTAATATATGAAATAAAAGTTTATCCTAATACAGACTTAGGTATATACCTACGCTTACTTTGTACCTTATGCTCGTTTAGCATGTCGTGTACTGGATATAATGAACTAATAAATATTATGCATTATTTGTATAAAATCCTTTAACTGATGGTATCTGAAATAAAAACTTAGGTACACAGTAAATATAGACTAACTTAAAAATAACCAAATAATCCACCAAAATGAATTCCCACGGGAAGTACGAGTAATTAGTCAACTATGCCTATTACATCAATATTACTCGCTAAATTCTATGGCCAAGGAATGGACCAAGCCTAGGGTTTCCTAGTACTATCGAAGAGGACCTTCTTTATATATTATCTGAAGTAACTCTCTAACTTCACCATACCAGTCCAGTCTACTACATATTAGTAATGATCAATCCTTCTAAGTAGTACTAGTACCTATCAAATACCAGAAGTGATGTTATGCCTTATCGTATACTCCTTATGCTAAGAAATGAAGATGGTTACACGTCGTCCTGTAGAAACAAACCCATTCGTTGTTTGTGAAATTTCTTAAAAATATTTATTAACATGTAAATATTTGTCTCTTAACTATTTAAAAACGCACTATAGAATAAATAGCTTTTTGGTTTTTCACCGAGCAAGTTGCCCAGAGATTCCTTGTACTTACTTACTTACTTTTACAGACATGATTTATGTTTTAGTTATGAAGATGACGGTTAATGCAGTACAAAGATATTTTCCATACCATCTTCGATTCCTATTTCTATATACCTCTATATAGAAAAAAATGGAGTAGGTATATATAATTGGTCGCTTATCTACCTAACAAATAAATAAAAAGTGGTAACGGTTCGGGAATCAGCAGATATCACATACGTCAGTATACCACAGGTCGATATTCAAGTCTCTACACTTTTTATTGCATTTTTCTAAACACTCTCTCATCCGTCACTATCCGATGACATCACGGCGCTTTTTAGTGGCAAGGACGAACCTGTTTAGTCGGACCTGATTACAGTCTTCTAATCACATGTAAAAGCTACCACATAAGTACCATTCTTTAACACATGAGCTTCTTCTACTCCATGCTTTTAACATTGTGCTTAAAACTATAAACTTAAAACTATACATACATACATACAACATACATACAATCACGCCTGTATCCCATGAAGGGGTAGGCAGAGCACATAAAACTACTCAACTCCTCTACTTAAAACTATGTGTATATTAAAAGACGTAGTACCTTGAAGTTTCTGGGCCTTATAGTATTGTTCGAAAATAAATGAATATTCTATTTCGGAACACCTGAACCTTGCAAAAAAAATTTACCGGATTATCAAATGAAAGTAAGAAAACTAATTAACGTTTGCCTCCTAGATAGTTATGATTACCAAGACCTGTTCTCTGTCAAAAGAAAAAGGTACCCGTTCTAAATGTCTGCTTGTGTATTCGTGTAGTCCCGGCAGTGCTAAGTTGCCGAGGTACCGAACCCGTCCTTTACAGAATGATTTACATTCCTCACTGTTATAAAATTAAAAACGCATCCATTCTACTGTACGTAGAAAGCAAACTGGACTGTACTTAGAATCCGTGAATCCGGACATATTAAACTTGGGTACCCGGACCTTGATAACACGGACCTAGCCACAAATCCGGATTTATATAACACTACATAAAAGCGAGCCAGGCACCTCATACACGAAACGCACATGCGACTGCGATCGATACTGAAGAAATAATAAACTTTAATGTTTAGAGACACATGAAATGATGACGACCGGTCTGGCCTAGCGCGTAGTGACCCTGCTACGCCGCGGTCCCGGGTTCGAATCCCGATAAGGGCATTTATTTGTGTAATGAACACAGATATTTGTTCCTGAGTCATGGATGTTTTCTATGTATATATTTATATAATTAAGTATATCGTCGTCGCCTAGCACCCATAGTACAAGCTTTGCTTAGTTAGGGGCCAGGTTGATCTGTGTAAGGTATCCCCCAATATTTATTATTTATTTATTTATTTACATACACACAAACGCATAAATGAGCAAATCCCTAACATGAGCTATGTGTCACTGAAGGGCTCCTAATCGGATCATCATCAGCAGTCCTTTCATCAATCTCTTAACACGAGCTATGCGTTTTTGAGGAGTTCCGTTCTGATCATCATCAGTTCCACTTCGTCAAATGTAAGTCCTTGTCCTTATTCATAATCCAAAACATTAGAGAGACTTTGGTGATAATACAAAAGTCACTACAAGTGTGCCGTTCAAATTTGAGAAGTTCCCTTGATCTTTTATGGATTGGTATCCAAAAGAGATCACCAAAACTCCAGCATGATCGAAATCTGACTTGAAACCTCAAAGTGCTTAAAAAACTTAACTCGTTAAATTCGTCGTTGAAGAGTTCCGCTCTGATCATCATAAACTGTTCCACTTCACCATATGTGACTGTTTTGAATGGAAATGCATGATGTTCTAATAAAACACAAAAATCACTATATATTATGCGCCTTTCAGACTTTAGGAGTTTTCTCGATTTCTCCAGAATCCAATTATCAGAGCTTTCAATAATATGTACATACACTAAAAAAAAATCGAAACCTGTCTACTTAGTAACAAACATCAAACATTACACACGAATTGATAAATGATAACCTCCTCGAATTTGGAAGTTGGTTAAAAACACAAGTTTTTAAAATTGATAATTAAAACTAGGTACCTTATATTATTTAAATTACCTTTTACAATTTTTTTATACCACGTCGGCGGCAGGTAAGAGGAAAAGAGGTCACCGGAAACTATGGACACCTGCAACTCAAGGGGTGTCACATGCGCGTTGCCGACCCATTAGAAACTAAGTACACTCCTTTTTTGAAGAATCCATACTGTAGTTCATCGGAAATACCAAAACTATGCTTTATTTCGTGCTACCCTAATAAGGAATTCTGGTAGTGATCGCATACATCGATAAGACCGCCTGTTGCTGCCTTTATTTTCAATGTAATTCTGTTATTAAATTTGTAAACCTGTTATCTTTGTGGGGCAATAAAGAAGATTAACTTATTTACTTACTTAAAAAGTAAAGTAGTGTGTAAGTGCGTTTTCACATTATCCGATCCGATATCGGATGTAGGAAAGATTTCAAAATAAAAAAATTAAAGATGGTGGCGTAAATATACGGGACATGGGATGGGTCCGACATCCGATATCGGAACGGATGATGTGAAAACGCACTAAGAGAAACTATGTAAGAGACATAGAGTCATCGAGTATTTTGCCGAACACGCAGAAAATAGACGGGCCGAACCGCACCAGAAAGGTTAATTTTGTGCCTATGTTTGGTATGAAACCCTAAAAAAGAGAAAGCCAATTCTTAGGTTTATTATACAGTTCTGGATTAAGCTTGAGTCTAGCTATATATAAACAATAATAATAACATTTGTCGGACACTATCCCGGTGAGTCACTCGGGCACATTGCACAGACATGACCTCATAACTAGGATAATTCACCAGCAGTTAGTATTTTCCATACAATCTTGTGGACCGCGAAGTACCGTACTACAAGTAGGTACTTACCTGCGCCAGTTCTCGAAAATGGTCGAGATACTTGGTTGATTCGACGATCATCGTCGTTTTGGCGAACGATCTCATAGGCAAAAGTGAGCGACACTCGCTAGGGGTGAGATGCAGAAGGCGGTACTCCTGTACACGGCGCGTAGGTCGGTCACCTTGGGCCCTGCCTGCCCCGCTGCTGGATGTATTTAAAAAATAACCATGTACCTGGGAGTCTGTCTTTTCCCTTTCTTATACCATTGTTTTTGTATCTTTTGTATTTTTAGCATAAGCTACAGAAAATATTTTGACATACCAACGTCAACGAGTTTTAATCACAGACAACCGCAGAACAGAAAGATCACTGCACAGACCATACAGGTTGTTTGATAGCGAAGTACGTACTAAGTAGAAAATATCAAAGAATTATAGCAGAGAACGACATAATTACTTATGTTTTAATAGCCAAGCCGAAACGGCAGATTTAACATTTTAAAATTGTACTGAAACACATCCAACTTATCAGTACGTATAAAACCATGAGTCGTTTATGTAAATGGCCTTGGAGATGATGAAATGAGAAAATGAGCCAAATAAATATCTGTAAGTACTCCTCACACTAATAAATACCCTTGGCGGGATTCGAACAAGGGACATCAGCTTTAGCAGGCCGGCAGGGCCAGTCCAATCCAATATGTACAAGGATTTCACTCCAGAGTTGTGGGTTCAAATCCCGTTGCGTGGCCAACCAACTTAAACATTGTAATTTTTTTTATTGCAATATCTATTCTTATTCTTCAATGAATGTATTTTTTTATTTTTGTTTTATTTTATTTCACTTATAATTGTGTAAATTATGTACAACACACAAAACAACATTGTATACATTAGGTTAGGCTCCCTCAGAAAAGGTTTTCTTCTTTTAAAGATGAATTAATATTAATTTCTTTATTTTATAATTTATTTGGTATAATAAGAAAGAAAAAAAAAACAAAAAGTAGAAATTTCGAAATAAAATGGAAAAAAATCACCTAGAAGTTAGCATATTTAGCTGATGGCTGGTACCACAGGGCCACGGACACATTATCGTTCCTGTCGAAATTTCATAGCATCTTGTAACTCAAATAGTATAGAGTTTGACGTAGCTTTGGCAATACGCACACATGCGTATATATAATAAATATACAAAATGAACGTAGTTTATGGAAAAGGATCTAACCCACAAACATTGCCAATAGAATTTAAACTTTCTGACAATAACAATAGTCATTCATTTCAATGGCAATTTTATGGAGATAAATCCTTTTCGCTAAACTACGTCCAAATTTTCGTAATTATAAATTGTCAAAAACGCTGCGCGATTTGACATAGGTCTTGCCTCCTCGAGGCCCGCCGGCCGTCTGACATTTTTGACAATAAGGACACATGTATACGATTGACGTATGAAAGAAAGAGAAACGAAACCGCATAAAATGGCCGTTTTCTGTTGAATTCATGATATCGTAAATGATGATAAATCTTTGTATATACGATAATAAAAAATATTTCCTTCTACGAGAGACTAGATAATTTGGAAACCTTCACTTTAAAGTAGGTTAGACTGATTAAAGTTGCATATTTTTTTCACAATGTTAGTTAAACGAAAAATTAAGGCCTTACTTTACACCGGTCAAATCTTACATGAAAATCGGCTAAAAAAACAAAGTGTGATGTAAAGCTGGATTTTTGGTATGTTATTTGGAGTCCTTGGGGGAATGTAAGACTATATTTTGCAAGCAAAAAAAAAGTGTGCTAACTTCGTAATTTAAAAAAAAAAGTAAAAAAATCGGACTTTTTTTGGTTTTTATTTTTTTATTAAAAAACTATGCGTTTTTGGTCAAAATGTGCTTTGTAATGTTGAAAGCGCATTAAATTTCAAACAGTTTGACATCTTTTTTATCAATGTCCGTCAAATAGTTTTCGAGATATGAAGCGTCAAAAAAGGTTAATTTTTGACGCATTTATAAAATGTAGCGTTTTGCCAATATTTTTAGACAAATATATCTGCAAAATACTTCATGATATGATATATATTGCAATATAACATTGTATAAAATTTAATTTGCTTTAGTTTTAGTGCAAATAAAGGTCAGTAAGACGAATAGTTACTTTGGTAAACAAAAAAAAATCTATAAATAGAGAAGCCAAGAGTCTGGTAGATTGGTTAAGGTAAAATAGTTTACGGTAAAAGTTTTAGGTTGAAAGTGCTATCTATTCGATCTTACTTTCTTTGATATCCGTTTATCTGAAAAAATTGTCTAAGCTAACTTTGCATCGATTTGACTATTACTAATGAAGAAATAAAATACAGTAAAATTTTGAAGTTTAGTAAATTAGAAAAATAAAACAGAATTAGTTACATTTTCCTGGTTCTGCATCTTGATGGCACAACTCCTGTAGTGATAGAAAGTCCACTTGAGTTGTATTTGACCACCAATTGCTGTGGAATAAACTACGGGAACGGAAAGCGCCCACGCCAATTATTAAGATACTGGAGAAGTGGTATTCCCAGCAGAAGAACGTAGTAAGATGGAAGTCAACTCTGTCCACCGCCAGCGGGCTAAACTGTGGCGTGAGACAAGGAGGCAGTATGTCTCCGGCTCTCTTCAGCGTGTACATGGATGTGCTGTCGCAGGCTTTGACCAGTACAGAGGTTGGCTGCTCCATCAATGGGCAAATGATAAATCACATCGCATATGCAGACGATATGGTCCTACTAGCACCATCTGTGGGAGCTATGCGTAAGTTACTTGCAGAATGCGAGAGATACGCCAGCCAGCATAACATGAGATAATATCCGGACAAGTCTGAATTAATGCTCATGGAGGCAGCACATATGCCCACACATGTACCACCTCTTTTGCTTGATGGAGTTCAATTGCGGAGAGTACACGAAGTCAAATATCTTGGCCACATCTTGTTCTTCAGTTTAAAAGACCAGGAGGACATAGAAAGGCAGAGGCGAGCCACCGCAGTAAGGGCAAACATGTTGGCTAGAATAATAATAATAATAATAATAATAAAAAAAAAAAAAAAAAAAAAAATGACGCTGTCAACTACAAACATGTTTTGCTAATCTCTCTTAATTTTTTTGGATATTTTGTATTTACATGTTGATTTTTGAGTTACTTTTTATGGAAACCAGAACCCAAGTCAGTTCTACATGTGACCAAACTTGTATTGGGTATATTTCATAAAAATTATCGACATGTACGACAAGACAAATATCACGGAATGATCACAAGAAGCAAAACACGCGGACAATCAGCGGTTCTACAAAGCGCACGCCCACCACCCTCGCCCGCCTCGTCCGTCTCCTCGCAACCGCCGTCGAGCGACGAGTTCGCTACCGCGGCCGACACCAGCGAGTCGAGCGACGAGAGCGGGCCGCCGCCGCCGCCGCCACGACCACCAGCGCGACGAGGGCGGCCACCGCTGCCGGCACGCTTGGGGCCTGCGGGACATCCTGCCCCGCCCACGGCTCCCGCTGCCGGTGGTGTAGTGCGCCGCATGAGATGGTCTCAGTTGATGAACGAGAATGTCATGCGAGCGTACTATGGGGCTACAGAGGGGGGAACTAGGCTGTCCGCGTATCGTTCAAGAATGCTGCTTCTGTTTCAGACGCTTGAACCCACCACCACCGTATCGGAGCAGCGACTGTCGGATCAGGTGCGTGTCATTCAGCGGTCAAAGCGGTTGGATGACGCCACACTTGATCGGCTTCGCCAGGAGGCTCTCGCTACTCGCGCGGACCCCGCCTCGGGGCGGGATTTGCCCGCCATGTCGCCGGACCCGGTGCCCGAACCCGACCTGGCACCGGAGGCGCCGCGGGTTGATTCCGGTAACGACGGCGGGGACTTCGCGAGTCAGAGCGAGAGTGAGCCTGCCAATGAGCAACTGAGGAGGTCTTTGGAAGAGGCGATTACGCAGTATCGCTCCACAAACAACCCTAGGCCACGATTACCACGTCTGCCCATGAATAGACGCAATCTAGCGCTAATAGGAGCCTTAAATGCTTTACTAGATCCATATATGCGGACTAGTAAAGATCTAGATGATACACACTCGATCATGTACTGCGGGGCCATCGCGGCGTGCCGTGTTGCTCGAGTCAAGTTTCCGGACGCTGACCGTGCAACTAGGACCGCCGGAGGTGTCCCTGCATGGCAAGTACGGATCGAGCGTCGTATCAACTCGTTTAGGACTCTCATTGCAAAGCTGATCTGCTTCAGAGGGGGTAATAATCGCCCCCGAGTAATGCGCTTTGTGAACCAGGCGTTCGCGGGGACGGGCATCAGGCCCCGCGACTATTTGGCCAATGTCACAGAGCGCATCGACTTCCTGAAGCAGAAAGTCTATGCATGGGCAAGCCGTATTCGCCGCTACAGAAAGCGTGTGGACCGATTCCAGCAGAATCGTCTTTTTCAAAGCGACCAAAGGAAAGTATACCGAAGGTGGGAGGAAACCGACCCTCGTGTGTCCGACGTGCGGCTGCCGGATGCTACTGCCATGTCTGATTTCTGGCGTAGCATCTGGTCGGTGCCCGTTGAGCACACGGAGGGCGAGTGGATGGCCGTTGTCGAACGTGAGTGCGAGAACATCGAGCCTATGGGGGCTATCACCATCAGCCCCGACGACGTAAGTTGTGCTACCCGTACGGCCCAGAACTGGAAAAGTCCTGGACCGGACGGATTGCACAACTTCTGGCTAAAATGGTTTCGATGCTCGCACTCGCGTTTGGCAACGCAATTTCAACAAGCCCTCGATCTTGGTTCTCTCCCACCTTCCCTAACAACTGGTGTTACTTTCCTGCTCTATAAGTCCGGTAGTACCACGGAAGCAAAAAACTACAGACCCATTACGTGCTTGCCTACACTTTACAAGCTCCTTACATCCATTTTGAGAGCAAAAATTAACGCGCATATTGTCGCTAACAACATTCTGGCTCCCGCTCAAAATGGATGTAGGGTTGGGTCCCGTGGTACTAAAGAGCTCCTCCTCATAGACATGACCATCTGCCAACAAGTTCGGCGGAACAGGGGAGCCATCTCGGCCGCTTGGATTGACTATAAGAAGGCCTATGATTCGGTGCCTCATTCATGGCTGAGAAGGGTATTGGAGCTGTATAAACTTGATGCAGCTTTAATATCCTTCCTGGCTGCATGTATGAGGCAGTGGACCACAGTCCTTCGTCAACCAGGAGGCAGGGATGACCCCCTGGCCCGCAGGACTTCATAAGGATTGAGCGAGGAATATTCCAGGGTGACAGTTTGAGTCCATTATGGTTCTGCCTAGCTCTGAATCCCCTCAGCACGCTGCTGAAGGATTCTGGGCTAGGTTGCCGGCTTCGGAGAGAGGGTGAAGTCATCTCTCACCTTCTGTACATGGACGATCTCAAACTATTTGCACCGAACGCCCAAGACCTGATGGTGCTATTGAAAACCACAGAAGTTTTCAGTACCGCCATCAGAATGGAGTTTGGTGTCGATAAGTGTGCGGTTATGCATGTACAGCGGGGGAGGTTGTAAATTCAGAAAATTTACAACTTTCTGAGACGATGTCGTTCAGATCTATCTCTGAATCAGAAACCTATAAGTACCTTGGTATGTCACAGTCGTTGGGTATTGAGGATGTTGGCATTAGACGGTCGGTGAAGGAGCGCTTTTTCAGTCGGCTCACAAAAGTCCTTAACAGTCTTTTGTCAGGAGGCAACAAAGTGCGCGCCTTTAACGCCTGGGTAATGCCTCTACTCACATACTCCTTTGGCATACTACGGTGGACCCAGACTGAGCTGGACGCCCTGGATCGGAGGGTCCGTTCACTGCTTACCACACATCGTATGTTACACCCGCGCTCGTCTGTTATGAGATTGTACATCCCACGGAAGTGCGGAGGTCGAGGCTTCCTAAACGCCAAAGATCTCCACAACCGTGAGGTGTACAATCTCAGGAATTACTTCCTTAACAACGAGTGTGGGATGCATCGTGATGTGGTGGCAGTTGACGGAAACCTCACGCCGCTCTCCTTGGCGAAAGAGAACTGGCGCAAACCTGTGGTACTAAGTACTGCGGACCGCAAGGCGGTATGGGAGAGCAAGCAGCTACACGGGCGGTTCTACAAGGCCCTCACGGGACCCGATGTAGACCTGCTCGCATCGGTGAACTGGTTACGATTCGGGGACCTCTTCGGAGAAACCGAGGGTTTTGCCTGTGCAATTGCGGACGAAGTTATGATGACGAACAACTACCGGAAATATATCCTGAAGGACGGTACGGTCGACATTTGTCGGGCATGCCGCCGTCCCGGAGAGTCACTCAGGCATATCATTTCCGGTTGTTCTCATCTTGCTAACGGCGAGTACCTGCACAGACATAATCTCGTAGCCAGGATTATTCACCAGCAACTTGCTCTTCAATACGGCCTTGTGGACCGCGAAGTACCGTACTACAAGTACTTGCCTGCGCCAGTTCTTGAAAATGGTCGTGCCACGCTCTATTGGGATCGATCTATTATCACTGACAGGACTATTGTAGCCAATAAGCCTGACATTGTGATAATAGATCGACCGCAACGTTGGCCGTGCTCGTTGACATCACCATCCCCCATGATGAGAATCTCGTGAAAGCCGAGAAGGACAAGTCCAGTAAGTACCTAGACTTGGCTCACGAGATAACCGCCATGTGGGATGTTGATTCAACGATCATTGTTCCGATAGTCGTTTCAGCGAACGGTCTCATAGCGAAGAGTCTCGATCAACATCTTAAGAGACTCTCGCTAGGTGGCTGGATCAAGGGCCAGATGCAGAAGGCGGTGATCTTGGACACGGCGCGGATAGTCCGACGGTTCCTCTCTCTGCAGCCCTAACCACCGGCAGCTTGGGCCCTGCCCGCTGCTGGCGGCACCCTAGGTTAGGTTTTTTATAATGTGTTTATATGTTTTTTATATTGTTTTGTATGTGTTTTTGTATTTTACTTTTATATTCATATTATAAAAAGCTTAACCTAAGAAGCAAAATAAATAAAGGAAATAATAAGGCTTGTGTTGTGGGTAAATGCCCTTACCGGGATTCGAACCCGGGACCGCGGCGCAGCAGGCAGGGTCACTACCGACTGCGCCAGACCGGTCGTCAAATATATGTAAACTATCCCATTTGGCCATTACCATCCACCGATTATTTCTGATCCAGTTATACTAGACTTATGATATAATCCTATTTTTTTTTAATAACTGGCACTCCATTGGTCTTATTGAAACTTTCTACATTTTTATTTTACAATTTATGTAGTAGCCTGAGTTCTTTTGCTGATATCTGTCTCAAAATATTAGCAAAACGAATATTTTCATAGAAAGGGGAAAAATGCTCTTTTTTTGACGCTTCATATCTCAAAAAATATTTGACGGACATTGATAAAAAAGATGTCAAACTGTTTGGAATTTAATGCGCTTTCAACATTACAAAGAAACTTTTGACCAAAAATGCATAGTTTTTTAATAAAACGGCAAAAACCAAAAAAAGTCTGATTTTTTTACTTTTTTTTTTAAATTACGAAGTTAGCACACCATTTTTTTGCTTGCAAAATATAGCCCTACATTCCCCCAAGGACCCCAAATAACATACCAAAAATGCAGCTTTACATCACACTTTGTTTTTTTATTTCTCTTTGGATTAAATTTCTATCGAGAAAATTGTAAGCATTCGTGTTTCGAACTGTACAAAAATTTCAATCATATAGTCAAGATATACATATCCAAAAATCAGATCTCTAGGTTTCCGGGGCTAAGCACACCAGTGAATCTAAAATCCTAATATTTATCGATGCATGGCCTTAAAGCCACAGCTTCTATTTTCCTTAGTCATTTTGTGATCCTCATACACACGCATAGATTTTCCACTGGAGTCTACGTAAAACAGTGTTTGTGATACGTACACACTTAATAAGCTCCAGGAACAATTAACCTCCATGTCAAATCCTGTGACGCACCAGAAATTTTGAGCTGCTGGGATATGATTGAAATAAACATATATTCCTACAGTTTCGCTTGCATTTTTATCTTTATCATTACATGTATAATGTAGTAATGCATATTTATCTTCCTTTAACAGTTTTGAAACAATAGTGGTCTCATTTACACGAGTAGTTTCTATATTGTGCTCATCTTGATACTCCTGTTCTACAACAATATTGTTATTTGTATCTCCAGAACAAAATACTTCATATTCTTCATCTACTGGCACAAAATAAGCTTTTAAATTACCACGGCGAAGATATTGTACATTAGGTGAAACTATTTTTATCGCAGTTTCAACAGACACTGACATTTTCACAGAGCAATTTGTATCTTCCTCTGTACAGATATATTCATAAGAGTTTATACCAGGTTTTTCCATAAACAGGTTTATTGTTGTCATATTGGCAATTTCAGTCTTCTGTTCAGTGTCTTCTCGACCATATTTTATATCTAGCTGTAGCTTGAGGTTTTTAGAATCGTGTCCCGAACAGAAAATGGTGACGTCATCGCCATACCTCGCTATAAGAGTCCCGTTCTCGTTATCAATTGCCACAGATTTTTCATTTCGTATATTTTCTGCCACTCCCGAGATACTTAAGTTACAGCAATTGGAACTAGGAAAGGCTATAAAACACAGAACTAACAGAATGCTAGTATGCATGTTCGCAGTAGGTCTAAGTGTGAATAATAATGGCCTAGCGCTTGTCGTGTCAGTTTTATACAAGGACTAAATTAGGCGTAATGATTAATAACACTAATTAACAATAGAGATGAGTAAGGTTAGGTTCATGTTAAACACTAAACAGTTATTTAAACATACGGATGTACTCACGTTGATGTATCGTATGGCGATTGGCAACATGTTTCGAGTCATATAGAAACCCATAATCAGGCATGACCCCGCTAGACTATCTCATTATCGAGTAAAGTATTCTAAGCTCATGGTAGTATCACAGATGTTGCTATTCAGACTGATGGCAGGTGGACTAAAATAACGGAATGGTGGCCGCTTAGAGATGTAAGAAGCGCTTGCATGGCATCCGTTGGCTCGTTGGGTGGACGACATCCGGAAAATTGCGGGTTACAACTGGATAAGACTGGCTCAGGACCGGGACAAGTGGCGCACTGGAAGGTCTATACTCAGCAGTGGGCGATAAAAAGGTTGATATGGTGATGATGATGATGAGTTTCATAGGCCACTATAGTAACGCATTTGCCGCAGTTGAAATTAATTGGTCCAATTAAAAGTTTTTACAATTCATTTACGGGTTTATCCCATTAAAACAATTGTGAAGCAGCAATAGAATATGTATTTTTAAAAGTGTAGTTTTATTGCTAACTAGCTTTCGCCCGCGGCTTCGCTCGCGTTAAATTCGAAAATTGCGCAAACTTACATCCCCCATTTAAGGGAAGTGGGGGGTTGGAAAAATACAAAAAGTAGCCTATGTCACTTTCTATCCCTTCAGCTTCGTCACTCCGTTTTGCCGTGAAAGACGGACAAACTTTCCCATTTATAATATACTATGGATTTCCTATATATTTCTGAGTTGTCGGTAGTGACCCTGCCTGATAAGCCGCGGTCCCGGGTTCGAATCACGGTAAGGACATTTAATTGGTGTGATGAACACAGACACTTGTTCCTGAGTCATGGATGTTTTCTATCTAAGTATAAGTATATCGTCGCTCGTCGCTTATAGCATCCAATCACCCATATTTATTTATCTGTGAATATGATTGGGTAAAAAATCTGTCGGTTCTGAGTAAAATAAGCCAAAAACCAGACTTGTGAGAATTAAGGTTTTCAATATGGAATTCAACTATGGAAACGGATTAAATCGCGTATACTTAATCGGTCATGGTTCGTTAATATTTCTTGTATACATGTGGGTAGCTTTTGCACATTGTAATTTTTCCTCAGTCACCCGTTGACCACGAATGCTGTAAAGTGTTCGAAACGTCGGGATGAATTGTAAATTCATTATACGCGATATAATCCGTTTCCATAGTTTTATTTCATGAGTAACTATCGCGGTAACCGAAGACAATATTATTTTCAATATGGATTTTAGAAAATGCTCAGCCTAATTTTATCACTTTTCTGTAATATTTTGCCATTTTGTCAACATTTACGTGACTGTACAAACTGTACAGCCTTAACAGCCAAGACAAACATTACCCAACAAAACAGATGTCCTGTAATGGCTGTAATCCTCTCCATCTCAGTTCTCGCTACTTACTTAGCGGAACCACAAACATTAATCATACAAATTGTTGACCACCCTCCGAAATGACTAATAACTCCACATTAACATTTCCGCTTCTCTAATAAAACTATCCATACAAAACATAACCTAAAAACTTTGACAGTTAAGTCTTTTCTAACCTCAAAATTATACAAATATGACAAGAAAAGTCTTAAGCGGCAGATGTTTTGAGTATATTTTCGCAAAGAATAGGAGAATAAAAGAAATATCGCAACAATAGGAGACGAATTCGCGATATCATCTCAAGATCATAAAAATCTTTGCATCATTGGCTCAGACCGAAGATGAAATTACAAATTTTGTATTTACCGTATTCTAATAAATATTTAAAGGAAAATAAACTCTATCACGGTCTGTTAATGTATAGTAAGTTAAGTAAAAAGCGCCAAATGCTTTGGTAAAAATACGACTGCAGTGTTACAAATTGTTGCCAAAGGAAAGTCAGTCTTATTGCCGTTCTAGTAAAATATCTCATTTGATTGTGGGTCCTTGTTTATTTTTGTTATAGTTTGGGGGTTGAATCACTTAGTTGCGTCCGCGGGGTTACTTTAATACAATTTTTTTTTTATAGACTTTGGTGGCAAACAAGCAAACGGAGGTCTGGTAATATCTACATCATGCGCGTTGCCGATCCTAACACTCCACACCCTCACTACTTTAATTGAGCTCTGGCAAATTTACTCACCGATAGGATCACAACAACACTATGAACAGCGTTCGTATGTAGGTATTCTGTAAATTTTTGCGATAAATCTAACTTTTTCTAAACTTTCACGGCAGAGCCTCTAAATAACTAATGTCAATTTTATTAGATAAGCTGTGTTTCCAAAGGGTTCCCTCTATTTCTCATAACTTTAATTGTCAGAAACGATTTTCGCATAAATGTTAATTTGGCAGAAAACTCATTTGTCATAATCTAAAATAACACGAATATTACTTTGTCCGAAAATAAGTTCGCATAATACTGTTTACGCCGATTATGTTTAAATGAATAAATCGCATAATAGGGATAGGGATGACGACTACACAAAAAAATGGCATTCTGTTTAGTCCGTCAGTTAGATTCGTCCAAAAATACTGAACACATATTTTTCGCTTTTTCTAGTTAATGAAAAAATACAAGTTCCGGAGTGGGGGCTTGTGACGTCACTTTTAAGTTAAAGTTGTACCTAGACGTGTCGTCTTAATTGCCAACATTTTAATTGCCAAGCTTAAGCAGACTAACTCACTCTCTTTTTTCCAAATTAAGGGTCAATAAATACTGCCCAGGGTCCATTAATTCGAGTCTAAATCTCCAAATTGAGTTGAAGATGACCCTCAAAGTGTAACGAGAGTGCTCCCCCGCCATAAAAACGCAATCGGATCGGACGGTCATTCCAAACCAAACACAATTAAAGATAGGGCAATGACCTTCGCTAATTTAAAGAGTATTCTGCAGCAAATCCAAATATGTATTTAATTAAAAACCATAGCTAATAGGCTAGTTTCCTATACTTAAAATATTTTATGCAGGGCACGAAATAAAGTACCACATAATAGGCTAGTTTCCTACACTTAAAATAAAATATGTTATGCAGTGCACGAAATAAAGCACCACATAATTAAAAGAAAAATATGGACAGAAGTTATGTTTAAACATAATTTCTATTTAATAAGTCAAAGAGAAAGATATAAAGTAAATGAATTGACCGTGACGTCACTCCTCAGTATTTCATAGTAATTCCATATTAGCACATCGTTTTGACAGTTCTTAAAAAGAAGCTGATTTGACTAGTAGGAAACTAGCCTATTTAAGAAACGGTGATTGGGAGACCAAGCTTTGCTGGGAGACATAAAAATAAGCGTTTTTTCAACTGTGCCGCAAACCATAGATTTGTAAGAGCCGGTGCCAAAAGCCACCGAAACGCCACAGAAATGTAGTCGGCTCTGTCGCTCCAATCCGCAAGAGCGACAGAGATAGATAGCTACGAAAGAGATATTATCGTGAGCGTTCCTGCATTCGGCTACGCACACAGGAATGATTATCAATTCCTAACAGTATTTTCTTACACATAATAAAATTATGCATATAAAAATCAGCCTTGAGAAATTAAGGAAATTTTTCATTTATTTAAAAAAAAAACCTTGCACAGTCAGCAGCAGAAGTTGCTATACACCCAGGGCACAGTATAATAAAGAGTACTATCGTACAGTATGGCCACTCCCGCTCCCCGCTGAAAGTGCCCCCACCCCCTCTCGGTTACCTCACAGTTACCGCCTGTCAAAAACGCAAACAGTCGACTTGTCATATTTCACTAATACAAAATACAAGCATAGTACGCGTTCACCTACACGAGCTTAGACTGTGTGCTAGGAACGCGCCTCTTTCATATATTTGATCGCCAGTGTCCGAGTTGTGCCGGTGCTCAAAGAGCGGTTATCGTTTAAATTGACAAAAAGTTGTTGACTGTCATGGTAGCATTTATTTGTGAGCGCTCAGCGTGTCACAAATATCTTGACAGTCGCTATTCATTAATTGCTATACTTACAATAAGTCATTCTTACCTGAGCTCCTAATAATAAACGCTCACGATAATTTATTTATTTATTTAATCTTTATTGTACACAAAGAAAAAAAAACTTATAGTACAAAAGGCGGACTTAATGCCAGACAGCATTATCTACCAGTCAACCTTTAGGCAAAGCAGAGATATTGAAAGTAGAGATATAATATCTCTTTCGTAGCTATATATTTCTATCGCTCTTGCGATTTGGCGCGACAGAGCTAGACTATATTACTGAGACATGAATCGTCGATACTATTAACTCTACATTATCCCAAAGTTTCATCCGTGAGAAAACAACTCTATTATGGTAGGTTAATTCTTGGGAAGTTTTCTCGCCTCTACTTACTTAATTTTATAGTTTCACATTCTAAGTTTGACCCCCAGTGTCTAATGTCATCGGAATTGCAGTCACAGTGGGCCCATAAAGTGCAATCTGATCTGGCCCCGTAGCCGAATGCCATTTCTGCGAAACGAAACGCCATTGAAACGCTGCAGAAATATAGTCGCGCCAATACAAACAAACAACACTTACTTTTATTTGCTTTTATTTGCCAAATCTACTTTTATTTGCCAAATCTACATTACAGTAATAATAGAAAAATTACTACTAAGTAATAATAGAAATAATAAACTATAGAAATATACAAGAACTTCTTAGAACAAACAGAAGCCCTCACACTAGGTCTAGCCTGTATCGTGAGGACTGGAGCTTTGATCCTACGATTTACCGACTAAGTGCGGAGAATACAGATCTGATAATTTTACAGGCACTACAGGCAATTTTATAACAATATTTTCGCAATTATATTATACGCAAGAGCGATAGAGATAGATAGCTAAGAAAGCTAAGCGTTTCGTGAGCGTTCGTGCATTTGGCTACGCACACTGATTGCAGACACTATCAAAAGATGACGGGTCAATGACATTATGCGTTGCAATGTTTAGGGTCTCTGATGATAGGGGAATGGGGGTGGCCGGTCGAAATATTATGCAGATGGCGCTAACATAATTTTGCCTTGTGAACCCGAATATTGTGCAAAATTCTTGCTTTTTCCGGAGTTTTTTGTCCTGGATTCCAGCTCTATAGGATAACTGGAAGATGCCTCTTATAAGTACAGTCAACCAATTCGGGAGCTACGATGCCACAGACAGACACACACACACAGTTTTAGCGTCGGGGGTTAAAAATGAGCTAGAAGTGGAGCAACAACTGTACATTGGTTTTATTTACAACACAAATCAAGACGCAAGAATGAAAATAAAATAAAATAGAGGTAAGTATAATATACTGATAAACCTTCTACAAACCTTAGTAAATAAATAAACAAAACAACACACTTAGTGCGTTTTCACATTATCCAATCCGGTAACGGATGTCGGACCGATATCCCATACATTGCAGGCGCCATCTTGGATTTTTTCAATTGAAATCATGTTTACATCCGATCATCATCCTCCCTGTGTTATCCCGGAATTTGCCATGGCTCATGGGAGTCTGGAGTCCGCTATGACAACTAATCCCAAGATTTGTCGTAGGCACTAGTTTTACGAAAGCGACTGCCAACCCGAAGGGTAACTAGCCTGCCGACACTCGATATCGGATCGGATAATGTGAAAACGGACTTATGGTATCTCCTTCTTCTCCTTTTCAATTCCAATCTCCTTCGAGATCCAATCGAAATAAGACGTCACATTGGTAAACACAGCCACTTTGTTCTCACAATCATTTGGCATGAGTCTTAAGACCCCTAACACACGTTCCGGCGGCGTGAAAATCGGTCCGAACTCCGTGATAAAACAGTCATTTTCTCGCGTCATATTGACGCATATGAGTGTGTCGTCGTCTAAGGTGAATCCGTACCGTTGGTAGCAGTGCACAGGGTTGATTAGATGTACTTCGTATATTTCCATGTCGTTGGTGAGGTATGTGCGGCGATCCATTGTGATTATTGTTTTCCACACGCTGGCGAGAACCTGGAAGGAATGGTGTTGTCAGGACACAGTCCCCTACTGGACGGAGCTTTCAAGTCACCATACATGATATCCCATATACAGGTTGTCTCTAAAACCAACGCCGAAACGATAAGGGGTGATTGGACATCTCATTAGCTTCATAAACATGAAATATATGTCATTTACAAAGAAAAAGTGGCCAAGGCCACTTAGAGGTAGACTAAGGTGCCCAGAACTCCCAGAAGGCACCTTACCTACCGGCGAGGATTTAAGCCAAATTTTTTATTTATAACTTTTTAGCATTAGTTCATATTTTATAAGGTTTTAGTATTTTTTTTGTTTTAATGTGTTATTGAATGTTTTAATAAATTTCATAATTTATCTATTCGTAGTTGATCATTATTAGTATACCTACAATATATGGCACCTAAAAATGGTACCACAATTGTATAACAGGTACCTTCTGATTTTCCATGATGTTCGTAGAGACAGGCACCGTGATGTTCAAGTCCTTGTCGACTTTGGCCAGCGCTATATCATGCCAGGGTATCGTGCTATTGTGGAGGAACCCGGGGTACGCTTTCCAGCTGAATTGAAACGTCATTTTACTACAATTTCACACTTATTAATAATTTATTATGTGTGAAAACGATGATAGAAAAAACTGATATACCAGTGGTCTATTTCACAATAGTGACAATTGTCGACCGACAATGACACTTCGCTATTCATTGCTTGTTTAACAAGAAAATATTAACGCTCAATAATAATGTTACTTATCGACCCAGAAATAGGCACAGAACTGTCAGTGTCAAGTGTTAATGTTAATGTCACTGTGGTGAAGTAGCCCACAAACGCCGTCATTCTACGTTTCATACTTAGGGAACATACCCAAAGTACGTGACCATATTTTTGCCGTTTTTTGACCCCCCTTCCCCCTCTGGATGACCAAGCGTAGTATATGCCAAGATCCCCTCCCTCCCCCTGTAGTTTTCACGTAGTATTTATAAATGAAGTTTTAAATCAATTTGTGCAATATGCGTCCCACTGCTGGCCACGGCCGGCTGGGCCAATATTCCACAGGTTACGTGACAAGAAAATAGACCTCCCCCCCCTCCCCCTCTGTGACCAAGCGTATTTTGACGTGACCTTTTTCTCTATGGTTCTGAGGTACGTTTTTTTCTTAAACTTTATCTGTCTATACGGAGTTACATTAGTTAGTAAATAATAAATAGAAAGTTTGTAAAAATCACCTCTTGATTGGATGGGTGATGGTCCGGTTGAGAATGTAGTCGTAGTAGAGGAGCGCTCGGAACGTATTACCTGGCGGTCAAAGGATAAAATTAGAATACAGAATAAAAATCAATAACAATTTGTGATTGTTATTGTATATATTATTTTGGATATGTGACAATATTATGAGCCAAGAAGCTTGAAATAAATGTTTTTTTAGTAACATAAAAAGCATCGGTTTCAACTAAAGGTTATACACGTGTGGTACCGCCAACTGGTAAATACTATAAGTTATACAACTATGGTACTAAAAGTTATACACGTATGGTACCGTGTTCCAGGCAGTGAGCAGCCGTGATGATCCACCTCGTGGAAATGACGCTACCGAAGCAGACGAAGTCCCAGGTCGCATTATTGGTAGCGCTTCGTACTATTATAGCGGCGAGGTACGGGTATCTGTGGAAATAATTATATAATACGTACAGTCAAGTGCAAAAATATGTATCGAAATAATCGTCTCATAAATATGGTAGGTACTACGCTCTTAATACACCGGACTAGGATGCTATGGGACATATTTCTGAGTAAGATGTGTACACCCATATTTTTACACTTGACTGTACAGATGTATATAATACGAACTTGTCCGTAAAATACGAAGGAACGCTTTTCGCAATACATCTGTATATAAACGCATGCATTCCCAAAAAGGGTAGGCACATGAAATTGCTCTTCAGTGACACTCTTAGCAATAAAGAAGTTTTTAGAAAACGGATTCATGATATTGCAGTGATAGGCTGCTAAGAAGCTAGCACATCGCTCATGACACGATTGAACCAAATATTTATATATGATACTTTAGTAAGCGATTCGAACATGTTTAGAAACAATCAACCTTTTCCCCTCACTAGCTCGGAAACACGTGTTTTGTCCTTTAATACCAGCGTGTAGAAACGCATTTTATAAATTGATAAAAGTAGGTGTGAATCTAGTAATAAAGATGATTTACCAACTGTGGAACTACTGGAAGCAGTGATAAACGCATTTTTTGCGTTGTAGTTTCCTCGCTATAGTGAGGGGAAAGTTTTGTGTTACACACGGGTGCGTAACGCAAAACTTTCTGTACATCTCGTGTGTTAAAAAACTCGCAAGTTCAGGATTCTGGTGTACCCTTGTTTCGCCGACAAACTTTTCATCGAATATCATTTCATCGACAACAAATCATCGAAAGTTTAGTTCGAGTAAAATTGTTTCGAGTAATTTTGTTTCAACTACTATTTATTTGAAATTTTCTTAGTTATTATAAATACTATTCAACTAATATTTCTTCATCGCTGATTCGTTTCAAAGTACTTCAAATAGCAGAACTACAAAACATCGCAATTCATTTATTCGACGTATTATTACAAAACTTTCTCATTTGTCGTACTACACATTTATAGATGTTTCTATTCTAGGAAACATCAAATTGTCGATTTCATCGTGGCACATCACATACGTCCATAATTAAACTATGACCATTGGCTTAAATCCTACATTAGAGTAGGTTTAGGTTAGAAGTGTGATCACACAGAAACAAACGGCTTACCAAGTAGGTTTAGGTTAGGTTAGAACTGCGACCTTCGCAACATCGAATGGCTTTTAAAAGTTTTAAATTAGGTTTAGGTTAGGTTAGAACTGTGACCACACAAAAAAACAAATAGTTTACAGAGTAGGTTTAGGTTAGGTTCGACCTGTGATTTACAAAGAAGCAAACGTATTGCAGAGTAGGTTTAGATTAGGTTAGAACTGTGACCACACACAAAAACAAATAGTTTACAGAGTAGGTTTAGGTTAGGTTCGACCTGTGATTTACACAGAAGCAAACGTATTGCAGAGCAGGTTTAGGTTAGGTTAGAACTGTGACCACACACAAAAACAAACAGTTTACAGAGTAGGTTTAGGTTAGGTTAGAAAAGCGACCCCACACATAATAACGATTTTTATTTAAAGTAGGTTTAGGTTAAGTTAGAACTGTGACCAATCAAACAGTTTACAAATTGTAAAATTATAGAAAAAATCATAATTGAAATAATGTTATGCGTAATGAATTGTATTTAATGTAAAACAAAATGAAATGAAAAAACACGAAACGAAATACCGCGATATAAAGTATACTCGGAATAACTTATCTACGAAATAAAAGTCTACGGTTTGATTTTACTTGTATCGATTGTTCTACGATATAAACTGTCGATGAAATGAAATTATTTGAAACGTTGTCTTTGAAATAATATTCGAACAAGTGTCTGTCGGCGATTCAAAGGTAAACCCAGGATTCTATTCTCGAACCACTCGCTTCGCTCGTGGTTCAACTATAGAATCCTTTCACTTGCTCGTTTTTCAATTCCACACTCGGCGTTAAAATACAACTTTGCCCCCTTGTATAACAAATAACTATTATTTCCACCGCCGGTAGCCCATACCTTACTATTAGCTTTTGATGGGACCAGTGCCTTATCCCCGTCATCTCAGAGAGTGTGGTCGTGGACAGTAGTCTTCTCCGAGACCTAGGGGACTACGCATATCTCGACACGTTGGAGGTTAGTAAAAAGGTGAATCCTATACTGCTAAAAACTCACCGTTTGGACGCCCGAATAGACCGTTTCATATTACTTTTATACCCCACATCCGCGAGTTTCAACACAGGCAGCTCAAACTGCTCAGCCAACTCATCAGGGGCGGACAGTGCCTGCGTCTCATGGCTGTCTCCGACCTCTGTCGCGAATTTTATTATTGAAAAGAGGGAGAAGAGAAGTAGAACTGATGTGAAACCTATTGCGAACCAAGTTGCTTTCATGGCTTGTGAATAATGTCTTGGTGTTGCAAAGGATTGTCATATAACTTTATAATTAGAGCTAAAGCTCTGTTAAAAATAGAGATTTATTTGTACATGTGGTTCAGGGAGTATAGAAGTATAAAGGAGGAACATCTGTCGAAGTACAACAATCGCAAAAATGACCGGCTGAGGCCTTGTAATTGCAGTTACAAATCTCTCCGCTTGGAGCGCATGTCTCGCTCAATGATCAGTGATGTGACATGACATTAGACGTTCTTTTCTCTAGGCTGATTTCGTCAGACTGAGCAAGTCTAGACGTAGTCCCGTGGTAGTGCGCTGGCTTCGTACGCAGATGTTCTCGGGTTCGATTCTGACAGCGATCTTTTTGCTTTGTTTTTTTTATACATTAATTTTCTTTTTGTGTATTTTTATTTGTGTTTATTTATTGTTTTATTCAGACAAATGTTAATTTAAGCCCTTTAACATTGTTTGCCCCATGTTAGGATTCTTAGGTAATGTTGTAAGTCTTGCGAATGAAATTTCGAAAAGTAGTAACAAAACAAAATATTTTTGGACATTAAAAAAATAAAAAAAATTGAAGAAAAATATTAGTAGAAAAAATAAAAAAGATCTCATCAGGATTTGAACCCGGGACCTCTTGCTCCGTAGGCGGGGTCACTACCGATAAGGCTAAGAGATTGTCAAACCCTTATCTCCCTGCTATTGCAGCGCCACCTATCTTTTCTTTTATATGTGCACTTCTGATACTTAAAGCTTTCGCTCCTTATATTTCTAAACTCCATAATGTGGTTTGTGATATTTGACGTGGTAATGACATTTATATAGATTAATAAATGATAGAGCAAAGAGTTGCAATCTATGGGAACACTTTGATAGAGTTTTTATTAAATAGCCGTATTTCTGTGAAGCCGTTTCAAATCAAACAGCGTTATTTTTGAAGAAGATAAAACAAGTGTGTTATATGCTCCCTATGTTCTCCCTGTTTGTACGCCTTTTTTGCATAATATTATCATGAAAAATTTATGTCATAATGAACCTCAAGATACGTAGGTACACTATGGTCTACGTATGGTCTGTGGTTTTCAGTCGTCATGTCAAATGTGTTTCAAATCTATGTTTCAAAACAAACAAAATATAAAAAAAATATTGAATTCTGTGATCATCTTACACCGATCCAGCTCCAAATTAAGCAAAGAATAAGCTAATTTAGGGTAAGCATTATTTAGAATTATAGCAATCTACTTACGGTGTACATTAATAGGATTGTAGAAATACAGAGATAATAAAAAACTTTGGTCTGTCTCCCCCACAAACTGCATTTAGTATCCAGTGGACTGTGTTTTTCGTACGTGTATGGTACCTACCTGTTTCAGTTTAGAACCTAACTAAACTAACTATTTTGGCTCAGTGATCCAAAATGAATGTGAACCTGTCCCAATCCAGAGCAGCCTATTGCCAGTCACTGACTAAGTATATTTACAAAAACCACAGTATAATAAAGAGTACTATTGTACAGTATGGCCACTCCCGCTCCCCGCTGAAAGTGCCGCCTACCCCCTCTCGGTTATCTCACAGTTACCGCCTGTCAAAAACGCAAACAGTCGACTTGTCATATTTCACTCACACAAGCATAGTACGCGTTCACCTACACGAGCTTAGACTGTGTGCTAGGAACGCGCCGCGCCTCTTTCATATATTGGAACGTCAGTGTCCGAGATGTCTAAAACTAAAAAGTAGCTACATATTAGTACATATTTACCCGATATTTGCTAGCATTGCCACACATCACAAAAGTTTCTCCCTTCTCTCCGAACGTTGCGATAGAATCTTTTATTGCTGCTCGCAAATTGTAGATATCGACGATAAGAACAGACGCATAAATCTTACCGACTATAAAGGGAGAGGGTACTTTCGTAGATAGATTAGGAAATTAGAGCTAAGTTTCATTTATTTATTTCATTAAACATCTTACATAAAAACTTTAATGTAAATACAATGTCCCCCAAAACTGTTTACACAGTTTGACTGTGGGATCTGGGTGAGTCTAAAGACTCTAAAGGTACATATAATTAGTTGTCATGTTAATGAATACAGATCTACATAAGTATATTGCCAAAGATGGTTAGGTAGTTCACAAACAAATGAGGCATCTAAATTTTGTCTAGGTAGTGTTTGAACAAAGCCCTCACAAATTTATTTTTGTTTTTCTCCGTTCTAATAGCCGCAGGCAAAGTTAAGTTGCACTAACTTTCTTTACGGTTTAGGACATATCAGACCGCTGGAGAGAAATGGAAAACGACCTCATTGAACTGCGCCATCGATCAAAAAACATGTTTGGACTGAAAAACGAAGGAATGGCGGTTTTTGGTGTCAGAGATCAAGATCCACTTTAATTCGTCGCGACACAATAAGTACCTAAGTACCTGAGTTTGTGGTGAGTACAACAATGAAGTTTTGTTTCATTTTTCATCTTAGACCTGACTAGGTTAGTAAGTATATTTATAATTATGACGCTTAAAAGATGTTAGTGTACCTACTCGTAATTCTCGGCCACAGATGTCATTATATACCATAGATCAAGCAAACGTATCCACTTAGCGTTTCAAATGAACTCAGTAAAATCCACTGAGTTGTCCGTCTTTAATCGCAGTTTGCAGCTCAAAAAAACATTAAAAATGCCACATTACGTGATATTTAATTGCAACAACACAAAAATTATGAACACTCAAGGGCCTGAGACATAAAGTCACAGGCAAGTAACAACTTCAGTACAAAATCTGACACGCTCGGCCCCTATACAAGATGAACTTGTTTCTTCTACTTAAATCTAGTTCTGTGTTTTCGGCTATACCACAGAATACATATTAGAGCTATACTTCCGTAAGTACCTACGCATGCTTTCAGCTTTCCAATGCGTAAGCGTGTTCATACGTACTAACTAGCGATTTCTCATACATAACATGCGGATCGTTGCTGATAGATGTGATTCCAGCCCCACTCCAGCATGTCTCGAAACACCAGTAATTGTAATGTATGTGCGCCGCAGGAAGCGCCGCCATCTTTGCTTCTCGCCAGATTAAATCGAGAGTATTCTGATTTATACCGACAACCCCTAAAGAGTTATGTCTCAAGAACTATGTTGGAGGAGGTTTGTTGTTTTCGATGGGATAAAACCACGTACTAAATATACTAGTTACCGTAAAGGGGATACTATCTCTGAAAAACGGAATATTTTCCTTAAAAAATGACCGACCCTCATTTTACTTTTTCTTGCCTGTTACGGTCATGGTTACGGTCCCCTGAGTCACGCTGGTTTTATTCAAAATTATGCTACTGAAATGATGCAAGCATGCATGTTTGTTTGTTTACATGATAGGACAAGTAAAGATGAACCTACTGTAGTTCATCTTTGTAGGTGACAAATTAAGGAAATGGCTTGTCAACACCAGAAAAATGCATGTTTGCATAGTTTAAGTAACATAATTTTGCATAAAACCAGCGTGACTCAGGGGACCGTAACCATGGCATTAACAGGCAAGAAAACGTTGATTCAGCCAAATACCAAAGCCTAGTACCTAAGATAGTTTTTGGTTCTAATAAAGTCACTCCAGGCTGAATATTGGAAATTGGAATCATTCGCTTGCTCGGGTATCAATCGGGTATCGGGCACGAGATGGTTGTGGTTAAACAACCACTTTGGCCCTACGTTAAACAAATAACTAATTCTATAGTCTATATTCAATACCTATCTTTTCGGTATTATAGAGGTAGAAATAAAAATAAATAAAACATAGTCACTGTAAAAATTGTAATATTTGTAATATTGCGAGCTCTACAGTGAGTGAGTAATAAAGTCAAGGCTCGGAATTTAAATGAAGTTAGGTACTACTACTACCCATTAAGGATGATGGATGACAAAATGCTGACTATAAAACATAAAACTAAATCCTTTCCATCAATTTATTAAATTTTTAGCATTCAAAATCATCATTTTGAGGTAAATTCTACCAGCCAGCTTAAGTTAAAATTACTTAGTATAAAATTACTTTGCAATCTTGTTGGTAAAATGCGATTTTGCTATCTGTATTCGAAGAATAAACAGAGCACCAGTTGGGGTGAAAATTACCATTTACACCGGCATCGGCATGTCAAATTAAATTGCTACATATTGGTTAACTCTACATTGTGGCCAACTTAGTTACCGCAACCTCACAGTTGTGTTGTGGGTATCAACTTGTGTGATCCGAAAGTCAACAGTGTAAGTTGACGCGCAAATATTGACGCTTCGCTTAACCGCACTTAGGTTATTGCGAGATGTAAACTCTATGGAAGCGGCAAAGAAGCAAATTTTGTTCTAATGGTGCTCCCACACTAGCTGTTATAAATGTTATTTATTTAACATGGTGTGACAGGGACAGCTTGCCATCGCGCCATTACGCTGTCCCTGTCACACCATCTTATATAACATTTATAGCAGCCATTTTGGGAGCATCATAAAATACAAAGAAACCAAACCTTGGCATTGTACTAATATGTATTCGGTGTCTTGGCACTAAAAAAAGGTGGCAGAAAAATGTAGTGCTTAGCGTTAAACGCGTGCCTTCCTAAACCTTAACATTGGCGGAATCATCAACGAGCCATAACCCTTAAAAATTGATTGAAAATGTAGGTTCCGTATTCCGTACCTCAAAAAGGAAGAACGGAACTTACGGAACCCTTATAGGATCACTCGTGCGTCTGTCTGTCCGTCTGTCACAGTCAATTTTTTAGCGCCAGGATTTGGTTGACCATTCTTACATACCTTGGTCCAATTTTATTAAGATAGGAGTCACTTCCAGTATCTGTTGACTTCTCCCCCGCAACGGGCACTCGCGTTGACGCGGGGGCTTAGCAAATCGTAACAAACGACATGTTAACCACTCGGGATTTATATTTATGCTACTTTGGTTTATTGATTGTACTTCAGACAAAAGATATCTAGAATTACCTAGTCTGTTATGCATAATTGTTCTAGGCCGGCGTAGTTTGACTCCTGACATAGTATAATAAAGAGTAATATCGTTACAGTATGGCCACTCCCGCTCCCCGCTGAAAGTGCCGCCCACCCCCTCTCGGTTACCTCACAGTCGAACTGTCATATCTCACTCACACAAGCATGGTACGCGTTCACCTACACGAGCTTAAGAATGTATGGTAGGAACGCGCCTCTTTCATATATTTGATCGCCGGTGTCCGAGATGTGCTCCTGACCCCTGGAAAGTGCCTAGATCTCAATTAGGGATCGTTGCGTTGGCATTAAGTTCGTCTTCTGCGTTGTCTGCCTTTAATTAGTAATAATGATTTATTGAATGCATAAAAATAAAGATAGAGCAACATAACCCTTACATATACATTCTTTCTACATCCGATATCGGATCGGATAATGTGAAAACGCTCATAGGTCCGCCATTAATTGTGAAAAATTTACATACTTACTTACTTTGGAAAACCGCACATCATTTAGCTCTGATATAAAATTAATATCAGGACTACATAGTTTAGTAAATAATAAGATTACTTAGCTAATTTATTTCAAATCATAGTTATGATTCGTACCTACTGTCTTTTATTGCATTACCACCCTAAAAACTACTTAAAACAGCACTGCAAAACATCCATTACATCACAAGTAATTCCAAAAGCATTTCATTGAAAACTTCAGCAATGACACTAAAGCGTTAACAAACGAAGTAACAATTCAAAATTAACAGCACTTTGTTTTATGATTGATGAAATGTTTCCTCGTCACTGGATTTGAAACGACCCCCCGTGTAGTGATGTGCTGACGCGAGTTTCTTTGGAATGTTCCCAAGTGGGTTATTTCGCCACATATGACATTTTATCCCGCCAGGCGGCGCCTGTGCAAGTGCCTAGGCATATATGTCACTGTCATTCATATGTGAGGGAGAGAAAAAAATATCATCTCTCTCTCACGTATGAAATTATTTATCTATCATCAGATCCTGGGCTTTCCAAGATGCTCGCTCGCGTCTACAATAAATTAAATTAAATAATTTGGAACACACCCGACCGCAAGTAGGTACTACAGTAGAAAATAGTTATTTGTTTTACAAGGGGCCAAAGTTGTTGTTTAACCGCACGTGTTAAATGCCAATAGTGATACCCGAGCAAGCAAACGATTCCAATATTGGAATATTGAGCGTTGCGATTGCAATGGTTTCAAGGCACGAAGGTTAAACAAACTTTACCACCGAGTGAAACACAAGAATTTTCACCACACCGACACGAATAAAATACTGACTATAAAACATCAAACGAAATCAAATCCATAAATTTATTCAATATTTATGATTCAAAATAATCATTCATAGGTAAAATCTATCAGCCAGCTTCAGACATCAAGTTAAAATTCGTATGAAATTACTTTGCACTCTTGTGGATATATGCAATTTTGCTATCCGTTTTCGAATAGCAAAGAGAGCCTTTACCAGTTGGTGTGGTGAAAAGAATATTTTTGCGGCCACATTTTTTCAATTTGGCCTCCTTATACAAGTTGGTTGATAAGTACCTATAAATAACGAGATCGAACAAAATAAGAAAGTTCTTTTATATTGAATATATTCCCTGCTCACATTACATTCCCAGGAACGTTCCAACTAGCACATCACTAGCAATAAACATAGCAAACTCAATCCAGTGATGGCCACCCCACCAATAACTATTCATAACATCTCCCCTCTCTTTCCCTCTTACCCACTCTTCTGCGTGAGAGAAAGAGACATAATTTATAAGTTTTTGGGGTATCTACGAGATTATCTTAATGGTTGACTTGTTGTGGATTGATGCACTTTTGCGAGATTACTTTGTTTGACAGCTTGCAAAGATATCTGCAGCTCTATTTTGTGTGCATTTATAAAAAATATATCGGGGACACCTTACACAGATCAACTTAGCCCCAAACTAAGCAAAGCTTATACTATGGGTGCTACGCGACGATATACATACTTATATAGATAAATACATACTTATATACATAGAAAACGTCCATGACTCAGGAACAAATATCTGTGGTCTGTGCTCATCACATAAATAAATGCCTTTACCGGGATTCGAACCCAGGACCGCGGCTCAGCTGGCAGGGTCACTACAGACTGAGCCAGACCGGTTGACGCTGACAACTAATATACACCGTGTTTTTTTTTGTTTTCCGTCGTTAGGTTCATTATTAGGAACCACCCTGTAAGTATATCACTTTTAGTTAAATTCGCAAAAATAGTACATTACGATACAAGTGCGTAAAAAAGGAAGTTCGAAACGAGTGGCGATAAATTAAAACACGACCGAAGGGAGTGTTTTAAATCGACACGAGTTATGAATTTCCTTTTTGCACGTGTATCGTACGACGTTTTTCAGTACAGATGAGCCTCCGAAGTTTCGACCTGGCATATAATGAACCACTTCTCGAACTAGTGCGTAAAAAAAAACACCATCTGTACTGAACATAATAATTTCATCATTTTCATACATAATAAATGAATTTATTAGTGTGAGACCCCTGAAAATAACATTCAAGTTAATGTCAAGTGATTGACGGCACATGTCAAAACAAATAACATAAGGAATTGGTAAAGGCTGTATGCTTATTAGAATACTTATTAAAGTATGAGAATATAATTACGCGTATAAACCTCAAATCGCACAATTTAATTCGATTCTCAAGAAAAACCTTTTCTACCCGCCGAGAGATGGCGCTGATCTTGAATGAAGGACTTAATTAAACCTATTGAAATTTTGAATTTTAATAACTGCATCACAAAAACTACTTTGTTCTTGTTATTGTATTGGAAAAATTCTTAAAATCAGGTATTCAAATTTAATTTATAGTTTATTTTTAATTGTTTATTGTACCCAACCACAAAAAAATGTTAAAATTAAAGTTCATAATTCATATAAATAGTTAATAATAAAATTGTATAATGTATATTTTTATCATGTGAAATGTATTAATACTGATTTACTTAAGTTTAGATTATTGTATTTATACTTACTTATAAAAAATGACGTGTAAAATATCATATTTTATCAATAAAAAATCTGAATCTGAATCTGTTCCGAAGGCAGGCTTTCATGTACATATTTAGTTATTTATAAATTACTAGCTGTTGCCCGCGGCTTCGCTCGCACGAATTTCGAAAATGTCGGAATGCTCCATACTAACTTCCACCCCCCATTTTAGGGAAGTGGAGGGTTAGAAAGAGACAAAAAGTAGCCTATGACACTCTCCATCCCTTCATCTATCTCCACTTAAAAAGCCACGTCAATTAGTCTCCCCGTTTTGCCGTGAAAGACAGACAAACAAACAGACACACACACTTTCTAAAACACATTACGTAAAACATATTAAGTAATTTTAACGTCTTCTAAAATCATTTAAAAAGTAAAAAATTTCATCGCGCGCAGTTCGCGCGTGAAAGAGCACGTTTGCTATTTAATTTCCGCAGGCGCTATAATAAAATACGTCGACTCTTTTGAAATAACTTCATATTCGTTGAATAAAAAGGTGTTCCGTAAAGAATTTAATTTATAATGAGAGGGGCCCGGTCAGAATTCACCATCAATGGGATTTTTAATAAACTTTTATTCACACAATGTATTTTTACAATTATTTTAAATTTTGTTTGAGGTAGGTACCTAATTTGAGATTATGTATTTGTAAATGATTAAAGACTAGTAACAGAATATTTAACGCTAAAAACTAGGACTATAAATAGTCCTAGTCTAGGACTATAAAGAGTCAGAATGATGTCATTACCAACACTTTAAATGAAGCCTAGAAAGCAGTAGGTATATATACAATGTTATTATTTATAGCAGCGGTTCTCAAACTTATTTTCCCATGGAACCCTTTTGGAAACCAAAATATCTGACGGAACCTTAAATTAAATAAATGAAAAAAAATAATAGTTGCAATCTTTATCTTAAGGTGGCTCGCTTAGGTTACCCGAAGCTCAGGCTGCGTTAGATGGCGTTAATCTGCAAATTACCAGTCTTATTTTTTTTGTGGAGTCGTACAGGCATTTATATACTTTCAATTATGCTTCGCGAACATTTAATATTAAAATTGACGTATTACAACAAACATTCAACTTCTCATTGTAAAGTTAATCCCCTTAATGTAGATAAATTTACTATTTTACACTATTTTTAAGTACCACTCACACATACAAACAGTGTTTTTGTATTCCTTCTAGTCGATAATTTCACGCGGCGACAGCTTGTTTAAATAGCCTTGCGGTAAATACGAGCCATCGCATGATTTGCATGGAAGTACTGGGTTCGAGTCCAGGACTTTTTCTCTTTTTTTTTTTAATACTACGTCGGTGGCAAACAAGCATACGGTCCGCCTGATGGAAAGCGGTCACCGTAACCTATGGACGCCTGCAACTCAAAGAGTGTCGCATGCGCGTTGCCGCCCCATTAGAAACTTGTACACTCCCCTTTGCTGCGTGTGCACAGCAAAAAGGAGTGTACAAGTTCAAAGGAGGGTTTGGGTTGCCGACGACTCAAAGGACAATAGACGGAACAAATTAGTTCCGTAAGTCCTCCCGTCGTCAGCACCCCACACCCTCGTTGAGCTCTGGCAGCCTTACTCACTGGCAGGAACACAACACTATGAGACACTATTTTTTGTTTTATTATTATACATAAATGTATATGTACTCGTACAGTAGTTACTGAGCGTTTTCCACAAAAAAGATTAAAAACCTATTCTCTTACATGGTAATAATTTTTGGGTTCGTCGAACTCAGAATTTCTAACATAATTATCCTAATCTGATATTTTAAAAAATTCCAAAAAAGTATAGATAAATTTTAGTTTCTAAACTACGATTCGAATGATTTTTTTTTCTAATTGTTTATTTTCTATGGAGCAAGGGTATTCAAATCGCTTTTCAAATCTTAAATTAGTAAATGAAAATGCAATAGTTAACTGAGTAACGTAATGCTTTAAAAACTCAAGTGGACTTTTTTATCTAAGGAGTAATTTCGATAAAATATTATATTTAGCGAGGGTATTAAAAGTTGTGTTTTATATCTCAACTTAATAAATAGAAAATCAAAATGACAATAAAAAAATCAATATGTTCTCTGAGATAAAATTGATACCTTCGGCTCTCCATTCTTGCTCGGTCAGTAAAAAATACGAAATTTATATCCAAAAAAATACAAAAAGTTTATAGAATCCTGGGAATCGAACGCACCTTCACGGCGTGACAGACGACTGTTCTCCAACGACGCCATTACATAACACGCTGTTACCGACGAAATTGGGCTATACATATATAATTATTTAAATATAAATAATAATGTCAAATCCATACTAAAATTACAAATGGGACAGGGTGTGTGTCTGTTTGTTTGTCCGTCTTTCACGGCAAAACCGGAGCGACGAATTGACGTGATTATTTAAGGGGATTTAGTTGAAGGGATGGAGAGTGACATAGGCTACTTTTTGTCTCTTTCTTACGCGAGCGAAGCCGCGGTCAAAATCTAGTTTATTATAAATGGGAAAAGCTGGTTACTCTATAATCTGAAGTGGAAGAATTCGTTGTTTCACCAAAGATAATGTGTGTTTGTTTGTTTGTCCGTCTTTCACGGCCAAACGGAGCGACGGATTGACATGTTTTTTAAGTGGAGATAGTTGAAGGGATGGAGAGTGACATATGCTACTTTTGTCTCTTTCTAACGCAAGCGAAGCCGCGGGCAAAAGCTAGTACAGCACGGGTAGCATGGTCGCGCGATAGACGATAAAATATCAGGCCGTCCCTGTCGCACTATTAGTAAGTGCGATTATAGGGACGGCCAGCACGGGAAGCATGGTCGCGCGATAGACGATAAAATATCAGGCCGTCCCTATCGCACTATTAGTAAGTGCGGTAGGGACGGTCTGATATTTTATCATCTATCGCGCGACCATGCTTCCCGTGCAGATGTTTTATCATTTATCACGCGACCATAATTGCCTGCCTGGACCAGATTATATTGATGATAATTATTATTTGTAACCATTTAGTTAATATTGTCTTCAGTTACCGCGATAGTTACTCATGAAATAAAAACTATGAAAACGGATTAAATCGCGTATAATGAGTTTAAAATTCATCCCGATGTTTCAAACACTTTACAGCGTTCGAGGTCAACGGGTGACTGAGGAAAAATTACAATGTGCAAAAGCTACCCATATTCTTGTATATAACCATTTAGTTGTTGAAGAAAAACATTCACACAACAATAACATAGGTCAACCAGCTCAGTAAATGCAATACTTTACTAATACTATGTCCACACTATGACCTATGTACATAATGTATTATACCAGACGTGTAATATTTTATTTTATCAACAAAGGCATAATAAAGGATTGTATTGTATTTTTGTATGAAAATAAAAAATAGGAAAGCAATATAGTAATAGTCAAATATTCCATTAAAAAAATAAAAAATACTTAATAAATCCATAAAAGTTCAAATGATTAAAAAAAACTTCGGACGAAAAACGGACTCGAACCCACGATGTGCCACGATCTTCTGCATCATAGTCGGTCGTTTGACCGAGACGCCATTTCGATTTACATTAGCAGTGTCGAAATACACGATATGTATCTTTGTTGACAAAATGCGTCATTATTTCTGAGTCTGCTTGAGTTAACTAAACCAATATCTTTAAATAATTACTTGTCAAGAGCCAAATGTCACTGATGACAATGTCAACTAAAAATGCGCGAAATATGACGGCTCTGTGTCTGTACACAAAATTTGGCACGCACATTTACGTAAAATTAATACAAAATTCACATGGATTTGTCCATGATTTCTGTATGAAACAATGTATTTCATTCACTACCGCGATGACGGATAATGTATAGTAGATGTATGCGCATATTTTTATTTAGTTGTAGTGTGCGGTGACTAAATAAATGGTAGATGTTTTTTGTATGGAAAGCGAGCCACCTTAATAAGTGTTGAACTATCCGACTAGAGAGGAGAGGTGTATTTTCGATTTTTTTTTTCATTGTTACCAATATTCACACGGAGCCCCCAGAGAGGCTTTACGGAGCCCTAGGGTTCCGCGGAGCACACTTTGAGTATGGCTGATTTATAGGTTTACTTGCAGTTAGATTATCTCCTAAACGTATGGTCCTAAATGATTTGTTTAGACTAATAGACCAGGTTATACAAAAATAAAGTCTAAATTGAAAGTTTGACCTGGACATAATTCGATAACCGTAATTTTCGTAATTTTCTTTTTGTCGTATAAAGTATCATTAGTGATAGTTAAAATACAAATTATTAATCAAATTAGGGTTCTGATTCAATTAAAAAAAAAATAAAAACGAACTTTGAATATTTTTTGATTTTATAACTAAAGTATTAAATGTAATCCGGAAAAAGTGCTTGTATTATGTTGTGACACCTGCATTTCATATAAAAACATTCAATTTTTATAAATAATTCATACAGAACTATCATTTATAAAGAAGGTTTAGTAAGTTACACATTTTCAGGCGTATTTCACTAGAAAATATTGTTAACCGTAATCCTGCAATTTATTATGAATATAATATTACGTGTGTTGATAAATTATTAAAACTTATACCAATACTTTTGGCGCTTGTTCAAAATCTTAAATATTGATAATTTTAGGAAAGGAAAAATACCTAACTAAATTGAAAGATGGTAAATTTTGCCGTTAATATATTCTTAGTACTATACGAAATCAATTAAACAACAAATATGTAAGATTCATTACTTAATTGATATTTTTCTTACTTGCGCTATATGAACGTTATTACCTGCAGAATAAGGTCGTGCACAGAGTAGGTATAGCTAGTATAGTAGTAGCGGGAACGGGCGGCGAGTCGTCAACACGTGTTTCGCTCGGCGATATCAAGGGCGCCGCGTTTTCAAAACGCTTCGATAACAAATATTTCACCGTCCAGTATAAGAGAGCTCCCTTATTATAAGTGACAAAAGTCATACAAATCAATTAGTCCGATAGGTCACGTTAAACTGGTCAAGTCGTTAGCTCAATAATAGTACCTATCGAGCTTGACGAGATGCTTGGATCACAACAACGTAATATGTATGAAAGCTTGCGGCGCTTAAGACTGTATTCTTTCGAGTCGAGTGTAACGTATTTTGGCGAGGCAAATTTGAAGCACAGTGCGTGTCTGTCTCACTCACTCTTACGGTAAACCTAATGAACTGTTTCACTTTCAGAGGATTTTTGAAGTAATTTGGGTAATATGACATTGTCGCGGTGAGGTCTTTCCGGTACAAATTTATCGGTGGATCTTTTCGGATTTGTGGATGATGAGCCGATGCGATGTCGCTTCATTTTGAAGTGTCGACTCTCGCGAGGGAGTTCTTAGAGGACCGCGAGGAGCGCGTGTGACTGTTGAGTTTTTGAATGATTTGAAGTTTGTGAATGATTTTATTTTGTGTGTATTTGTGTGGGCATGAGGTGTTTGTGTTGCGAGAGTCAAATCAATAATATGAGTGGTACAAATTTTATTAGGGGGCCTCATGTGTGAGAAACTCAACACTCGAATGCTGCGTAACAATGCGAGCCGAAATCGCCTAATCGGAAGTGTCCGACTTGGTATCGACTAATCTATACACGTTGTAACATGAGAAACCAGAAATCAAAACCTGGTTTCTGGTATCTGGTACCCGGTAACCGGTAACCGGTAACCGGTAACCGGTATCCGGTATCCTGTATCCTGTATCTGGTATCCGGTAACCGGTATCCGGTATCCGGTAACCGGTATCCGGTATCCGGTAACCGGTATCCGGTAACCGGTAACCAGTATCCGGTATCCGGTAACCGGTATCCGGTAACCGGTATCCGGTAACCGGTATCCGGTAACCGGTAACCGGTATCCGGTAACCGGTATCCGGTAACCGGTATCCGGTAACCGGTATCCGGTAACCGGTATCCGGTAACCGGTATCCGGAAACCGGTAACCGGTATCCGGTAACCGGTATCCGGTAACCGGTAACCGGTAACCGGTGACGGGTCTCCGGTATTCGGTGACCGGTAACCGGTAACCAGTAACCAATGACCGTTAACCGGTATCCGGTAAACGGTGACCGGTAACCGGTAGACGGTAACCGGTATCCGGTAAACGGTAGACAGTAACCGGTAACCAGCATCCGATATACGGTATCCGATATCCGGTTTCCCGTGTTCGGTTTCCCGTTTCTGGTTTGGTTTTGGTTTTGGTTTTAGTTTTAGTTCTGTTAGTTTAAACAAAAACAAAACTGAAAACGAAAAAGGGAAACCGAAACGGGAATGGAAACGAAAACCGAAATCGAAACCGAAACCGACACCGAAACCTACACCAAAACCGACACCGAAACCAAGACCAAAACCGAAACCGAAAAAAATATTTAAGTTCCTAGAAGTAAAGAGTGACAGAGATAGCACTATAATCATTTAAGTTCCTGGTAGTAAAGAGTGACAGAGATAGCACTCATGTTAGTCAAACTCGTGGTATGTGCACTTCCCGCACACAGTAAAGAGTGACAGAGATAGCACTATAATCATTTAAGTTCCTGGTAGTAAAGAGTGACAGAGATAGCACTGTAATAATAAAATTTATGTTCCTGGTAGTAAAGAGTGACAGAGATAGCACTATCATAATTAAAGTTCCTGGTAGTAAAGAGTGATAGAGATAGCACTCATGTTAGTCAAACTCGTGGTATGTGCACTTCCGCACACAGTAAAGAGTGACAGAGATAGCACTATAATAATTTAAGGTCCTGGTAGTAAAGAGTGACAGAGATAGCACTATAACAATTTAAGTTCCTGATAGTAAAGAGTGACAGAGAATAGAGATAGCACTATAATAATTTAAGTTCCTGGTAGTAAAGAGTGACAGAGATAGCATTTTTGTTATTTAAATTTCTGTTAGTAAAGAGTGACAGAGATAGCACTATTGTTATTTAAATTTCTGTTAGTAAAGACGTAAAGAGTGACAGAGATATCACTCACGTTGGTCAAAGACGTGGTTTATGGACTACTATTTGGACCCCCCAATGTCACGCTTTTTTAATCCTTTAACATGGATTGTCACATTTAGTATGACGTAATATATGAATGACGCCTAAAGATTGAGAGAGACAGCAATATTGTTCTTCAAATTCGTGGTAGTGAGAACAGGGTGCGTAGCCGAATGGCACAAACGCTCACGAAACGAAACGCTAGTAGATATCTATCTCTATCGCTCTTGCGTATTGGCGCGACAGAGCCAGTCTGCGTTTCGTTTTCGTTTCGCGTCGGAGAAATGGCATTCGGCTACGGGGCCTGAACAGAGACAGCACTATGTATCGCGCGGCCGCCGACTAAAACTTTCTTTAGTTTTTAGACTTTCTAGGAAAATTGTTTTGAACTTGATAGGTTCAGTAGTTTTTGAGAAAAATACTGAAAACTACGGAACCCTACACTGAGCGTGGCCCGACACGCTCTTGGCCGGTTTTTGATCATATTAATATTTTCGGAAATAATCGCTCCTAAAGGAAAAAAAGTGCGTCCCCCCCCTCTATATTTTGAACCTTATGTTTAAAAAAATATGAAAAAAGATCAAAAAAGTAGAACTTTATAAAGACTTTCTAGGAAAATTGTTTTGAGAAAAATACGATAAACTACGGAACCCTACACTGAGCGTGGACCGACACGCTCTTGGCCGGTTTTTTTGTTACTCGATATCTCCGAGAATCGTGGACCGATTTTCAAATTATTTTTTTTAATCGAACGGGTATAACCCCGAGATGGTCCTATTGGCACCAAGTCCCAGGCGGCGCGGCGCGCGCCACGCCGCCGCCACGCCGCCTGGGGCGCGTCTTACGTCCTTCCTATACAAAATGTACTGAGGAGACGATTTTTGAATTACACTCAGGTGGCGTGGCGCGGACGTCCGTTGCGCGCCCCGAGACACGCGACGCTCTGGTGTGGCCGGTACCTTACGTCCCTAACCTATTAACCGATCCGCCGCGGTGACGCGGCCGGTGCGCGGCGCGCTCTCCCAGGCCCGCGCCCCGCGCGCTCCCCCGCCCCGCGACAGCCGCTCTACGACAACTTTGCACCCTTTTAAATTACTGACATTTACAGTTTCTTAAGCGCGACCTTCACAGTATTAATTTTGATAAAATCATGATTATAGTACACAAAAACCTGGTCTTAAGCAAAAAAATCTCAGTTACAATTTATACCTACTGAGAAATTCATGTTTATTTAAGCGTTAAAAATATATGTTTAAGATCGGTGTTAAATGTCTATATATACTTAATACAATGCAAATTGATATATATATCATGGTCACCATTTTTACCTACCTAGATATTCACATTAAATGAAAACGGTAAAAAAAAGTACACAATCAGATTTATTTTCTGTGTAATATCGCTAATAACTGATCGCATCTGAGTGCACCACAAAGTTAATCTAACAAAGTTTTCGGTTAACTATTTTGCTGTTAGCGAAAAGTGGGATAATGTACTTTATCTCATGATTTTTATAAGATATGAATACGATCGTCTTTTTTTTTATCTATGTACATAATTACTATTTGATGCTTAATAATAATACCCAATAAAATATCAAAAAGGACGAGTTATTGAATTATGTCCAGGGTACCTTACTTTTACTCCACTAGCTTTTAATCTCGCTTGAAACTCCTGAAAAAACTTGCTTTCCGGTTCAGTTTTGGGGTCAAAGAGCCAAAAGAGTTAGCTTAATGAGTTTTCTAATTGGTTCTCTCAAGGTTTTAGCGATGTTTGTTAGCATGTTTCTATGGCCTTGCCTTACGCGCCTACATTACATACGAGGTGACATCAGAAATTTTAAATAGAATTGATCACGAATACAGTGTTTTCGGAGCGCGCGTCCTCCGGCCAACACGCTTGCCTTTCATTTTCATCCGTATCTGAGAAGCTCGTCACCTATTTCTGGCGTAAAAACTGGAATCAGCTGTTTTTGAAGTTTGTGAAAAAAGTACCGTAGTTTTAGGACCTAGAAAATCGTATTCAGCCAAATATGTCACTTTAAATTTTCATGATGCGTTCGAAAATCAATAATTTCACCAAATTGACGCAATGGCTAGTAAATGTTAGGCAGTTTTATTTTAAAAAAATGCATAACTAGTGAAACATGTGACAATCATTACAATAAAATATCAAAAGGAATATTAGCATTTAGTAATATGATAATACTGTTTTAACTTAATTAAATTTGATCAAGTTTTATTTTTGCAAAATGTGGTATCAGTTGTGCAAATATCTAAAATTATATTTGAAAATTGTATTACCAAAAGACTGAAAGATTATTTTGAAATTGATGACCATATTGTTGACAGATCAATTGAATGTTGTCAATCAATTGAACATCAAAAATCTGATAGCCTTATATATAAAGTCCACAAATAATAGTCAAATCAATATATTGTCATACCACAGCACAGATATCTATGAATTGATAAACCAATTGCCTTTTAATTTAAATAAAATACTTCATTAATGATGTGGTCAATAATTACTAATTGATTATTGTAATCAGTTTATCCTTGTACATTCATTTACCGGAAGATAATAGTTTAATGGGATATGTTTTATTATTGAATGTTTTCATTGATCATATTAGTCATTATAGGAACGTCACAGAAAAAAAAGTGATTTGTTAGTCAGTTTGGTTGACTTTTGTTTGGAAAAACAAGTGCTGTTTTAACATACTTTTGTTTGTATGTAGTTACCAAGGTTGTCATTCAAAGATGTTTACTAAATACTATTTATGCGGTAACTGATGCATCTTTGATGAGTTTGCATTCAATGTGTGAAAGCTCTTTACTGGTTCTTTCCTTTGATTCAGCAATTTTGTTGAACTGAATTCGGAAACATTAATATAAGTAGGTTCACTGAACTATTAAAATTGTCAAATCTTACACTCTGTAATGGATGTGTGCATGGTCATGACTCATATGTAGGGGCATGGACAGTGAATGTGTGAAAAAAATCATATCAAATTACTCTTAGTTGCCAGTCTCTTTTAGAAATTTTGTAATCCCTGTGTACCTAACCCATCTAAGAATAATAGTGCATAGCCGAATGCACAAACACTTACGTAACGCTCACGATAATACCTCTTTCGCATCTATCTATCGCTATCACTCTTGTGTATTGGGGCGACAGAGCCAGACTGCATTTCTGCAGCATTTCGCATCGCATTCTTGCACCACCTCATTGAATAATATCTGTCCGTCCATCCATTTATCAAACACCCCGTATTTTTGACTTATTCATTTGCGACACACTCAAATAAATAGTACCTACAATATTATCTCTTATAGGACGAAATATTTGCTTGTAACTTCATACGAACGTCCTTATACACAACAATGTGCCTTCAACTTAAGAACGCCACAACTCTACAATGTAGATCACGCAAATACTCCGAAAGAACGAGCCTACAGCTCAGCCTCTTACAATTCCGAGAAAGACTGACGCCATTGATAATGTTAAAATACGTGCCCGTTGAAAGTATTGCAATTATATTAGATGAGTCATCGTCTGGCTAGAGTACTAAGAAACTATTAATTCATGGTATTTGGCCAATGTTGGGCTGTGCTGCAATCTTTGAGTAATTATGTTAACTAGAGAGGGCACCTCAACTTGATTTTGTGTTATAACACTTAGAGCCGATCGGCACAAACGCGCTTAGTCTGTGCTGAACGGCTGTGGTAGATTGACGTATGGCAATGAAAAATATTTCGTCTAAATAATGCCGTCATGTGTAGTGAGGTACTGTACAAACTGCTCAGGAAAATCTAATAAAAGCCAAGGAGTGACTTTTCACACGTAGGTTTACTGCATTTTTGTTTAAACACGCTTACTTTTAAAAAATAGTATCAATATAAACTCATGCCGAAGCGTCTTGTTGCGGCGGCCATGTTTCGTTGACACCAAAGAGTAAAAAATGTAACAAAAGCAGACGTGACAATATCGCGGTCCTAGGTTAATGAAATTATTTCAAGTTTCCTATCATACATTAAATTATATATATTTATTATCGACGCAAATAAGGTTATTTAATTATTATTGTCAGATTGCACAGTTTTCCGACATGTCGGTCTATAACAGATTCTCAATACGTGTGTCGAATTTCATGTGAGTATGTAAATGTAAGTACAGTACCTAACCTGCCTAAATGAATTTAGGTAGGTACATATAGACGGTCAAGCAAATTATGAGAGTACAAAAACGCGCGAAATTCAAATTTTCTACGGGACGATAAATCCGCGCCCATACATACATGGATGTAGATAAAGTTATGTATGCGACTATACATAATTAGGCATTAAAACACTCATGTTATCTTATTAACGCAACAAAAACAACACTCATGTTTTAATGCCTACCATTATGCAACAGTCACATAAATAACTAATGTCCAGTTGCGGCTACGTGTACACATGTACGCTCAGTCCGTATGCAGCTTTATATGTGGGCATTTAAAAAAATTGGGACTCACAGAGTTGTTAAAAAAAAGTTAAATCGCTGTCAGTTTTGCAACGATAATTAAGCATGGAATTTCAATAAAAACATCGTTTTTGTTTTAATTATGTAAATTATATTAAGCTATAATCTAAATTCAGAACGTGAAATAAGTTTAGTTTTAAATACAGATTTCAAGCTTGATTGTCGTTACAAAACTAACAGCGATTTATGTTTTTTTGTTAACAACTCACGCTAATTGAGAGTCATAAATTAAAAAAATGCCCATGTAAACCCATGTCACTTCTATACTACGACTTCTAATCTATGCACTCTACGCAGGGCTCATCATCGCGACCGAAACGTCGTAAGCGCCGAGTAAAATCGTAGCGCTTGCGACGTTACGGAAGCGGGCCATTGGTTCACACCCCGCCCCCTCGCCCCGCCTTCAGCTTACAGGCTGTGACACGTTCGTTGTTTGCTATAGCTCCTCTATACGAAGTAATAGTTACTCAATGGCTGCAATCATATTTTAACCTTACTCTCTATAGCATGTAAAATAGTACATTACGATACTAGTGCGAAAAAAAGGAATTTCGAAACGAGTGGCGATAAATTAAAACACGACCGAGGGGAGTGTTTTAAATCGACACAAGTTACGAATTTCCTTTTCGCACGATGTTTTTCAGCACAAAAATAGTTATTTTGTTATACAAGGGGGCAAAGTTGTATTTTAACGCCGAGTGTGGAATTGAAAAACGAGCAAGTGAAAGGATTCTATAGTTGAACCACGAGCGAAGCGAGTGGTTCGAGAATAGAATCCTGAACTTGCGAGTTTTTTAACACACGAGAAGTAAAATACATTTGCACCCGAGTGTAACACAAAACTTTTCCCCTCACTATAGCGAGGAAACTACAACGCAAAAAATGCGTTTATCACTGCTTCCAATAGTTCCACAGGTGGTAAATCATCTTTATTACTAGATTCACCTACTTTTATCAATTTTAAAGCAGTTAATTTGACTTTATTCAAGGTCAAATCACTTTACCCACTAGTGGATAAAATGCGTTTTTACCCGCTGGTATTAAAGGACAAAACACGTGTTTCCGAGCTAGTGAGGGGAAAAAGAAGTTTTCATTTTCATACAAATTGAATGGGAACTCGATTTGTGGCTTTTCTAGCCGGATTATTTATTCTCCTACAGAAACTTTTGATCAACGTCAATCTTCATTAATTTGAAATCAAGGGAAGATCTTGTAAGACCGTTTTCGCGTAGCAGCACGGACCTCACCGACCGTCCATCAAAATACACTCTGTATACCTAATTACCTACTGTATACTTAGTTCATAAGAATCATAAGTTACGGCATAGAGGATCGAGTAATTATAGAGAGTTACTGTCAAAGTAAAATGTGTAATCACAGTAGGGTTGTAAATAGAAAAAAAACCTAATGTTTTTTTTCAGATATATGAAAAAAAACATGAAAAAAAACCGAGCACCTTGGTTTTTTTTCTAAATATGGTTTTTTTTCAGATGAACAAATAATACGACAATAACGGTTTTTCGTGAGTAGTAACGTGTTTCAATAACAATAACGTACATTTTAATTCAGTATACAAACGTTTATTGGGGAATCCCCGATGCGGCGTGTAGCATGGAGAGACGGTGGTGTTGCCAACAGTAAATAGTGATAACTACAAACTACAGATTTCGTAAATGTTACTTTTATAAGACCAGAAATTAAAGTTATTTGATTAAATTCGTTTAATAGTTAACATTAAGTCTAAAAAACCGTATAAAAGTATTAACTACTTTGCAAATTTTGAGATTTCGTACTTTAGAAAAAAAACATACTCCAGAAAAAAAACTGTTTTTTTTCACGGTTTTTTTTTCATGTTTTTTTTCAAGCTAGAAAAAAAACCGTTTTTTTACAGCCCTAAATCACAGTGCATAGACTGCCATCTCGCGACACAAGCTTAAAACTGTTGAACCTCAGTTTTGACAATTTGGCCCATATTCTTAGCTTGATATATGTTAAAATGTCAAATATTAATATTAGCGCCATCTAGCCGAGCGTTCCCCGAAGGTATAACGCCATCTTGGCCACCGTACCTTTTTCTCTGTGGCTTTGAGGTACGTTTTTTTCTTAGACCTTGGCCGTCTATACGAAGTTATATAGGTCTTTGGTTGCGGCGACCGCTAGCCACCGATGTTTTAATAAAAATTAGGTCGCCAACGCGATAAAAGTGTAAAGGCCAACTCGCTAAGAGTGCCTGTATCCGCCAAATTGCCAGCATTTCGTAATCGTCCTTAAATGAATGATCGGCCGTCAATTAGCCCGTTATCGAGAAATAAGCAACCGAGTGACGTAATCGGCATAAGTCAAAAACTGACGCGATTCTACAGCCGGAACATTTTGCGGGAAAAAGTGCAACATCATAATAAATAAACATTAAATAAATGTCATATACAAAGAAAAAATGACCAATGCCTCCAAGTGTTCCAAGCTGGAATCGAACTAGCCCGGTCCGGTTAACGGAGTACCGTTAACCGGACGGATGGCTGAACCACTCGGCCATCGGTACACGAAAGCAAGGGTCGACATTTTCAAGTATGTGACACAATTACCGAAGACTTGGCGCCCCCCAAGCGCGCGCAAATACAAATTAAAATATTTAACTATGAGAAAAATATTTTAGGCAAAATTGCTGATGTCACATAGGGAACTAGTAGTAGCACTAATGAATTGTTATGTATACCCAATTATGAGCGCAAATGTACCTACATCCTTTCCTTTGTAATTTTCTCCGACCGTACTTAGTCTGGGTTCGGTCTGAAAACCAGCGCCGGGCATCTTGTCCCGGCACACGCTGAGGCCGAACCCGAAACCCTTTGCCCAATACAAAAAAATATCCCGTTACTCACTATCATAATAGGTATAACTCATCGGTAATAGTTTTTAATAATTGCATGTATTTTTAAATTAAAGGAAAAATGGAAAAATTCACACCTCCGGCAGGACTCGAACCTGCGACCTTTGGCCTTGCCGGAGCCATCGTGCTTCCAACTGCGCCACGGAGGAATTGATGGGGGAAGGCATGGATAAATTCGCACACATCCAGCAGGCCTCCGTGGCGCAGTTGGAAGCGAGATGGCCCCGGCAAGGCCAAAGGTCGCAGGTTCGAGTCCTGCCGGAGGTGTGAATTTTTCCATTTTTCCTTTAATTTAAAAATATATAATATCGCTCGCAGACGTTTCTGCATGATAAAAAACAAATTTTTGCATGTATTTTGTTGTAACTGTATGTATATGGCAATAAACTTTTCTTATTCTTATTCTTGCCTGGTTGGTGCAATTGGGCCTAAGAAAAGCTTTTGGCTTGGACCAATCACTTTTAGCCACGAAGGTTATTACTCTTGTTAGTACAATTCTTACGGAATTGGAGCAATACAATATACGGCTATTAACACTTCGCTAACAGATGGATCAATGTGCTACTACTAGAGGTCGCGTCGCGGGTTCGATCCCCGGCTCGTACCAATCAATGAGTTTTTCGGAACATATGTGCAAAATGTCATTTGACATTGGCTTTTCGGTGAAGGAAAACCGGACTAACCCCAGTAAGGCCTAGTTAACTTTCGCGCTGGAAGGTCAGATGGTAGTCGCTTTCGTAAAACTAGTGTCTACGCCAAATCTTGGAGCCCAGCTTCCATTCCAACGCAAGGAGGTTGATGACTAGTACTTCCAGCGGAATTTCCGGTCCGATACGACCTTAAAATACCTCCACGAAAAAAAACGTACTCGATCAACCCACTTGCTAATCATTCATTATAATTCCTTTGGTGTTGAATGTTGACAATAATTTTGATATTTTTGATTGACTGAGTCGTTGTTTAAAGGTGTGATGTTCAAAATTGGTAACAATTAGCCAGAAAAACTAAACGGTCCGACACATTATTTCATTGTTATTCAGATTCTAAACTTTTGTTCAGATTAATTTCGTTTTGGAGAAGGAAACAGTCGAGAGCGGTACCTCGATTTTAAAGATTTTTCGCAATATTTTTTCAATGGGTTGTGCTGTGCTTAATGGTCAATTTGTAACCAGTTCGATTTTGCGCCATTAAAAGTTGCACATAAAAAAATTCATCGAAATCTTTAGTCATTTCGGAGATTCACGCAAAATAATCTATCTAATGCTCGTTACCCAGGTGTAAGATAGTGTTTAGACAGTGATGCAACATATTATGTCGCTGGCGATCAAAATAAATACATCCCAATGTCATGTTTACACTACAACCCAATGCTTTGATAAAAAACAAGATAAAAAAACAATAATAGCTACCGAGATGAGTCATGCGATATCGTTGCCAAACGGTACATTTTCTTGTTACTTCCTTTCGATAGGCTTTTTTTTTACAATTGTAAGCGATTACCGTCGCCTATCGACAACGGCAGCACACCTTCGGAATTGTGCCTTTAAGATGGGACTTAGGTAGGTACAGTCAGCCAAAAAAGTGATTTAGTGGCTGTTCAACCCTATGTGTTTCAAATAGAGTCGAAAAGTGGTAAACCACTTTTTTGGCTGACTTTACTATCAGCTGCATAAGTGCATGGCGAATTTATCAATGAATGGAGGAGGCTCATTCATTATAGGAAGCTAAGAGAGGTAATTGTGGTGCAAATTAAAAAAAAACTTAAATTAAAACTAAACCCAAAACTCCAACAATAAAAACAAAATAGATCGTGATCAGCAGCGCAGGCTTCGTCAAGTGGACCTTAAACAAATCAGCTACAGGCTTTGTCAACTATATATAAACGAAATAATCCGCAACAGGCTTTGTCAAACTTAAACACTAAATAACCTAGGGTATGGTGCCACCCCGGACCGCAGCTGGCCCAAAAGTTCCCATAACACTGGCCGCGTTGCCCCGTTGAACATGAATTAATTCATAATTTCTGCATGCACTTGTAGCTGTTAGTATCTCTGCTCTTTTCTAAGGTTTGAAGTTACGGAAGTAACGCTAGCGGTAGTTCATTTCATAGTTTTTAGCTATTGCGGTCACAACTGGATGAGGCAAGAAGAGAGGCCTATAAAGGGCTGATATGATTATGATGATAGGGGTCAATCTGCGCTATGATTGCAGACATCCTATAATATTTATTTATTATTATTTATTTATTTATTATTTGTTACCTTGACACCACCTCGGACGCTGGCGATCAAATTTAATATATGAAACAGGCGCATTCCTAGCACACAGCCTAAGCTCGTGTAGGTGAACGTGTACTATGTTTGTATGAGTGAAATATGCCAGGTCGACTGTTCGCGTTTTTGACAGGCGGTAACTGTGAGGTAACCGAGAGGGGGTGGGCGGCACTTTCAGCGGGGAGTGGAAGTGGCCATACTGTACGATAGTACTCTTTATTATACTGTGCCTTGACACCACTAAGAGGAATTTAAAATAGCACGAGTGTTCCGATCGATATGACACGTAACATGCGAAGAGAGAAATTACCATGCCATGGTTTTTATTCCTTTACAAAAACTACACATATAAAAAACAATAATAATAGTCTAGAGCCAATTTGGCCACAAGTCGTCTCCTTCACGATTTTCGTCGACATCTCTTCTAAATACCTAAAACAGGTATGGATATGTTCCTCGTTCTCTCCAGATTACGAATTGACCTGTTTTAGTTTAAGGAGGGGGGGACGGGTCGAGAAAAAGGGGGGGAAAGATGGCGACCGACCATCATAGATATTTATTCACATCTCGAGTCCTATGGCACCAATCTGTTCGTGCGAGGTGTCATTTGAAAGTTTATTAAACCTAATTTAATTGTTTTCAAATAACTATGCTCATAAAAGTAACCGTTTAGGAAATATTTGAAAATATTTGTTTTTTTATCGCGCATGAATTGCACAAGTACTAGTAAAAAATGCGTCTAACTCAATAAACAATAACTTTACCGCAATTTATGTTATTATAAAATTTTTGCGTCTATTCATGCTCTTTCTAAAAATATAAGTTTCATTGTTATATGATAATATATAACCATGTAATTAAGAATTTTGTTTGGCAGGGGTTATCCTCCAGGTCGCATAAACGGGCGCTGACCGTAGTAAAGTATTCAATATTTTTGAGGTCTTATTTTACGGATCCATATAGGAGAGGTATCGTTTGAAAGATAATTAAACCTACTATAATTGTTTACACATAACTATAATATTAAAGGTAGCTGTTTACATAATATTTGAAAATATGTGTTTTTTATCGAGCATGAATCGCACAAGTACTGGTAAAAAATGCTTCTAAGTCAATAAACAATAACGTTACCGCAATTGATGTAATTATAAAATTTACGCGACTATTCATGAGCTTTCTAAAAATATAAGTTTTATTGGTAAGTGATAATATAACCATTACATTACGAATTTTGTTTCGTAGTGGTCATTCCGCCGGTCGCATAAAAATGAGCGCTGACCGTAGTAAAGTATTCAATATTTTTAAGTTCTTATTTTACGGATCCATATGTAAGAGGTATCATTTGAAAGCAAATTAAACCTGCTATAATTATTTTTGAATAACTATACTTATAAAGGTAGCTGTTTACAAAATATTTGAAAACATGAGTTTTTTTTTCGAGCACGAGTTGCACATATACAGATAAAAATGGGTGCCCTCTATTTCGCCTATCATTAATTCGCATAATTTGAATTCGCATAACAGATTTGGCATAACATAATTGTTCATAACATTGAATAAGCATAATATTAAAAATGCATAATTCTTATTTCGCATAACAATGAATCTGCATAATTGAAATTTGCATACTATTATTTCGTATAACTTTAATTATCCTAAAATGAATTGCCATACTTACTAACTGTATGGAGCAAGGGATTGGATCAATCAGGGGCTGATTTTCCAATTTCGAGCGCTCGATTTTGAGTGTTTAATTTTATACTGTCTCACTTATTAAGCATGAAAAAAATAGGGATAAGTAAGGTACAGCGAGGCAAATCTCAAGTGGGGGGCAAATGTAACTGTGGTCAATTTCTTCCATGTTTTACAATGTTTGCATTATTTAAAAAAACTGTTTATTTTTAAGAAACATACATGCATTTATAAACTTATCTGCTAATCTTAAATTAAAAATATTATTTGAGTTAAGGAGTCTTTATTTTATTTATACATTACTTATTAAGTTTTTTCGTTTTTCATAAGTGTTTTTCAGAAAATAGAGTGTCCACCAGTTATGTAGTAAGCGTGTTCAGTGGGTACATGTAATAATGGAATAATGGAAATAGTGTAATAATGGAAAAAATGGATTAGTTACAATTGCCTTTTAGTCTAGATTTGCCCCGCTGTACCTTACTAAAGAAATTGAAAATGGATAGTATTTAAATAATATTATTTCATCGTTCAGATTTTCGCAGATCGCACGTGCCAATACTGATACCCGAGCAAGCGGAAGATTCCAATATTGAACCGCGAACGTAGCGAGTGGTTCAAAAAGTGGAATCTTGAACGTTGTGAGGGTTTCAAGGCACATTAACCTTCGTACGGCACGTTAAACATTGTCACCGAGTTTGAAACACAAAATTTTTCACCCCCCCAACACGAACAAAATACTGACTATAAAACATCAAACTAAATCAAATCCATCGATTTCTTCAATATTTATGATTCAAAATCATCATTTATAGGTAAAATTCTATCAGTTAGCTTAAGACATCAAGTTAAAATTTGTATGAAATTACTTTGCACTCTTGTGGATAAAATGCAATTTTGCTATCTGTTTTCGAACAGAAAAGGAAGCCGTTACCCGTTAGTGTGGTGAAAATATAATTTTCTTGTATGCCATTTAAACATTCTACGAAACAAAGTTATGCTTATTATACTTATACCAATTCATCGTTATAACAATTTACATTATGCGCATTAGCATTATACGAAATCTGTTATGCGAAATAATGATATGCGTATTAAACGTTATGCGTAATAAACGGTATGCCAATTCATATTAGGAGTATTCAGTTATGCGAATTAATATAGACCCAAATTAACATTAATTGTTTAGGCAAAACTAACAAAACTCATTTTTTGTAAAGGCCATACATTTTGCGGTTCATTTCGTTATTATATCAATTGCGGAAAAATATAATTTATTGAGCTAGAAGCATGTTTCACTCGTATCAGTGCGAATGCTATTCATATACAGTAAAAATACACATATTGTCAAATATTTTGTTAACTTCTACAATTACGACTAAAATTATTAAAAAGCAACGATAGTACGCATAATATGCTTTCAAATGATACCTCTCACAACTTGATCGCTAAAATAGGATCTGAGAAATACGTAAAATTAGGCGACGGCTAGCACTTATTTACGTCACGGGGGTGCAGTGACACCTGCTAAACCAAATTCGTAATTACTTGGTTGTATAATATCATACATCAATAAAACTTATATTTTTAGAAAGCATATGAAATGTCCTGTAAATCTTATCATAACATTATTTGCGGTAAAGTTATTGTTTATTGGTCGTGCACCAAGATACAATCTTAAAAATTATGAACACGGCAACGAAAATGGTCATCCATGTATATGACGGTGCGCAGTGAGTATGATGGATAAATTAACATTAATTGTTTATGCAATACTGACAAAACTTATTATTTGAAAAGGTCATACATTTCGCCGTTTATTTTGTTATTATATCAATTGCGGAAAAAATATAATTCATTGAGCTAGAAGCATGTTTTACTCAGATCGGTTCCAATGCATATTTTCAAATATTTTGTTAGCTACTACAGTTACAACTAAAATTATTGAGAACTAATGATAGTACGCATAATATGCTTTCAAAAGATTCCTGTTAAATAAAATAGGATCTGAAAAATATAGAAAATTTGGCGACGGTCAGCATCCATACGTGGCCGGGCGCTGTGGCCCCTACTTAACCATATTTGTAATTACTTGGTTATATAATATCATACACCAATAAAACTTATGTTATTAGAAAGCGCACGAAATTCCGCGTAAATCTTATACTAACATCAATTCCGGAAAAGTTGTTGTTTATTGATTAAGAAGCATTTTTTACTAGTAGGTACTTGTGCGACTCATGGTCTATAAAACACATATTTTCAAATATTTTCTAAACAGCTACCTTTATGATTATAGTTATTTATAAAAAAATATAGTAGGTTTAATTAGCTTTGAAACGATACCTCTCGCATATGGATCCGTAAAATAGGACCTCAAAAATATTGAATACTTTACTACGGTCAGCGCCCATTTCTGCGACCGGGCAGAGTGACTCCTGCTAAACCAAATTCGTAATTACATGGTTATATATTATCATATACCAATGAAACTTATATTTTTAAAAAGAACATGAATAGACGCGAAAATTTTATAATAACATCAATTGCGGTAAAGTTATTGTTTATTGAGTTAGACGCATTTTTTCTAGTACTTGTGCAATTCATGCGCGATAAAAAAACACATATTTTCAAATATTTCGTAAACGGTTACTTTTATGAGTATAGTTATTTATAAACAATTAAAGTAGGTTTAATAAGCTTTCAAACGACACCTTGCACGAACAGATTGGTGCCATAGGACTCGAGATGTGAATAAATATCTATGATGGTCGGCCGCCATCTTTCTCCCCCCTTTTTCTCAACCCGTCCCCCCCCCTCCTTAAACTAAAACAGGTCAATTCGTAATCTAGAGATAACGAGGAACACATCCATACCTGTTTTAGGTATTTAGAAGAGATGTCGACGACTTTTTGTAAAAGAGGTCGTTTGGTCCCTGACTATAACAGCCACCGATGACTCACACCACACGTTATCGCTGCCAACGGTGTGCTTCCTTTCGATCTCTTTATAGAACGTAGTGCTGGCGCTACACTATTCAATACTTTTGATAGTTGGAGGTATTAGAAATTAGCTTTTGCCTGCGGCTTCGCTCGCGTTAGAAAGAGACAAAAAGAAGCCTATGTCACTCTCCATTCCTTTAACTATCTCCACTAAAAAACTCGCGTCGATTCGTCGCTCCGTTTTGCCGTGAAAGACGGACAAACAAACAGTCACACACACTTTCCCATTTATAATATTAACTAGCTGTTGCCCGCAGCTTCGCTTGCCCTAAATTCGAAAATTGCGCAATGCTCCATACAAACTTCCTCACCCCATTTTAGGGAAGTGGGGGGTCAGGAAGAGACAAAAATTAGCCTATGTCACTCTCCATCCCTTTACCTATCTCCACTTAAAAAATCACGTCAATTCGTCGCTCCGTTTTGCCGTGAAAGACGGACAAACACACAGAAACACACTTTCTGATATATAATAAATTAGTATGGATTTTCATTAGACTTATATTGACCGGGATATAGACCGTGATTACCTTTTAACCGTGAATCATTCAAAACTCTTAGTATGGATTTTGGTAGTTTTACCAGTTTTATTATACTTTTAACAAACTAAACAGCGACAGAATTTCTTTACATCACAAAGAGTTACAGCATCTGTCTATTGTTGTGGGTTTTACCTGTGCTGGGCGTGGGCGTCGCTATCTATAACTTTTCTAACCTCCGCCCACCTATATTTTAATGTAAATCTGTCGATACGATTCTAGCAGATTTGCCTTCTTATTTGTACTTTAGTTTGGATAATTTCCGAAAAATACTGACGTTATAAATCTTAGCCAGCGTTCCCACTTAAGCGTCGCGTGTCTCGGGGCGCGCAACGGACGACCTATACAAAATGTACTGAGGAGACGTTTATTGAATTACATTCAGGTGGCGTGGCGCGGACGTCCGTTGCGCGCCCCGAGACACGCGACGCTCTGATGTGGCCGGTCCCTTAATGACTTGATACAGTCGCGATCTGGCCCCAATTTCACATCGGTGACATGTGTGACAATTTCACAAAATATGACATATATAATATGCCACTTGTCGCTTGACAATTGTTGTCAAGCTATCATCATCCTCTTTGCGTTGTCCCGGCTTTTATCACGGCTCATGAGAACCTGAGGTCCGCTTTGACGTCATGTAATGTCACTGACAATTGTAAACGTGGTAAAACAGGGGCCAGTTCCAGTTAGATCACTTAAATATCTACTCAGTTACTCTAACAAAATCTTTACGCATAGGCCATTCATTTTAATCTAAATATAATGTAAGAACCCTGTAGACATGGATAGTCACATATCACCAGCATAATAATGCCTTTAATGGCAAATGACGTCATATTATGACATTACTGACGCAGTGACGTCATCTCGAGGTAAAATAAGGTAAATTCAATGACATAAGACTCGACCTTAGACCTATATTGCAAAAATAAAATTTGCATGTATTGTATTGACATTGAAGTATAGAAATATTAGAACTACTATATTTGATCGTGATGATATTATTAAAGCTCGGCCACACATGCGCGTTTGATAGCGTAGGCGGAGCGCAACGATAGCGGTGCGCCGGACGAACGCTGGCGTTGCGCCCATCAGCGGACGCCGGTGGGAACTAACGAGCGCGGATTGCGAGCGGAACGCCAGCGTTCCGCCGGCACACCGCTATCATTGCGCTCCGCTAACGCTACGCTATCAAAACGCTTTATGTGTGGCGGAGGCTTTTTAAAGTGTGAAATCTATACTAATATTATAAATGGGAAAGTGTGTGTGTCTGTTTGTTTGTCCGTCTTTCACGGCAAAACGGAGCGACGAATTGACGTGATTTTTTAAATGGAGATAGTTGAAGGGATAGAGAGTGACATAGGCTACTTTTTGTCTCTTTCTAACGCGAGCGAAGCCGCGGTCAACAGCTAGTAAGGTATATTTGTATGTCAGTATGTCAAGGTTTGTATGTAAGGATAATTTTATTGAGCTTTTTGCGGTTTGGATTTGAATAATACATTGTTTATATTTAATTATGGATGAGGATAATTCGTGGAACCATATGTTTCATTCATAAACGTTTTGACGACCGGTCTGGCGCAGTCGGTAGTGACCCTGCCTGCTACGCCGTGTTCCCGGGTTCGAATCCCGGTAAGGGCATTTATTTGTGTGATGAGCACTGATATTTGTTCCTGAGTCATGAATGTTTTCTATGTATATAAGTATTTGTATATTATATATATCGTTGTCTGAGTACCCACAACACAAGCCTTCTTGAGCTTACCGTGGGCCTCAGTCAATCTGTGTAAGAATGTCCTATAATATTTAATATTGATATTTAAAAAATCATGAGGTGAAATTATTGAAAACACCAAGTTAATTTTTGCGTTTTAATTTAAACTCAATCGTCATTTTCCGCGCATTTTTCGCTAAAGGCCAACGCTACATCGAAACTCATGAGACCTTAGGGGCTAGCAACCCCTGCCTAGATATGGCTCGAGAGTACGATAGACTTTTTTTAAATCACGTCGCCGATACGGCCCGCCTGATGTAAAGCGGTCACGTGGACGCCTTCAAACACCGGCGTTGCCACTAGGGCTCTAAGATCACGCCGAATTTAACACGGTTCTAAGATCACGAATTTCACGAACACGGCAAGGTACGTACCTCATACGTACGTACTTGCCTTAGCGCCGGATTCACGTGACACGTGACACGCCGCGGGCCGTGACACGCCGCCGCCCGAACCTACGTTCGTGTGCAGAGCTTCGAGTGGCGGTTCCGTTGGGTACTTATCGTACGTTTTGTAGATTCAACACGCCCGGGAGAAAACCAAATCATGACTACTATTGAATTATCACTTAGTACCTATACTTAAATAATACTGGACGAAAGTTTTTTTACGTATGAATTAAACTTATATTTATGTTTTGCTTCGATTTTTATACAATACATATAACTAGCGGCTCTCCCCGGCTACGCACGGGGATTATCATAAAAATTGTTATAATAAGTTATCCGTAAAAGATAGATATATGCCATCGCGGACTTTTTGTAGACCTATTAGAGAGACACAATTTTCCAATACATTATTTTGATATAGCTCAAACGGTTTTGGCAGCGTTTTCGATTAAAGCTCTCAGCCAGCGGGATTTTGTCCAACTCGATTAGAAAATATCGTCATATTTTAACCAATTCAAACAAAACTTTAACAAATTATAAACCTAAACTTTCCTCAAGGATTACTCTATTCATAAATGAAAACCGCATGAAAACCCGTTCAGTAGTTCTTGACTTTATCACAAACACACAGACAGACGCAGCAGGGGACTTTGTTTTATAAGAGAAGATTAAGTGATTTATGGCGTTATTCGCTGTGTTACGTTACGGCCTAATATTGTTTATTTTTTTGACATGTGCCGTCAGAATCCTCAAATACTCGACACTAACTTAAAACTGTATGTGGTGACAGTTTAGTATAGTATGGAGTAAATATTGTCCCAGAGCTGTAAGAAGAGTAAGAACCTCTTTTTCACACATGACAGCGTCCACAAAATGTAAAATCGTGTAATAATGGTTAAAAAAATCAAGTAATTAAAAACAATATTTCGCTTACTTTAAACATAATCTAAAACATGTTACATTTTTGCGGATCTTCGTTAGTAAGTATTTTACGATATATAGATTTTAAATTTATTTACGTATTTATTTACAAATAGAAGAATAAGATGTACAAAAAAACTTATTTAATTACTTATCTATGATTTACATTTATCATTCATTTTTATTTTTAAACTAGTGCTATGGCAGAGTGTAATTACGATTTAAATGACATTTCAGTAAGTTGATAGAAATCGTTTATTTGTTTAAGCGCCTCCTTGTCCATAGGGCCTAATCGATTCAACCAATTCGAAATTAATCGTTACATTTGGCAAACGATACGTCTAAGCCACATCGCAATATACATCAAAACAAATGTGTCAAAAATGTGAACTTACGGATCCGGGACAATAGTTCTAATGAAATTCAGCAACACGATGCTTAGCCATATATTTCTGGTGAAGCATTATTATGTTATTCTTAAGGTTTTCACATTTATTCTTTCATTTATTATGTATGAAAATGAAAAAGATTTTTATAAAAAGTGATTTACCTACCAAGTGGCTTTAATTAATTAATATTTAAGCTTGCTACTATGTAAGAATATAACGTAATCTTAAATGTAAACAAGGCAAACAGCAGTGTAGATGAACAAAAGATCAAGTTCTGTGAATCTTTGAGACGTACTATGATGACTATTATACTCCAGGTAAAAAAAATATGCACACATGTGCGCGGGGCCACGGTTAAGACAAAAAAAATAACAGCTGCAGTTCTTATCAGTTACGGTACATTAAATAATACTTTTAGATAGTATATTCCTTTAAAGCACTGTATTGTTTGACGAACGAGCTCAGCTATCTTACTGTGGTGGTATTTTGTAAATAATAAGTGCAGTTCCACCACGTGGTAATAAAGACAGTAAGATTTACGAGCAGCCTTTTGTACGTGAAGCTGAGTGAAGTGAGCGATGTGTTATTTTTACATTTTGGGATTTTTTTATTTAATCTGGATGGGGCAGATTAGAATTTTAGTTTATTTCAATTAGTCACTTGTAAGATCCCAGTTGATCAACACTTGAAGGCCTTGACACTTTACTTTAGCGGTGAATTTAAAAGTTATTGTCGTTGTTGTTTTGTTCAGTTTTTGTATTGTTACTGTTAATGTTTGAAACTCTTAACAACGAAGAGAAGTTTGGTGTGGAGATATGCCACCAGAGTCGGAGATTCAGCTTTATGTACTCTCTGCAAGGATCGGACAAACAATGAGTTTCCGTGTCGTCATGGTACTACAGGATCTATCGCGAGGCATTTGACGTCAGTTCATTTGAAATCTACTGTTACTGTTACGACATCAAACGAGTAAGTTAATTTTTTAAATAGGTAAAATCCAATAAGTAAATGAAAGCAGCAGAGGTCTAAGTTTAAATACCATGAAAAAATAATTTTAAAGTTATTGCATGTAAATAGTATAACGAAGCTCACTTTATTAATCAATCAGTAATAAATGGCTTAGTTATTATATTAATTATTATTTTTGAAACAATTTGAAACAGTTTGAAACAATAAAATGATAATCCTGCGCCTTGAACACTCTTAAAGTAGACTTTTTTTACGACCATCAATCTTATTACTATATAACGTAATTACCTAATTAAATGGTGGCTATAACAGTTAAGTTGGCGTAAAATGTATAACATAATTATTAACTAGGTATGTGTTAAAATTACGTTTCCGTGGATGTCATCCAATCGTCACATTCTTAATTTTTATACTAAATTGACAAATTTCATATTCCGTTCATCAATAATTGAATGGTACCGTGTATACTTATCTACCTATTAAATCTTATTAATCAGAGGGTAACTAGAGAATTTTTGTCAACGAACACTGCAGACACATAATAAGCAGATTCAAAGGTATCACGGTGCATGGTTAAGCCCATATTACCATGTTAACGCATGGTATTTTTCAACCACAACCACTCAACAGATAAGCTTAACAAAGGATAAGGTATAATTAGTCATGGTATAGTGCCTTAACATAAAAGTAATATTTTAGTGAAAGTATAAGCATTTTCTGAATTTGAACTCGAAGCGTCGGTTGTAGCGTAGAGACAATGCTAACAGTGGTTATTCAATAATAAGTTGAATTTAGAATTACAACTGTTGAATACTTTTGGATAGAGTAAAAAACTCAAATGACTGGAAGGAAACTTTATCTGAAACGGTTACCAAATCTAGCAGTTACCCTTACAAAAGGTTACCTACCCATATCGTTGGTATTTTAATAACCACTTCTAAATTAAGCCTATCGGAAACCCCGGATCGTTTATTCGGTTATATTTATTTATTACTTACATATTAATATTTGAAAAACCGCAGTATTGAATATAAATTTTAATTCAAAAGTAATTAAGATATAACCTCACGATACTTACATTTTTATTCATAACTTATAGAGACTGCATCCGATCTTATCTTCTCTCATGAAACGCCGCTGGCGGACCGGGCGTGTCACGTGAATTCGTACGTACGTACGTACGCATCTACGTACGTACGTACGCTAATTTCACGTGATTTATTTTCACGTGACGAACGAACCAGAAATCCGTTGCCGTGTATCACGGCAACGTGCGTACGGCTACGTGTTCACGATACACGGTCACGACCGGGAGCCCTAGTTGCCACCCCATTAGAAACTTGTACCCTCCCTTTTGCTGTGTTAAGAGGGGGTCGTACGAAATCCTCGAAAAGTGCATTCGGCGTTTAACAAATGCTGCTCACATTTCTAAATTAAATGATATAAAAGTGTGTCTACAACTTTTGACTATTCACAGTCTCCAATTATTAACGGTGTAATAACTAAACCCACACAAAGTTGACCTAAAATGAGAAAAACGTATGTCGCCGTTTAGTAAACTTTGTTAAAAAAATTCAATACTTTAGTTATAACATTAAGTGATTCTAAAAGCCAGATAAATGGACTAGAAGTTTTGAGGTTTTTTATATTTTTCCTCTCAAAGGCAACAAAGAAATTTTACCTTAAATTTAAACTATCGTAAAATTTCCATACATTCGCCATTGCTGTCAGAATTCTCCTTTCGATTAGACGCCCTGAGCGGCTCATCGGAGGCAGACGTGTCGCCGGTCGCTCCGTGTTGACGTTTAAATTTGACAAATATTTTGACAGAAAATAGTGTACGTACACGAAAAACCATACCAGTGTAAAACTGTGCTCAAAATAAATAGGGTAAATCAATAATGTCAGGTGGAGATCCAATCTCATTTAAAGTTTAAAGGTGCATGGCTTGTGCATAAAAAATAAATAAAAATATATCACATTATTAAAGAAAATAACGAACACAACCGAATGAGTATAAATGATTTCATTCTAGTTCGGTTAAATTGAAAAAAGTTTCATGTTTTCTTTTACTAATCGGAATACATTTTCATTACGCTGGTATTAACAGTACGTCATTTTAAAAATATATATGACAGCACCTACGTCAAATTTTGTCAACCAAACTTCACAGGTTGTATGTAAACAATTACAATTTAATTTATTCATACATATATTCAGATACTTATTAACTGATTCTTACTTAGAATAGAAAAAAGGGGAATGCGAGCGGGTATAATAGGTTTAGTGGTTCTAGTTCAAATTTAATTGTATATATAAAAAAATGTCTCAATTTCATTAAAGATTTACTCTGTGCATACCACGAACACGTAACCGTAAGTTGAAAACAATAATAATTATAAAGTACCTAAATATATTGTTGTTTAGAAAGTTAACGCTCGTTTTGAATGGTACTTCTCCACTCAACTAGACTAGACCAAATATTCATGGAACAGTCACCAGCATAATTATATGACTATGAACGGCCGTGCAAAAATATCAAATTTTCTATAAGGGATCATAAGTATATGACGACATATTCCCGGCAAAAATTTGTGATGCTCCGTGACCGGCAAAAACATCGTCTCTCTTTCTAGCGTCTCGCGAGCGTAGCGTCGGGCCAACTGTATGGAAAAAGACGCCGCGTCGGCGCGGCTTAGCCATACAGTTGGCCCGACGCTACGATTGCTAGACGGCAGATGTGGGGAGTGTCCTTATCCGCAGAAATATCTGTATGATCGGGTAGCTTAAAAATATTTGATTCCTTATAAATAAAAATCTAAATTACACTCTTACTCGCATAAATATCTATCCATTGTTAAAGCAAATATATATCTTACGGGCTAGAAATCATTAATATGTAATTAAAGTGCAATAACAAACCCTACCTTAGTTGCCTTAGAGCGGTAAATTGTATGAGGTGATTTGACATCTCACGAAACACGTGAAGTATTGTCAGTGCATATGTCTGTCTCATCTGTTGATAAACTATGACAAGTAAACTTATTACAAATCTGATATCAGAAGCCTTTTTACAAGCTTTTATTCAACTTGCCTTGTTAGTATTTATCTTAGTTTGGGCCAAAACGTAGAAGCTAAATTTGACCCGCTTTCCGATTTGCGATTGAGCTGAAATTTTGCACACTTATGTAAATCACGTGACAATGCAATATTCTGGTATCATGGAGGTGATCTGATGATGGAGCAGAAAGGTGGTCAGAGGAACTCTGTTATGAAACGTCGTATCCCCATTGAGTAAGTGGTATTTAGAGACATCTCGGAGAGCAATAGATGATTTTTGAAAGAAAGGTACAGTCGGCTAAGGTAAGCCTGTGCCAAAAATGATTTTTTTGCAAAAAAACTTATTATAAATTGGGAGGTGAATTTTTATATTATTTTATATAAGAAAAACCGGCCAAGAGCGCATCGGACCACGGTCAGTGTAGGGTTCCGTTCCGTACTTTCCGACATTTTACATATTGACAATTTAATAAATACCGCAATTTGGGGTGAATAGGGTTCCCGGGGTATATAATGCTATTATATTTAAATAATATATTTTATGATTTATGTAAATAATATATTTACAGACATAAAAATGTCTGTCAAAGTAGGCATTCAAATTTATTGGATTTTTTACTCATTTTAACTTCATTTTTGTGTGAAATTTTGCTAAGAATTTGTTCATTATCCTTTTGAATGTAGTGTATACCTATACTTCTAAAGTTTATGTTTAACAGAAAATCATAAGACATATTTTCATTTTTATAATGGTTTTCATGAAGAAAGCGATGCAACTGTGTTGGGGAACTTTTACGGGATGAACAAATATCCGCGGCCTGAGGGGTGAATAGGATCAATAATGGGGGGAAACGGGTCGTAAAGGGGTGAATAGGTTTACGAAGGGGTGATTAGGGTCGGAAGAGGGGTGAATTGGGATGTGTAGTCAATGGTTGTCAAATTGTATAAAAGATATATAACTTACCTAAAGTGATGTTTTTATGAATGACCTCTCTGTATATGGACGCAATTTATACGTCAATGTATTGCTTCGTAGTTAGACTAGATACAATAAATTAACATTTAGAAATGTTAATCACACTTCTGTCAACCACAAGTCAACGTTTCTACTTAAGTCCACAAAAATCACCCATGGTTGCTATAAAATAAACGGATTACTTTAAAATAAAATGAATAGGGAAAAGTGCTAGGGTTGACTTTTTTGGATTACGAACAAAACCTGACCTGTCACGAGCATATTATATTTATTTTATCAAAAAATAAGGAACTAATATATTATGAGTAGTCGGTAATGTATTAATAAAATAAATTTATCGAAATCTAGACATATGATAACCCTAAACCAACCTTTATAGTTATATGGTGCTCTGACGCAGTGAACAAGTAAGCATGGTCGTGGGCAGTGCGGATAACGTGTCAAAATATAAGCATAGTTTGTTGCTATTTTTCATGTTTAAATAACTTCTAAACTAACGTAGTGGGTATTAAAGTAAAAGGTTCACAGTGAACATTAGCTTGCCAGACATGTGTTTAGCTATACCATTGTATTGAGTGTTGTATCATAAAGTCAAACTAGGCATTTATTACTAATTATTTACTATGTGGGGTGTCTTTGATCACTTGCATGGGGTAAAATTGACCATAATGACACATAGTTGATTATTGTCTGATTATGTCATGGTACTTGTTGAGACTGATAATTTGATCTCTTCTTGTGATAAATATTGAAACAATTGCAAATAAAGTTGGTTTTTCGAAGATGGTAATTTTTATTTTTAATCAAAGTAACCCCAAAATAGCGTTAAAGAGTTGTAATATTTGACTCTGCGAACCGTTTTTTATCTTTTCTTGAGATAAAATACTTTTGTAAGGGATTACATTCGATTACCATTAAAAAAATACATACGAGTAGGGTATCAAAGTAACCCCAATGTCAGTTTAAGTTTGATAACATGGTTTTTTTTGCGTACATTATTTTGTTACCTTTCTATATTTTTAGCAGGAAAAGACTAAAAAAGTTGATGGTCCCATTTTTTTCTTTCTTTGTTACGTTACATTGACCAATTATGGAATTTATACTTCTCTAACTTCTACATTTAATGGGTAAAAATACCCATTAAATGTAGAAGCTAGAGAAGTTTAAATTCCCAAATTGGTCAATGTAACCCCAGTTTACGGCAGACACCGTGAACCTTTTCTAATAATTCTCTTTTTATTTGAAATAAAAATCGTTACGATACTAAAATATGCAATCTGAGATAAAAAAAATGCTTTTCATATAGTTACAAACTTAGTTCAGAATTTTTTTCTGTAAAACTTTTATAAATTGTTCTACCTATCAAGTTCAAAATAATTTTCCTAGAAAGTCTTAATAAAGTTCTGCTTTTGAGATTTTTTCATATTTGAGAAAACAGCCCTTATTGCCTGAAATACGGCTACATTGATATTTGCTTTTTCGTATTTTGATGGTATTTTGACTGCACTGTTGTATTTTTTGCCATGCTAATTTGAACCTTATCTCTGAGCGATGTTTTTTAATTTTCAGTCACGTCACAGATGTTTATGACATAACATCTAGGTATTTAGCCATTTAAAAGAAACTACAAGTGGCTTTACAGACGTGGCGACTGCAACTGGTACAGGGCCTAAGCCATAATTTAAAATTATATTGTGATTTTATATGTATTTGTGTTTTATTTAATGCTAAGTATGAGTTTCAACATTTTCAACTCAAGAAACTGAAATTAAGAGAAGAGACTAGGAAATTGGGTAAGATCAAGAGTCTGATGCAGATAGCGATGGCGGTATTGGATATGATAAGATATGCGTCGATATTCCCTGTCTTCCTTTGGGTCTCTGACTTGACTGCTGCTAGCTGTACTCTATTCATTAGGTTTTTATTTTATACACATGCTTTATTTTTGTATAAACTAAATGATAAAAAAGCGAAGCTAAAACGACCAAAAAGAATAAAGAAAATATCTGATAGTCTTTAATACAACCCGCATATACCTAATGCACAGCTCAGGCCTCTGAAGACCTGCAGGGCAATCATGGTCGCGCGATAAATGATAAAACATCGGACCGTCCCTATCGCACTTACAAATAAAGCGATAGGGCTGATGTTTTATCATTTAGCACGCGACCATAATTGTTTGCCTGGAGGTATCGGCCTTCACACACGTCTTTGAAAAATGTTTGCGGGGATAGGCAGGCTGACGATTTTTAATCTAAGTATAGAAAAGTAACGCAAAATGAAGTGCAAAGTAATTTGAAATACACCTAGATAAACAATCAACTGAGTAAGGAACGTTATCTACATATTTAGGTAAATTAAAGTCACATGAGACATGGACAGAGAAGGAAAGCTAGATGACGCGTATTTTTTCTCTGTCTTCTTGTATGCTACCTTTTTTACAGTTTTAATTTCTCAAAGGAGGTCAGTAGTTGACTACAAACTCAAAATAACACTCTTGAAAAAAATTAAGGGTCACTGACCTTTCACAGTAAATTGAGGTAGTGTGAGTGAAGGGTGTTTGTGTGTGTAATGGGGTAATTTGACAGATTCTGAAAATTCTCCCTGCTCTACCCCCTCTTAAGTACACAGCAAAAAGGAGTGTACAAGCTCCTAGGAGGGTTCGGGTTGCCGACGACTCAAAGGACAATAGACGGAACAAGTTAGTTCCGTAAGTCCTCCCGTCATCAGCACACCGCACCCTCGCTGAGCTCTGGCAGCCTTACTCACCGGCAGGAACACAACACTACGAGTAGGGTCTAGTCATTGAGTAATTATTACTTCGTATAGAGGAGCTATAGCAAACAACGAACGTGTCACAGCCTGTAAGCTGAAGGCGGGGCGAGGGGGCGGGGTGTGAACCAATGGCCTGCTTCCGTAACGTCGCAAGCGCTACGATTTTACTCGGCGCTTACGACGTTTCGGTCGCGATGATGAGCCCCGCATAGAGTGCATAGATTAGAAGTCGTAGTATAGAAGTGACATGGGTTTACATGGGCATTTTTTTAATTTATGACTCTCAATTAGCGTGAGTTGTTAACAAAAAACATAAATCGCTGTTAGTTTTGTAACGACAATCAAGCTTGAAATCTGGATTTAAAACTAATCTTGCCCCCTTTTTCTATACCCCAACCAATCTTTTTTCACGTTCTGAATTTAGATTATAACTTAGTATAATTTACATAATTAAAACAAAAACGATGTTTTTATTGAAATTCCATGCTTAATTATCGTTGCAAAAGTGATAGCGATTTAATTTTTTCTTAACAACTCTGTGAGTCCCAATTTTTTTAAATGCCCACATAGAAAGCTGCATACGGACTGAGCGTACATGTGTACACGTAGCCGCAACTGGATATTAGTAGTTATTTATGTGACATTTGCATAATGGTAGGCATTAAAACATTGTTGTTTTTGTTGTGTTAATAAGATAACATGAGTGTTTTAATGCCTAATTATGTATAGTCGCATACATAACTTTATCTAGGTACATCCATGTATGTATGGGCGCGGGTTTATCGTCCCATAGAAAATTTGAATTTCGCGCGTTTTTATACTCCTAATTTGCTTGACCGTCTACCTACCCAAATTCATTCAGGCAGGTTAGGTACTGCACTTACGTTTACATACTCACATGAAATTCGACACGCGTATTGAGAATCTGTTATAGACCGACATGTCGGAAAACTGTGCAATTCTGACAATAATAATTAAATAACCTTTTTTGCGTCGATAAATATATATAATTTATTATATGATAGGAAACTTGAACTAACTTGCGATATTGTCACGTCTGCTTTTGTTGCATTTTTTACTCTTTGGTTTCAACGAAACATGGCCGCCGCAACATGGCGCTTCGGCATGAGTTTATATTGATACATTTTTTAAAAAGTAAGCGTGTTTAAACAAAAATGCAGTAAACCTACGTATGAAAACTCACTCCTTGGCTTTTGTTAGATTTTCTTGAGCAGTTAGTACAGTACCTCACTACACATGACGGCATTATTTAGACGAAATATTTTTCATTGCGATACGTCATTCTACCACAGCCGTTCGGCACAGACTAAGCGCGTTTGTGCCGATCGGCTCTAAGTGTTGTTACACAAAATCAAGTTGAGGTGCCCTCTCTAGTTAACATAATTACTCAAAGGGTCTAGTGCTATTTGGCTGCGGTCTTCTGAAAGGCGGAGGTACTACCCCAGTTGGGCTCTGCTCTAGATTCGAGCGAGACGATATCCGCTGTGCTGTGCCCTACCACACAAAGCGAAATATCACTCGCTATGCCCTACCTCCTACAGTCTACCTACTACCCGTCCTTATGTCATTAATACAGTTAGAAGAAGACGTGTCATCTATCTCGCGGCGACATACTCTCGCCGCCATCATGTGCTAGGCCTACAGGGTACGTAGCCGAATGGCACAAAAGAAACGCTCGTAGATATCTCTATCGCTCTTGCGTATTGGCGCGACAGAGCCAGATTACTTTTCGCGGCGTTTCGTTTTCGTTTCGCGTTGCAGAAATGCCATTCGACTACGGCACCAGAATCAGCGTAGGCACGCTAGACATTAACTGAACCGAGTAAAGTTGTACGACGTATTATTAAGCAATAATATAATTTATTGAAATTAATTTCCATAGAGTACCTAGTCTGTTCATATTTTTTTGATGAATACTTTTGCATGTTAAATTGTATCTTGTTATTTAATGCATGTTAGTTATAAGATGTAATGTTTTGAAGAAGTTGCCCGCCGAATTTCTTGCCGGTCCCATAGTGGATACCCCCCTCCCAACTGAGGGGGGACTGAAATCTTCTCGAGGCTGAGGCGTAGGGTTAGAGCCGGCGTAGCTTTATTTGACGTTCATATGCGCATTGTAATATGCCTACTTGAAAAATAAATATTTCATTTTCATTTTTTTTTGTGCTAAACCGCCTGATTAATAAATGGCTCTTATCTTACCTGAAGAAGAAGCGCTGGTTGCCTAGCGGTGAGAGTGTGCGACTGTGCGGGTTTGAACCCCGGCTCGTACCAATTTTTCGGAACTTATGTGCGAAATGTCATGATATTAAATTTGCCAGTCGCTTTTCGGTTAAGGAAAACATCGTGAGGAAACCGGACTATTTAATTCCAAAAAGGCCTAGTTACCCTTCGGGTTGGAAGGTCAGATGGCAGTTGCTTTCGTAAAACTAGTGTCTACGCCAAATCTTGTGATTAGTTGTCTAAGCGAACCCCAGGCTCTCATTAGCAGTAGCAAATGCCGGGATATCGCAAGGAGGATTATTTTTTCACCTACACAGCAGTTCTCAAAAAGTTTGTACATAGCCACGTCAGTAAATAAGATAAGATATCGTTTATTCAAGTAGGATTTTACAACCTCTTTCGAATTTTAATTTATCCTATTTTGTTACCAACACTTAGTGATATAAGTCGACTTGCGTAAGATATATTACAGGATAATTGTTATAATTAAGAAAATATAGATACTAGAGAATCTTAATGACCAAATAAAAGTTACTAAAATCTTGGTAACAAAAAAGGAATAATAAAACAAATTTTACTTTTTCCTTAATTTTTGTATAAACTTTTCGAGAACTGCTGTACAACACTATATTTACCAGCGGTTACTAAATGGGAACTTGTGAATATCGTTATGTAGTTCGCTAGTACAAAGCTCGGCGAATCAGCCAGTCCGCTCCACTTGGCGGTTGCCTCACATCCGGCGCCTCCCACGCCAAAGGTCGGCGAAAGCTGATCTGCCCCTATAAGGGCTGCCCACTACCCACCTTACTGTAGCGAATAACCAATGACTTCTACTCTTTATAAACTACAAAACTACTAGCCTTTGCCCGCGGCTTCGCTCGCGTTAGAAAGAGATAAAAAGTAGCCTACGAGTATGTCACTCTCCATCCCTTCAACTATCTCCTCTTAAAAAATCACGTCAGTTCGTCGCTCCGTTTTGCTGTGAAAAACGGACGAACAAACAGACACACACACTTTCCCATTTATTCAGTCCACTACCCGTCGCCTCGCCCGACGCCTTAGACCTAACATTTGTTACGAAGGACGTATTTTCAGGAAGCAATATGCAGAATTGCATGCATTTTCTATCGCATGTATAACGGGGAGTGCTCCGAGGAATCCGTTTTTCCGTGATCATGATGCATGCAACTGCGTCGAAATATCGGGAGCTCGACAAAAATCAAAAAGGTAATCACGGTCTATATCCCGGTCAATATAAGTCTAATGAAAATAACCGTGAATCATTCAAAACTCTCCGAGGAATTGTTCGGATTAATCCCTACCGCTTCTTTCCGCCATCGCCCTACGCGACAACATTTCCATCGCCATCATTTAGATGGCTGGCAGTCCTCAACTGTGCGTTTCTCCAGAAACTTCCTGCCCCGCACAGCTAAACTGTGAAATGAATTATCGCCGGCGGTATTTCCGGACCGATACGACCTTCAAACCTTCAAGAAAAGAGCGTACACCCATCTTAAAGGCTGGCAACGCACCTCCAACACCTCTGGTGTTTCGGGTGTCCATGGGCGGCGGTGATCGCTTTCCATCAGGCGACCTGTCTGCTCGTTTGCCTCCTATCCCATAAAAAAAAAATCGTGCTGGACAAAGAGAAACTAAATTTTAATTAAACAAGTAAACCTATTGTTTTTAAATATTCATTTCATTCATTTAAGAATCCCAGCACATCATCAATAGCGCCAGCGACAAACAACATACAAACATATTTACAAACAAATTGTATGAATGTTTTGCTATTCAATAACACTGTCGCGTGCCATATCGGCGCCGGCGCAGCACGTGCGAGTTATTAAGGCGCGTCCTCACTCGCCGAGTTCACAGAGAATAAAATAAAAGTGACACATGGGGTATTTCATGCCAAGCGGACAGCGAAAATAATGTCATGTCATAAAATTTACTGATATTTGGAATAGTTATACTACTTGATGTCATGAGTTTACGTATATTTTTATTTTATTTTTATTTGCCTCCGTTTACGGTTTGGACGCATTTAAAAAATTTACGAAATCGGAGGAGAAGTTTTTTAAAACGCTGATAAAGGTGTCGTGTAAGAAATTGAAAATTATATGATATGACATTATTTTCGCTGTCCGCTTGGCGTGAAATACCGCCACATACGAAAATAAATTGGCAGCGACTTTGACAAACACGGCGATGCAAATGTTATTGTCGGGGCTATCAAAATTATTGCCAACTTAGATTGTTAAGTAAACTCCAAAATAGAATTTTCTTTCTGTTAGTAATAAAATAAATAAGTAATCCTGCTTGCACAATATTTAACACATTATGTGGGAAACTTTACATTTAGACCCTCTTGCACACCAACCACTTACCTCAGGGACTCAGGGTGAGTGGGCTGTCATCTGTCAAATCCATACTAATATTATAAATGGGAAAGTGTGTGTGTCTGTTTGTTTGTCCGTCTTTCACGGCAAAACGGAGCGACGAATCGACATGATTTTTTAGGTGGATATAGTTTAAGGGATGGAGAGTGACATGGGCTATCTTTTGTCTCTTCCTAACGCGAGCGAAGCCGCGAGCAGAAGCTAGTTCCATATAAAATGGAGGGTTATAACCTTCCATTTTCATTGGTGCTAGTAGACCTTTAAAATTACAAATATTATTCTGATTCAGAAATTGTTTTCTAATTAAGTACACACTTTTATAAAAAATAATTCAATTTTTTTTTTTATGAGGAACAGGTAAACCATTTGACCGCAATCTCACCTGATGGAAAGTGCCGATGCAGTCTAGGATGAAGCATGTGTACCCAAAAAATTTCTATTCACTCTTGATTTAAAAAGATCCAAATTATAGTGGGTTGGAAATAGACATGCAGGAAGTGAGTTCCACTCCTTAGCCGTTCGCATGATAAAGCTATATTCCTTCAGTGTAGACGCAGCTTTACGGTACAGATTGCTACTATGACAGCAGCTCTTTGTCCGTTTATCAACGTTGATATGCCGTGATTTGTGCCTACTGGGAACCTACTGTGTGGTGTATTTTAACTATAATTTAAATGTACCTATACAATTTTTTTTTTGACGTTATACTTATAACCCGGCAAACTTCAAATCAAGGGTGAACATGCATCTTCTGGGCGAGCTCAGTCCATCGTAGTCCTCGTCTTTGCCTTTGGCTAGTCTGTGGTCAAGAGTAAGCGCATTTGTAGGAATGTCGGTAGAAACGGTTCACTTAAAATCGAATCTTTATGGAAACTAGCGTCTTATTGAACGGCAACACGACGAAAACAGCATCCTTTTGGTTGGAAACTGCGCATTTTGTATGTGAGCGTGTGTGCTTCAACGATTAGCGTTAACTGTTCGCAGAAAATAAAAGTACCTACCTATACTTCACATTATTTCTAAAAAAATAATCTAGGTATTTTTGTGGGCTTCAAATAATTTTATATTATGAGCTACCTTACCTACGACGTTTATTAATACCTTGATGATAATTAATAAATAATAACTGACCATATTGCTACTACGAATAAATCAATGATGAATAAAAACATCAGAAGTTGACGGATCTGGGGCATCATATGTATGTTACTTCAAACCATTAAAAAGATTATCTCTTTGTATCTTACCGCCATGATTACATCATACATACGATTCAGAAACACTGACCTTGGTATGACTAGCAGATGTAAAACACAGATGGGCTTTTTCAGAATTTCGGACACCCCAATTAGCGTAAGTTGTTAACAAAAATTAACTCGCTGTCAGTTTTGTGACGACAATTAAGCATAAAATCTGTCTAAAAACTGACTTTTTTCACATTCTGAATGTAGATTATCGCTTAAAGTTTATGTAATTAACACAAAAACAATGTTTTATAGAAATTTCTTGCTTAATTATCGTCACAAAACTGACAGTGAGTTAATTTTTGTTAACAACTTACGCTAATTAGGGGGTCCCAGGTCCCAAACTCTGAAAATGCTCAGATATGCAAAATCTTGCCTTAAGCTCATTTGTGATTTTGTGTATGATCGAGCATGTATAATACAGTAAACGATTTATTTTCATTTGGAGATTGCATATTTCAGCAATAGGCTACTTGACCATTTTTTAAAGTATGTCTTATATTAATTTATTACTAAACTTACTGTTCAATTAACCGAAAAAAAAAATCACTATATTTTATTATGAATAATAAACCGCAAAAAATATTTTTAAAGAATACTTTTACGTAATCAGGCAAAAACAACATCAGCCATGTCATCTATAGATTTTCTGTGAATGAAGTCATTCGGTGCGAAAACAACACTTTCTGACTCTTTAAGTACGAGGCATAAAGGTCATTATGTCAGTGATTGATTTGACATGAACTCTATGACGTCACTACACGGCCGACAGCGTTTTCGGTGGCCAGAATAAAAAAAAAATACTCACATTTTTGAATTAAAAATACGTAGTCATCGTACACATTTACATACATACATACATACAATCACGCCTGTATCCCATAAAGGGGTAGGCAGAACACATGAAACTACTAAAGCTTCAGTGCCACTCTTGGCAAATAAGGGGTTGAAAGAAAACGAAACTGTGACATTGCAGTGACAGGTTGCCAGCCTCTCGCCTACGCCACAATTTAACCCATATCCCATAGTCGCCTTCTACGACACCCACGGGAAGAAAGGGGATGGTGAAATTCTTAACCCGTCACCACACAGGCAGGTCATCGTACACATTTAATACCCAAAATCATGAAATATTGGTTTCGTACGTCAAATATTACAGAAGACAATCATTTATTGTGCCAAATTAGATATGAGTAGTAGCCTATTCCCGAAAAGTTTGTACATTTGGGTCACGTCCCGTCTCTGATTTTAATAAAAATTGATAGTCGATGATGCTCAGCAGGATCAACTAGGTTTCCCAAAATGTCCTAGGTACTCTAAGAACAAATTAAATTACTTTCATAGAAAATATTTTAACTTGTTATTTTAAGTAGTAACACTACTATTATGTTCTAAACATTAAATAAACTTTCGTGGACCGATAGCCGAGTGGTTCTGGCATTCGCCCGGTAAGCGGAGTACGCTGGTTCGATTCCAGCTCGGAGCACTGGAGGCTTTGGTCACTTTTTCTTTGTATAATGACATTTATTTAATGTTTATGTCCTAGGTAGTTTGTATGAAACTTTTTTGTTACATAGAGATCTGGTAACGTGTAAAACTAATTTTTACAACGGATTTTTTTATCTCTAGCATAAAGGACTACCAGACTACCTAAACTAGTAAGCCCCGCCCAGAAGAAGCCTGTTCATGCCCTAGATTTGAAAGTTGTGGAGGTTAGGACATTAAGTTAGGTTGTAGCATTAGTAAAAATTATTTAAGCAGGTTTTAATTAAGTCGAAAAATTGGATAGAAACGTGTCGAGCGTTCGTCTTAATTAAAACGTAAGTGACCCACTTAAATTATTTTAAAAATGGAGTCTCACGGGAGTTATAAAGTTAAAATTATTGGCCGGTACTTCGTTGTACGGTCAACCAATTTAAATCATAGGCTACTCTAGAACCCTGTCGTATTGACACCGTGCTTTATTTGCTATAGAAGTCAGTTTGACTTCTACTGTGAAAGGGTTCTGCAGTGACCTAGGATTCAGATGGGCTGACTGTACATAAGACCTTTTGCCACAACTCTAGTCCCACGTTGGGCGCCAAGTTTCCTAAGAGCGGAGCGGGACAGCTGTGCGTTTGTCTCGCTCTCGGCGCCGCTCCGTGGCGCCGTCTAGTCGTCGTCTGCCGCCGCCCTGGAGCCTGTTATGTAATTCATGGGGTCCCGGGATTTTCGGGAGGCTTCAGTTTCAGAAGTTGGTTGCTTAGGTTATAGGGGCTAAGAGCCTGACTGTAAAGGTAAAGGGATGGCTAATTTTCGAATTTGCACTTTTCATCTTGTACATAAAATGCGCTAGCGGAATGAATTCATTATGCGTTTTTAGTCTGGAGGCTGGAATGAAAGTAAATTGTACGCTGTACTTTATTTTACTCTACGAATGCCCATATTAATGTGGCACGCTCATAAAAATAAGAATATTTGATACACTCACGGCTTATTATTATTACAACTATACGTTGTGTAACATATAATTGGAGGTGACTATATTCTTTTCTGTTCTTATAGCTAAGCCAAGCTTAGGACTTTTTGGGACCATAATAGGGATGACGACTACATAAAAAATGGCATTCTGTTTAGTCCGTCAGCTAGATCGTCCAGAAATACTGAACACATATTTTTCGCTTTTTCTAATTAATGAGAAAATACAAAGATATAGAGCATCAAATTACCGGAGTGGGGGCTTGTGACGTCACTTCTTAGTAAAAATTGTACCTAGGCGTGCGTGACGTCACGCGAAACTTCAACGCACTGTACCGTCGTTATTTTTCGTTTACGAGAAAAAGAAAAAATACGTGTCTAAAATTCTTTGATAATCTAACTGGCTTTTTTAGTAGTCTCGCCTATTTAAAAGCGAAATTGCTGTCAACTTAGCTTGGACTCTACATAATAATACACAACAACGCAAAGATTATATTTTTTTATCTGGAATAGAGGTGAAAACTGACTTTTATCAAGATTTATGTGTTTATTCCGCAAGAGGGTAGATTGAACATTGTGCATTAGGGCGTGGTCACGTTATTGGTGGAATTTTATTGGTTACGGGGTCTGTGCAGACATTTTTATGTTACTTCTGAAAATAAAGTACTTAGTTAAGGATTGATTGCAAAATATCTATATTTTCGCTTTCAGCTTATCCCATGGTTTACTGGTAGAGAATGCCTTCTGGCATTATGTCGGCAATTTGTACTGGTCATGTATAATAATAACGATAAAATATTTTATTGCACACTACAAAACATAAGATACAGTAAAATCTAATGAAATTAACGAACTAAGGTGACAATACTGTGCATTAAAGTAATAACCTAACCACAAAATAAAAATTTCGAAAAACCCCCGACCGCGACATAGTGGACCGATTTTCATGAAACATGGGTAAGAACACTCCCAACTTTCACGGCAAAACTGAGCGACGAATTGACGTGACGTGATTTTTTAAGTGGAGATAGTTGAAGGGGTGGAAAGTGGCATAGGCTACTTTTTGTCTCTTTCTAACGCGAGCAAAGCCGCGGGAAAAAGCTGGTATTTAATATCTTTCTCTTTCCTCCCCAGGTATAACTGCGATGTGAGAGAGACAGCAACACGCCAAACAAGTGCCTTACGCAAAGCCAACGAAACTGTGCCTTTATTCTTAGTTGTAACGAACGAAACGCGAACGAAGATATTTTTGTATTTGGTGAGTATTTTTTTATTATTTATAACTAGTTAAGAATGCATCGATTTTTATATATATCTTAAAATGTTTATTTAGAAAATTTCGTCGCCATGCAAAAATGTTATTGGATGCGATATCCCGAATTATGTCTACTTGGAACCAATCTCGTTAATTTTTTATTTATTTATTTAAACCTTTGGGAAACAAACAGGCAAATACAACACATATAGTCAAAGCACAATACACATACATAAGCCACACAGTTTCCACTAATGTATAACACATGTATCTCTGTTGCTCAGAATTATTACTAATACATACTAAAGGTAAAATTTTAAATCTATCAGTTCTAAGTTACATGCAAAGAGAGTGATTGTTGGTTGCTAAGGTACAGTTAATAATAGCTATTTCTACTTTTATTTTTGATTGCGGAAACAAATTGATTTATGGTTAAATGAAATATATCAATGTCGCCAAATTTTTCGTTATAAATCTTACATGCTCTAGGTAAGAATTTATTTCTTGCATAAGTAGTTCGCACGCATGAATTTATTTCTTGCATAAGTAGTTTTGACAGCACATTAGTGAATCTCTAAAGTGCTTTAGCCATTCTATTAATATAAGCTCTTTAAATAATACTACATTCTTTTATATTAGCTGTTTCCTCGTTTCCTCGCCACTGTATTTTCTGTATATATATGACATTTTCAAGTGGTACCTTTTGTACCACATTGTCGCGTGTCAATAAGGTTAACTTCAAATTTTTTACGAACGTTTTCTTTCATTCCACTGTTGGCAATTTGGCACTGTCACTCGAGTACTTTCATGTGCTCCGCGTACCCCTTTTGGTAATACAATCGTGAGTTAATGTATGTATAAATATTCTAGTGTTAGTGCACGTGAGTACTAAGTATTTTGCTACAATAGATTGTGGCAACATCGCTAATAAGCTAACCCTTCTCCGAGTCAATATTGTGACAGCCAGCGTGTCACACGCTGTGTGTGTTTCCATTACAAAACGGCAAGTGACAATCGCTTGCTAAGCTTTGATGTTTTATAAAAAAAATGTCAACTATTCTACCTCCGTCTCCATAACGTATTAACGTAACGTAAGAACTCATGCATCTTGTAGAATCGTTGTGCTTGAAGAATCGTTAAACGAAAATAATTCTCTGGTTTTTAAAACAATAGGCTTCTTGACCCTTTTTTTAAAGTCTATCTTATATTATTAATTACTATTGTTAATCAAATACGTGTAAATGCTCCGAAGATGATTTATTGAGTTACAACAAGAATACAATGTCATGAACATCATGTCATATTTAAAATTATATTTAGAACATTGCATTCCTTATTCAAACATACACTGTAGATGGCGCTGCTGGATATTAAAAAACAACACCCCCACTATATCTAAGCATAGCCATCAGCATCATCAGCATTAAGCGAAACAGGTTTAAAACCAACTAAACATACCTACTACTACTACTTAGGCACAAGTCCTAACTTCTCAAGGAATCTAAAGTGCTTGACAAACCCTAGACCCTTAGTCAGCAAATCGGCTGGCATCTCAGCTGTCGATAAGTATTTTGTTTCTACTAAACCTTTAGCAACTATATCTCTACTAAAGTGATAACGAATGTCAATGTGTTTCGACCTATTGTGAAACACAGGGTTGGCCAATAACTTCAGAGCACCTTGATTATCATTGTATATTCTAATCAATGAAATTTTATTTGTAATTTCATGGTATAATGACCGTAAGTACATAGCTTCTTTGATACATTCAGAAATACTAATGAATTCCGATTCACAACTGCTCAAGGACACGCTAGTCTGTTTCTTACTACACCATGAGATTACACTTCCCGACAAAGTGAAACAATATCCTGAATAGGACCTCCTATCAAGAACATTACTGCCCCAGTCTGCATCAACAAACCCGGTAAGTTTTGAATCAGAATCACTACTATACCTGAGGCAATAGTGTTTTGTTTTCTTAAGATAACGCAAAACACGTTTAGCATGAGCCCAATGTTCTTTACCATGGCATTTATTAAACTGGCTCAGATAACCTACACTAAAAGAAATGTCGGGTCGCGTCAAAACTGCTAAGTACATGAGACTACCAATGAGTTGTTGGTAAGGTAATTCAGTATCACAGCACTCACCCTTATCTAAGTTCAACCTTTCCTCCATAGGAGTCTGAACAGTCTTACAGTCTGTCATATTGAACTTATGCAACAACTTGTCGACATAATCTTCTTGATCTAAAGTTATAACATTGTTTTCTTTATCAACACTAACATTCATGCCTAAACACTGTTTCACTTGACCAAGATCTTTTAATTTAAATTGTGAAGACAGTACCTGTTTCAAGCATTTTGTTTCTTCAGCGTTGTTTGAAAAAACAAAGAAATCATCGACATATAGAGCTACTACAGTCAAACCGTTATCGTTTTTCACATATAAACAAGGTTCTAATTTAGACCTAGTATAACCATGCTCGGTTAAACAATCATCTACCCTCCTGTACCACGCTCTTGAGGATTGTTTGAGCCCATATATGGCTCGCTTCAACTTAAGTACCTGCCCTTTACCTACAGGCGAAGGAAAACCTTCTGGTTTCTCCATATAAATATCCTCCTCAAGGTAGCCGTTCAGGAAAGCAGTGGTCACATCTAAATGACAAATATCTAAGTTCAACTGCACAGAGAGAGCAAATAAAAGTCTTAAAGTTGTATGCCTTACCACTGGCGCGAATGTTTCCTCATAGTCCACTCCATACTTCTGAGTATAGCCCTTGGCTACTAACCTGGCTCTGAACCGCACATTGCCCTCACTATCATACTTCTTTTTAAGCACCCACTTGCACTTTACCACACTAGAGTCTTTTGGAATACTGACAAGCTCCCAGGCCTGGTTTTCTTCAAAGCTATTCAACTCTTCTGCCATAGCTTGTCTCCATTGCTCTTTCTCTGGTCCGCGTAAAGCCTCAGATAGTGACAGACCACTGGCATCGTCCCTCGGGCTAGCATCTGAACAAAGATTTGAAATTCCATACCTTTCAGGAGCTTTTCTTTGTTCTGCTGTTCTCAGGACTGGCCCGGTTCTCTCAGGAGCAGGAACATTATCCGGAACTGAAACACTTTCCGCTGTGGTATCTGGATCCTCATACTCACTAGGATTGATCGAATCATATGATGTATCAGTTAAAGTTCTGGAATTATCTGGACTCTCATCCCCCACTGAACTTTGACATCCTACCTCAGCTTTCTGTATCTGTGGTTGAACTTCAATTTGACAATATGTCACTTTATTTTCAATAATTTTAACATCCCTTGCTGTAAAAAAGGTTCTCTTTTCTGGATCAAATAGTCTATATCCTTTGACCCCTTCTGGGTAACCCATTAGGATAGCTTCTTTAGACTTCTTCTGCCACTTCAACCTTTTCTCTTTGGGAATGTGGACCATGACAGTACTGCCCAAAATCCTTAGATGGCTCAGGTCTGGCTGTGTCCCTGTCCACATTTCAAAAGGAGTTTTGTTGTTCAAACCTGAAGCTATTGTCCGGTTCCTTAAGTAAACTGCACAATTACACGCTTCTGCCCAGAACTCTGTGGGTAGCTCAGCATCAAATAATAAGCATCTAGCTTTCTCACAGACCACGCGATTCTGCCGTTCACATAATCCATCTTGTTCGGGAGTATAAGGATTTGTCCTTTGATGCAGTATCCCATTTAGCTTCAGGAACTCGTTGAACTTCTTACTTGCAATTACTGATGTCTATCTTGCCGCCAATACTGTAGCCTTGCACTGCATCCTTCATTTTCGCCATGTAGGAGCCATTAACATGTGCGAGACGTCGGTGCCAAGTCTCGGCAGACACTGCCATAGCAACGTTGGTCGTATCTTCTGGCATATTCAATTTGTAAACGCCATTTGTCAGAGCGGCCGTAGCAACATGCTGTCCACTTCTATTGTAAATCTTACAATCCTTTTTAGTGAAGTCCACTCTGTTCCCTTTCTTTATCAGTTGGCTGACCGATAAAAGGTTTGTAGTTAAACTCGGTACACATAGAACATCTTCAACTGTTATGTCGAATTCACTATCTGGAGTCACAGTCGCAATCTGTACGTTTCCGGTACACAACACAGGCAAACATGCCTTATTTGCAACTATAATTTCACTAGTTGCCGGCTCGTACGATGCATTCATAACCCAACATTCGTTTGGTGTTAAATGGGTACTAGCGCCACTATCAATATAGTACTCGTCTTTCTTAAAATCGGCACTTAAAAACACAGCACTGAATGCATGAGACTGTTTCCGTATACCAGTTTTATTTTTAACTGAATTCTTTTCGTAATTCGGGCATTGATTTCTATAATGACCCGATTCTTTGCATCTGAAACAATTGACTTTGACATTTCTGACTTTTGTTGTCATTTCGCCGCCATCCTGTTTACCACAGACAAATTTCGTTTTGTTTTTCTTGTTATGTTGGTAACTTGACGTACTCGCGAATGCATTCTCAGTCTCGTTCCCATTCCCTGTCAAATTTGAATTTTTCTCTTCCATGTCTAAAAGCTTTGTTTTGATGGCGTCTGTCGTGATGGAAATGCCGGAATGCTCTATTGCCATAATCATCGGGGAATATTTCTCAGGCAAACCTGCTAATAATAGCGAGCCGATCCACTCATCACTAATGGCAAAACCTGTGCCACTTAATTTCTGACCATTTTCTACCATTTTTGTTACGTATTCTGTCATCGAATTTGAATTTTCGAGCCTTATGGAAATTAAATTTCGTAACAACGTAATTCTTCTGGCGAAACCAGAGTCGTCAAATAAGCTTTTGAGTTTTGTCCACAATTCAAACGTAGTTTTGACACCTTTTACATGGACATACAAGGAAGGGTCGATAGTCAAAATCAATTTCGCACGGGCTTTTTCGTCATCTGCAACTTCTGTACCCGTAGCTTCTGGCTTACGCGTAACAAACTTCTGCGTGCCTTCTAGGATAAGAAAATTCTCTGCTGCGAAAACCCACTCACAATAATTTTCTCGGCCACGTAACTTGGGCACATTCGCCACATAGTTTGGTGACGACATCTCCGGAGATTAGTCACAGATCACTTCACAATATAAATAAATAACACAATACACTGTAAACTGCAATCTAATACTTGACTAAACCCCCCGTATTGATCAATAAAATATACCCATAACCTATTGTTAATCAAATACGTGTAAATGCTCCGAAGATGATTTATTGAGTTACAACAAGAATACAATGTCATGAACATCATGTCATATTTAAAATTATATTTAGAACATTGCATTCCTTATTCAAACATACACTGTAGATGGCGCTGCTGGATATTAAAAAACAACAATTACGGTCCAATGAACCGAAAAAAAAAATTACCATATTTTATTACAACTTGAAAACCGAAAAAAAAAACATTTTTAATCAGGCAAAAACAACATTAGCCATGTTAATCTATAGATTGTCTGTGCATAACGTCAATCGAATTGAACGCAAAATTTTCTGACATTTATGTATGAGGCATAATAAAGTTCATCATGTCAGTGATTGACTCGACATAAAGTTGAGTTAGGTTCTATGACAACGTTTTCGGTGGCTAAAGTAAAAAAAAAACATTTTCAATCGAAAATACGTAGTCATAATACACTTTTAATACCCAAAATTTATAAACATTGGTTTCTCATGTTAAATACTACAGGAAACAACCATTTTTTGTGCCAAATTCGATATGAGTCTAGCAGCCTATTGGTTTTATTATATTTGATGAGGCGAAGTTTGAGGCCCTGCGTTAGCCCGGTAAGAACATTGACAGTTTCACTCGTGCCGGGGCAACTATGGAAACGCGTTCTATATTGACACCAACAATGTTCACAACTCAAGGGTTTCGAGTTAGTTTATCCAACATATTGCACTTTGCTTGTTTGTTCAGATATTCGACAAATACTGCTGTCTACGAACTTTGGGACCCTGAGATCGAATCCCAGTAAATCTGGAACATTAAACACATTTTAAATCATAACAATTTCATACCTACAACGATTTTGAAAAATCCTTTTGTTCACTAGGGTTTATACAACTGCAAAGTTATGCTTACGAAGTTGAAGATCCTTAGTTCTAAACCCAGTCAGGAAATTTGAAACACTTTACTTGTTTATTCAGATATTAACCATAACGGGGTGTGGGATGCGACCGCAACCACAATTATGAGGTTAGTCACGCAACCACATGAAGTATCATTCAATACCCTTCACAATTACCTACACGGGCCATATTTTTCAAAGTTGTCCACTTGTCCAGTCACCGGCATAAAAATGTGATGATTTCTGTACCTTGTCGCTTTTAATCGTTTGACAATTTCGTATGACATTTCAAAGAAGACGTTAATATGAAAAGGTACAAAAATCATCACTTCTTTTTGCCAGTGACTGTCCATCCCACTTTTTTTTGGATTAGGAAATTTTTATGTGGTTTCTACTTAAAATCGCGAGCTCTTTCAATCCTAATAGGAGAAAACAGTGTCCCAAGGTTTTTTTCCTATTCCGTTACCATTTTTTCATACATTTTGTATGGCGGTAAATGAATGGAAGATTTAAAAAATGTATGGAAATCTGAAAAAAAAAGGGAAAGTCAAAAATTGCAATGTTTCCATGAAGAGCTCTCGGTATTCTTTTAAATAAGACGGCCTTAAAACTTATTTTTTATCATACAGAAACGTCTGCGATCGATACTACATATTTTCTAAAAATATATTTTACTTCCTAAAAAAATTTCCAGCTTGCACAGCACGCCCGAATACTTCTTTAGCTATGTGGCTCACCATTACAGAGGGGCCCATATCTATTCTTCAAATGCAGATCTTATTCATCATAAATTCCAACGTAAATTCTCTTAAAAATATCCTTATTATACTAATATTTTTTTTCAAATATAAATGGGCTTACTCTTGGCCACAGACTGGCCGAAGGCAAAGACGTGGCCTACGATGGAGTGAGCTCGCCCAGAAGATGCCTTCACTCTTGATTTGAAGGTTGCCGGGTTATATGAGCTCGGAAATACACGGTGTAAGATGAGGAGACCGAGTAATTTTAACAGCGTATTCCTCATCATATTAGAAGAGTAAAATGTCATATAACCTTTTCTGGATTTCGCTTACTTTCAGAGTTATAAGCATTTAAAAAAATAACAATTATTATTTCTCAGAATAAAACGCTGTTTTGATGGCGATGAGAACGTTATCGGACATAATCTAACTATCCTCGTTGATAGATGTCAAGAAATAACTAGTAACTCATTGCGTCATTGCAAAAAAATATTAAAAAGAAATATGTATATTTTAAGTGCCAGTTTTACATAGGTATAACATTTTTAATTTAACAGTCTTCCGTGATCATGATGCATGCAACTGCGTCGAAATATCGGGACCTCAATAAAAATCAAACAGGTAATCACGGTTTATATCCCGGTCAATATAAGTCTTATGAAACTAACCGTGAATCATTTAAAACTCTTACATACATACATACAATCACGCCTGTATCCCATAAAGGGGTAGGCAGAACACATGAAACTACTAAAGCTTCAGTGCCACTCTTGGCAAATAAGGGGTTGAAAGAAAACGAAAACTGTGACATTTAGAACTCTTCACGTATAAAAAGGGCTCTTCATGCATGGAAGGCCACATAGTTCCTATCCATTAGGCCCCCACGGACGTCATGTCGCGCTGCATACATTCGCCATTTCTTGACGCGCCCTTCGGATTTCGAAGATTTGGTCAGTGCGTGATGGCCATTCGTCTGTATGTTCGAAAGTTTTTTGCATGGTGTTTAACTGTTTACCTTAAAAAGACGAAGTGTGGCGATGTCATCATTAATAGCATACCTCGGACACTGGCGATCAAATATATGAAAGAGGCGCATTCCTAGCACACAGTCTAAGCTCGTGTAGGTGAACGCGTACTATGCGTGTATGAGTGAAATATCCAAAATACAAAAAAAATTACAAAAATTCTTTATGAAAAGGTATATAGTATTTTTGATTTTATGAAGTTTTTTTTTATTATAAATGGGCTTACTCTCGACCACAGACTAGCCAAAGGCAAATACGTGGCCTACGATGGAGTGAACTCGCCCAGAAGATGCCTATTCACCCGTGATTTCAAATGTTAAAAAAGACAAAATAAAACAGTGCATTGCCCTTCGGGTTGACACAGCCAATTATGATTTTATATAAACAAACACTCAAGAATGTAACCCACTCGCGTTCAAAATTAATATGTCATCAAATTGAAGTGTTTATGCTACCAAATTGAATTCACCCTTGGTATGATAGGATTGATAGGTCTAAGTTTATCTACGATAATAGGTGCTTAAAAAAAATTAAAATTTAAACTGTTTATTTCTATAAATAATTACAAATAACATGTTTTTTCTTAACTACTAATCTTTACTAATAAAGATTTTTTGAGTTAAGGAGTCCTATCTTTTATGGCTAAGTAATTATACTAATGATTGCATGCATTTTTACATATTTATTTGAGGGTTAATTATTCAATTAATTGGCGTTGTTATACTGCCTTATCTTAAACAAATATTTCTTTACAATATTTCTTACCTGCTTATTCGTTCGCTTACTTCACTGAGTGTCGCAAAGGGATTGCCTGCGACACCAGAGAACAATTATCTTGTTATAATTATATTGACCGGGATATAGACCGTGATTACCTTTTTAATTTTGTCGAGCTCCCGATATTTCGACGCAGTTGCATGCATCATGATCACGGAAAACTGACGAAGGCTGGTGGATGTTAAAGTTGCGTAGACAGCGCGCGATCTACCCTCCTTCGAAAAAATCTCTCTGGAAATGAATAACCGTGAATCATTCAAAACTCCAATTATCTTGTATTTGTTCCGTAAAAAAAAGATTCGAACAAATGTGCAACTGACACAATACAATCTCAGCATCCCACTCAAAAATATGTCCCATCGCGTAACATCTTAATCCGGTCTTCGTATATATGAGCAGATTCTTTTGATATCTATTTTTGCACCTGACTACACCTGTAATAATATCTTGCACAACATCTTAAATAAATATAACATCTTAATCATATTCAGATCATGATAGCTTCCTCACTTCCTACTATGTCTGACATTTTTGCGCTATATCTACTTCGATCTACAAATAATCGTGTTAGATACTTAGATATTTTCGCGGTTTTTATTTAAACATTAGACTCAGGGCAAGCTCATCAATATCGCTGCTAACTTATCTTAGTCTGATGTATCCATTTTAAAAATAAACAAACAGTTAAAGCAGTACTTATGTTTATATTGTCCCTCAACCCTTACGTCATCGCGTATTATTTCAAGCCTATTGCTTTCTGCGCTTCGGTGGGTAAATATTCATAATGGCCATTCTTTTATAGATGTATGCAATGCAATTAAACGAATTTAGGATGGGTGCAGAATAATCTACTCATAGAGTTCCTGCCGGAGACTGTAAGGTTGCCAGAGCTCAATGGGCACAGTATAATAAAGAGTACTATTCGAGAACGCGACCAGTCGACCTGTCACTGTCATATCTCACTCATACAAGCATGGTACGCGTTCACCTACACGAGCTTAGACTGTGTGCTAGGAATGCGCCTCTTTCATATATTTGATCGCCAGTGTCCAAGGTGTGCCAATAGTCAAGCAATAGTAATCTCTGCTAAATATACGCCAAATCATGAGATTCCTAGACATTTCATGAAACTTTAGGTTCCTTTTAAGTCAAAACTAGTCCCTCTACGGGGCCTATTTTTCTTCTGGTCCTATTTTTTTCATACAGTTTTCCCTCTTCGGGCATCTGACGCCCCTATTTTTGATGCAAAATTGATAGTTACGTCCAAGATTTTAGGTCGAATTTACAGTGAAAATATAGCACCTAAATTCAATAGTTTTCATGTTATCTCAAATAGATCGCAATCTCTTAAAAAAATCAAAACCACAGGTGTTTCACAAAAGGCATCATTAAACCTCCACAATTTTATCAAAAAAAAAAACACCAAACAAGAGAATTAATAACGCAGCCTCACAAATCAATAAACAAAATCACAGAAGGAAATCCAAGCTCCTATGCATTTCCTTACCCTCCGAAATCATCCCTCTCCCCTCTCTTTCTCACGCGTAGGGTAGACAAAGACAGAGGGTAGGCACCACGCATGCGCGATCCGTCCCCTCATGAGGTGACAGCATCAGAAAGTCGCAGAAGACCTCACTCCTCACAGGGCCGCCGGCGGCGGTGGTCCTACCTCTTTCATACTCTCCGACCACAGAGTTTCCAAAGTGGAAGCAGGGTGTGAAAGAGAGGAGTTTGTCGCGAGACCGAGAGATGGCGCTCAGGTGAGTCCACGTGGTTTTGTCACGTTTTTTTGTCGTGTGGTGTTATTTGGTTACACAATTTTTTTTGGTAATTTAGCTTATATTCGTGAGTTATCTTCGATTGAAGTGGCTTAATGATAATCAGTTGAAATCAAGAATAAGTTAAAAATCTATTAAATTTGTGTTAAAATATCCAAATTTCCATTTAAAAAAATGTGTAAGTGACTAATGTAACGTAAAAGCTTTAAATATCGTAACATTTACTTGATGGCTGAGGGCTGATTAATTGAATTTACAAGATATTTCCCTCTTTTAATATAAGAATAAGAAATTTATTTGCTAGAATACTTATAACTAAGGTACAGATGTTCGTGTAAGAAGACAAGTAAAAGTATTCAGTCATCGTCATGACGACATGCAAATGTTTCTTAAAACTAAGTATTAAATTTATTAATTATACAAAATATATTACTAATATTAAAAAATTACAAAATTAAAATCTACACATTCAACAACAATAATAATTAAAAAACTTCATTCCATTGTTATATAAATAAAAAAGTATGTCAACGACTAAATATAATTTATATTTAATAATAATAACTTAACAGAAATTCATTTTAGTTCCTCTTTTCACATTAAAATTGTCTTGTTTTACTCTAAAATTCAGTTTTGTTGTTGACACTTGTTCATTTAAGTAGTAGTTCATTGCGATTTTGCAATTATCTTTTCCAAAATTTTGTGGTTTTAAAGCAAATTTTATATTGGTTACTTACTTATAGACCCAGAGCCCAGGCCCGCCAGACCTTCCTCAAATTCTCAAGGATGAAACTTTGGGACAATGTAGAGTTCATATCGGCGGTTAATGTGTGCATATTTTCTAGTTCGGCCCATCGGCCAATTTTTTGCTATCAAGTGATGAAGGTGAAAAAAAAAAGTGCTTACTTTCCTTAAATTCTCAAGGCTGATTTTTATATATGTGTTAGAGCACGTTGTTAGAAATTGGTTATCATCAATGCCAGACCGTTTCCGCCGGCCATAACTTTTACCAGACGCGACAAAGTTGGCAAAAAACGACTCTAACTTACCTCATTTTCTCAAGCCTGATTTTGATATATGATACGCAGGGACCTATAACTAGACCGTTTGTAAGCAGCCAGACCAATCGGATGGACCCAACCATCCGCCAGACCGACTTAAAGATTCGATATGAGCATTAGTAGAATTGAAATATTCCGGGTCTATAAAAGCTAAAAACTTGAATTTTCTACATTAAGCTACGTGTATATTGTATACTTGACGTAATAAGCGACTTTCAAAAATTTTACTTCTAAGGAAATAAAAAAATAAAAGTTTATATGTGGTGCAAGGTTAATTTTAAGCTATGAATTTTATTTACACTGCGTAAGTACATGTGTATTTTATTATAAATTTAAATAAGAAAAGTAAAAAATCGAAATAAGATGTCATATATTAAAGAAAAAATGACGAGCACCACCAGTGTCTTATTTCGATTTTTAATTTATATATAGTAGTGTGACTACATAAAAAACACAAATCAGAATATTTGTTAAAATAATTTGATTTGTTCCCATAGTTGCGTAAGAAAAGTAAATTAAACTTTTTTTTCGGTCGTCGAACAAGGTGGTTTAAAATTAGTTTTAAGATCGATCCTTTTTAATTTGTGGGCGAGGGACCTCACACTATGTATAAAGGCACTATGTGTATGTTGCATATAATGTCAAATCCCTCGCATACTACAAAAGTTATTTAAGCATTTATATAAGTTCAGTTAAAATGAGGTGGAAAGTATAAGTGTATATGTTGTGTACACACGTAAAGTATTCTAAACTTTTTATAACGGCATACATGTATTTGAAGAATGCCAAAAATGTATTCGTGTCTGAAAATTCAGCATCTCCGACATGGGTTATAACGGGGTTGATGATAAACCACCTTGTTCGACGACCGAAAAAAAAGTTTAATTTACTTTTCTTCTTTTATTTATAATAAAATACACATGTAGTTACGCAGTGTAAATAAAATTCATAGCTTAAAATTAGTCTTGCACCACATATAAACTTTCATTTTTTTATTTCCTTAGAAGTAAAATTTTTGAAAGTCGCTTATTACGTCAAGTATACAATATACACGTAGCTTAATGATGAAAATTCAAGTTTTTAGCTTTTATAGACCCAGAATATTTCAATTCTACTAATGCTCATATCGAAACTTTAAGTCGGTCTGGCGGATGGTTGGGTCCATCCGATTGGTCTGGCTGCTTACAAACGGTCTGGTTACAGGTCCCTGCGTATCATATACCAAAATCAGGCTTGAGAAAATGAGGTAAGTTAGAGTCGTTTTTTGCCAACTTTGTCGCGTCTGGTAAAAGTTATATTTATAATAAAATACACATGTACTTACGCAGTGTAAATAAAATTCATAGCTTAAAATTAATCTTGCACCACATATAAACTTTCATTTTTTTATTTCCTTAGAAGTAAAATTTTTGAAAGTCGCTTATTACGTCAAGTATACAATATACACGTAGCTTAATGTAGAAAATTCAAATTTTTAGCTTTTATAGAACCGGAATATTTCAATTCTACTAATGCTCATATCGAAACTTTAAGTCGGTCTGGCGGATGGTTGGGTCCATCCGATTGGTCTGGCTGCTTATAAACGGTCTAGTTATAGGTCCCTGCGTATCATATATCAAAATCAGGCTTGAGAAAATGAGGTAAGTTAGAGTCGTTTTTTGCCAACTTTGTCGCGTCTGGTAAAAGTTATGGCCGGCGGAAACGGTCTGGCATTGATGATAACCAATTTCTAACAACATGCTCTAACACATATATAAAAATCAGCCTTGAGAATTTAAGGAAAGTAAGCACTTTTTTTTTTCACCTTCATCACTTGATAGCAAAAAATTGGCCGATGGGCCGAACTAGTAAATATGCACACATTAAACGCCGATGTGAACTCTACATTGTCCCAAAGTTTCATCCTTGAGAATTTGAGGAAGGTCTGGCGGGCCTGGGCTCTTGATCTATTATCAGTGAACACAGTATTCATTTCTCACTTTCTTCATCAATCTTCTAAACAACCGGCAATTTTTTCAAATTATTAACTACCGTGTTATTTTCTCTTAAAAAAACCTTTTCAATCCTGATTTATATATACTCTCTAAACTTATGTTATTCTTTTGAGAGAAACTTTGCTTGTTTTCAAGAAAAATTTAATGTTACTATCAAGCTACAAATCTAACTCTTTCTCACAACCGCATCTTTTTCAATTTCCATTTTCCCCTTCACAGTTTACCTTTATGCAGTCCGAAAACCGTCCGATCGACCGGGGCCGTTGCCCCCTAATCTGTTTGCCAAGATTAGAATATCCGTACCCTGTACCCTGTCATTACTGTTCGTTAGGGCGCCTTTCTCCACATGTGTTTCATGCTGTGTAATTATATCAGGCTTCATTGATATTCATTTGTCAATAAGGTCTTTATTAATATCAGTATCATGAGAAATAACAATCTGAGAGAAACTGTACATTTCAACACTTGGTTGCTCCTTGGTTCCTTTACATTTATATGTGTTTCATGCTGGTTAATTATATCGGGCTCCATTGTCTTGAATTTGTCAATGAGGTATTTATTAATAGGTGTAAGGTAACGTTAACTGTAGGTTCAGTATCCTAATTTAATGCTTTGACAAAATACGTAGATGTTCTTTTTCATCCAAATGTGTTTCATGTGAGATGAACACAATTGATTTCAACATTTTCATCGCTAGAGGTACTTTGGGGCTCCTTTCTCCTTATGTGTTTCACAATTGATTTGAATTTGTCAATGATGTCTTTATAATTATCAATACATGCCAACTCGTATCAAAAATACAGTCTCGCAATGCAAATTGGTGTTTTTATCCGCACTAATTTACGTGTCGTTTTCTTCATTTGTGTCCAATAAACTTAAAACCTTCTAATCCATCAGCATCGTCAACTCCACAGGGTGGTCTTTCAATAAGGAGAGATTACTCTGTACTATCGACTCCAAAATCCACAGGGTGTCTACTCTCTTCATTAGTCTCTTTGAATATAGTTGTTTCTTTTTCGATGTCATGTCGAATTAAAACATAAATAGTTGCTAAACTTCCTATGATCATCCAAACTAGTTTTTTTTTAAACAAGTTTAAAAAGAAGCTATTCGTCTTCTGTAAAGTTTACTTACCTTTTTCAGTCAATTTATCTGTGTCGAATAAAAATCCTGAGCCTTTATCATTCCAACAAGATCCTTATTAGACTGCAGCTGCACTAACCTTTTCTAATCGAGAACGACGAAGTTTATTAAAATGTCCTCATTAGTGTCTTGCAATGTAATCTCTCTGCTTTGATGCAAATCACGGATCGACTTTTTTCTTCGTTAAACAAAAAAAAAATACAATTAGTATTCAAGCACAACAAAAAGTTCCCAAATTGGCATCTAATCTGCAAGATCCAAGATCGATTTAATTTGTTAAATTTACTTAACTTTTTCAGTTCGTTTGTCTTTGTCTATTAAATCCCTGAGCCTTCATCATCTCAACGGGGTCCTTATTGAATTGCACTATCGACTTCTGAACCACGGGGTTTATTTATTCAAATCTCTTCATTAATCTCAATTAGACTGTAGTTGTCTGTTACGATGCATATCATGATTTCCACCTACTCATTTACTCAAGCACGACAAGAAATTTTAAATTAGCATCTGATCTAATCTTCAAGATCCAAGAATTTGTTTTACTTAACTTTTTCATTTATCTTTCTCCAATAAGTCCTAGGGTTCTTATTCTTCTTATTAGACTGCACTATCGACTTGTAATCCAGAACCATGGGGTATATTCAAATCTCTTCATTAGCCTCTGAATGTAGTTATCTGTTTCGACGGATCCAAGTTTGTTTTGTTTAACTTTCAGAAATCTACAAAAAACGTTTTAAATTTAACATAATTTTAATAATCACTGCAATAAATTCCCAAATTTGACCCAAGATCAAATTTAAAAATACCTTTTTTTTAGTTCTAAACTGTTCGTGTTCTCTTTCAGTTCATTTATCTTTGTCCAATAAAAAGAGAATGATTGAGCCTTCGTCAATGTGATCATCCCAACGGGTTCCTTATTAAACTGCACTATCGACTTGTAATCCAGAACCGGGTTTATTCAAATCTCTTCATTACTCCCGGCGGGTGATCGATGTCTCGTAATTGCCAAATTGCTGGCTCCGGTGACTGTTGCCTCACCAATTACTGGGTGATTGAGTGAATTGTGCTCCATTTTTACGGGGTTGTGTTACTTGTGTTACGTTTCTTGCTGATATTGATAACTTTGTCAATTGCATTAGACAGAAGAGAAAATATTTCTTTGAGAATGTTTTCGTTTATTATACTATTCATGTTACTATTCTATTTTCTAGGGGTTCTTTGTTCATTTTAAAGGGGTTATTTGGACAAAATCATCTGAAGATAATAACACCGACTGTTGATTATCTGCTACCAAATTTTGGAACTTATCAATACTGAAATACGAGTACATAGGACAATGTTGACCAGTCAGTTTCAGTTTGTTTTGCTATCAGCAGACATTTGGTCTGAGTAAATACTAATCAAATCAAATCTGTAAGATATCTCTTTGAAGTCCAATATAAATTATTTTATTACTTTCTGACTCTCGTGGACAAACATTCAATCTAACGCCATGAGCGATAACTGCTCTCAAATCAACTTCTTAAGTGGTAGTAAAAAGCCGCCTAAAAGATCTAAAAGGGTCTATAGACTATCAGTTTCGTCAGATGATTTCCGCTTGTCAGTTATCCAAAAGGCGCTCCGATTTCGTCCGGCAAACTAAAGGGTCCCTTAAGATCTATCAGTTATCACCACATAAAACCTGACTAATGAATTTAACAAATCCACCCTCGACCAATAAAACTTGCATTAACGGTCCACTACACTCCCCCGCTAATAGAAAGCAGACGATCGGATTACCGGACGGGCCGGACAGCGTGACGACATCCGCCGGATGTGCAATATGGCGGAGGCTTTTATCTGTAATGGACAGATTGGAGATGTTTAATCTGAAGACATATCCTGGGTAAACATGTCACGTCTTGAAGGAAGAAATGTTAATTCGTTTGTGGAATGTTTTATCAAAAACGATGTCTCTGGTGTTGCTCCATAAATCTTTATTATGATGAGGAATAGACGGACAGTTCAACAGATTATACTGTTTAATCCAGGGGTTCCAAAGGTTCCAAAAGTTATTTAGAAGCTTCTTAAGTCTTATTTTCTGATGTTGTGTTTAGGGATACAACAGTATTTCATTGTCAGTAAAATATAAGGAGTGAGCAAATGAGCAATTGGCATTGTTATTAAGAAAAATAACCTGCAGATCTTGGTCATGGTAACTTTATTTTGATAGGATTATCCTCTCCTTGATTCCTAATTTCATATACGTACATGGGTAGCGTATTCTAAGAGCTTACTGGTTGCAAAATTTACATTATCTTTAACAATTTGTGATAATACTAATTCAGCGACCCGGCATTACCAAATTCTTCAGGACTATCTTCAAAATCAAATCCATCTTATCCTGCCACACCTTGTTCTCTATCCCTCTCACAGCCTCCATTCAGAGCGAGACGACGCCGCCGTAGGCGGCAGACTATCCGGCGCCAGAGTTTATCGATCCTCCCTCTGGTGGGGGTGACGCATGCGCTAAACTTGTTTGCGCAGATCTCTGCGGATTTATAGATTTCCTTGCGCCATTTACTAAGTACATAATCTTTGGGGCGGGGTAAATGGCTTGGCTTCTATGTGCTGTGTGTATGTAGCCAATGAGGGCGCGTCTTGGTCTTATGTATATTTACTTTATTGTATATAAGCATGTGGCTTCTAAGGTCCGTTGATCTTATTGATTGTTTTAGGGGTTTATTCAGTGAGAGATATATTCTTTAGAAAATATTGAATGCTTAACTTAGATTTTATTATCTTATGCTTAGATCTTGTCTTCTACGGATATTTTTTCTGTATTAGCTACCTTAAAATTTTCAGGTCCTGAAATTTCACTTCATTTTTCTCAGGTCGTTACATGTTCGTTTGATGTTTATTTCCTGGAATTAACTGAATTTATTAATTCATTCGAAGTTATCCTTTTATGTGATCTACCTTTATTTTGGCTTGATTTCTTTAATTATCTATAGCACCCACTTTCATCCCTTCTAGCTTTTTTTATTAATTGTCGTATCTACTCGTCTATGTTCACTGAATCACAAAATCTCATTTGGTTTGGGCATCTTTTCCGTCACTTCATCATTTTTCTGGAACCTTTATTGCTAATACTTTCGCAACCCCAAATTAATGTAGTAATTGTACCTGGTCTTTAAAGATACGTTTATTTAGTTCGTCTATTAGTTTCTTCACCAATGTCTTAAGAGTCTATCTCATCTTCAATGTCACACCCTTCATATAAGTAACTTGTAGTACTTGAACCTATCTATTATCTTGCAACCCTACACTAATTGTGTCTTATCTTTTTTTATTATTATTATCAATGGGCTTACTCTTGGCCACAGACTAGCCAAAGGCAAAGACGTAGCCTACGATGGAGTGAACTCGCCCAGAAGACACCTGTTCACCCTTGACTTTTTAAACATACGTTTATTTAGTTCGTCGTTTAGTTCCTTCACCACTTCCTTAATTATAGCCTTTCTGATCTTCAATATCTGTACACCCTTCATATAAGTAACTTGTATCTATTATCTCGCAACCCTACACTAATGTATCGTTGTCACTTTGACAGCCTTTGTCCTACGTCCCACCCTTCACTTGGTTAATGTTTCGTCTCACTGTGTTGTCTTATTATATTAGTTATTAGCGCTCTCGAGATTTTCTTTATTTTGTCAAGGGGCATGTTTGATGTGTCACCGTTAGTCGATAGTTTCACATGGACTTGTTTGACGTCCACTGGTTAGTAGTGTTCACATATCAAATTAACTTGTGAAAAACATCTAAGTTTAGATCCGATTTTGATAAAGTAAGAGTCATGTCTTCATTTCCATTTGGAATATCATGTACTTACACGTATCTCGACTTAGGTTGGTTGTAAATTTAGAAACTAGCTCAAGTTTTTCCCTAAAAAAAGTGAGTTTCAAAATATCTAATACTAAAATTAAGATATGATATGAATGTAAATTAAACGTGTGCAGTCCTTTATTGATGTTTTTTCCAGTAGGGAGTCGACAGACTGTACGATATAATCATAAAGTCCAATATTCAGTCGAAACTGTTGTTATACCCATGCCTGAGGAGCGATCCTGAAGCGTGGTCCCTCTCCCGTTGCTAGGCAACGGTTCGGCGCCGCGGCGTCGCCGTCGCTTCGTAACTAGGTCGCTGTTCTGCCGACAGAGAGACCGATTTGTAAACCTTATTCTAAAGGTGTGGGGGCAAATTCAGTGTGCTATACTTTTCGTATTACGATCGCTTCGTCCTGAAACGAGGTCTCGTTGTGGTGATTTAAAAATTTCCAAGCTTCGTATTTAATAAATTCACAGCCTTTTTTAACTTTGGGGAAATGCTTTAAACACATACTACGAGTATACCCGGTTCGGGGGATGACGGATTAACCAATGTAGGACTACCGTTTCAAACCATCAACGAATGCCTTCGGTGGACTGAGTCACAACGCTGGTGTTATCCCCAAGTTAAATCTTTAAAATCGAAGTTCCGCTTTCTACTGTTTCCTCCTTCAAAACTTAATCAATCGTAACCAATTTTAACTATAAAACTCCCGTGAGACTCATACATATTTAAAAATATTTTAAGCGGGTTACTCACGTATTAAGTCGATATAGCGTTCGACATGTTTCGGTTCAATTTCGAGAACCTTTCTCAAGAGTAGCGACCCCGCCTTTACATGTCGAGATTTTAAATCGTAACCAAATTTCAGAATCTGAGTAACAATGAAATTATCTGTGTAGGACCGTTTAGTTTATTAGCCTATTTTTAACAATTTTAAATACCACACAAATTTTTTTGCGCCATAATTTATAAGGCCATTTTTGTAAATTTTTGATGATTCTTTAAAAATAATAATATCAAATAATCAATACGGTCGGACATACCTCTAGATAAAAATAATAATAATCTGTGTTGAAAAAAATCAGTGCTCTATCTTCAAAAACCAGGGAGGAAATAGTCGAGAGCGTTTGTATGGAGAAATGACCCCTCCTGTATTGTCTTAAGACAAAATCAAGACTCCACTATGAGGCTCCACACTAAATCTGCTCCACTCACTTGATATCGCAACCCCTTGAAAGTTTGCATGCCAAATGCCTGCGTCTGACCGACCCCTTCGAGGAATTGCTCAATGGCCGTAAGGTTATATTCCGATCCCTTATCTAAAGGGCGAGTCGAGTTTTCTAGCTAGTACCTAGTCTGTTAATTTAATATTTCTTTTTTTTATGAATACTTTTGCTGATTAAATTGTATCTCGTTTTTTAATGCATGTTAATTATAAGATGTAATGTTTTGAAAAGAAGTGGCCCGCCGGGTTTCTTGCCGGTCCCATAGTGGATACCCCCTCCAAGTGAGGGGGGACTGAAATCTTCTCGAGGCTGAGGCGTAGGGTTAGAGCCGGCGTAGCTTTATTTGACGTTCATAAGCGCATTGTAATATGCCTACTTGGAAAATAAATATTTCATTTCATTTCATAGCCGTTATCTATTATCTAAAAAAAAAAGAAAATGAAAATAATATATTAATTTTTCAAGTAGGCATATTGCAATGCACATATGAACGTCAAATAAAGCTGAGCATTTCTTTATTTTTGCCATTTTTTTATTTTGATTTTTTTAGGGAATTTTAGGTCAATTGTACTCAGAATCACAAGTACTTTCAATCTCACTGGGAGACAAAAAGTGTCCCAGAATTTCCATACATTTTTGTTACTTTCCTCTTTTGTTACCCCACACAACACGTACGGAAAATGGTAACATAATAAGAAAGAATCGTATGGGACAATTTTTTAAAGTACTAGGATTGAAAAAGCTGTGATGCTGAGTAGAAATATCACATTTCATAAAAGTGGCAAAAAAAAGAAATGCTCAGCTACGCCGGCTCTAACCCTACGACTATTGAATTGAACCTTATTAGGCCGATAGTCCACTATCATATGTTTATCATAAAAATATGATCATAGGCAACATGCCATCCTTTTTCTTCACGTTGGAGAAAAAGGGAGACATACAGACCTATGATCATATTTCTATGATAAACATGTGATAGTGGACTATCGGCCTTACAGTAATAGAGGATTACAATAATATTACAATATTATATGATATATTCTGTAAAGCTAAGTTTAGACCAGCAAGTTATTTCTGCAAGTTTTGAGACGCAACTATAGGTAAGAGTGAGTGGCAAATATCTGCATCTCTTTCTTGCATATACTTCTGTCTCAAAACTTGCAGCAATAACTTGCACGTCTAAACTCAGCTTAAAACACTTCAAGTCAATATTTAAACAATAGATTTAAGGCTCATTTAAAAGTTTTAGAACGGCGAACTCGTATTAAAGAGGAAGACGGAATTTAGGGTTCTCCAAGGTCGACAACGCATAAGTGGCTCCCACGATGTTGCTTATTTCCATGGGCGGTTGACTCCATCCCATCAGACGGCTCGTCTGCTTGTTTGTTTGCTTGCCTCTTTTAGTGAATTATTATATCAGCCCTTTATCGCCCACTGCTGAGCATAGGCCTCTTTTAGTACGCTACTTGTCCTGGTACTGGGCTCCTGGGCTAGTCTCATCCAGTTGTGACCCGCAATTTTCCGGATGTCGTCGACCCAACGAGCCAACGGATGCCAGGCACTTCTTACATTTGAATTCTTACAGTGAATACCTCCTAAGTCAGCCCTTAAGACGATACAGGAGGGGTCAATTCTCCATACAAACGCTCTCGAATATTTCCTCCCTGGTTTTTGAAGATAGAGCAATGATGTTTTCAATACGGATTATTATTATTTTTATCTGTGTCGGACCGTTTTCATTTTTTTGATATTATTTTTAAAGACGCTAGAGCCTGTCAAAAATTTCCAAAAACGGCCTAATTGATTATGGCGCTAAAAAGGTGTGGTATTCAAAATTGGTAACAATTAGCCAAAAAAACTAAACGGTCCGACACAGATTATTTCATTGTTATACAGATTCTCAAATTTCGTTACGATTGAGTTTTGAAGGAGGAAACAGTCGAGAGCGGAACCTCGATTTAAAAAAAAATCGCAATATCTTTAACTGAGTTGTTCTGAATGGACAATTTTTTTTTCTAGTTTATAGCACTAGTATATTTAACTAAAATTCCCAAATTGAAACGGGGGGGCTTTCCGTTTTAGCATTTTCGCTCCTGTAGCGTCTAGCTTCAAAATATGCTGGTTCTGGTTACATGTTGGACTCATCAGCCCTCAGAAATATGAAGTGACTTGTTGCAATACATTATAACACTGTCGGTTTAACACAGGCGTTCTTTATTGGTTCTCGCTTTGATGCACCATGTTTTATGAGTTTTATGACATATGAGGAATTTTAAATGTTCTGTCTTAACTGTAGTTTGAATATAGGTGTTATATTTACTGGAAATACTTAATATTTACCCGTGTTCTGTGTAGTTTTAGAAATCTGGTGTCTGATCATTGGAGCTTTTATGAAAATTACTTTTGGTATTTCAAATGTAAAGGATCATATTTCATTTTTAAATAGACCACCATCAGTGCCCTCTTCCCTTCTCAAATCTATGAATTCAAAAAAGATAAAAAAATCCAGAATTTCAAGATTTAAACATTTTAAGCCTTTCACATTTTTTTTTATTATTGTAATTGGGCTTACTCTTGGCCACAGACTAGCCGAAGGCAAAGACGTGGCCGACGATGGAGTGAGCTCGCCCACAAGATGCCTGTTCACCCTTTGTTCTTGATAATACAAAAAGTAGTCCAACTTTCATGCACAATCTTTGAAAAACTCTAAGTATTTTTGCACGGAGTAGTAACACTTTATCTCGGAGCTCATATATCTATTTTGACTTTGTCCTTAGTTATTTTGTTATGATAATGGTACAGTGCAAACGTTGTTTGTACAAAGATTACTTTATTTCAGGTTAATAGGTGAGATATTATCTCTGTAGTTTGCATTTTGCATGCGTGAGATGTCAAAACAGTTGCCCACGAAGATTATAAAAAAAAAACATTTATTTCAGACCTTGAGCCCATAAAAAAATTAAATGTAAAATGAAATTAAATTACATGTAAAATTTAATTAAATTAGTGGTAAAATTAAACAAAATAAATGAAAACTTAATTAAAATGTCTACTGAATATTTACATTTATTTATTTAATAGTTCGATGCTGTATTATTTACTTGTGATACTGGTAATTGTAACACTAACCTATACACGGTGTAACATAACCTACTACTACTAACTACATGGTGAAACCGAATAATTTTAACCACACATTTCTGAGGCCAAAAGGAAAAAAATGTGTTAAGTATGTAATGAAATATTGCAAAAGAAAACAATGAAATAGCTAAAAACAAAAAAAAATGTTTTTTTTTGTGTTTTTTTACGTATTATACGAGTAGTAAAAAATGTTATTCATACAACTGGCACTTAAACTTAGTTTTTGCATTTTTTTTGTTAAACGTTTTTAACCCCCGACGCAAAAACGACGGGGTGTTATAAGTTTGACGCGTCTGTCTGTGTGTGTGTCTGTCTGTCTGTTTGTCTGTCTGTGGCATCGTAGCTCCCGAACAGATGAACCGATTTGGATTTAGTTTTTTTTTTTGTCTGAAAGCTGAGTTAGTCGGGAGTGTTCTTAGCCATGTTTCATGAAAGTCGGTTTCCTCTTATTACACCGTGTATGCAATCAACTTCGTTATTATTTGAAGAAACTTTTTTAAATAATTTTGAAATTATTTAAAATTGTAGCCCCATGTTCACCTGTCGATCCGCATTAAATACTGAAATTCTCTCCAGCCAACGCCTGAAGTCATTGACACCGGCTGTTGTCGAAATCAGCCGTTCATTCATGCCGCTAAATATAGCGGCCGACTTCTTGCTTACGAGTACGAGATGCCCCAGATCGGAGCTTAGATATGTGCTAAGAACTTTACAACGTATTGTATGTATAAAACTATGACTAACGTAATCATATCTTATCTTATCTTAAATCTGCGGGGGCCCTTACGGATACACTTCGACCCATCGGGATCTTTTGTGCAATTACCCCCTACGATCCTAAGATCCTTCAGCTATTCAGGAGCTTCTCGACTATCTCCACGTATCGGATGATGAGGCTCATGGGTAGCTCTCTGAAGTCCTTCGGTGCCAGGTAGCCTGCTCCAAAGTTCTTCATTCTTTGTCTGGCGAGGGCATGACATTCACGCATTAAATGTCTGACGGTCTCTTCCTCTTCGCCACACATGCGACAATCAGTGTTGTCGGCGTGTCCCATCTTGTCTAAAATTCCTTTGACCCCGTAATGGCCTGTGAACACCCCCGTACGTACGTATTCATATCACTAGCTTTTACTCGCTCTGCTCCATACAAACACCCCCCCCCCATTTTGGGGCAATACGGGATATATAATAGAAAGAGACAAACATTGCTTATGTCACTCTCCAGCCCTTCAACTATCTTCACTTAAAATCACGTCAATTCAAACAACAGGCTACTCGGAATATTATAAGGATATTCCAATTATCTTTTTTAGGGTTCCGTAGTCAACTAGGAACCCTTATAGTTTCGCCATGTCTGTCTGTCCGTCCGTCCGCGGATAATCTCAGTAACCGTTAGCACTAGAAAGTTAAAATTTTGTATTAATATGTATATCAATCACGCCAACAAAGTGCAAAAATAAAAAATGGAAAAAAATGTTTTATTAGGGTACCCCCCCTACATGCAAAGTGGGGGCTGATATTTTTTTTCATTCCAACCCCAACGTGTGATATATTGTTGGATAGGTATTAAAAAATGAATAAGGGTTTACTCAGACCGTTTTTTTGATAATATTAATATTTTCGTAAATAATCGCTCCTAAAGGAAAAAAAAGTGCGTCCCCCCCTCTAACTTTTGAACCATATGTTTAAAAAATATGAAAAAAAAATCACAAAAGTAGAACTTTATAAAGACTTTCTAGGAAAATTGTTTTGAACTTGATAGGTTTATTACTTTTTGAGAAAAATACGGAAAACTACGGAACCCTACACTGAGCGTGGCCCGCCACGCTCTTGGCCGGTTTTTTTTTTAGTACGAGTATAGAACTTTATAAAGACTTTCTAGGAAAATTGTTTTGAACTTGATAGGTTTATTACTTTTTGAGAAAAATACGGAAAACTACGGAACCCTACACTGAGCGTGGCCCGCCACGCTCTTGGCCGGTTTTTTTTTTAGTACGAGTATGAATAGGTAGTGATGATGCGGTAGAGCACGCTTACCTATAAGCTTCTCTTTATTTTTTATCAATCCATGTATTCCTTGTTGTAGATACTTATGTCACTTACGGTCTTTATATTTCACACTCTCTAAAAAGTCCAAAAACCAAGGTAGCTCTTTGCTACTTGTAATAATTGAATGTAGCTAGTCTAGTAGCTACCGCCCTCAGGTAAACTGATATTTTCAGATAGCACCCGTGCCAAAACGCAACTGAAACTTACAACATAAACTAAAAACAAACCCAGCCTATGATATCAATTCTTACCGTGGAAACATCAAATATATTCTCATTTACAAAAGGTCCTATAAGCATGTGTTTAATACTACACATATATCCTTATATCTTAACTACATATTCTCTTAACTTTAAAACAGCGTATAATTATGCTTAAGACGATACAGGAGGGGTCAATTCTCCATACAAACGCTCTCGACTATTTCCTTCCTGGTTTTTGAAGTTAGAGCACTGATTTTTTCAACACAGATTATTATTAGTTTTATCTGTGTCGGACCGTTTTGATTTTTTTGATATTCTTATTTTTAAAGACGCTGAGCCTATCAAATTTTTCCGAAAACGGCCTTATTGATTATGGCGCAAAAAAGTGTGGTATTAAAAATTGGTAACAATTAGCCAAAAAAACTAAACGGTCAGACACAGATAATTTCATTGTTATTCAGATTTTCAAATTTTGTTTATATGATTGATTAAGTTTTGAAGGAGGAAACAGTCGAAAGCGGAACCTCGTTTTTTAAAGTTTTTTCGCAATATCTTTTAACTGAGTTGTTCTGCGACAAAGATACTTATAACATAGAGAAATTATTTTGCATACGACTTGAAACTTTTTAGAATCTTTAAGAAAATAATTTGTCAAACCTGTCACTAAAAATTAACTCTTTTAACCTGATGGTAAGAGCGTTTTTTAAACGATTATCCACCATTTATACAAATACTTAAAAACGTAAACCTTTTACTGTACAACATAAGGTTACTATTCAACTGACAAAATAGTTTTACTATAAACAATTTTTTTAAAGTAAATTCAACCTTTTTCTCTAGCAATAATATCGATATTTACACGTTGTATATCGTTGTGTTTTCTTTCATAAAGTATTTTTTAAAGCTTTCAAAACAAATTAAACCTTGTTACCCTAATAATAAAGTCAATATTTGTAGGTGATATTTAATTATTTTGACACCGGCGCCTGCGCAGGTGCGGGTCTATTTATATAAAGAGTGACAGGCGTCCGTCAAATATTGTTAGCGATGATTGTCGGCGAGTGGATGGATTGTGTGAGGAGTTAATTGTGTATAGAGGTAGCAAAAAGTGCGTATGTAATTGTAAGTAAACATACTTATGTAGCGAAAATATTTACATACATAATTATGTAATGAATGTGCAATTCCCGTTAAGTTTGTACATTTGAATCACATCTCCGATTTTGATAAAAATTGGTAGGCTGATAGTGTCCATGGTGCTGAGCAAGATCCACTAGGTTTCTCAAAATGTCCTATGTAGTTTGTATGAAACCTTTTTTGTTACCAGATTTCTATACATTTTCGGTAACAAAAAAGGAAAGTTTCATACAATCAACCTAGGACATTTTCGGAAACCTAGTGGATCTTGCTCAGCATCATGGACACTCGGGAATTGCACGAATGGAACAGGTCTATGTTCTTTGAATTGAAATGGTCAAAGAAAATTAATGTAGAGTTTAAACTTATAAACCTAAAATTTTTTTTATCATTATCTTTTTATTCCGTGGTATTAAGAGGACTCCCTTTTGAATTCAGCCCTTTGGTTTGATATTTTATTCAATATAATTTCGAATTATGTTTTGTTGTCTAATATACCTCCATTACTATCCGCCATGTATGAAAATCAATTATTTATTTTAAGGTCTTGGCCCCTAGACCGTACCATACCATGACCGAGCTAGGAGCGTATCCGTCAAAAAAATATTCTTTGTATGAAAACGTATAAGACCTTGCCCAAATCTAGTAGTTTCGGGAAAAAATCGCTGTTTAAGACGTATGGAGTGTCAGACAGACACACACACTAATCCTGGTTCTGTTTTTCCATTTAAAGTACTTTCGGAACCCTAAATATTATTCAGATCGTAACTACTTCGCTCCCCTTACAATAAATCTTTGTACATTGTATGTTATGCGTAACGGTTATCGCTCCATACACTTACAGCTCATGTTTATTAGTTTTGATGAGTAAGCCTATCAAGGAATTGAGTGCAACGATGCAACGCACGCATAAATGCGTTTATAGCACTAAAGACGTAGGTATATAACTCCGACATAATGTACGTATCTACAGGGCTCGGATACCGGTTAAATTTTTCAAACCGTTATCACGTACTTGCGGACAAACCTTTAAATTTCGTTTTCGCTCGAAAAACCGCTATTTTTAAACCGGTTTTTAGAAGAACTCTTTCATAAAGGTTTCGTTCGATTAACCGGTTTAGAACAAAATAAACCGGTTTATTCCGCAGCATAATAGGTAATACTGTTCTAACCAAACAAAAAACTCGCTGCGTGAACTTAGGTATTTAGGTGCGTCTCGCCGCTCGTCGAATAAACCGGTTTATTTCGGTTAAAATAAAGTTCTCATAACGTTTGCGTTCTTTAAAAAGTTCGGAGTAAAATCGAAATAAACCGGTTTTAACCGGTAAATAATAAACCGGTTCCAAGCCTTGTGTATCTGTAGACAGATAATGTCTAAGGAAAAACCTGTTGCCGAACCAAAAGTAAGGGAAGAGTTGTAACTCAATACATCAGTAAATGCAAGTTATTTGTTGTGACATCTAGCGTCATTCACGCGTCCATTAGCGTAAATTATCAGTACTGCTACTTGTCAATAGATGTCGCGACTAACAAAAAGTTTAATGCTCAAAAAAGTTTAGCTAATATTACAATAGTATTAGCACAGTATAATAAAGAGTACTATCGTACAGTATGGCCACTCCCGCTCCCCGCTGAAAGTGCCGCCCACCCCCTCTCGATTCTACCTCACAGTTACCGCCTGTCAAAAACGCGAACAGTCAAGTGTCCATATTGCACTTATATAACTATAGAACGCGTTCACCTACACGAGCTAAGACTGTGTGCCAGGAATGCGCCTCTTTCAATATATTTGATCGCCAGTGTCCGAGGTGTGGTATTAGTCAGTAATCTGTTATCAATTCCTTCTGCTTGTCATATAAATTGTAAACTGTTTTAATATTACACTTTTGGCAGATGAGACACTGTTGACACCTAGTGTCGAGTAGTGATACTGATAATTTTCGTTAGTTGACGCGTGAATGACGCTAGATGTCACTTGCATTTACTATGTATGGAGTTACAACTCTTAATTCCCTTACTTATTCCTCTATGGAACCATCAAGAGTTGTATACGGTCGCCTATACGTAGAGAGTTACTGTCAAAGTAAAATCCGTAATCAAGTCACAGACTGCCATCTCTCGACACAGGCTGAAAACTTTTAATCCTCAATTTTGACAATTTGGCCCGTATTCTTAGCTTGGTATGTGTTAAAAATGTCAAATATCAATATTAGCGCCATCTAGCTGAGTATCAACCAAAGGTGTGGTGCCAATAGCGGTATCTAGGCAACCGTACATTTCTCTTGATGGTCCCGAGGTACAGTCGAGTTCATAAATATGTGTACATTTTTTCACCTTATGGCATAGAGTTATGATCCTTATGGTAAAGAAATGTACACATATTTATGAACTCGACTGTACGTTTTTTTATTAGATTTTATCTGTCTGTACGGAGTTAAATAAGTATGTCTTTGATACATAAAGACTTGTGCTAAATATCATAAAATGTAATGACCAAGGAATGGAAAAGGGTCCGCCCTTATTACTATTTTATTCTGCATCGTCTCATCCTCGCCCTAAAATTAGAAATACCGCTAAACAATAAACTGAATCATAATCTACATCTAAATTTAACAGAAACCATTTTCAAACAAAATTCATCTTTACAACACTGGGTTTAAAATCCCTTGCAGTTTCAGACGATTTTTCACCAAAGTGGTGATCATACTAAAGGCATCCTTCTTTATTTGAGATAGGGTGTAATGTTTCTGAACGCCCAATTTCATATGCAGTCCATTAAAATGCAATGTCTGAAATGCTGTTGGTAGAGAGAGGTATGATTGTGGCAACCAATGTTACTAGATCTTTAGGATTCAAGTGTTTCAGACTTTAGACTGATAATTTGCATATTTAAACATGTATATTTTTTCACTTCGTTTTCTTTCGATCTAGAGCAGTTTAATGTGGTCTACCAACCTCATATGGAAACACTTACTAGATGTATCTTCTTCTTGACCATATTCACGAGTAGTTCTTTAGTACAAAATACAATATCAGACATGAATATGATTGTGTATGCCACTTATCCTGGTCCTGGGCTAGTCTCATCCAAAGGTGCCCCGCAGTTTTCCGAATGGCGTCCACCCAACGAGCCAACGGATGCCAGGAGCTTCTTACCTATATCCGAAAGCCACCATTCTGTCAGCATTTTGTTCCACCTGCCATCACGAAAGTCCATACATCTAAAAAATGTTCTAGACAGTCTAGAACACATAGTCTATTTGACCGTTGGTGTAACTCAGACTCCCTTGCATTTCTTATTCGTTAAAACCTCGTGACTGAGGGTCGTACTTACTTACTACGATGGCTCAGCGGCCCGAAGTGGATCTTGGCCTCCGACACTAGATTCCGCCATTCGCTCCTATCCTGTGCGATCTGATGCCACTCGGTCACTTGAAGTTCACACAGGTCTTTCTGGACCTCATCGATCCATCGGTATCTGGGCCTTTCGACCGGCCGTTTTCCGGACTGAGGATCGTGACCACCATAAATCGCTGTACGTTGCCGTGCCCTCCACTCAGACCGATTTTTTGCCCTTCTAAAGGATCCATGGAGCCCAACGCGTGTGACCTTCTTGATAGTGCTGAACCATCGCGTGGGTATCCAGCTCTTCTACGATAACCCTCGATCGACGCCTTCTCAAGGCTGTCGGGATCTCGTCTGTCCAAAGGACCAAAAAACCCTTATAAGTATCTCCCGGCAGATATCAGAGAGGCGAGTATTGCCCTGCATTCGGAACCCCATCGGTCCTCCAAGGAAAGTTACGGCCGTTTTGCATAAAAACGGGCGGCTGCAGGAATTTTGACGACGCAATATGGAGTTCGTGCGCAGTTATGAGGGGTTTATTGTGCACTTTAAAATGATTAAATGAGAATTTGTTGTGGCAGTATTCTGGACTGCGAGGATCTCTATTTGTTGGGATACTTTTAACTCCCAACGCATGATGAAAAATTCATTATACGCGATATAATCCGTTTCCATATTCTATTGTATGTAAGTATTATGTAATATCAATTTAAGTATATCGTATATCGTTGCTTAGCACCCATAGTACAAGCTTTTCTTAGTTTGGGGCTAAGTTGATTTGTGTAAGTTGTCCCCAATTTTTTTTTTTTTTATATTTTTATCTCTAGCCAGAATTTGATGACCGGAAAATATTATTTGCTGCATATTGTTCGCCGTGGGCGTATGACTTAATAGTGTTGTCAAATGTGGTGTCTTATTTTGGTATGTGAAGTGGATTAAGTCACGGACAGATGAAGAATATAACAATGATATCACCAAGGCATTACGACATTTTTATCCACATAGTTGCAAATAACACCTAGGCTCTATGACCTTAAATGCCGTGAATAAAAAAACGATGAAGACCTGTCATTTAACTGGTATTGTGTGTAATGCGGACACCAAGTATGAACATTCGCTTAAAAACTTCCAGCATTATTCAGTTTTTTAAGTTTTCATGATGATGATGATGATTCAGTTTTTTAACCCCCGACGCAAAAACGCCGGGGTGTTATAAGTTTGACGTGTCTGTCTCTGTGTGTGTCTGTTTGTCTGTCTGTCTGTGTGTGTGTCTGTCTGTGGCATCGTAGCTCCCGAACGGATGAACCGATTTAGATTTAGTTTTTTTGTCTGAAAGCTAAGTTAATCGGGAGTGTTCTTAGCCATGTTTCATGAAAATCGGTCTACTACTATGTCGGCGTCGGGGGTTTTTTCAAACTTTTAATTTTGTGATTAGGTTATGCTTTGGAAGGTTTTACATTATGAATATTATGATACGATGCTTGCCTAATCTATGACCAGAGTATCTACCAATGAACGCCGAATTTTTAAATTGCACACATGAAAAAGAGAAACATGGCAAATAGCGAAATTCAATGTTCGCCTTAGGGGCATTTTCAGAAATGAGGACCCAAAATTAGTGACATTTGTTAACAAAAATTAACTTGATGTCAGTTTGGTTACGACAAATTAAGAATAAAATTTGTCTAAAAACCAACTTTAACCAGCTTATAGTTTACGTAATTAACACAAAAGCAATATTTTTATTGAAATTTCATGTTTAATTGTCGTCACAAAACTGACATCGAGTTCATTTTTGTTAACAACTTCCACTAATTTTGGGTCCCAATTTTTGAAAATGCCCTTAGACCTTCAGTAGGTAGATTAATACCTAATTACCTAATTATTAGATCAAAGAATAATTACTCGGTCGGTTTTTTTGTACCATCTTTAAATCATTAGTGTAACTACTATAATTGTTCTGAGATACAAAATTGCTTACCCACTGTCCCCATGTCCCCAATCCCTTAAAACTGCAACACGCGTACAACGCGCCCAATAATAACCTTAATTGTTCCCGCGCTTGCGCGTTGCGTAAGATGGCCGGCTGGCCTGCTTTCTGAGGTTTACAACTTGATATATGGGCCAGTATAACGGATGTTCCGTCTCGTTTCTCTGATGGAGTTAGAAAGAAGCGAAATACCCACAGCTTGTGTCCACTGCATCGTGATAAGTACAATAGTTATGTAAAAAACGCGCAAAAAACGCTTACGGTCATCGGGAGCATGTAGTTGTAGTACCCTCTTAAACTTGTACTTGAAATGGGCGTGGGTTTAGCCTGTTAGGGTTGAAGGTTGAAGGTCGATAGTCGATTTAGTAGGTCTAACTCAAGAGCAGCGCAACAATATTTCACCCATGACAAATCATCACTCATGAGTGAGACCATGACCATTCGTCCTCTTATAAATTTAAATCTAAATACAGTTTCAACTCTATATAACGGCACTGAAGGGACTGTGCATTTTATGGCGTTATAGAGAGTTGCCGTTAAGTGGAGAGAAGAAAAATCGGAACTAGAAAAAGAAAAGAATAGTGTTAGTATTAATATACGTTAGTCATGGTCAAAAACAGCCTACACATGGAAGCAATCCCAATTTGTAAACAAAAGAACCAATTGTTTAGAAAGTTCGGGTTGCTTGATGCCGACGTCGAGTTTATTGCCGGCTAGGATAACAAAGCGACAAAAGAACGTACACAGCTGCGCAGTTTTTACTAATTTTAGCAACTTAAAAGGTACTTTTTATTAGTTAATTGTTGCCGTTAATGCCGTTATTGAGAGTGGGTGTGATGCTATGTAGAGTGTATCATTGTATGGTAGACAAGCTAAACCAACCAAAGTCAATTGGTTTCGACGCTTTAGAGAGTGTGCCGTTAAATCGAGAGACGTTACATGGAGTTTACACTGTATATAAAAGAAGAAACTGACTGACTGACATATCAACGCACAGCCGAAACTGCTGGTCCTAGAGATTCCAAGTTTGGGACGTAAGTTCCTTAAAAGATGTAGAAACTAGAAAGGCACTAAGGAAGGAGTGGAATTCCTTGCCGGCGGCTATATTTCCGAGCTCATATAACCCGGCAACCTTCAAATCAAGAGTGAACAGGCATCTTCTGGGCGAGCTCACTCCATCGTAGGCCACGTCTTTGCCTTTGGCTAGTCTGTGGTCAAGAGTAAGCCCATTTATAATAAAAAAAAAAGGATTTTTCAAAATTCACCTCCTAAGAGGGTGAAATGGGGGTCCAAAGTTTGTATGGGAAAATAGATTACTACGCCGGCGAAGCCGCGGGAAAAGGCTAGTTGATTATAAACTAGAATGGTAATCTTTACCGACACTGTCGCGACAAGCCAATTTGGACGAGGCCTACAGACAGATTTTCATCAATAGATAGATACATACCTAAGAACGTTCAGCTTACTTTTTTCCTTGGTTTTCCGTGATTTTAGCGAAGAGGATCCTGCTACAGAACGATGTATAAAGATCATGTAGATTTACAATAGTTTGGACTGGAATTTAACGTCATATTATCAATTGTTGCAGATTGATTCAGACCCGGACCCAGCACCGCAAGCATCGCCGCGCGCGTGACGTAGTCTCCGCGAGCGGATCGAGCACGCGCTTCAAGACAACTGGAGGCGGCTGACTCACGCAGTAAGTCATCCTTCCATCCAGCAATCTGTCCATCCATCCTACAATTTATCCATCAATCCAGCAATCTATCCAATTGTCCATAAATCCAGTAATTTATCTAGCTAGCCATCGAACACGCGCTTAAAGACAACTGGAGAACGGTTGACTCACACAGTAAGTGGCCACCCATGTATCCAGCAATCCTGCAGTCTATCCATTCTTCCAGCAATGTGTCCATCAATCCCAGCTAAGCCATCCAGCTACTCGTAGTCATCGAGCACACGCTTCAAGACCACTGGAGGCGGCTGACTCACACAGTAAGTCATCCTTCCATCCAGCAATCTGTCCATCCATCCTACAATTTGTCCATCAATCCAGAAATCTGTCCAATTGTTCATCAATCCAGTAATCTATCCAGCTAGCCATCGAACACGCGCTTAAAGACAACTGGAGGCGGCTGACTCACACAGTAAGTCATCCTTCCATCCAGCAATCTGTCCATCCATCCTACAATTTGTCCATCAATCCAGCAATCTGTCCAATTGTCCATCAATCCAGTAATCTATTCAGCTAGCCATCGAACACGGGCTTAAAGACAACTGGAGAACGGTTGACTCACACAGTAAGTGGCCACCCATGTATCCAGCAATCCTGCAGTCTATCCATTCTTCCAGCAATGTGTCCATCAATCCAGCAAGCCATCCAGCTAGTCATTGAGCACGCGCTTCAAGACATCTGGTTTATTTATTTGTATTTATTTTTTACTTTTGTCAACAGAACGGGCAACCCCGTGAGCGTCTCCGCTCATACAGCCAACCGAGAAGACGACGTCCCAGCGCGCGCTCGCTCGACCTCGAGCCGACCAGTAGAGACACCAGCCCTGAACCGGACCCCGGACGCACTGCTACCATCAGCAGGTTTGTGATATTTCGAACCCAGGACCGCGGCCTAGCAGTCAAGGTCACCACGCGCTAGACCAGACCGGTCGTCGAATCGAAAGGTCGTCATTGTCGCCTTTTACACGCTTTGTTTGATGACGCAAAGAATCATCTAAAGATAGACCTTGGGTCAGACTGATCTAAGACCTCTGGCCGTCAAAGACAGTGGTATCCAAAATTGATTTCAATGCCACGGCCCAGCCTGATACAGTGCGCGGCAAACTTTTAGACCATTAGTGCGTTTTCACATTATCCGATCCGATATCGGATGTCGGAAGGATTTCAATGGAAAATATGGATAGGCGAAGTGGTGGGGGCAAGTTTGCGCATCGTACACATACAAGCAAAAAAACTACCTAATAAGACAAATCGCTTCTATGCAGTAAGGCCACACGGTCTACAAGTTTGCAGCGCACTGTACTATAGAATTTAATTCTTTTCGAATCTCGGATTAGCAGATTGAAGAACAGTTTGAATATGTTTCAACAATAGAAATGTAAACGGTAACTAAACCCTCTATCTATCTTTCCAGAGCCTACTCCTTAACCAAGATGGCGACCCTCTCACTGAAGATATCGCTGGAAGGCGGCAAGGTGGTCAAGACCATCCAGTTCGACCCCTCCACCACTATCTACGACGCCTGCCGCATCATCAGGGAGAAGATCCTTGAAGCTAGTTCTAGTGACCGTGAGTATTTCTTACTTCAGTGATTCAGTAGCCTCAGTAGCCAAAAAGGATCTCTATTTCACACAAGAGAACTTTGCCGGGTACAACTACTTTGCCGGATAGGTTTTTGGCTTTATTATTCCAGCGGTATTTGGAATGCCCTGACATCTTCCCGACTGCCAATAAAAGACCGCCGGAGTACTTTTTGGACTGTTAAAATCGAGAAATTTGGTATTTTTCAAGGCTCAATGATTCAAAACGGATCTAGGTCCCTCACAAATCACAAAGGAGCTCTTCTCTGAAAATTCTCGCCACTTGAACACTTCGAGGGTGGACAGGTTTGGCTTCGTCGCTCCAGCGGTATCTAGGACGTCTGGACTGACGTATTTGACCATAAATAGCCTTCTTCTTACGATGTCTTACAGTTGGATCCTTCTTGGTGTAATCTCTGGGACTGATGTATATGCAATAATTGTCATATCTATAAATCTCACCGTTTTTTGGAAACGAATAACTCATTTCGATTTCACTGGACTACCCCAGAATAACAATCCGTATTGTAAAACAGACGGAACATAACCATGATATGCCTTTCATTTGTCTCAAAATCAAAGTTTTCTTTCTTAATAACCTTGTCTCTCTCCCACAGCGAAAGAATACGGCCTCTTCCTCGCGTCAGAAGAAGACAACAAGAAGGGAATCTGGCTCGAAGCGTCTCGCAGTCTCGACTACTACATGCTGCGGAATGGAGACATCCTCGAATACTGCCGGAAGACCAGGAACCTTCGCGTCAGGATGTTGGATGGTGAGTCTCTCTCTAACTTATGGCTGTTGATGTAGTTAGAAGAGGACAAGAGAAGCTAGTAGCTGTTACTACATCCTGCGGAGTGGAGACATCATGCGCGGATCCAGGGGGGGGGTCATGGAGCCTAAGTTGGCCATACAAATAGACCACGTGACCCCCCCTGGGGCCCCGGGCCTTTACCACGTGACCCCCCCCTGGGCACGAAGCTGGATCCGCGCTTGGGAGACATCCTTGAATACTGCCGGAAGACCAGGAACCTTCGCGTCAGGATGTTGGACGGTACGTCTCTCTCTAGCTTATGGATGTTCCTGTAGTTGGAAGAGGACAAGAGAAGCTAAGCTAGCAGCTTTTACTACATGCTGCGGAGTGAAGACATCCTTGAATACTGCCGGAAGACCAGGAACCTTCGCGTCAGGATGTTGGATGGTGAGTCTCTCTCTAGCTTATGGCTGTTCCTGTAGTTGGAAGAGGACAAAAGAAGCTAGTAGCTGTTACTACATGCTGCGGAGTGGAGACATCCTCGAATACTGCCGGAAGACCAGGAACCTTCGCGTCCGGATGTTGGACGGTACGTCTCTCTCTAGCTTATGGCTGTTCTTGTAGTTGGAAGAGGACAAGAGAAGCTAGCATCTGTTACTACATGCTGCGGAGTGGAGACATCCTCGAATACTGCCGGAAGACCAGGAACCTTCGCGTCAGGATGTTGGACGGTACGTCTCTCTCTAGCTTATGGATGTTCCTGTAGTTGGAAGAGGACAAGAGAAGCTAGCAGCTGTTACTACATGCTGCGGAGTGGAGACATCCTCGAATACTGCCGGAAGACCAGGAACCTTCGCGTCCGGATGTTGGACGGTACGTCTCTCTCTAGCTTATGGCTGTTCTTGTAGTTGGAAGAGGACAAGAGAAGCTAGCATCTGTTACTACATGCTGCGGAGTGGAGACATCCTCGAATACTGCCGGAAGACCAGGAACCTTCGCGTCAGGATGTTGGACGGTACGTCTCTCTCTAGCTTATGGATGTTCCTGTAGTTGAAAGAGGACAAGAGAAGCTAGCAGCTGTTACTACATGCTGCGGAGTGGAGACATCCTCGAATACTGCCGGAAGACCAGGAACCTTCGCGTCAGGATGTTGGACGGTACGTCTCTCTCTAGCTTATGGATGTTCCTGTAGTTGGAAGAGGACAAGAGAAGCTAGCAGCTTTTACTACATGCTGCGGAGTGAAGACATCCTTGAATACTGCCGGAAGACCAGGAACCTTCGCGTCAGGATGTTGGATGGTGAGTCTCTCTCTAGATTATGGCTGTTCTTGTAGTTGGAAGAGGACAAGAGAAGCTAGCAGCTTTTACTACATGCAGCGGAGTGAAGACATCTTGGAATACTGCCGGAAGACCAGGAACCTTCGCGTCAGGATGTTGGACGGTACGTCTCTCTCTAGCTTAAGGCTGTTCTTGTAGTTAGAAGAGGACAAGAGAAGCTAGCAGCTGTTACTACATGCTGCGGAGTGGAGACATCCTCGAATACTGCCGGAAGACCAGGAACCTTCGCGTCAGGATGTTGGACGGTACGTCTCTCTCTAGCTTATGGCTGTTCTTGTAGTTGGAAGAGGACAAGAGAAGCTAGCAGCTGTTACTACATGCTGCGGAGTGGAGACATCCTCGAATACTGCCGGAAGACCAGGAACCTTCGCGTCAGGATGTTGGATGGTGAGTCTCTCTCTAGCTTATGGCTGTTCTTGTAGTTGGAAGAGGACAAGAGAAGCTAGCAGCTGTTACTACATGCTGCGGAGTGGAGACATCCTCGAATACTGCCGGAAGACCAGGAACCTTCGCGTCAGGATGTTGGACGGTACGTCTCTGTCTAGCTTATGGCTGTTCTTGTAGTTGGAAGAGGACAAGAGAAGCTAGCAGCTGTTACTAGATGCTGCGGAGTGGAGACATCCTGGAATACTGCCGGAAGACCAGGGACCTTCGCGTCAGGATGTTGGATGGTGAGTCCCTCTCTAGCTTATGGCTGTTCTTGTAGTTAGAAGAGGACAAGAGAAGCTAGCAGCTGTTACTACATGCAGCGGAGTGGAGACATCCTCGAATACTGCCGGAAGACCAGGAACCTTCGCGTCAGGATATTGGATGGTGAGTCTCTCTCTAGCTTATGGCTGTTCTTGTAGTTGGAAGAGGACAAAAGAAGCTAGCAGCTGTTACTACATGCAGCGGAGTGGAGACATCCTTGAATACTGCCGGAAGACCAGGAACCTTCGCGTCAGGATGTTGGATGGTGAGTCTCTCTCTAGCTTATGGCTGTTCTTGTAGTTAGAAGAGGACAAGAGAAGCTAGCAGCTGTTACTACATGCTGCGGAGTGGAGACATCCTGGAATACTGCCGGAAGACCAGGAACCTTCGCGTCCGGATGTTGGACGGTACGTCTCTGTCTAGCTTATGGCTGTTCTTGTAGTTGGAAAAGGACAAGAGAAGAGTGCACCTGTTACTACATGTTGCGGAGACATCCTAGAATACTGCCGGAAGACCAGGAACCTTCGCGTCAGGATGTTGGATGGTGAGTCTCTCTCTAGCTTATGGCTGTTCTTGTAGTTGGAAGAGGACAAGAGAAGCTAGCAGCTGTTACTACATGCAGCGGAGTGGAGACATCCTCGAATACTGCCGGAAGACCAGGAACCTTCGCGTCAGGATGTTGGATGGTGAGTCTCTCTCTAGATTATGGCTGTTCTTGTAGTTGGAAGAGGACAAGAGAAGCTAGCAGCTTTTACTACATGCAGCGGAGTGAAGACATCTTGGAATACTGCCGGAAGACCAGGAACCTTCGCGTCAGGATGTTGGACGGTACGTCTCTCTCTAGCTTAAGGCTGTTCTTGTAGTTAGAAGAGGACAAGAGAAGCTAGCAGCTGTTACTACATGCTGCGGAGTGGAGACATCCTCGAATACTGCCGGAAGACCAGGAACCTTCGCGTCAGGATGTTGGACGCTACGTCTCTCTCTAGCTTATGGCTGTTCTTGTAGTTGGAAGAGGACAAGAGAAGCTAGCAGCTGTTACTACATGCTGCGGAGTGGAGACATCCTCGAATACTGCCGGAAGACCAGGAACCTTCGCGTCAGGATGTTGGATGGTGAGTCTCTCTCTAGCTTATGGCTGTTCTTGTAGTTGGAAGAGGACAAGAGAAGCTAGCAGCTGTTACTACATGCTGCGGAGTGGAGACATCCTCGAATACTGCCGGAAGACCAGGAACCTTCGCGTCAGGATGTTGGACGGTACGTCTCTGTCTAGCTTATGGCTGTTCTTGTAGTTGGAAGAGGACAAGAGAAGCTAGCAGCTGTTACTAGATGCTGCGGAGTGGAGACATCCTGGAATACTGCCGGAAGACCAGGGACCTTCGCGTCAGGATGTTGGATGGTGAGTCCCTCTCTAGCTTATGGCTGTTCTTGTAGTTAGAAGAGGACAAGAGAAGCTAGCAGCTGTTACTACATGCAGCGGAGTGGAGACATCCTCGAATACTGCCGGAAGACCAGGAACCTTCGCGTCAGGATATTGGATGGTGAGTCTCTCTCTAGCTTATGGCTGTTCTTGTAGTTGGAAGAGGACAAAAGAAGCTAGCAGCTGTTACTACATGCAGCGGAGTGGAGACATCCTTAAATACTGCCGGAAGACCAGGAACCTTCGCGTCAGGATGTTGGATGGTGAGTCTCTCTCTAGCTTATGGCTGTTCTTGTAGTTAGAAGAGGACAAGAGAAGCTAGCAGCTGTTACTACATGCTGCGGAGTGGAGACATCCTGGAATACTGCCGGAAGACCAGGAACCTTCGCGTCCGGATGTTGGACGGTACGTCTCTGTCTAGCTTATGGCTGTTCTTGTAGTTGGAAAAGGACAAGAGAAGAGTGCACCTGTTACTACATGTTGCGGAGACATCCTAGAATACTGCCGGAAGACCAGGAACCTTCGCGTCAGGATGTTGGATGGTGAGTCTCTCTCTAGCTTATGGCTGTTCTTGTAGTTGGAAGAGGACAAGAGAAGCTAGCAGCTGTTACTACATGCAGCGGAGTGGAGACATCCTCGAATACTACCGGAAGACCAGGAACCTTCGCGTCCGGATGTTAGACGGTACGCAAATCTTGCAGATGTGACTCCGATAGAGTTCCTTCCAGTTTGGTCAAAATGCGTCCAAATCGCTCGGTCACGTACTATTTATGTCCCATTTATGCAGCCAAAAACCTAGCACAGCAAAAGGGAGCGTACAAGTTTCTAATTTTTTTTTTATGGGATAGGAGGCAAACGAGCAGACAGGTCGCCTGAAGGTAAGCGATCACCGCCGCCCATGGACACCCGAAACACCAGAGGTGTTGGAGGTGCGTTAGCAACGCGCATGTGACACTCCTTGAGTTGCAGGCGTTTATAGGTTACGGTGACCGCTTTCCATCAGGCGGACTATACTTTATTTGCCACGGACGTCACGACCTTTTCATGCATTGTCCGTTCTTATTTGTTGTTTGAGTTCATTTTGAATATTTTCCTATTTGTGTCCAGGTTCGGTGAAGACCCTGTTGGTGGACGACAGCCAGATCGTTGCCAACCTGATGGTGGTGATATGCACCAAGATCGGTATCACCAACTACGACGAATATGGACTGGTTAGTACCAACATACACATTATGACGACCGGTCTGCCTGCTTACCCAATGGTCCGGGGTTCGAATCCTGATAAAATAATTTATTAATAAAGTCGTAGGAGGTAGGGCATAGCGAATGATATTCCGCTTTGTGTGGTAGGGCACAGCACAGCGGATATCGTCTCGCTCGAATCTAGAGCAGAGCCCAACTGGGGAAGTACCTCCGCCTTACAGAAGACCGCAGCCAAATAGCACTAGACCCTACTCATAGTGTTGTGCTCCTGTCGGTGAGTAAGGCTGCCAGAGCTCAACGAGGGTGCGGTGTGCTGATGACGGGAGGACTTATGGAACTGACTTGTTCCGTCTATTGTCCTTTGAGTCGTCGGCAACCCGAACCCTCCTTAGAACTTGTACACTCCCCTTTGCTGTGTGCGCACAGCAAAGGGGAGTGTACAAGTTTCTAATGGGGTGGCAACGCGCATGCGACACTCTTTGAGTTGCAGGAGTCCATAGGTTACGGTGACCGCTTTCCATCAGGCGGACCGTACGCTTGTTTGCCACCGACGTAGTATAAAAATATATATAATTATATTATTGATAGCCTTTCATGTCCCACTGCTGGGCAAAGGCCTCCCCCCGCTTCTTCCCTCCCTGTGTTGAAAAGTACTTGGCCATTCTTCCAAGAAGGAGTCTAGCTCGTTCCGCCATCGCATACGTGGTCTGCCGGGTCCCCGTGTTGGCCTGGGCTGCCACTCTGTGGTAATCCTGACCCATAGCTCATTCGGCATTCGGTAGACATGATCGGCCCAGTCCCACTTCAGCTTAGCCGCTTTCCGAGCTACGTCGACTATTTTTGTTTTGGAGAGCAGCGTGGTGTTCCGGATACGATAATAAATAATAAATATTATAGGACATTCTTAGACAGATCGGTTTAAAGAAGAAACTTTATTGTCTAAGAAATTACAGAAATTTCACTTACAAGACAACTTAGACAGATTGACTAAGTTCCACGGTAAGTTTAATAAGGCTTGTGTTGTGGGTACTCAGACAACGATATACATAATATACAAATAGTTATATACGTAGAAAACATCGATGACTCAGGAACAAATATCTGTGCTCATCACACAAATAAATGCCCTTACCGGGATTCGAGCCCGGGACCGCGGCTTAGCAAGCCTGGGTCACTATCGACTACGCCAGACCGGTCACAATTCAATCAATTAACATTAAATGACAAAATTCTTGATGCCATGTCTCCTTCTAGGTCCGTGAAGAACTGAAAGAGGAACCTGACCCTTGCGAGAAGCCCAACTTTGGGACTCTGACCCTGAAGAGGAAACACCAAGACAAGGAGCGAGATGCTAAGATGGACCAGCTCAGGAAGAAACTCAGGACTGATGATGAAGGTACATAAATAGTATTTGGTTGCATAGTCGTATAAGTATTGTATGCAACGTTGTTTAACTGAGTCCAAAAAACCGGCCAGGAGCGTGCCATAACGGTCACCGAGATTATCCGCGGACGGACGAACGGACAGACAGACATGGCGAAACTATAAGGATTCCTAGTTGACTATGGAACCCTAAAAATACTCGATAGCATCTTTATTACCCCCTAATTTTAGTTTCCCACGCCACTCATTTTTGGACCTCTTAAACACCTGTTGCATAAAACGATCTAATATGTTCCCTCGATTTTTAGGTGTGTGTTTTGACAGTTGTAACGCTTTTAAAATATCAGTTTGCCTCCTCATTGAGAAGCACTTTGTGTTGTGGAATTCTATTTACTTTAAATGTCGGATTGCCATATTAATTTATTCATGCTTTCAAATGAGTATCTAGACTAGTATTATAAATGGGAAAGTGTGTGTGTGTTTGTTTGTCCGTCTTTCACGGCAAAACGGAGCTACGAATTGACGTGATTTTCTAAGTGGAGATAGCTGAAGGGATGGAGAGTGACATAGGCTACTTTTTGTCTCTTTAAAACCCCCACTTCCCTAAAATGGAAGGTGGAAGTTTGTATGTTACAATTTTCGAATTTAACGCGAGTGAGGCCGCGGGAAAAAAGTAGTACATAATAATGGGTACTCGTCACATGAGACCCTGTTAGGGCATTCTCCATCATTAACATTCTAGTTTAAGTTATTTGACTGTGTATATAACACATTTTTTTTCTCTCTCTCTAGCACACACATTCCTATTCTATGTTGCATTTTTTTTCTTCCTCTTTCTTTTCATGTTAAGATATATATTGTTGTTTTAATAATGTATCAAAAACTTAACTGTCTCCTATCTATTAAGCCAACCATAGTTTCTGATGTAGTAATTCGTGGATAATGTCGTTGGCTATACATTAAGTTCTTTTTTATTGTACTTATACATGTAATTATATATTGTATAGTTGTTTGTTATCCCTAAAATAAATAAAATAAAATAAATAAATAAAACATTAATTTTTATTAAGCAGAAACGTCTGCTAACGATCCTTTAATATAAAAATAAAACATGTTTTGTTTGACTGTCAACAATATCGCTGGTTGAAAATTCTCCATATTTAACATGTTTTCTTTGTCTGTGCAGTCAACTGGGTGGAGCCAGCCAAGACCCTCCGCGAACAAGGCATTGACGTCACAGAAACTCTGCTCCTGCGCCGCAAACTCTTCTTCTCAGACAGAAACGTGGATTCCAGAGACCCTGTACAGTTGAACCTGTTGTATGTACAAGCTAGAGACGCGATATTGGATGGGACACATCCTATTACACAGGATAAAGGTAAGAAGATAAAAATGCTAGAAAAATAGTTTTAAACACAATCTATTGCATAAGTAGTTCTCGAGATATTTAGCAATGTGATAGACAGACAGACGGACAGAGTCACACCATAAGGGTTTCTTTTGTACCTTTTTGGTACGGAACTCTAATAAGACGATCCACAAATCAAGTTCCATTTACTCTTAAAAACCACATGCGTCGTGCATCATAAGCGACACATCTACAAAAGTCTACAAAAGTAAATAAGTATAATTTTTTTTTATACTACGTCGGTGGCAAACAAGTATACGGCCCGCCTGATGCAAAGCGGTCACCGTAACCTATGGACGCCTGCAACTCAAACAGTGTCACATGCGCGTTGCCACCCCATTAGAAACTTGTACATTCCCTTTTGCATTTCCTTTTGTAAATAAGTATAATATTTTGAATGGAATAATTCAGTGTTTTTTTTCTTCACAGCTTGCGAGTTCGCGGGTATTCAGTGTCAGATCCAATTTGGTGACCATAAGGAAGACAAGCACACCACGGGATTCTTAGAGTGAGTGTCATTTTAATACTTTCGTTAAAAAATAAGAAAACAGAATTGACAAAAAATCTATTTTGTTAGAGTTAGGCAAAAATATTTTATTAAGTTAGTACCTAATGGCCCCGCCTCTGAAAGAGTTAATAGTAAAGTAAACGTAATATAATCATCTAAGTTTGACCAAAGACATATAACTCCGTATAGACAGTCTAAGAAAAAAACATACCTCAGTACCATACAGATAAAGGAACGGTGGCCTAGATGGCATTACACCTTTGGGGTACGCTCAGCTAGATGGCGCTAATATTAATATTTGACATTTTAACACATATCAAGCTAAGAATATGGGCCAAATTGTCAAAACTGAGGTTCAAAAGTTTTAAGCCTGTGTCAAGAGATGGCAGTTTATGCACTGTGATTACACATTTTACTTCGACAGTAACTCTCTATAATACTCGAACCTCTTTGGTTTGACGTTTAAAATAATATTTGCACCGGTGAGGCTGTCAAAATCGTTGCACACTTATCTTAGACTGATCTAGTAGAAAAATGCGACGAACAAAAAAATTATCCGAATCCGAATCCGAATAACAAATCAATAATAAATTTTATAGGACATTCTTAAACAGATTAAGTCCCACAGTAAGCTCAAGAAGGCTTGTGATGAGGGTACTCGGACAATGATATATACAATATAAATTATTAAATATATATTATAAATACATTTTACAATATAAATTATTAAATATAGGACATTCTTACACAGATTGTCTGAGCCCCACGGTAAGCTCAAGAAGGCTTGTGTTGTGGATACTCAGACGACGATATATATAATATAAAAATACTTATACAACGTGTTTCCGGTATCACTGAAAACCTCAGACACCCCAACTGATTTTTATTTTTTTAAACTTATCTTGAGTATTCATCTTTTAATCTGATGCTTACTTTTTTTTAATTTTCTGTACAGCTCTACTCGACTTTTAACTCTACACTCATTACTAACTACCATCATAAACCTTAAAACTTTTTATTTGTGTACGTTACTGCAACGACATAAGGTTTACCAATAGACAGCTATGATGTCATTGTAAAACACTTTAAAGCTTTGTCACAGTGAACTTCAAATTAGACAGGTAATCACAGTAAGCTAATTTGAACCCAACATTCAAAATGACAAGGTTGTAATTAGGTGCGAGTTCCATTTGTTATGACTTATGATAAACATTAAGATTAAACTGACAAACAACGTCAGACTCGTAGCGGAAAAAATAATCGTCCAAGTAACCAGCCATTACTAATACCCCTAAATACTGAAAAAGGTATACAACCTCTAACAATGCGATATACACAATGTTGTATTACGAATACAATAGAATGGGCACGAAAAAAATAACTAATAATACAATAATAAAAAAATACCCCCATATGAGCTATATCTAGCTCAATAGATTCTACTCTCGATTCTGAATAAACTGTTTTCAGGTTTTTAGTGTTAAGTGAAACACGGTGTATACATAGAAAACATCCATGACTCGGGAACAAATATCTGTGCTCATGACGATGTATTTTCTCTTTGTGCACAGTCTGAAAGAATTCCTCCCCGCGTCGTACGTAAAAGTGAAGGGGACTGAAAAGAAGGTGTTCAAAGAGCACAAACGCCACGCCGGCCTCTCCGAGTTGGACGCCAAGGTTCTCTACACTAAGAACGCCAGGGACCTGCCTACTTACGGCGTCGCGTTTTTCCTTGTCAAGGTACGTTTAATAGTATAGACATAATAATAAATAAATAAATATTAGGGACACCTTACATAGATCAACTTAGCCCCAAACCACAGTATAATTAAGAGTACTATCGTACAGTATGGCCACTCCCGCTCCCCGCTGAAAGTGCCGCCCACTCCCTCTCGGTTACCTCACAGTTACCGCCTCTCAAAAACGCGAACAGATGACCTGTCATATTTCGCTCATACAAGCATAGTACGCGTTCACCTACACGAGCTTAGACTGTGTGCTAGGGACGCGCCTCTTGCATATAATTGATCGCCAGTGTCCGAGGTGTGCCCAAACTAAGCAAAGCTTGTACTATGGGTGCTAAGCGACGATATACATACTTTAAATAGATAAATACATACTTATATACATAGAAAACATCCATGACTCAGGAACGAATATCTGTGCTCATCACACAATGCCCTTACCGGGATTCGAACCCAGGACCGTGGCTTAGCAGGCAGGGTCTCTACCGACTGAGTCAGACCGGCCGGTTAGTTAGTTTGTGAGCTTGTACAATATCGTGGCCTAAGAGCCTTTAAAATAACAAAGTGCCCCTTAAATAAGTGCAATGCCTACCAAGTATTATTATTTTGAAGAAAGAATAGAAAATTAAAATCCTCCATCATTTTACAGGAAAAAATGAAGGGCAAGAACAAACTAGTCCCCCGTCTCCTGGGTGTCACAAAGGACTCTGTGCTCCGTCTAGACGAGAAGACCAAGGAAATCCTCCAGACTTGGCCCTTAACTACCGTGCGGCGTTGGTGCGCCAGTCCTAACACCTTCACCCTGGACTTTGGTGACTACAGGTTAGTACCGTTACCTACCAGACAGCTACAATAGCTTAACATTGCACTGTGAAGTTGGTATAAGCAGGGCTCGGATACCGGTTAAATTGTCAAACCGTTACTTGCGGCAAAACCTTTCAATTTAGTTTTCGTTGAGAACCCTTTCATAAAGGTTACGTTCGATTAACCGGTTTAGAATGAAATAAACAGATTTATTCCGCGGCATGATAGATAATACTGTTCTAACCAAACAAAAAAGTTGCTGCGTGAACGTAGGCATTTACGCGGCGCCGGCGCGTCTCGCCGCTCGTCAAATAAACCGGTTTATTTCGGTTAAAATAAAGTTCTCGTAACGTTCGCGTTCTTTAGAAAGTTCCGAGTAAAATCGAAATAAACCGGTTTTAACTGATAAAAAAATAAACCGGTTCCAAGCCTTGGGTATAAGCTGGTCTCTATCTCCTGCATAATAACTCTACATAAAGACCAAGGGGATCAGGCTTTTCACTACTGTGCAGAGCCTGGTGCCCGAGAGCCAACACCTTCATTGTGTCTATTTTGAGTAAAAACTTGATCATAACTTTATTTTGCCCCAGATCATGATGTCCTAGTCAGTAAATAACCAAAGTATGTTTCAACGATCAGCCAATCTTGTAATCAGTATGTTTATTGCTTTCATAGGTAAATAAAATGGTAAATAGGTGATTTTGTGCATATTTATTATGTTTTTTACTTATCATGTTCCCATTTGTTCCCAGCGACCAATACTACTCCGTGCAAACCACCGAGGCCGAACAGATCTTGCAAGTGATCGCCGGCTACATAGACATCATCGTGCGCAAGCGCCGCGCGCGCGACCACCTCGGCATCGAGGGTGATGAAGGGTCTGCCATGTTGGAGGACTCTGTCTCGCCTTCCAAGTGAGTTACAGTGCTCTTTTTGTATGGTTTTCATTTTTGTTTGGTTTTGGTTGGTTTTCGTTTTCATTTTCACCAAACGTCGCTTTCCTAAAGAGATAAATGCAGGGCTATAACAACTTCTACTGAAATATCCGGAATCTAATCACCATATCTCAAAACTCACTAAAATGTTTATATCCTTACAAAGAAAAAAGTTTTCGTTTATCAGACCCATTTTCGGAAACTTTTCATCATTTTATAGTAGTGTAGGTCTTTACGGCTTTGTCTCCTGAAAACACTCACATAATTTACCAGGTGTTTCAGTTATGTCGCAACCAAATGCTGGAATGATATTCCTCCACCTGATTCCTCCACAATTCAAATTTCAAACATTAAAAAAAATACTTGGGTGACGCAAAACAGGTATTTGGTCGAATTTAGAACCTATTCCTCAGTAAACACATCTGTTATTCTATCTGTCCCTATGTATGTAGTCGCTTACTACGCAACAAATTTCGAGCCAGGGTGGGTCGCTAGTTCCGTATTAATATTAAGGGCGTTCCCTGCGCCAATGACCTTCGATTTGAATCCATTGATATTATGATAGTTTCAAAAGTCTATTTAATAAGATAAAAAAAAAATCTCGAATTTTTAGAAAAGTCAAAGGTGAATCGAAACATGTCGATTTCATGTATGTAACACCCTTCAGTAAAATCAAATTTCCATAAAATTGTTTTTTAGACCATGTTTAAAAAATTCATAAAAAAATAAGTATGATTTATTATTCAAAATATGACTCTTACAGAGATAAAAGATAGAAAAACCGATGGCCGTTAGTCTTATTATTCTATCTGTAGTGAAAAGTTAGGAGTTTCAACTTCAAACTTGTCAAAAATCGATGAAAACCGTGTGGTAACCCGTAACACAAGTAGCCATACAGTTTCATTGCCAAGAGTGCAGTGATCTGAGTATATCCTTTTCTTAAATATTATATTTGTTTGTCTACAGGGCTAACATCATCCAACATGATACTTTCAAGTCCGGCAAAGTGAACACAGAATCTGTGGCCAAGCCAGCAGTTATGAGACCGGGGGCTGAAGGTAATTAATAAAAAATATATGTTTATATATCAGTACAAAGACTACAAAGGGGTGCCTTAAGGTATTCTCTCGGACAATCGCTGGGCTAAAATATTGTTGATTTGTTAGGAAACAAAGGGGGTTTATATAAAATGGTCTGGTAAATTTTCCTTAAATATTTTACTTGTATCTTATTGGATAAATATTGTTTATAATGAACATTTTCAGAATTAGCGTAAGTTGTTAACAAAAATTCGGTTTTGTGACGATAATTAAGCATGAAATTTCTATAAAAATATGGTTTTTGAGTTATTTACACAAACTTTAAGCGATAATCTACATTCAGAATGTGAAAAAAGTAAATTTTTAGACAGATTTTATGCTTAATTGTCGTCACAAAACTGACAGCGAGATAATTTTTGTTAACAACTTACGCTAATTGGGGTGTTCCAAATTCTGAAAATGCCCTAATATCTTTTTGGACTTTGGAAACACAAAGTAAATACTTAAAAGGGCTTTCAAACCAATAATTTGTAAATAAGAAATTTTAGATGCAGTATTATGATATGAACATTAACAAATGTAGTCTACATGAACAAATGTTGGGACGAACATGTACTTTTTAAATCTTGTGATTAAATGATTTTAAATTTTGTTTTGATGTGTTCATTGCACAATAGTTTTAAATGCTAAAATACGCACATTTGATTTACAATTACCTTTTATTTTGCGTCCCCTAGGCGCGAAGGTGTTCGCAGTGGGCCACATGACGAGCGCACAGCAGACTACCATATCCGGACAAGTCATCACGGGGCACACGCCGCCAGCCGTGCGTTTTGCTTTATTTTATTATTATTTTTTAGTTATGGAGCAAAATATACAATACAATTAGAGATTAAACGAACTTACCTGTAAGTGAAGTTCTATCCTAATTATGCGAAGGTTTCGTCCGAAGATATTAGCATAATAGACACATGTAGTATCGCGTAGCGCATGCCATTTCACACTTTTTTGAGAATTTTATTTGATTTTTTTTTTTTTTTGAAGGTAGGTTACTTACCCGCTCCCAACTATCTACCCGTACTTCATTTCTTTGAGAGTAGCTACCAGCAGGTTCTTCATATTTTTACGATCAATGGGGTGTAATGCTATTTACACGATGCGGAGGGAGGGTTGCTAATATCTTCGGACGAAACCTTCGCATAATTAGGATAGAACTTCACTTACAGGTAAGTTCGTTTAATCTCTAATTATACTCGGTTTCGTCCTCTATATTAGCATAATAGACACATGTAGACTTTTAGAGACAATGATCGTAAAAGTATGAGTATAATGAAATGAGATACCTTAAGGTACTTTAAATCATCTTTTATTGATTTACTTTATATGTACGTTTTACACATTGATAGGTAGGTACATATAAATATGTAAATTTTTTACTCAACATGTATTCTAATTATTGATTAAACATGTTAATAGTTATACTTAGGTAAATACTTAACTTCTCATGATTGTTAAGCCAAAGCAATCATCATGATTCGGATCAATAACAGGGCGATTATAAAATCTAGCAAATGTTTCTGAGGTAGAACTCCAGCCCGCAGTTTTGCGTATTAAGTCTAAACTGACCCCGGACCTGTGCGCAGCAGAAGAGGCAGCATGCCGAGTGCTATGCGCAGTGAACGATGACGTATCAATTCCGCTTAAGGTTAAAACATTTTTAATCCATCTACTTAATGTTTGCGTGCCGACTTGCTTATGAGGTTTTTTAAAACTGATAAAAAGACATTCCGCCTGATTTCTAATATTTTTAGTCTTTTGTAAATAAGAGTTGATTGTTCTTGCCGGGCAAATCTCTGGTTTCTCATTAAAAAAGGGCAAGATCAGTACTGGTTGTGTAGAACCAATTCGCGACGTCTTAATGAGGTCTGGGATTTTAATTTTAATTTTATCGGAGCAATTTTCGATGTTACATATTTTAATATTAGCTAGTGTTTGTGCTCTATGTGATGTTACGAGAGCCAAAAGTGTTATTAATTTTTTAGATATCTGTTCGAGAGATAAATCTTCATTGGGATACCATTTTCCCAAATAATCTAAAACGACTGACGGATCCCAGGTTTCGGTGTATTTAGGAAGTGGAGGTCTAGAACGAAACACTCCTTTAAAAAATCTTTTCAAGTCATCATTATCGGAAAGTTTTTCATTAGCAATCAACGAAAGCGCGGATCTACAAGAATTCAATGTTCCGTATTGGGCACCTTTATTAAACATTATTGTTAAAAATCTTATGATTTCTGGAATTGATACATCATAAATGTTCAATTTATTTTCTATACAATAAATGAACCACTTTTTATAACACCCTTCATACTGTTTGTATGAGTTATTAGATAATGAATCCAACAGTATGTGTGTGGAAGATGGTGGGACACCTCTTCTTATCATCGCTTCGCGGATAATATTCCGGCCACCAGGGTAGTCTGTGAGCGCACCTGCCGTCGGCTGGAAGTGGCAGATAAAATTAGATTATTATTTGCTTCTAGTACCAAAAGTTTTGAAACCAGTAAACTTTTGAAAAGAGGGTACCACGGTTGTGTGGGCCATTGTGGTACCACCATTATGCCTCTGGCTTTATCATTAATAATCTTTCTTAACGATTTTAATATCATACTAAAAGGAGGAAAGGCATAGAAGTAATATTTGGACCAGGAGACTGTAAATGCATTTATTGCATACGCGTCGGGGTCTCTGTGCCATGATACATAAATCGAACATTTATTATTTATTCTACTAGCAAATAAATCAATATTAGGGCATCCAAATTCATTAACAATTCTTTGGAATGCGTAGTCAGCAAGTTCCCACTCGATATCCGGATGAGTGCGTCGCGACTCCTGATCCGCTATACAATTATCCGCAGAGCGAATGTATGAAGCATATACAAATAGTTCTCTCGTTTCGCAATATTGCCAAAGTTGCCTTGTGATTTCTGTCAAATGGGGGAACTGAATACCTCCCATTCTATTAATGTAGGAGATAGCGGTGGTATTATCGATGCGAAGAAGGATTTGTTTATTGTACAAGTTTCTTGTAAATATTTTGAGGCCGATAAATGCAGCCATAATTTCTAGTTGGTTTATATGGCTTTTGCGTTCCTCTGCATTCCAAGGACCACTGGCCTTCTGGTCTCCACACGCTACTCCCCACCCAGTAGTTGAGGCGTCAGAGAAAATTTCTAATGCGTAATAATCTGCTTTGATTTTACAGTTACAATTTTCTATTATATTTTTCCACCATTCAAAGTCTTTTTGCAAGTTGTTTGGGATAGTCATAAATCTATCGTAATTTTCTTCATCTTTTAAATTTAGAAATTTGCATCTTTCGAAAAGTTTCGTGTAAAGCCAGCCGTATTCGACGGCTGGACATGCAGATGTAAGGAGACCTACGAAACTTGCGAAATCTCTTATCTTGCATCGTTTAATTGAAGAGAATTTTTTAATTTCATTTTTTATTTTTAATGTTTTTTCTTTTGGTAGGGTAACTTCCAATTTATTTGAATTTATTACATATCCCAAAAACTTGCATGACTTGGAAGGGTTGAGATTACTCTTTTCTTTATTTATAATAAAGCCTAACGAGGTAAGTAGCTTTTTGGTATTTTCTATATTTTGAACACATTCATTATAATTTTTTCCGATAAGTAATAAATCATCGAGATATATGGTGGATATATAACCACATGACCTTAGCAACTTCACTACTGGTTTCATAACTTTTGTAAATACAAAAGGGGCGGTATTTAATCCGAACGGAAGGACATTAAATTCAAAAATATTATTTTCGAACTGAAATCTGAGGTATTTCCTGTCGGTTTCATGTATCTTAATCAGGAAATAAGCGTCCTTTAAATCTAATGTACTGAGATAACAGTCTTTGGAGATTAACTTTAAGGCAGTGCGCAAGTCCTCTAATTTGAAATGAGATGTATCTATGAATTGGTTTAATGATTTAAGATTTAAAATAAATCTCATTTTTCCATTCGGCTTGGGTATTAGAAAAATAGGCGACAAAAATTGATCGTCTCGCGCCTCACATTGTGAAATAGCTCCAATGGACAGTAAATCTAAAATAGATTCACGTATGTGTATTTTTTCTTGACTGGAGTAGTTTCTTGTACTTGGTGGTACTAATTGAGAAACTGGTTTGGAAAATGGAATTTTATAACCCTCGATATATGATAATACCAGAGGATCATTTGTAAGCATTTGCCATTGAGTATAAAATTTAGCTAGTCTACCTCCTGGTATTACCGTGGCTAACGATGTCTGTAGCTCGTCCTGTAGTGCTGCTGATGCTGCGATGGCCTCGAGGTGTGCCTGGGCCGATGACTCGTCGAGGTCGCAGGCTCCTTCGCTCGTGACGGTCCTGGCTGCCTGCGCGCTGGACCCGGCTTCCAGTTTAAATTTTTATTTGTACTGGGATTAGGCTTTTTAGCCTGAGGTTTAGGTGCCGGAATTTTTAGGTCTGCTCCAGATTTGGTAATGGCTTTAGCCGATTTTAAAGTGTCTGCCAAGTTTTCACTAAATAAAAACTTGTCGATTTTTGTATTTTGAAGCTGATCCTTCATTTCTTTCTTCATGGCATTTAATAAGAAATTTCGCCTTGTAATAGTGTCAGCATGTTGACAATCGCATAAGATTCTAGTTGAATCAATGAGAAGTTTCAACAAAGGTGTATTTTTCTCTTTGTTTTGCATAAGGATCGTTATAGCCTCGCTAAGGCAACTAATAGCAGAGGTAAGTTGCTTTTGTTTATTCTCAATAGCTTTGTCGCGTTTAATTACAACATCCGATACCGCGGCCTTGACTTCAGCGTTCATTTCAGGAGGATCTATTAATTTGCAGTTATCAGGTGTCAAATATCTCTCCTTGAATTCTTTGCGCAACTCTTTCGTCAATCCGTTTGTTGCGCAATGTTCTAATCTAATTGACAAGTCTTTTTGTATATCTTTTCCGTATTGCTTAACCGAATTGGGATCAGTACCCAGTATTTCCATCAAATCAGCATCTAATGTTTCTTCTGGTTCAGGTATCTGTTGTTCAGTATTCTCGATGGCGGGGGAGGCTTGAGACTCCAAAGGTGGGCTGGCAGGAGCAGCCGGAGCAGCAGGATTAGCTGTCGCGCCAGGAGCCGGCTGTGGCTGTGCTGTAGGCACGGTGACGGCAGGCTTCGATGTGATGAGCACAGGCTGAGAAACTTCATCGGATAACGAACCATCTGTTTGGTTCGGTTCCGGTAACGCACCATTGGCATCATCCTCAGGAATCGCCCATGCGTCTAAAAGGTCCGTGTCTGAAAAGGAGACACAGCCTTATGACCACCTTGTAGTATACAATAACTGTGTAAGTGGCAGTCGCAAGTTTATTTAACAAGAACTGCCCCCAAACTGTTATTCCACACTTTTTAGTGTACTACGGTCACTATACGTCATACGTAACAAACACGTATTCTAAAAAATGCAATGCATTTTTATTTACACTTTACGTAAATAGTCGGCAGAACAGTCCCAATGCATAGCAAGTACTGCCCGGTGCCGAGAACTGTATTGTTTACAATTACGTATTACATTCCTACACTATAGGTACCTACTTATAGTTTTAATTACGGTATTATATTCATTAACTATAAATAAAGTAATATAACCTACTTTGTTCAAGAAGAAACAGTCCCACCGTACTGTCCGCAGCTCAAACATAAGTAGTTAGGTACCATGTACGAAAACAGGATAAGTAAGTAGCAGAATTACCTATAGTGACTACTAAACGTTGGTATTAAGTTATTTTTATTTTGCAATTAGTCCGTTGCAAAATACAATTTGCTATTTAAAAGCAAATAAATTTACCGAACGATGTTTACATAGAACTTGTTACAATTAAACAAGGTTGTATATGGCATACCTGATTCATCCTGCGAGATCGATGAGTCACGATGTTTGTCCCGATCAGGTGCTCGTAATTTCTTCTCGAGTCGTTTTATCTTCTTTAAAAGATAGTCGTAACTATCCTTATCCTTTTCACGTTTCCGTTTAGGCATTGTAACAACTTTAATCACTGATTTATCACTTTAACACGGGAGCGCGATGTGAAACGGCGGGGCACTAAAAAGCGAATGAAGTACGGGTAGATAGTTGGGAGCGGGTAAGTAACCTACCTTCAAAAAAAAAAAAAAAAAAAAAAAAAAAAAAAAAAAAAAATCAAATAAAATTCTCAAAAAAGTGTGAAATGGCATGCGCTACGCGATACTACATGTGTCTATTATGCTAATATAGAGGACGAAACCGAGTATAATACTCTTTATAGAACTTATGGCGGTATATTACCGCACTTGTTGGGTAATGAGCTCATTATGCAACTATGTCAAAAAAAATCCCCTCACTAGCTCGGAAACACGTGTTTTACCCTTTAATGCCAGCGGATAAAAACGCAGTTTATACACTAGTGGGTAAAATAATTTGACCTTAAATATAGTCAAAATAACTGCTTTAAAATTGGTAAAAGTGAGTGAATCTAGTAATGAAGATGATTTAACATCTGTGGAACTACTGGAAGCAGTGATAAACGCATTTTTTGCGTTGTAAGGTAGTTTCCTCGCTATAGTGAGGGGAAAAGTGTTGTGTTACATTCGGGTGCAAATGTATTTTACTTCTGGTGTGTTAAAAAACTCGCAAGTTCAGGATTCTGTTCTCGTGAAATGTGAAACATGCGAGTGGTTACTCGCTTCGCTCGTGGTTCAACTATAGATTCCTTTCATTTGCTCGTTTTTCAATTCCACACTCGGCGTTAAAATACAACTTTGCCCCCTTGTATAACAAATAACTATTAAAGGCCATATGTACAGTCAAGTGCAAAAATGTTTTTCGCAAAAATCGTCTCATAAATATACGCTCTATTTTCGACATATTTTTGAGTAAGATGTGTACACCCATATTTTTGCACTTGACTGTACTCTAAAACGTTGTACGATATATGTGCGACTAAGTAATTCGCAGCTCGTATTTAAAACACTGTTTGTGTTACAATATTGCAATATATGCCAACAGATATGCTTTCAAAAGTTGTTTATTTTGCTCCAGATAATTTTGCTTGTTTGCATTATTTGTTTGCTTATGCTAATTGCTAATAAAATTGTTATTGATATTTTAATATCCTTATATTTTGAGCGCTGGTGGCCTAGTGGTAAGAGCGTGCGACTTTCGATTCGGAGGTCGCGGGTTCGAACCCCGGCTCGTACCAATGAGTTTTTCGGAACTTATGTGCGAAATGTCATTTGATATTTGCCAGTCGCTTTTTGGGTGAAGGAAAACATCGTGAGGAAACCAGACTAATTCCATTAAGGCCTAGTTACCCTTCGGTTGGAAGGTCAGATGGCAGTCGCTTTCGTAAAAGCAGTGCCTACGCCAAATCTTGGAATTAGTTGTCAGAGCGGACCCCAGGCTCCCATGAGCCGTGGCAAATGCCGGGATAACGCAAGAGGATGATTTTAATCTCCTTCCTCCTATAACCGATTCCTACCTATAATTATATGTCAATAAACATTGACTAACTCGGCCCTTTCTTTGTTCCACGCTAATCATTGGACGTTATAGTCTACGAGATAGGCTGTGTAGGTACATACTAACATTAATTATTTACTAACAACTTAGTTTCAAGTTTGAAGTTTCTTTATTTGGCCAAGTAACAAAACACGTTACATCTAGCAAGTCAATTACAGGTCATTGCTAAAACTACTCATGCAATGTCTTAAAATAGCTTATATAAAACAAAGATATAATTCATATAATATATCTTATATTTCCTTAAAACGACATTCGAAGATTATTTCAACTCATTCATCCCTTAATATCTCATAATATGTGCCGTTTTCAAGCAAAAGGCCCCACATTTTCGCTTAAACATAAGGATGATCTCGCAGATAATTCTCATAAAGCCACGAACAAAAATCGTCCTGGTGATAAGCGAAAATTTGGTAACTTTTATTCGAGAACGTCACATATTGAGATATCATATATCGTCACTACTTTGAAAAAAAATCTCGTATCTCACGCTGCTCCTCAAAGTTAAAACGCAGTAAGTCTATATGCATTCCATACATACTTACTACAATTTTCTTTTCATTGACAGACGAAGATACAAGTTTTTTTTAAAGTAGTGACGATATTGAATATTTTAGTTTTGTAGTTTACTAATTATTATTATCCTATCCACAGGCTTCGCAAGTCCAGCAAACTCGGGTTACTTCGATCATGAGCGAACCACAGAGGGCGCTACTGTCCACCATTACTACTGGACGAGAACTTATTAAGCATACAGAGGAGAGCCTTAGCAGGGTGCGTTTGCCGTCATTTGATTTTTAACAACATTTAAACATAGATAGATAGATAGAATACACTTTATTGGCACACCTCAGCAAAAGATTCAGTGGAGACAAAGCAAATGATTATAAATAGAGGCAGACAACAGGCGGTCTTATCGCTAAAGAGCAATCTCTACCAGACAACCTTTGGGTGCTTCGAAATAAAAAAAAACATAATTATTCTAATTTCCAACACACAAATTGAATAAACATACACATATAAGAGAATATAAATAGACTTACATAAACATGCTTGCATGCAAACATGTTTTCGAAATATTCTTTCTACTGTAAATAAGTGGTAGGAGAACTAAAAAATTGCATAGAATTTTATTGAAGTAAACTAATTACTTAAAATTTACAAAAGTCCAATATCTAAGTTGACAAAGATTTTGACAGTCCCGCCAGTGGAGGATTGACCCTTAAATGCATGGTGATGTATATTATATGCATCATGTATTTTTGATTCTATTGACTAAATCTTTGTCAAGGTCATGCATTTAAGGGTTAAGTTCAACTACGAAGGCCCGATAGGGCATCAAACTTACAAAAGGGCTTATAATTTAGAGTGTACCTTGTTTTGTCAGATGTATTGTCCACATTATGCTTAAAATTACAATGGTATTTCAAATACGAAGACCTGGGGGCCGATTTTTGAGTCTCACGGCGTTCGAATTAAGAAAATTGTCACTGGAAATAATAGGCAATTCACCGTTTTCAACCGGTATTTTAGTGACAGTGAGACTCAAAAATCGGCCCCCTGATAGATATATACTCTAGTTGTCGAGTCACGGCATTAAATTGCAAGCCTTTCGCATTTTTAGACAAATATAAAATGTATTCTCAAAATATTTTATATTCACCAGGCGACCCTGCCATCTCTCGGGCAAGACGCAGCCTCTGTCAAATGGAAGCAAGTGACCATGGATACTTCCAAGCAAGTTGTGACGTCACAGATCGCCGCTATGAACGCTGCCACTGCGCAAGTCGTCACACTCACCTCAGGTTTGCAACATAAGTCTAGGCAGCAAACGAGCTGGCGAGCCGCCTGATGGGAAGCAATCATCGCCGTCCATGGACATAAGCAGCATCAGGGGAGTCTCTTATGCGTTGCCGGCCTTAAGAACCCTAAATACCTGCTTCTCGAAGAACCCCATGTCATGTATATCAATCACGCCGACAAGGTGCAAATATAAAAAGTGAAAAAAATGTTTTATTAGCCCCCCAGTACACTTAAAGTGGCGTGGTTTTTTTTTTTTCATTTCAACCCTAACGTGTGATATATTGTTGGATAGGTATTTAAAAATGAATAGGGGTTTACTCAAAATATCTTTTTGATAATGGCTCATATTTTCGGAAGTAATCGCTCCTAAAGTAAAAAAAAAGTAATTTATAATATTAGTATGTATGTAAGATTATAATGTGTTCTTATTTCAGGTTCTACAGAAGAAGTTGACCATACGGCGGTTGGTGCAGCTATAACCACCATCACCAGCAACCTGCCCGAGATGACCAAAGGTAAGCATAACGTTCTAATTCGATTCTTTGGTTGACACCAAAGAGGATCGAGTATTATAGAGAGTTACTGTCGAAGTAAAATGTGTAATCACAGTGCATAGACTACCATCTCTCGACACAGCCTTAAAACTTTTGAATCTCAGTTTTGACAATTTGACCCATATTCTTAGCTTGATATGTTTTAAAATGTCAAATATTAATATTAGCGCCATCTAGCCGAGCGTCCCCCAAAGGTATATCGCCATCTAGGTCACCGTACCTTTTTCTGTATGGTTTTGAGGTACGTTTTCTTCTTAGACTTTATCTGTCCATACGGAGTTACATATTTGATTAGAAGGCACATGAGTCTAATTTGTTCTTTCCCACAGGTGTCCAAATGATCGCTGCTCTTATGGAGGATGACGACAACGGGGATCGTTTACTAGATGCCACCAGGAAGCTGTGCTCCGCTTTCAGTGACCTGCTGAAGGCTGCTGAGCCTGAGACCAAGGAGGTAATCTATCGCTACACTTACCTATATTTTAGAGAGCTTGACTTAAGAAAGATAAGGATTTTCTATTGTTTATAATTTCACCCGTGTGGTGACGGGTTAAGAATTTCACCACCCCCTTTCTTCCCGTGGGTGTCGTAGAAGGCGACTGTGGGATATGGGTTAAATTGTGGCGTAGGCGAGCGGCTGGCAACCTGTCACTGCAATGTCACAGTTTCGTTTTCTATCGCCCCTTATTTGCCAAGAGTGACACTGAAACTTGAGTAGTTTCCTGTGCTCTGCCTACCCCTTCATGGGGTACAGGCGTGATTGTATGTATGTATGTATGTTATAATTTCACTCATCCTCCTTGCGTTATCCCGGCATTTGCCACGGCTCATGGGAGCCTGGGGTCCGTTCTGACAACTAATTCCAAGATTTGGCGTAGACACTAGTTTTACGAAACGACTACCATCTGACCTTCCAACTCGAAGGGTAGCTAGACTTTATTGGAATTAGTCCGGTTTCCTCACGATGTTTTCCTTCACCGAAAAGCGACTGGTAAATATCAAATGACATTTCACACATAAGTTCCGAAAAACTCATTGGTACGAGCCGGGGTTCGAACCCGCGACCCGCGATATGTTTATAATTTCAGTATTGGGGATTTTTAAAAAGGATTTTATAATGATTTCATAACATCAAAAAATATATGATCAGTTTGTTTACACAAAGTACGAGTAGTAAATGCCATTTTTTTGAAGGAAGGTTACTAAGATTTCACGATGAACTTGAGGTTGCAAAGATTCATTAAGTATACCTATGTAAAATGCTGTCATATTGGCTTATGTAGCTACGAAAAACGTTACCTTACTTGGCACTTTTCCGTTAGTCTACCTACAACTAAGACATATGAGGGCATTTTAATTTGGGTCCCCCAATTAGCAAGAGTTGTTGAACTTTAACTTTAGTTAGAACTTAGAATCAGTATATAATAGTATCAATTGTAATTTCAATTCAATTTTAAATATTTTCTAAATATGTCCATGTGGCGTGTAAAAGTGCCCCTGTGGCCTATTTGATGAATAAATTATTTTGATTTTGAACAAAAATTAAGTCACTGTCAGTTTTGTGACGGCAATTAAGCATAAAATCTGTCTAAAAATTTACTTTTCTACATTCTGAATGTAGATTATCGCTTAAAGTTTATGTCATTAACAGAAAAACAGTATTTTTATTGAAATTTCATGCTTAATTATCGTTACAAAACTGACAGTGAGTTAATTTTTGTTAACAACTTTCGCTAATTGGGGGGTCCCAAATTCTGAAAATGCCCATAATGGTGATAATAAATTTTCCCTTAATTCCATAATAATTCTCGTATATTTTTTGTCATATTCAATGCACACTTCCAAATTCCAGCCTCGCCAGAGCCTCCTGAACGCCGCGTCCCGCGTCGGCGAGGCGTCCACCTCGGTCCTCCACACCATCGGGGACGAGGAAGACAAGGAGACACAGGTAAAGCCCTCTACTCTCTACCGCAAGCTCCACTACTGCTACGAGAACTTCTACAAGGCCTTCTTCAGAGACAACAAGGACTACGACACCGACTTCGACAAGTACAACGATGATGGCATCTATGAAGATATAGATACTGGCCATTGGAAACTCGATGTTATACAGGAGGAGAGTGATTCTGATTATTATAGGAGTCTCGATTATTGTAATGCTGTTTTTAAACCTGGGGATAAAGCTATTGTTGAAGAGAATACAGTTAACATTGAGGATATTTTGAATGATTGTGAAGGTTATTTAGAAGGTAATAAAGTTGATGCTGAAAATACTAATCTAAATGTAAATAAAGATGAAAAAGTTTTGAATGATGTTGATAAAGACGCTAAAGATACTAATCTAAATAATGATAGTCCGAAGCTATATCCTAAAACTGTTTCTGATAAAATATACAATTTCAAAAGAGATTTCTCTAATCACGACTATGTTAATATCAATTTTGAGAAACCGCGATCTAAAAATGATGTTTTACGTGAAAGGTTCTTTATGGCAGATAATGTTGAGAAGAATAAGATTAATGAGCAAATCAATAAGCAGAATGGTGGTAAAATTGAATGTCATAGTATCCGTAATGATGTTACTAAAGCTGGTCCTGATGTTAAAGTATCAGGGGCTTTAAATATGAAATTATTAAACAACTTGGATAAATATAATAGAGTATTAACTACAACAGAAACGTTTATGGAAAAAGCAGAAGCTAGCTTCACTAAAAACGAAATCAATCTCAAAAGAGACGATTTCGAAACGTTCGTTAAGAAAAGCGAAAAATATTACACAACGGAAATGCGTGATAGAAAAACTACAGTAGAATTAGACAGTGATAATAAAGGGAAAACTGAAATACGTATTTTCTATAATCCTACATTTAGGAACACAACTACAAATTTCTTAAAAGGATTCTGTCAGTATTGCAAAAGAAAATGTCCAAGAACTCAGCAGAAATGTTGTCCAAAATGTGTTTGTCTTGAGATTGAGTTAAAAGCTATTTGGAAGGAGAATTGGTTGAATATATTGTTGTTTTTGGCGTTGGTTGTCGCGTTTTTAGCGTTGTTGGTCCAGTGCTTTGTGTCTAAAGATGTTTGTGAGAAGGAAGATAAGTGTTTTGAGATGACGAGCAAGTAAAGACAGATGGAGTGAGAAAAGTATGAAAAGAGAAAGAGGGAAGATCTGAGTGATGTTCTGATGTTTGAGGTGCATGTTGCTTGGAATTGGTTTATTGAAAAAGAGTAACCTATTGATTTTTAAAAGATGATTTATCCAAAAAATTTGACGCATTTTCATTTGGGTGTGTTATTTCCAAAACGTTAAATTTACAAAGGTTAAGGAGGAGGAGGAGGAGGTTGTACAGGAGGTTGCAATTGTTAATTTTCTGACAAATAAGAAATATACCTATCATAAGTATCCAATACATGCCACAACTACATACCACTGTAATTGTGAGCATTTGTGGACAATATTTGCATAAGGGCCGCTTGCACCAACGAAAATGGAGGGTTAACCCACCGTTTTATATGGAATTTGACAGTTGACAGCCCACTAACCCTGAGTTAAGTGGTTGGAGCAAGTGGGCCCACCGCTAAATCTAACAAAAGTACTTAACTATTTGATCTTATATCATAGTACTTAAAATAATGACGTCGTTATTTCACAGTAGGAAATAATCTTAGTCGCCGAATCTCATGTGATGACATGACAATTTTGAATCACTGTTTTTAGCTGTATTTATGCTTTTATTCCATATTATTTTTCGATCAGCAAATCGAAACCCCTGAATATAAATGTGTTTTAGCAATATTCAAAGATGATGGCAGAAATCAATTAAAAAATATGTGACTGAAAAAAAATTATAACAATATCTATTGTGATATTAGATTTGAGATTTTTCTCGAAACATTATAATTGTCATATTTGATTTTAATTTACTGATTCGGGGTTTTACTTTGCCTGATTCAACTTTGCTGTCGTTTTCCTTTTACTTTCAAGTTTCGTCTTTCAATCCTATCAAGAAATAATTATTTAAAAGACAAAGTTTAAGGAAAAAGACTGCTATAATGACTTAGTTGTTAGGTTTTATTTTTAGCATGACAAAGTAGTATAGACTGCTGTGTATACAAAACCGTCACATGGCATTTGACTACCTGGAACCTCAGATCTTATTTTGACCCACGAAAAAGAGTAATAATGTATAATTTGACATTATTTTTGACGAGCATAAGAATCTATATATTATTAATTATATCGTTGTCTGAGTACCCACAACACAAGCCTTCTTGACCTTACCGTGGGCCTCAGTCAATCTGTGTAAGAATGTCCTGTAAATATTTATTTATTTATACTGAAACTGATGACTAAATAATTGTATTGTCTTAATGGTTATGTGACGGTACATAGTATTATCATAAACCATGTATATTTATGTTCATTTGAAAGACTTACGTCTTGCCATACACGAGCCATATTTTACCTGATTTTTCATTGTTATTTTATAGTTTTGTTAACATTATACAGTGCTTAACTAATCTAGTCTTACGTTACTATTTTTGGATTTTGTTATAAATTATATTAATTTAATAAGATGGTTATTGGCATTTAAAAGTATTATTTAACAAAATTACCAGTATTTTTGGGATTAGTGAAATACATCTATGAGTTACTAAAATTCTAAATTTTAATATTAAGTTTAAAAGATACTAAAAACTAGTCATATGTGAACTAATTACTTAAATGAAGCATTTATTGGTTGGTATTGGTGAAGTAACTCATTCATGTAATTTAAGTCAAAATCAATATAGAAATTGCCTTACTGATAACTTTATTTTCTTATTATAATTATAAACTGAAATAGATATCATACACGAAAGAAAAACCGACAAGGCCCACTGGTGGCCGAGCCGGAAATCGAACCCGGGTCTTTAACTTATGCGGCTATTTTCTTATATTTGGCCAAATACGAAATTAACTTGGTTTATGTTTTAAATACATAAAAAAACTTTTGTGAGGCAATTTAATATGGCTTTGTTTTGGTTTTTTATTTATTAAAAATTGTACAGTGACCCAATTTTTTTACAAGTTAATTTATTTTTTGTTCGGTTTTTACACATGTTTATTTTGTAACAGTTTTTACATTGTTATTATTTATTTTTGTTACTCATTAAGTTTTCACCCTGTATACTGGTTTTAACAGCTATTTTCATATTGTACTTATTTTTTTATACTCACGATTTTATTACTATCTTGACTGCTTTATAATGGGTAAGTTTTTCTAATATTTTCGCAATATTCGGTGTAATTTTTTTGTTATTATTTAAATTGAATTCCAACACTAGCAGAGACATATGTAACTCCGTATAGACGGATAAAGTCTAAGAAAAAAACGTACCTCAAAGCCCTAGAGAAAGAAGCACGGTGGCCTAGATGGCATTACACCTTTGGGGAACGCTCGGCTAGATGGCGCTAATAATAATTTTTGAACAAATCGAAATAAATAAAATCCCCAACCCGCGTTACAGCACCGCGGTGATTACAGACATTACAGTTCAAGAACTTTTGATAATGCAGACCTCCCAGGATTGGGACGAACATAAACAAAATAATTGTTAAAATCATATATACATACAATCACGCCTGTATCCCATAAAGGGGTAGGCAGAGCACATTAAACTACTCAGTTTCAGTGCCACTCTTGGCACTTAAGGGGTTGAAATAAATCAAGATATTGCAGTGACAGGTTGCCAGCCTCTCGCCTACGCCACAATATAACCCATATCCCACAGTCGACTTCTACGACACTGACGGGAAGAAAAGGGGTGGTGAAATTCGGAACGTGACGAAAAACTAACTTGTTGACCCAAGAGTATACCGATTTTACATGTTTTAATATGTCTCACGGTTTTGTTCTTATGTCTCTTCAGTATTTTTAATTGTTACCCATTGTAAAGCAGTCATATTGGTGATGGTTATTTTATTTTTAGCATGCGCCATGGATTATTTTTGTTAATACATTTGCTTGACCGGGAACCTTGGTTTTATTTACACTAACTGTCCAAAGCACAAGTAAATGTAGTGGCAAGAATAATTCATGACGTTGTAGGAAAAACGATCATTTGTAACAGACTTATTGAAGTATCTAACGATATGTATAAAATACATTCATTGGTCCCTTTTTTAAGTAGAAAATTGCTGTTTAATATGGTCACAGAATATATAATAGTATGAGAACAGAAGGCTCACTCCTTTGATATTCACAAAATGACGCCATTCTAAATTCTTACCTACAATTTTATTAACAAACGGACTCCACGTGAGCAGCCGATATTGAATTCTATTGCGACGCGCGAAGGTCGTCAGCGTCACCACTGAATAGGCCGCGAACTCGCGGCCCCGGCATGTACTTGTAGCGCGGCGATAGATTCGCGGAGTGAGCCGCCCCTGATATTGTCTTAGTAAGATTTGAATGAATGTGTGCAATCGTTCATTCATTCAAAAATGATTTTTGTACAGAACTATGAAAGTTTATTACCTAATGATTGTTTTTCCATAAAAGGTAATTTTATATCTACAGAGAGAAACAAAAAAATAATTCCGTTGTATGCAAAATGGGGGTAGAAATGTAATCAAGTATAAATAGAGAGTCAATAAGAAATACTAACTATCCCTAAAGTAAAAGGAAATTGTATAAATATACCTCTACAACGTGGGCACACCTCGGACTGGCGATCAAATATATTGAAAGAGGCGCGTTCCTAGCACAGCCTAAGCTCGTGTAGGTGAACGCGTACTATGCTTGTATGAGTGAGATATGACAGGTCGACTGTTCGTGTTTTTGACGGGCGGTAACTGTGAGGTAACCGAGAGGGGGTGGGCGGCACTTTCAGGGGAGCGGGAGTGGCCATACTGTACGATAGTACCCTTTATTATACTGTGACGTGGGTATACTAAAGCCTAACCAGAAATATATAACTACGCGCCATGTTGCGGAATTTCATTACAACTATTTTCTTCATACTATACTGAACTGTCACCGCATACATCAGAATAACAGCTTGACAATCCATACTAATATAAATGAGAAAGTGTGTGTCTGTTTGTTTGTCCGTCTTTCACGGCAAAACGGAGCGACGTATTGACGTGATTTTTTAAGCGGAAATAGTTGAAGGGATGGAGAGTGACGTAGAATACTTTTTGTCTCAATAAAGCCTAAATCAATAAAGCCTAAAAAAGGTTGGCAACTCCTTGTTTATCATATGCCGGTCTTGCCTTTCTCTTTTATGCCGGACTTTCTGAGTAGGCACAATTTCTAAGTTACATATTTCAGAACATAAAACTAGAAATTGAGCGCGTTTTGAGTAGATTAATACTACTAGTCAGAAAGAACGGTTAAATGACTACGTTACATACACAACATACGAATATTCCGACTGCTTCTATTTTATTTTAATTTTTTGCGGAACCATGTTGAACTCGATGTTCGAGTTCGAAACACGAATCAAGTTTATTGTTAACTAGTGTTTGTCCTAGAGATAGGTATTGAAGACCAATGGATTAAGGATGAAAAACTGCTTTACCTCCAGAGGTGTGAGAGGCGTAGATATATAAACACAAAAGTTATAGTCAATAGACGGTCTTTCCGGGTAGACGGTCTTCTCCACACTGACCTTAATTGGGTTTTTGAGAATCTCTTATATACGAAATGAAATCAAAATGTATTTCAAAATAAAATCCAAATATAGGTACAATTACAAATAAATTTAAAATGATATAATTAATATGATATAATGATATGATACAATAATCCATACTAATATTATAAATGCGAAAGTAACTCTGTCTGTCTATCTGTCTGTCTGTCTGTCTGTTACGCTTTCCCGCTTAAACCACGCAACCGATTTTGATGAAATTTGGAACAGACAATCTTTAGACCCTGAGACAGAACATAGGCTACTTTTTGTTTCGAAAAAAAGGGATGAAGGGGTTGAAAAAGAGGTTGAAAGTTTGTATGGGATTTCTTAATTTTAAAAGATAAAACCATGAAACTTTATATTTTAGCACTTGATAAGAAATCATTAAACATCTTGATAAGGTCGAACGCGATTAATTAACATTATTTTTACCTTTTTTCTTTTTTTTGTGTGTCGTGCGGTGGGAAATAAACATTAACTAAAAGCGGGTAGATTATATTTATTTGTCTACCCCGAACATTTATATAAATTAATATCGGGTAGTTTTGTGTTGTTTACATCTCCGGTGACATTTTGCTGGGACGTCAGTCTTCCGCGAGCACGGCCAGTGCAACCTGGCCGAAACGTTGGGAAAAAAGGTAAAAATAATGTTAATTAATCGCGTTCGACCTGTATGTGACTTGAAATATCTGTACAAAGCGCGAGAACTTAGTGTTATCTTGATAAGGGATAGGGATAGCGATAGGGATAGCGATAGCGATAGGGATAGGGATACGGATAATATGGGTATCGTTAGAGGGATACGGATAATCGGTCGGCGGTCACTTACAATCAATGTGCTCTAAGACGATCGTTGTTTGCTTGCTTGAAGATTACGTTTGCGATAAGTATAAGCAAAATGTAAAAAATTGTAAGGGATAATAGAAAAAAGTACTTTTTACCCACCGATCATAGTGTCGAAATACGGGCTATGTGGGATGTTTATAAAGGTTTCCCCAGCGTATATAGAATTACCTACGCTGTGGTCGATGTGTAATATTTCTACAATCATTGCAAGCAAAAGTATTTTGTGCAATCGAAATAATCGCAGATAAATATACCTACAGAGAAACCTACGGATCCAAATGAAAATTTTAATGAATACTTTTATTACGCGGGCGAAGCCGCGGGTAAAAGCTAGTTTATAAAATAAGCCTATGGTAAGTTTTTTTAGCAGTCCAATGATCTATTTTCTAACTTAACATTTAACTACAGCAGGCAGGCAAGTATGGTCGCGCGATAAATGTTATGCCGTCTCTATCGCACTATTTCACTATCGCACTATTTGTAAGTGCGATAGAGACGGCCAGATGTTTTATCATTTATCGCGCGACCATACTTGCCTGCCAAGTTTATTTAAAATATAATTCAGTTTTACAAATAAAAATCAAATTATTCACCCCATCATTTCTCCCTTAGGACATCCTCCTGTCGCTGGCTAAGGCCGTGGCCAACACGACGGCGGCGCTGGTGCTGAAGGCGAAGAACGTGGCCGCGCAGTGCCGCGACGAGCAGCCGCTGCAGAACTCCATCATCGCCGCCGCCACGCACTGCGCGCTCGCCACCAGCCAACTAGTCGCCTGTGCTAAGGTAATTTAAAAGACTAAAAATTGCATTTCGTAGCGAAATAATTTTAGCTAAAAATTGTCAAAATAAAGAACTGTTTGATTGCCAAATTTGGTGGAGCAAAACCGAGATCAGTTATTAACCCCTCGAATGCCTGGTCCCGTATCCGTCACATACATATTGGACTTTAATTAAAAATCAGAGGTTAATTCAATAGCAAATTCCAGGGGTTCATGAAACAAGTCATGAGATTAAATGCAATGTAGTCTAAGGGTCCACTGAAAATCAGCGTCGTGGCACTATGTGCTCCGACACATACTGAGTGGCATCCTTTTTGGAACAACAATCTGTACATTTACCACTTATGCAACTGCAAAGATGTAACGTGTTGTTTCGAATAAATTTTATTTCATTTCAATGCGACGGTTACTAATCAAGTATTCGCTTGCCCTGAACAAGCTAAAGGTTCTGAATATTATTCTAAAACTAAAATTATTAGTAAAACAAGATGTTATACTTTGTCCCCTTGTGAAACAAAATGCTTAACCCTTCATTTGTCTGCAGGTGGTAGCCCCAACTCTCCACAACCCGCAATGCCGCGAGCAACTCACATCCGCCGCCCGCCTGGTCGCTCGAGCCGTCGAGAAGCTCGTGGACAGCTGCCGCGCCGCCGAGGGCGTCGCTCCGCAGAACGTGGAGCAGCTCACCGCTGCTGCTAAACGAGTTTCTGAAGAGCTGGAGAGGCTGTTGCAGCATTGTCACACTGGTAAGTCATCAATCAAAGCTCCAGAGGTCATGTTCCTCGGAAAAATCTTAACAGCGCGACGTAGGATGTCTCCCGCACGGTACAGCGACATCTAGTGAGTGATTCAGTAACTAGAGTTGCTCCACAGAGTGTAGAACAACTTACTGCTGCTGCTAAACGAGTTTCTGAAGAGCTGGAGAGGCTGCTCTGCTACAGCAATGTCATATTGGTACTTCATCTTAAGGTAATAAGAGAAAGGGTCATCATGTTCTGCGGAACAATCTTAACAGCGCAATGCAGAATTTCTCACGCATGGTACAGCGACATCTAGTGCGTGATTCGGTAACTGGAGATGTAGATAAACTGGTCGACAGTGTTGTTCTAATGAAAACTGTGTACGTTTTAACGAACTTGTTTGTTTTTGTCCTATTATTTGCTAGATAAGATGCGCAATAATGAGGAGGCCTGTGCAAGTGTCTAGGCATGTCACAATCATTCATATGTGAGAAAGAGAAAACAAATATCATCTTCTCGCTCTCATGTATGACATTCTTTATCTGTGTAATGGACTAATAGGGTGGCGCCATCTGTCATAACCTTTGAGTGGGCCTCCTCTCCTCATTATACAGAGTGGGGCCTGTAACAAAGGCGAAGAATTGAACTGTAGGCTATTCTCCTTATACTGATCAACATTTGTTCAGTGCCTTTTAAAAATTATGAAGTCTTTAAATTTTTAATTTTTCATACAAAATAAATATTAGCTTCAATGTACGCCATTATTGTTGTCATTGACGTTGTCTGTCACACTTTAGACTTAGGGGGCGTCCATTAATCGCGTCATACGTTTTTGGCTTATTTTAGACCCCCCCCTCCCCCATGGTGATCTTTGGTGATATTTTCAGGACCCCCCCCCCCCTGGCCAATATGACGTGTAATTTTTTGGCAACTTAAGTAGACTTTTTTCCAACCCACGAATCAACCAAATTTTGGCGCGAAATTCAAATTTTCTATGCCCTCATTGTTAAGGTTCCCTACCTCAAAAAGGAAACCACTGAACCGAAACTACTGAACCGATTAACTTGTTTGGCACACATATGTAAACTTATGACCCAAAGACGGCCATGTAATTTAAATAAAATAAAAAAAAACAACTATAGGGGCCACTTTTGGGGGGTAAAAGTGAAAAAGAAATCAAAGTTTTTTGAAATAGTTTTTTAGCGTGTTACATATCAAATGAAAGAGCGTTAATTGGGCCATTTTTTTTTTCAAAGTTGTCCACCCCACTTTTTTTTTATTTGGAATTTTTTATGTGCTTTCCACTCAGAATCGCGAGCTCTTTCAATCCTAATAGGAGTAAAAAAGTGTCCCAAGGTTTTTCCCTATTCCGTTACTATTTTTTCATACATTTTGTATGGCGGTAACGGAATGGAAGGTCTAAAAAAATATGGAAATCTTGGGACATTTTTTTCTCCTATCACGATCAAAAGACCTCGCGATTCTGAATATGAATCGCGTAAAAAATACCCATGTTACAAAAAAGTGGGGTGGACAACTTAGACAAAAAATGGCCCTTATACGTATTTCAGAAATATGTTTTTAATAATTTTCAGTCAAGTAATTTTCAAGTAATTTAAGAAAACAGGCAAAAATGACCATTCCCTTATCTCCGAAACTAATTAGCATAAAATTTTCAAAAAATACTTGAGGTAGCCTTTAATGTATAGATTACAAGAAAACCTATTAGAAATATATAGTCAAGCCTAAATTGGACTTAAAAGAAAAAACTCAAATTACGAATTTCACTCACTGGGGCTGCAAGGAGTTACCAAATCTTTTGAAAGTGTTGAGTGCGTTTGAATATTACATGTACATTCATTTTTGTTTCGTCTTTTTAGGGTTCCGTAGTCAATTATAGTTTCGCCATGTCTGTCTATCCGTCCGTCCGTCCGTCCGTCCGCGGATAATTTCAGTGACCGTTAGCACTAGAAAGCTGAAATTTGGTACCAATATGTATATCAATCACGCCAACTAAGTGGTAAAATAAAAACCCCCCCTACATGTAAAGTGGGGACTGTTTTTTTTCCGACCCCAATGTGTGATATATTGTTGGATAGGTATTTAAAAATGAATAAGGGTTTATTAAAATCGTTTTTTGATAATAATATTTTCAGTTTGATAATAATATTTTCGGAAATAATCGCTCCTAAAGGAAAAAAAAAGCATCCCCCCCTCTAACCGTTTTAAAAAAAAAGTAAGCGTAAAGTAGAACTTTATAAAGACTTACTAAGAAAATTGTTTTGAACTTGATAGGTTAAGTGGTTTTTGATAAAAATACGGAAAACTACGGAACCCTACACTGAGCGTGGCTCGACACGCTATTGGCCGGTTTTTTATAAATTGTTCAAATAATCGATTATTTTATTTTCAAAAATTACTTAGCGCCTCCAGAAGGCGCTTGAGCTTCTTGTGATGTAAGGAACCCTTGCAACACGAGTCCAACTCACACTTGGCCGGTTTTTAAGTATTATGGCTCATCTATGATTCCGCCAACGTCAAGGTTTAGGTTAGGAAGGCACGCGTTTTTTGAAGACAGTTGGCCGGTGAGCTCTACATTTGTCAAATTTGCCGCCTTTTTTCAGTGCCATGATTAGGTTGACCGTCTATAACCGACTGTCCGTGTACACGTGATGAGGTCAAACTAAATAATCTTTGAGAATTAAAAATAACCGACTGCACACAGCTCTTTTTTTCTCACTTGATGGTCTCATCGGAAGATCAGCGCTGGAAGTCACCAGCAACACGCTGATGAGGCCATTTCGTGGCACTTCATTCTTTTCTGTTTGTGTTGTAATGTCAGTAATGTGTAATGAATCTTGACTGTGTTCACGAATAAATTATATTCTGTTCTCTTTGCACTGCAGAACGCATTTTCTGACTGTAAAAGTTGATATAAAAATAGCTCAGAAATATGTTTTTTCTTTACGTCAGTGTAACAAAAAAAATACACGTGATATGTTCCTAACCCCCCCACCCCCCATGGTGATATTTGGTGATTTTTTCATGACCCCCTCCCCCCCCTATGCAGTATGACGCGATTAATGGACGCCCCCTTAACAGAATTCGCAATACATTACCTCTTAGAAAAAACTTTCAAGGGTGATAAAAATCAAAATACAAGTTATTTTTAAAAGTCGCCGAACAAATGTTGATCAGTATAAGGAGAATAGCCTAGAGTTCAATTCTTCGCCTTTGTTACAGGCCCCACTCTGTATATAGAAATTGATGACTCCGTACAAATATCATAGATGTTACATAATAGTTTTTATTATAACCAAAGACATATATAACTCCGTATAGACAGATAAAGTCTAAGAAAAAAACGTACCTCAGTACCATACAGAAAAAGGTACGGTGGCCTAGATGGCATTACACCTTTGGGGTACGCTCAGCTAGATGGCGCTAATATTAATATTCGTCATTTTAACACATATCAAGCTAGGAATATGGGCCAAATTGTCAAAACTGAGGTTCAAAAGTTCTAAGCTTGTATCAAGAGATGGCAGTCTATGCACTGTGATTACACATTTTACTTCGACAGTAACTCTGTATAATACCACAGTATAATAAAGAGTACTATCGTACAGTATGGCCAGTCCCGCTCCCCGCTGAAAGTGTCGCCCACCCCCTCTCGGTTACCTCACAGTTACCGCCTGTCAAAAACGCGAACAGTCGACCTGTCATATCTCACTCATACAGGCATAGTACGCGTTCACCTACACGAGCTTAGACTGTGTGCTAGGAACGCGCCTCTTTCATATATTTGATCGCCAGTGTCCGAGGTGTGATAATACTCGATCCTCTTTGATTATCCATACTAATATTATAAATGGGAAAGTGTGTGTGTCTGTTTGTTTGTCCGTCCTTCACGGCAAAACGGAGCGAGGAATTGTCGTGATCTTTTAAGTGGAGATAGTTAAAGGGATGGAGAGTGACATAGGCTACTTTTTGTCTCTTTCTAACGCGAGAGAAGCCGCGAGCATAAGCTAGTAACATATAAATTTGTCAACAGACCGCCGAGCTCAGCCCAGCGTGACAGAGCGCTCCGTGGAAACCGTGATGACGGCCAGCGAACGGGTGGTCGAAGCTCACGACCCTGCCGAGATGGTGCGCCAAGCCAGATTACTTGGCCAAGCAACTGCCCATTTGATTACTAATATCAAGGTAAGAAACAGAACTGGTGAACTAAATTGTGGCGTAGGCGAGAGGCTGGCAACCTGTCACTGCAATGTCACAGTTTCGTTTTCTTTCAACCCCTTATTTGCCAAGAGTGGCACTGAAGCTTTAGTAGTTTCATGTGCTCTGCCTACTCCTTTATGGGATACAGGCGTGATTGTATATATGTATGAAAATTCACACTTCACATTTCTATAGAAGACAATTGCTTTAACTTACACTAGGAAATAACAAACTAAAAAGTATATATGTATGAAACAGAACTTTTAGTTGGTAGCACATAAAACTCCCGTAAGACTCAAACAGTTTTCTTTGCCTCTTCAATAGGGATAACGACTACAATAAAAAATGGCATTCTGTTTAGTCCGTCAGTTAGATCTTCCAAAAACACTGAACAGATATTTTTCGCTTTTCTAATTAATGAAAAAATACAAAAATATAGAACATCAAAGTTCCGGAGTGGGGGCTTGTGACGTCACTTATAAGAAGTAACCTAGGCGTGACGTCACGCGAAACTTCAACGCACCGTACCGTCGTCATTTTTCGTTTACGAGAAAAAAGAAAAAATACGTGTCTAAAATTCTTTGATAATCTAACTGACGGACTAATTAGTTTTTTTTTAGTCGTTCACCATCATCATCATATCAGAGTTTTAAATGATTCACGGTTAGTTTTACTCTTCTAGTACACCACTTTGTACCTTGGTTCGTTGAATCTCCAAATAATACCCCAAAGGTATCACATTGTTTCATTAATCACTTGATTCCAGTTGGTTGATCCTATATCGTATATCATTTATTTTTCCCCTCACTAGCTCGGAAACACGTGTTTTGTCCTTTAATACCAGCGGGTAAAAACGCATTTTATCCACTAGTGGGTAAAGTAATTTGACCTTGAATAAAATCAAATTAACTGTTTTAAAATTGATAAAAGTAGCTGAATCTAGTAATAAAGATGATTTACCACCTGTGGAACTACTGGAAGCAGTGATAAACGCATTTTTTGCGTTGTAGTTTCCTCGCTATAGTGAGGGGAAAAGTTTTGTGTTACACTCGGGTGCAAATGTATTTTACTTCTCGTGTGTTAAAAAACTCGCAAGATCAGGATTCTATTCTCGAACCACTCGCTTCGCTCGTGGTTCAACTATAGAATCCTTTCACTTGCTCGTTTTCCAATTCCACAGTCGGCGTTAAAACACAACTTTGCCCCCTTGTATAACAAATAACTATTGTTTATTCAGACGGAAGCCGAGAAACAGCCATCAGACGCCCAGCGCAAACTGTTGGCAGCCGCTAAGCTGTTAGCTGACGCCACTGCAAGAATGGTAGAAGCGGCGCGACAATGTGCTACCTCACCACAGGTATTTATTTAATTTTTTCTACTCCCGTGTTGTTATTCGTCATTTACCGTCTCGTGCATAGATCGTTAAAACACTACATAAAAGATGCCCGCCCCCGGCCGGCGCCCCGCGCACCCACGCATACGATATAGCTCTTACAGCATTGTTAGGTAGCCGTTAAGGGATATAGCGGGCCGCGGGGCGCCGGCCGGGGGCGGGCGGCGGCGCGGTGAGTGCGAGCGACAGGGTGAGTGCAGAAACATTGCAGAGGACAAGTCAAAATACTTATAGGAAACAGTGCGAATTTCATGATATAGTTATTCTAGAAAACTATTCAAAAGTAAGTGCATGGTCGTAGAAAAAGTATTGTATGCAACGGTGTTTAACTGAGTCAAAAAATACTCGTGTCGTCTTAATAACAATTTTCGGCTTCGCCTCAAATTGTTACCCACGTCACTCGTCTTTTTTGACCTCCTTTAAACGCCTGTTGCATAAAATACTATTAATTTCTTAATAAATATGCACATGATAGTAATAATGGGCACTTTATTCTTTAAGTATTCTTTAAGTCGTTAGTAGTATTTAGGGTTCTCAAAGGTCGGCAACGCATAAGTGGCTCCCCTGATGTTGCTTATGTCCATGGGCGGCGATGACTGCTTACCATCAGGTGGCTCGTCTGCTCTTTTTGACGACCGAGCTTAGCTCGGTTCTATTTTATTAAAGCGCGTCTTTAGACTAAAAAAAGCTTTATTTCTTGCCGGGATTTGAATCCTGACACCTGTGTGCATTGCGACTATTAAACCGACGCATTTATGACGGAGCTTTGCGATTAATGCAAAAGAAAAACGCACGAAAACTCGAAAAATCGCGTTTTCCGGGACCTAAGGCTAAGCTAGATCGATTTCTTATCCCCGAAAACCCCCCACATAACAAATTTCAGCGAAATCGTTAGAGCGGTCTCCGAGATCGCCGGTATGTATATATAAACACGGTTGAACAATAAAGATCTATCTATCTAAATCTAAAAAATATACAAGAATTGCTCGTTTAAAGGTATAAGATACTGGAAGAGAAAGGATTCTTTATCAGTCAACACATCTTATAAATTAGAAACACACAGGTCGCATTTGCCAACCTATCTTCTATTATTGATTTCTGAAAGATGAATGTTTGTTTGTAGGATCGTGAGAAGCAAGAAAATCTTCGCAAAGCGGCTGAAGAACTGCGTTACATCACCGTCGACTACGCACAGGGACAGGACATCGTTAGCTCACAAATGGCTCGTCTGCAGGTAATGCTATATTCCCTAGCTTTTGCGGCTTTGCTCGCGTTAGAAAGAGACAAAACCGGCCAAGAGCGTGTCGGGCCACGCTCAGTGTAGGGTTCCGTAGTTTTCCGTATTTTTCTCAAAAACTACTGAACCTATCAAGTTCAAAACAATTTTCCTAGAAAGTCTTTATAATGTTCTACTTTTGTGATTTTTTTCATATTTTTTAAACATATGGTTCAAAAGTTAGAGGGGGGGGACGCACTTTTTTTTCCTTTAGGAGCAATTATTTCCGAAAATATTAATATTATCAAAAAACGATTTTAGTAAACCCTTATTCATTTTTAAATACCTATCCAACAATATATCACACGTTGGGGTTGGAATAAAAAAAAATATCAGCCCCCACTTTACATGTAGGGGGGGTAACCTAATAAAACATTTTTTTCCATTTTTTATTTTTGCACTTTGTTGGCGTGATTGATGTACATATTGGTACCAAATTTCAGCTTTCTAGTGCTAACGGTTACTGAGATTATCCGCGGACGGACGGACGGACGGACGGACGGACGGACAGACAGACATGGCGAAACTATAAGGGTTCCTAGTTGACTACGGAACCCTAAAAAGTAGCCTATGTCACTCTCCATCCCTTCAACTATCTCCACTTAAAAAACCACGTCAATTCATCGCTCCGTTTTGCCGTGAAAGACGGACAAACAAACAGACACACACACTTTCTCATTTATAATATCAGTATGGATCTTTGCATGCTCAAGATGGCGAAAACGTTGTAGATATACATGCTAATGATTCTTTGAATCGACTCAAGTGATTATAATTTGATAAATATAATATTAGGGGAAGTGTTACACTGATCGACGTAGCCCTTAACTAAGCATAGCTTGAACGCCTAGAAGTATGGGTACTTGGGTACAAAATATCTTTGTTCGTCCATCACACAAATACTTGAAAATTAGAAGTATATAATAATTTATATTTAATAAGTCAAAGAGAAAGATATAAAGTAAATGAATTGACCGTGATGTCACTACTCAGTATTTCATAGTATGTAATTTCATAGAAGCAAATCGTTTTGACAGTTCTTAAAAAGAAGCTGTTTTGACTAGTAGGAAACTAGCCTATTCATATTGTTCTTCTCAATTTTGTAATCTTGATCGATACATCGTTTTTTATTTTTTGACATTAATATTGTATTGTTGTTTTAGGAAACCGCTCGGCACGCTGCTTCCAGCGCAACTCAACTGATAACCTCAGCTCACAATGCTGCTCAGCACAACACCAACAAATACTCACAGGTTCGTAAAAATATTCTCACTCGAGAAACGTAAACCAGTGCTTGTAACATATCGTTACTATAAACTGAAATAGATACCATACACTAAAGAAAAAGCGATCAAGCCCACTGGTGGCGAAGCCGGGAATCGAACCCGGGTCTCCAGCTAACGCGGCTGACGTGTTCGACCGCTACACCACCCCGACCGCCGAGGTACCCGTCGAAATTTCTCTAGTGTATGTTATCTCTGAAGGCTAGGCGCCTTTGACCAACTCTAAGGGCGAGCAATTAGTGCTTGCACCTCCTATATGAATCCTTTTGCAGGATTACGATATAGCGAGAGAGATGGTGCTGCCATCTATCGATGTAGGGAACAAATCAAATTATTTTATGAAATATTTTTTGATTTGTTTTTGTGCAAGCACTAATTGCTCGCCCTTAGAGTTGGTCCACAGACCAACCCCTATAGACATCTATTACAAGACGACTCGCGGTCGCCAGCCTTCCTAGTATTTGCACTGATATAAGCGCGGGCGCTCGCCGTGCCCGATCAGTATCGACCAAGTAACAGACCCGAAAGCAGCGCGTGTTTTTCGCACAAAAAAATTGGAAAAGGGTATTTTGATGCCTTAAAGATGTCCACCTGTAGTGTGAAATGGTGTGGAAAGGTAACAAGAAGCTCAAATTTAAAAACAGACGGCATTACATTCCACAAATAAGTCATATTTATAATTTATTCAGAGCCGGCATAGGTCAACTTACATTGGCCACTTACGCGTCAGTAGAGGGACAGTCATACTTCTGTCCCTTTTCATCTGGCGCGACTGCCCGCCGTCCTTGAAACGGCCAATCACAGCGCGCTTAACACATTCCCCGCCCGCTCCTCGCACCCCAAACACTGGTGACTCGTATCGCGAACCAAATATACAAGACTGCCACTCTATAGGAGGTTCTCTGTGAGTTGGTCAAAGGCGCCTAGCCTTCAGAGATAACATACACTAGAGAAATTTCGACGGGTACCTCGGCGGTCGGGGTGGTGTAGCGGTCGAACACGTCAGCCGCGTTAGCTGGAGACCCGGGTTCGATTCCCGGCTTCGCCACCAGTGGGCTTGATCGCTTTTTCTTTAGTGTATGGTATCTATTTCAGTTTATAATTTATACAGGGTTATTTTTTAGTCACCTTACAAAAAAAAACCCTGAATTCAGTATCGTTAATAGAACCCATTTCAATAAAAAAACATTATTTTTAAGATTTATTATTTTTTTATTTTGATTCCTCATAATTTTTACAAATTACGGACACCCTACACAGCTGATTTTGGGTTCATTTGAGTTCAGCGGCGGCCGGCGCATGATTGGGTATGACGGGGGTGTGCGCGCGGCGGGGGCGGGGGAGCGCGCGCGCCGCTCGCCGCTTTACAAAAGAAACACCGCCCCTCAGTCTCACGCTGCGCTCTCTTACGGACAGTCGTTTTATGTTTTCCTCGCACGCCAGTGAGCTAACGCGAAACGATGTACTCAAACCGCGAGTTTTATGAAATGGTGAGAGTGTACGCCAGGGCTAATAACAATCTGCGAGCGGCTCGTAGGTTGTACGAGACAGAGATTCTGCCTGTGTTAAGAAATACCGGTTTGCCTAATGCTCGTCTCCCATGTCATGTCTGCAAACAATTTAATTAGTGTAAGTGAGTTAAGTGAGGAGAAATGGACTCCATTTGTAAGTACCTAAATCAAACGATTATTGTAGCTGATTCCAATTTTTAATACGCCTAAGCACATGTCGTTTTTCACTTTATCGACTTCTTCTGTGAATTAATTTGTCTTAAAATGTTAAATGTTTTTTATTGACTATCGACATGGGCTTTGACGGTCCTAAGCCCGTGAAAGTATGAAGGAAAATTTGTAATCGCTGTAAATCCGGCGCGGCTAAGAACAAAAGCTGCCATCTTTGAACCCTGCCGACGCCGCTCAGCTCCCCGCCCACCACCTCCCCACCCCCTGCGCAAGCGCTGCCACTGGCCGCGCGCGAGTGCCCCGCTCACTCCTCGCCTCCGCCGCTGCCGTCAGTAACTAGGGTGACCAAGTTTTCTACTGTTTTTGTGGAATAATTTGGGTGCAATTTTCTTTTTTTTTATTTGAGATGGGATAAAAATAAAACAAAACGTATATTTCATTTACCTTAGCGATCATTTATACGAAGTTTGTTAACTGACTAAAAAGTAACCCTGTATATAGTAGTGTTACTACTTAAAGAAACAAATCAAAAAATATTTCATAAAATAATTTGATTTGTTCCCTACATCGATATCGTTACTACTTTAAAAAAATCTCGTATCTTCTTCTGTGAATGAAAAGCCAAATGTAGTAACTATGTATGGGATGCATATAGAGTTACTGCGTTTCAATTTTGAGTAGCAGTAAAACTATGGAAACGGATTAAATCGCGTATAATGAATTTAAAATACATTCCGACGTTTCGAACTCTTTACAGCGTTCGTGGTCAACGGGTGACTGAGGAAAAATTAAAATGTGCGAAAGCTACCCACATACAAGAAATATTAACGAACCATGACCACAAATAATATAGATTTCTAAGGCAGGTTCACACACTATTAATAAAGCTAGTTATACAATATTCAAAAAATTTACCATTACTATGTTAAAAATAATTAACCAATTAATCTACACAAAATTGACAAAGAACAAACTGCAAATGTCCAACACCATACAACACAAATGCCTCACAGCCTTCGTCGTGCTTGTTCCATTATCAGATGTACTACTGGATCCCAGGCCGGTGGTAAAGTACAGCCATCCTCTCTATTAAAGTTTGGATATTTTTTGTTCTCAATGGCCTCTCGCAACATTCTGGGTATATATCGCTTCTCCTTAGCAAGAATCAGAGGCTTGTCAAACTTTATAGCATGATCCGATGAGGATTTAATCCGTTTCCATAGTTTTATTTCATGAGTAACTATCGCGGTAATCGAAGACAATATTTTGAGTAGCAGTGTTAGATGCGAGATTTTTTAAAAGTAGTCACGATATGTATAATGAATCTCGAAAGTACCACTGATTCACTTTTGTACCTCCCTATACCTTGTACTTTTAGCTGTTGAAAAAAGTGTAAACAAACCGGAGCCGTCAAATTTGACAGTTCCAGGGGTAGTGAACCTTTTAAGGCCAGATCGAAGAACAAAATTGTAGGTCGCTACTTACTTGGTACTTTTTATTCATGGTGAGCCAATTTTAATGATTATAAACGCATAAATGGTAAGTAAGGTGAGAGTTGCGATTGCGATGCGATTCCTTGTATTTATAGGTATTTAAAAAACTGTTAACAAACCGTCAAATAGTTGTTTATCAGTAACGTTTGGTTCCTGTTAAAATATTCGTATTTAAAAATAAGTAATTGAGCTCACTACTATAGTCCGTTCCATTCCAAAAACATATACCTACTTTTGCTTAATTTTACCAAATACATTTGTACAAGACGAGTGTAATTACAAGTTTATAATGGGTCGGCAAACGCACATTGCTAATGTGAAACCAGAAAACTGGAGAAGATGCGAAGAACATATCATCAAGGAAGAGAAGAAAATGAAAGAGTTAGACAACAAGATTGACGATTTGGCCGACAGAATAATAATAAATGTGACAGAATCATCTTCGTCTTCATCCTCATCGTCGTCATCGTCCTCACCAGAATAAAATAACGTATATATAAAGTATTGCGTTTTACTTAAAAATATACATATGTTTTCACCATTAAACACATACCCCCTTATTCATAAACGCACACTAAAGTTATCAAGCCGATAAAGGTCGTTTGTCCCTTTTCGGCGTATTGGTGTGATAGAAAGGGACAAACGAACTTTATCGGCTTGATAACTTTAGTGAACGTTTATGAATAAGGGGGATAGAATAGAACGACATATTTTTTTTTCATATTTTTTTATTATTTCATGCACAGATAATCTTAATTATATTTCTATTGCTTTTTTATATTTCTCTGTTTTTCATCAAAATTTAGTGTGGTACCTATAAATATTACTGAATCAACTAAACTACCATCTAGTATAAAAAAAAATACAGAAATATAACAATCATCATCTCATACGGAGAAACGGAAGCTCGAAAACACAAATATCAAATTTGGAACAGATGATGATGATGATGATGATTGATAACAAGCATGTCTAAATGTCAGATAAAATTAAAAATCGCGTAAGTGTTACACCCAGATTAAAATGCAACCATGAGTTTTAAACCTCTGCCAAATTGGGTACTTTTTGGTTAAAGATTTCCTGAAGAAAATAATTATATTAATTAAATGTAATGACAATAAGCTTGTATTCATGAAGGTGTATTATGTTTCGTCAAATTAAACGAAATTACATGTTAGTGAAATGAAATGGAAAATAGTAGTGAACTCAATTTATTTTTAAATAGAGAAAAAAAATCAGGAACCAAACGTTACCTAATAAACAACCCTCAAATTTGACGGCTCTGGTTTGTTTACACTTTTTTCAAGAGCCAAAAGTACAAGGTATAAGTTGAAGCCTTTTAAGTGATTTTAAACAATTTTCGTCGTCACAAAATGGTATAATTTATTATTTGTGCCGTTTGTATATCCGAGGTCTTATATAGAGAGAGTACGTCGTAGACGTCGCATCGGACCGATAGATGGCGCCATCGTTCGTTGTAAGTCGCTCCGGCGTCACACCGCCGCGATGTTGGTAGTCCCGTTTTCCCCACCTGCAACATAAGGCTCCTACGCGCCCCGGCCCGCCACCAGCCACCCTCATTGTTTCGTCGAACGCCGAAGTGACCGGTTGTCGCGTATTCCGTTCGAACATTTTTACAGCATGGTGTCTCGAAATTAATCTTTTAGTTTCTATTTCCTTGTTACTCCTGGTCAAACCAGAGTTATTCGTGTTTTTATTTAAAAAGTGGCTTATAACGTTTCGGAATTATGAAATTTTTCAATTTCAATTTTCATCGTCAATTCTTTCTTCCCTTTTAATTTACGCTCGTTCTTCTTGAATAATGAGATATATTATGCCTCGCTAGCGATCATTATTCGTCTTTCGGGGTTCTCACGATAGAAATGAACGAGCGGTGCTTTATGATTCTACCCACTTTTTTGTAAGAAAGTTCCATGCTGCAAAAATCGTTACCGTTAATCAGTTTTCTTTTTAAACTATTCGCATTTCCGAGACTAAAGTAGGAAGTGTTATCCGCGTATTAAAAGTTTCGCGCGAGAATATAAGCGGTAACGTAGGTAAGTTGCTCCGCCGGGGACCACGTGCTCCGGGGACCACGTGCTTCGCGACCGCGGGCTGCGCGACCTGCGGGCTGCGGCGGCGGCGGCGGCGGCGGCGGCGGGCGCGGTGGAGGAATACCGCGCTCCAAGGAGGTTTGAATTTCTCCGACGAATGGGTGAGCAGATTCATATTATTTTAGAAAGAACATGTTCGGTTTCCGATTCGGTGCGGAGGCCCCAAACCACGTGTCGGCGCCGGAACTTACTGTAGCGCTGCGATAGCGCCACTGACCGCGGCAGTGTTGTCCGCCGCGTCGGCGCCGCCGAAGTTGCGTAGAAGTTGCCTCCTCGTTAACGATGGCCATCTCTGCGGTGCCGCCGAACAACGTTGTGGCCGCCACATAGGCGTCGCGTGCGACGCTGTAAGTATGTCTGCTGCTGCCCCGACGCGAGCGCCGCGCCGTTAGTGATCTGTCGTCAATATGCAGGCTACCAGCGCGGCCACCTTCTGCCCCCGCCTACAACGCCGCGAGCCTGTTGAAGCTGTCCACCAATATCGCTGGCCGCCACGCTTATGCTGGCGCCTCGATGGTGATGCAGAGCGTTCGTCTGCCGTGACAACGCCGCGATCCTGCTGAAGCTGTCCACCAGTATCGCTGGCCGCCACGCTTATGCTGGCGCCTCGATGGTGATGCAGAGCGTGCGCCTGCCTTGACAACGCCGAGAGCCTGCTGAAGCTGTCCTCCAATATCGCTGGCCGCCACGCTTATGCTGGCGCCTCGATGGTGATGCAGAGCGTTCGTCTGCCATGACAACGCCGCGATCCTGCTGAAGCTGTCCACCAGTATCGCTGGCCGCCACGCTTATGCTGGCGCCTCGATGGTGATACAGAGCGTGCGTCTGCCTTGACAACGCCGCGAGCCTGCTGAAGCTGTCCACCAATATCGCTGGCCGCCACGCTTATGCTGGCGCCTCGATGGTGATGCAGAGCGTTCGTCTGCCGCGACAACGCCGCGATCCTGCTGACTGTCCACCAGTATCGCTGGCCGCCACGGTTATGCTGGCGCCTCGATGGTAATGCAGAGCGTGCGTCAGCCCTGACAACGCCGCGATCCTGCTGTAGCTGTCCACCAGTATCGCTGGCCGCCACGCTTATGCTGGCGCCTCGATGGTGATGCAGCGAGCTCATCTGCCGTGACAACGCCGCGATCCTGCTGAAGCTGTCCACCAGTATCGCTGGCCGCCACGCTTATGCTGGCGCCTCGATGGTGATGCAGCGCGCTCATCTGCCGTGAAAACGCCGCGACCCTGCTGAAGCTGTCCACCAGTATCGCTGGCCGCCACGCTTATGCTGGCGCCTCGATGGTGATGCAGAGCGTTCGTCTGCCGTGACAAGCCTCAGTGGTGATGCGGAGCGTAATACTGTTAACCGCTGCACAGGCGTCGCAATCCTTCTGCTGCGTCTGCCGTGACATCGCCGCAAGCTACTTGAAGTTTTCCACCGGTGTCGTCGGCCGACACGCTGATGCTGGCGCCTTGATGTCGCCTCGATCGCACGAGGTAAGATTGCAGACGCGGCGACCTTCATCGCGCCACCGAGCGCAATACTGCGGCTGCCGCGAAGGCGTCGCTAATTTTCCTGCCGCGTCTGCCGTGACGACGCCGCGAACTCTGTTGATGCTGTTCACCGATGTAGCTGACTGTCATGCTGGCGCCGGTGCCTCCCGCGCCGACGGCGGCGACCTCGAGAGGGCCACCGAGCACGATACTGCGTGACGCGACAGGGGCATCGAAGACGCCTTTCGAGCTGACGACGGCCGTCTCAATCTCACCGCCGAACGTAACATCGTCTGCTGCAGTGACAAGCTGGTAAGATTGCTGATGTGGTCCCTTGGTACTGCTAGCCGCCACGCTGATAACGCCCGTCGCGCCTAAGATGTCACGCTCACCGCGAGCACTGTCTTCCCCTACAATGGTGCCACGACCATATCCGGGCTCCGTCTGCTACGGTATCGTTGCAGACTCTGTTGCTGACCAGGCTGATACTGCCCTCCAATGTGACGCCGGGCGCCGCTATCAGCTGACATCCCGTACACTATGGTATCCACTCTTCTCTTTCCAGTTCCCGTGAAGTACTTCGACAGTATTTACACTCTATTTTGACCAATGACTCCTCCGTCGCCGAAGTGAGAACAGATAAATTCTAAAGATGCTACGTCCTAACGTGGCTTGGCCACCCATAGTTGAACGAGGTAAGACGTCAATAACCGGACGAGGAGCCGCACTGCTGCGAGGGTGTCCTGACGATGTTCGCGAGCTATCTAATCGGAGAGGCGCCTCGCGAGACGACCCTGTGATTCCTGTACGTCGCTCATTGTGTAGGTCAAAGACATCGTAAAGGTTTGCGGAATTAAAAAAAAAAAAAAAACTCTTTCAGAATGTCCAGATCTGAATTCGAGCCAGCGTGCTGCATCCTGAGCGTGCGTCTGTTTACCGGGCGGACACCAAAACCGATCGGTAATCTGGCCGCGGGGGTTCCAAGTACACGACGATTTCCCGGAGGCTTGTGGCGCCCCCTGTCCATTCGAGAGATTAACTTATTCGCCGAGCCTCTAATAAACAAATTGGGAAAAATAAACCCGCTTCGCCTTAGTGAACTTGAGATTCCAGCTCAAAGCGAAAGGGGCCAGGAACTCAGGAGGACTTCAGTAGTTATCATCTGGCTCGACTATACTGAATTAATATAGAGCTTGATTCGATCGTAGAACCTGATTTCATCAATTTCACAACTTTCGTAGTCTACAGAGGGAGGTTGGTTTCCAGCATTACCTCGTACAGCTGCCGATAGCTGTAGGCCAATCGCTCCTGTTTTGCTTGCATTTGCAGCCCGATAAGACCTTAAATAATCGGAATATTGTACAAAGTAAAGCTCTTCCGATGGAAAATAATCTTCAACAGGCGGTGGCGCTGGCGACTGAAGTGACATGCAGCCGGATTAAGGTTCGCATAGCACTATATGCTATGCACAGTTCGGTTGTATGTTATGTTATGCTGTACGATGGCAGGACTACATCTCTTCGGTTACGAGTAACTACGACAGTAACTGCTGACTCCAACAGACTGTCGTACGAGGTCAGTATGCACCCCCTGGGAGCCAAGTAAGTGACCTTCGGTGACCTCGCCTTCTTCTGCTTCGCCCGTCATCGTACCTCTTCGTCTGCGAGAGCCCTGCATTACGCCGTACAACGGTACGTATTAAGCCTCCGCCACACATAAAGCGCATTCCGCTTCGCTAACGCTACGCTATCAGCGCGCTGAATGCGCGCGCATTCCGCTCGCGTCCCGCGCGCGTTGCGCTCGCAATCCGCGCTCGTTAGTTCCCGCTAGTGCCCACTGGGCGCAACGCCAGCGTTTGTGCGGTGCACCGCCATTATTGCGCTCCGCCTACGCTCTCAAAGCGCGCATGTGTGGCGGTGTTTTAATTCACCCCTTGACCTGCTACCACGACGTGTTCAGCAACCACCAGCGATGCGACACGGACGTCACCTCTCAGTCTACACTGTCGACCTTCATTGCACGAAGTAGAAATCCGTCGCATCGGGTTTTGGATTAGGTAATGGATTACCCTAAGAGTCAATGACTGACTTGAAGAAATCGACTGATACCTCCGTCCAGTGTAGTAGCAATCGACAGCGCTCGTACTTTTCATCTTCTAGGCTAGTTTTACCGAGCGACCAGTATCCTCAAATGCCCTCACTAAAAAGAGTTCAGAGTTCAGGAGTCTCGCTTGTAACCGCGCTCGCTTGACGCGAAATAGTCTGATCGAAAATACCAGTATCGTAACAAATAGCCCTCGGGCGCGTGAGTGATGACCTTTTTCTGTGTTTGATATGGACGTAAGACGTTGGACTTTAAATAGTCATATCAAAGCTAATATTGATTTAGATAATTTTTACGAAGGGTTGACAAAAGCAGTATCAATTACGTTACCCTGCTACAGTACAGATAGTTACACTACTTTTACAGTTAATTTCCACACTTTGTGTCTGAAATTGGGTTTATAATAACCTGATAAAATAACGTGTCTGTTAATAATAAAAGTGTATCTAAGGTTTTTGTATCTTGTTCAAGTCAGCCTCGCCTACAATGTATAATAATGTCATTTCTCTAACTATTCGCTGACTAAAGCTAGGCGTCATCACGAAAATCTCTTTAGGCGTTTCTGGCACCGAGATATTCGCGGATCGAAGGCGATTTCGACTGATACATCTGTCAAATCGGTTCAACAACCGATTCACTTATTCTTCTATGCTATGCCAATAGGGCTGCCAAAGGCTTGCGCGCCAGCTGACTCGCCACCAGGAGATAATAAACGGGTCTCTATATAAGACCTCGGATATACAAACGGCACAAATAATATAAAAATTTTACCTTCCAATAAAATTGTTATTATTTTGCCTGGTATATCCGAGGTCTGAGTGATGCCTTCCTGGTAGGCTTAATATACCGTCGGCGCTTCTCCTCAACAATGAGGGTGGCTGGTGGCGGGCCGGGGCGCGTAGGAGCCTTATGTTGCAGGTGGGGAAAACGGGACTACCAACATCGCGGCGGTGTGACGCCGGAGCGACTTACAACGAACGATGGCGCCATCTATCGGTCCGATGCGACGTCTACGACGTACTCTCTCTATATAAGACCTCGGATATACCAGGCAAAATAATAACAATTTTATTGGAAGGTAAAATTTTTATATTAGTAAGTAAGTTATTGAACGCTTGAATAAGTTTTTTTGCATATCGCCGCCTGTACCTTTCTTTCAACAGTCCTCTACTGCTCTCCGAGACGTCTCTAAAAACCCCTTACTCCATGGGGTACGATGTTTCATGACAGAGTTCCTATGACCACCTTTCTGCTTCATCATCAGATCAGCTCCATGATACCATAACATTGCATTGTCACGTAATTTACATGCATGCAATGCGTGCAAAATTTCAGCTCAATCGGAAACCGGGAAGTGGGTGAAACTTAGCTTCTACGTTTTGACGCACACTAACATACTAGCAAGGCAAGTTGAATAAAAGCTTGTAAAAAAACAGAATATAAATAAAAAGGCTAAAACCATGCTAATACTAAATCTAACATTTTCCGAGTCTTAATAGTTACTTGCGGCATTCAAATGTGAACAACATAATTTATGTTTGTGTTTTCCTCTTTAGGAATCTCTTCTGCAAGAGTGCGAAGTGTTATCCGAGCATATCCCTCGCGTGGTGGACGCGGTGCAAGTCGCTGAGCGGCGGCCGGACCACGCCGCCGCCAGGTTGGACCTTATTGCCAGCGCGGACGCCTTCTTACAGGTATTATTATGCATATGTTCAGTCTATATCGAAATATGGCGACGTACTCTGGGGAAACAAGAGATATTAGGTAGGTTATTAGGTATTTTATCTTATTGCCAGCGCTGACGCATTCTTACAGGTATTATTATGCATATGTTCAGTCTATGTTGAAATATGGCGACGTACTTTGGGGAAACAAGAGATATTAGGTAGGTTATTAGGTATTTGATCATATGGAGAGTGATGATGCCTTCTTACAGGTAATGTTATGCGTATGTTCAGTCTATATCGAGTTATGGTGTGTTTTGGGGATACATTATAGCTACACCCCATACAGATAAGCCGCGGTTTGATACTACCACGCCGCTGGCAGGTTGGACCTTAGCGCCAGCGCTGACGCATTCTTACAGGTATTATTATGCATTGGAATTCCCTACCTCATGACATAAGACTTGCTCAGTCTCCTCTTTCAAGAGACTACTTAAACTCCATTTTTTATCTCTTCCGTAATATTTTTGTCTGACTACTCGTTCTAAATAACCTGGTACTGTTATATGTGTATTTATTTATATATATTTTATTTATATATTTATGCATTTAGTTATTTATCTTTATATATGTATGTTTATGTATGTTAATTTTTTTTGCCTATATTGTGCGATAAATTTATTTCTTCGAATTTGCTGACACCTACTGACATTATGTAAATTTATCAATTTCCGCTACCTTAAGGTTGTCTGGAAGAAATCGCTCTTTAGCGATAAGACCGCCTGTTGTTTACCTTTGTTCGTGTTTCTTCCTTGTTTTGTATTGTTGTATTTTATCAAGGTGTGCAATAAAGAGTATTGTATTGTATTGTATGCATATGTTCACTCTATATCGAGTTATGGCAACGTACTTTGGGTAAATAAACTTGGGCCTGAACTCGTGTGTGCTAACGCCTTTTGACAGTTAATATTGTGAACATATCTCTTATCCACTCTTACTTCAGTTTTGGTCTCATGCTTTGGGGACACAGGATAAAGTAGAGATATTTGATCCTATGGCAAATAGATAGTGAGATTATTCTCCATAATGTCATCATCAACGCCGTTAAAAGGCCTTTATTAGTGAGTAACAATAATTTGGATTACCCACCGTCCCCACTCTACCATCGGACTCTTACACCGTTTTCACATTATCCGATCCGATATCGGATGTCGGAAAGATTTCAATGGAAAAAATCCAAGATGGCGCCTGTAATGTATGGAATATCGGTCCGACATTCGATATCGGATCGGATAATGTGAAAACGCACTTAGATGCACGGCCGGTTTCCGGTCGCTTCTTCTTTTCCTTTGCGCACTGCCAAGGAGTGGAACTCGGCAACCTTCAAATCAAGGGTGAACAGGTATTATCTGGGCGAGCTGACTCCATCGCTGGCCACGTCTGTGCCTTAAGCTAAGCTGTGGCCAAGAGTAAGCCCATTTATAATTTATAACAATCCAATAACCCTTTCTTTTGTCCTCAGCCAAGCGGCCATGTCCTGCAGGCGGCTCGCGCGGCGCTCCCCACAGTGGCGGACGCGCCCACGGCCAAGCATCTCACGCACACCACGCAACAACTCACGGCTAGCTGTGCTGACCTTAGGTACATATTAAGATACTAGCTTTAGGCTTCGCTCGCGTTAGAAAGAGACAAAAAGTAGCCTATGTCACTCTCCATCCCTTCAGCTATCTCCACTTAAAAAATCCCGTGGATTCGTCGCTCCGTTCTGCCGTGAAAGACGGACAAACAAACAGACACACACTTTCCCATTTATAATATAAGTATGGATAATAACATTTACGCTACAAAACCACAACAAAAGGGCTTAATTCCCAAAAGTTCGCATCAAAAGTGCTTAAGTAATTCTCAAAAACATATGGTAATTAAATATTTATTTAGGTACACATGTTACGTTTGATGTAATCAGCATTAACGTCAACTTACAATATTACAATTTTGCAAATTAAATATTAATTTCAAAATCAATACCGTGGAATTATGTTTTTCTCGATTTCCCAAAAAATATTTCAAAGTGTAAATAAGCCCTTTTGAAAAGACACTCCTCATTTATAATATTAGTATGGATAATGAAACATTATGAATATATTTAACTCATTGTTCCCATTTGTTTTAGGTCCGCCGTGAGCCGCGCCCGCATCTCATGCAAGGGCCTAGAACTGGACGCGGCGGCCGAGATCATCCGCTCGTTGCAAGAGGAACTGGACGAACTTGACGAAGCCGCCAGGGCTTTCGATCTCAAGCCTTTGCCGGGACAGAGCGTAAGTTATAGTGCAAAGTATTTTCATATAAATTTTTCCTTGATGTTTAGCTAGAGTATCTAGTTTTTACTTATATATGATTTTGGATCATAAATATTTAAGAGTTTTCACATTATCCGGTGCGATGTCGGATGTGGGACCGATATCCCATACATTACAGGCGTCATCTTGGATATTTTCCATTGAAATCCTTCCGATATCGGATCGGATAATGTGAAAACGCACTGACAGTGACATTAACGGACGCAGCCATTCTTTATTATGTTCTTATTTACTGTTTTTTTTTTTTTTTTTCAAATTTAAGTTTCATGACGCATTGGATTTGTCTGTAATGTCAGTGAAATATGTTTTCAAATAAATAAATAAATTAAAACTGACGATTACCGCGGTAGTTACTCATGAAATAAAACTCCCCCACCCACCACCACTCACTCTTTTTTTCCTCAGTCACCCGTTGACCACGAATGCTGTAAAATGTTCGAAACGTCGGAATGAATTGTAAATTCATTATACGCGATTTAATCCGTTTCCATGTTTTATTTCATGAAACTGACGAATTAAAAATAAAGTAATAATGTAAAGTCTGAGCCTGAGTCTGAGGTCTGAGTCGGAGCCTGTGTGGTGACGGGTTAAGAATTTCACCACCCCCTTTCTTCCCGTGGGTGTCGTAGAAGGCGGCTATGGGATATGGGTTAAATTGTGGCGTAGGCGAGAGGCTGGCAACCTGTCACTGCAATGTCACAGTTTCGTTTTCTTTCAACCCCTTATTTGCCAAGAGTGGCACTGAAGCTTTAGTAGTTTCATGTGTTCTGCCTATCCCTTTATGGGATACAGGCGTGATTGTATGTATGTATGTAATAATGTAAAGTTTTGATCCCCCAGGCGGAATGGGCGCGCTCCACCATGGCATCCGCCTCCCGCGCCGCCGCCGGCTCCACCGCGCAGCTCGTGTCGGCCGCGCGCCGCCAGGACCCGCCGGGCTGCGGGGACGCCGCCGCCGGCCTCTCCGCGGCCTTACGACAGTGGACCGGCGGCGTCAGGGCCGCCGCGCATGCTGACGCGCAACACACGCCCAGGTACGCCCTAAACAAACTTGTTAACGGAGCGGCAGCTGACCTACACGAGAGTTAAGCCAGTGGATCTGTGTATTTAGCGCTCCGGCGTATGCTGACGCGCAACACACGCCCAGGTATGCCCTAAACAAACTTGTTAACGGAGCGGCAGCTGACTTACACGAGAGTTAAGCCAGTGGATCTGTGTATTTAGCGCTCCGGCGTATGCTGACGCGCAACACACGCCCAGGTATGCCCTAAACAAACTTGTTAACGGAGCGGCAGCTGACTTACACGAGAGTTAAGCCAGTGGATCTGTGTATTTAGCGCTCCGGCGTATGCTGACGCGCAACACACGCCCAGGTATGCCCTAAACAAACTTGTTAACGGAGCGGCAGCTGACTTACACGAGAGTTAAGCCAGTGGATCTGTGTATTTAGCGCTCCGGCGTATGCTGACGCGCAACACACGCCCAGGTATGCCCTAAACAAACTTGTTAACGGAGCGGCAGCTGACTTACACGAGAGTTAAGCCAGTGGATCTGTGTATTTAGCGCTCCGGCGTATGCTGACGCGCAACACACGCCCAGGTATGCCCTAAACAAACTTGTTAACGGAGCGGCAGCTGACTTACACGAGAGTTAAGCCAGTGGATCTGTGTATTTAGCGCTCCGGCGTATGCTGACGCGCAACACACGCCCAGGTATGCCCTAAACAAACTTGTTAACGGAGCGGCAGCTGACTTACACGAGAGTTAAGCCAGTGGATCTGTGTATTTAGCGCTCCGGCGTATGCTGACGCGCAACACACGCCCAGGTATGCCCTAAACAAACTTGTTAACGGAGCGGCAGCTGACTTACACGAGAGTTAAGCCAGTGGATCTGTGTATTTAGCGCTCCGGCGTATGCTGACGCGCAACACACGCCCAGGTATGCCCTAAACAAACTTGTTAACGGAGCGGCAGCTGACTTACACGAGAGTTAAACCAGTGGATCTGTGTATTTAGCGCTCCGGCGTATGCTGACGCGCAACACACGCCCAGGTATGCCCTAAACAAACTTGTTAACGGAGCGGCAGCTGACCTACACGAGAGTTAAGCCAGTGGATCTGTGTATTTAGCGCTCCGGCGTATGCTGACGCGCAACACACGCCCAGGTATGCCCTAAACAAACTTGTTAACGGAGCGGCAGCTGACTTACACGAGAGTTAAGGCAGTGGATCGGTGTATTTAGCGCTCCGGCGTATGCTGACGCTCAACACAAGCCCAGGTAATTACTTACTAGTGTCTAATTCAGTAGATAAATCACTAAGAGAGTACTTTCTAAACCTGCTAACGGAGCGACAGCTGACTTACACGAGGATTCATTCAAACAACACTCAGTTTTCTTCGAATAGATAAATCATTAATACATTACTTTCTAAACCTGCTACCGGAGCGACAACTGACCTACACGAGAATTCATTGAAATACACTCAGTTTTTTTTCGGCCCGCGTCAGAGCCGCCGCGCATGCTGACGCGCAACACACGCCCAGGTATGCCCTAAACAAGTCATTCCTGAACTTGTTAACGGAGCGGCAGCTGGCCTACACGATAGTTACGCCAGTAGACCGCCGGAGTTAAAGCCGCCGCGCATGCTGACGCGCAACACGCGCCCAGGTATGCCCTTATTAGATAAATCAATATCTGGGCGACCGAGCTTCGCTCGGTTCTATTTTAATATATCACGTCTTTAGATAAAAAAAAACTCTTATAAATACAAAAACAAAAAAAAAAGACAAAAAACAAAAACTTAATTTCTGACCGGGATTCGAAACCCTGACACCTACGATCTATCTGCGTACATTAGACCGACCTCGTGCGACTGAGCTAAGCGGAATCGATGCGCGCGCGGCGAAATTAAGGACCATATTTTACGTTTACAAATGCGAAAGAAAAACTCATGAAAACTCGAAAATTCGCGTTTTCCGGGATCTAAGGCTACGCTAGATCGATTTTTCACCCCGAAAACCCCCACAAAACAAATTTCAGCGAAATCGTTAGAGCGGTTTCCGAGATCGTCGGTATATATAAATAAATAAATAAATAAATAAATCTATATATATAAAAATGAAATGCGTTTGTTAGTTACCTATAAACTCGAGAACGGCTGGACCGATTTACGTAATTTTGGTATTGAAATGTTTGTATTAGACCGCAGAAGGTTTAGGCAGTGTAAAAACACGTAAATATTGTGATGATAATTAGAAAACAGTGATTCTTTTTTCCCATACAAATTGTTCCTACCTGACAACTTGACAATGACGTGACGTTAATGACAGGTGCGTTCCAAACTTACATTAATGACGGATGCGTTCCAAACGCATTGTGATTTTATTAATTTATCTTGGCAAAATAATGTGAAAATTAGTAATTATTCCGTTAAAGAAATAAGGAATGGCAAAATAATGTGAAAATTAGTAATTATTCCGTTAAAGAAATAAGGAATGGCAAAATAATGTAAAATTAGTAATTATTCCGTTAAAGAAATAATACTAAATCGGAACGCACACGTCTGTTACAGCTATTTTAAGTAGTCTATGAAGTTGTCATTGTCAAATTGCTTGCCAGATTTATAAATTTTCTCTAATAGCTGTAACAGACGGTTAGATTTGGTTCGGGCCGGACCGGTCGGATTTGGTCCGCGTGCTCTACAGACGGCCGGATATGGTTCGGAACGAATTAAATCCGCTGTCCGACTCGAACCAAATCTGACAGTTTGTTACAGCTATTAATTTTATACTTCACAAAAGTAGTGATGAACCAGTACCATCGCAAATAAATAGTTACATTCGCTCCGTGCAAAACTTAGGCGAAGGAAACCGAAACGATCACAATCCTCAAGATCTCTACACACATGGCGATCGGTTGCTCGATTAGAGTGAGATAGAGCGATAGAGTGAGGCAATACATGTTTGTCCTTCTCTACCTATTGCTCCATCTCACTCTAATCGTGCAACAAGTAGTTGATTAGGTGGATGTCACACTGGCTCCGATTCGCATCGCACAACCGGAGCCATTGTATCATCCACCTTAATATGTAGCGGCCAGGTAATGCGGCTAAAAAATATTGCTTGAAATGAAATGAATGAGAATGAGCTGTCATAACAGAAAAAAAATCTGTTATGGCCGCTGTACACATATGGCCAACGGTTCCACCAACCCTTTGTGAAACCCCTTGGCCAAGATAAGAGCCGCTGTTTACACATTGGCGAACCAATCACTTGGCATTGGCTCTTCATGAAAGATGGACGTGGAATGGAAAAGTCTAGGAAATTCTAGATCATAGACGTTGACAGAAAAATTTGATTAAAAAATAATAACCCCGTAGTAAAATTAAATTATTTGAAATATTAACAATTTTTTGAATATTATGATAAGAACATTTATCTTTTTTAGGAAATACATTAAACATTTGCAAGGTTATTTTATTTCCTAAAATCTACACTATTATTGACATAGATAAACTTATTATTTTCGTAAATATTTCACTACCGTCCTCTCTGACGGCTGACGACCAACTGAATGAAGCGCCAACGTGTAAACGCAGTTGGCCATTGGCGCCAAGATCCTTTGATGTGTGGACAAAAAACCGACACCAATCGGTTGGCCGGCAAGCGCAAGCGCCAACTGCCAACTTACGGCCAAGTAGCCCTCTACACGCTTGGCCAAGGGGGTTGGTGGAACCGTTGGCCATGTGTGTACAGGGCCATTAGACGTTGTCAATTGCTGTGATTTGTGTTTTGAGATAAAATAAAAATAGTATATCATGGAGAATAGAGGTAAGGAGGACAATCTGTCGAAGTAGAACAGTCGCGAAAATGAGGCCTATTAATTGCAGTTACAAATCTCTGCGGTAGGAGCGCATGTCTCGCTCAATACTCAAAGGCCGGCAACAGACGAGTCTTAATTTTCATAATCTTAAAAAAAAAATGTATGCAAACTGACACTGACAGATCTGTCAGTGTCAGTTTGAACTGTCAATTTGCATACAATTTTTTTTTAAGATTATGAATTTTTAAGACTGTTCTGTTGCCGGGCAAAGACGTGACATGACATTAGACGTTCTTTACTCTAGACTGATTTCGTCAGACTGAGCAAATCAAGACGTAGTCCCGTGGTAGTGCGCTGGCTTCGTATGCGGATGTTCTCAGGTTCGATCCTGACAGCGATTTTTTTGTTTTTTGATTTTTTTTAGTATTTTAATTTTGTCAATACTAAACAAAATATTTTTGGATATTAAAAAAAAATTGAGGAAAAAATATCTGTAGAAAAAAAATAATAAAGGTCTCATCAGGATTTGAACCCGGGACCTCTTGCTCTGTAGGCGGGGTCACTACCGAGAAGGCTAAGAGATTGTCAAACCGTTATGCGCCTGCGATTGCAGCGCCACCTATCTTTTCTTTAATATGTGCACTTCTGATACATAAAGAGGTTGCTCCTTTATCTCTATTCTTCATGTAGTATATTTTTGTAGTTGGAATAAACTAGCTTAAATGGTGTATTTTAAATGAATGGTAAAAAAACTCCAAATTGATTTCAAAAGCAATTTAAAGTATTACAGTTAGTAACTAAAACAACGCAATAACCAGATGATTGCCACAAGAGGAAAAAGGTAAGTCATCTTATCTCTTCAATAGGTATGTGCATAGCCGGGCACCGTTAATCAAATATTTAACTTCGATAATCGTTAATCCGTTACTAAAAAAGTTAACTTCGTTAATCGTCAATGCGATACATTTCAACAAATTTAACGTAAGTTAAAGTTAATCGATAATCCGTTAACGCGTGACAAAAAAATATTTTTACTGTAGGTATATATTTAGTTGTATCAGTAATCCACTATAATGTATTATATTACTGTAAAAGCCCGAATTACAGCAAGCCTATTGAACTCTAGGCTACATGTGGAAGGCAGTGATTGCCTGAGCTACTGCCAAGAACTGTGTCAGGAGAGCTGCAAGATCACAGCAGGCGGAAGCCGGGTAGAAGCTAGGGAAGAGAATGTGGTCGTAAATTGGGCTCGAATTTGCTGCGCTGTCACTAGAACCACAGTATAATCTAGAACAGTTGCCATGGTAAAACTTAGGATTCATCGAATCAACGTTGGTAAAAGCGAACCCATGTGAACAACAATTCTTTAGGTAATATTTGGGCTTTTGGCGATCAAAATCGGTAAAAGCTGGGATTTACCGGTTAAATCCTAGGATTTTCCGTACTTCGGACTTTTACAGTAGCGTGTTTTTCGCGGCGCTGCCCTGCTAAATTAACGATTAACGGACTCGGAGAAATTTAACGGAAGTTAACGAGTCCGTTTACATTTTTTAGAGTTAATTTAAAAGTTAATCCGTTAATCGAAATGTTAACTTCGTTAATTAACGGATTAACGAATTAATGCCCAGCTATGGGTATGTGTATATTAAATAGGTACGCTATAATGTAATTAATGATGTAGCTACTTAATTGTGTCAAGTAAAAATGGTCACTTCTTTGCCTTGCCCCATGTTTTGCGCCTCCAAGTATAAGGCGATACGAAGTACGCCGGGCAGCTAGTAAATAAATAAATAAATATACAAGAATTGCTCGTTTAATAGTATAAGATTAAGAAAATAATTTTTATACTTGTTAACGGAGCGGCAGCTGACTTACACGAGAGTTATGCCAGTAGACCGCCGGAATTAGAGCCGCGCATGTATTGTCACTTCCTTAAAATGTATAGGTATTTAATAACTTAATAAGTAAGCGTGCTCCACCGTAGACCGCATCATCACTTACCATCAGGTGTGATGGTGGTCAAACGTCTACCTATTCATACTAAATAAAGAATGTAAAATTTAATAGGCTACTTGCCTCCTAGTCAAATCAGCTTCTTTTTAAGAACTGTCAAAACGAATTTGAACGACTTGCTAATATGAAATCTATATGAAATAGAATTGAGTTACGTCACGGTCAACTCAGTTACTTTATATATTTCTACCGGACTTATTAAATAGAAATTGGATTAAAAAATAACTTCTGTCCCTGTTTTTCTTATAATTATCTCATGATTTATTTCGTGCATGGTATAAAACATGTTATTTTAACTACAGTCAAGTTCCCTATTTTAGTATCTTGCATGTGTGTACCTAAGTTATGGCAATAAATGATTTTTAATTTAATTTAATTAATAGCTGATTATAAAACTGGGTTAAATTGTGGCGTAGGCGAGAGGCTGGCAACCTGTCACTGCAATGCCACAGTTTTCTTTCAACCACTTATTTGCCAAGAGTGGCACTGAAGCTTTAGTAGTTTCATGTGTTCTGCCTACCCCTTTATGGGATACAGGCGTGATTGTATGTATGTATAAAACTGAAATGTCTCTTTCAGACTAACATCGACTGGGCGCGAAGTCCTCTACTCCTCACTGACGTTGGTGGAAACTGTGAAGACTTACCTTTCTACTTCGGAGCGAGTCGACATCTCTACCATCGTGACCATGGCTAAGGATGTTACTCAAGTAAGACGATTTTTCTGTAATAAAATTATTATTGATTACGACTACAAGACTATTAAATAATTTAAATCAGAAACGCACTTTTTTTTATACTACGTCGGTGGCAAACAAGCGTACGGCCCACCTGATGGAAAGCGGTCACCGTAACCTATGGACGCCTGCAACTCAAAGAGTGTCACATGCGCGTTGCCACCCCATTAGAAACTTGTACATTCCCTTTTGCTGTGTTAAATCACAGATCAATACAACAAGATGGCCCTTACAGGGCGACTCGCGGTCACCAAGCATACGACAAATCAGGTTTATAAAAGTTTGAACGCGTGCGACACTGATCAGTAGCGCCCAAGTATACGACCCGCTAACAGTGTCCGTGTCCGCTCGGGAAAAAATCTTAAATAATCAATTTTGGTTGCAAACAATGGTCTCTTACAGCATAAAGTGGTGTGGCAAGTCTTCTAACACTTCTACATGTAAAAAAGATGGAACAACATTCCACAGTTAAGTCAAATTAATTATTTTGTTGAATATTGTTTATTGTCCGCGGAGTTCATTTATACTGGTCAATATGGTTGTGCTGAGCGGCGCCGAGGCGCGTCCATCCCTCTTTACCGAGTTAACAATGTGATATGCTATCCCTTTCACGTAAACGACTAGGCATGGGGCCATGTTAGTTTATGTCTGTTGCGGGAACTTCGTACTGCCGTTCGTACCATGTGCTACCATTTTATGAAATATAAAAGAAAGCAGATTTGTAATAGTGAATAATTATCTAGAATCTGTAGAGTCTGTAGTGGTATTTAGTTCATTGATTAGTTTAGAATATTTAGTTGGTTATTTAACTTAGTAAACGTAAGTAAAAATGCACAGTTTAGTTATTAGTTACTAGAATGATTTTTATTGAGATGCTATCACAATTATCATCCTCCTTGCGTTATCCCGGCATCGGCATTCGCCACGGCTCATGGGAGCCTGGGGTCCGCTTTGGAAACTACTACCAAGATTTGGCGTAGGCACTAGTTTTATGAAAGCGACTGCCATCTGACCTTCCAACCCGAAGGGTAACTAGGCCTTATTATAATTTAATTATAATATTATAATTTGTTGCAAAACAAATTCACCACAGTACTGGTACCGGTACCATTGTCTATAATAGACATGTCCCATTCCCATCCCTGCTGCTAATCATAAAGGCGCGCCATTATTTGAAACGACCAATGGCAGCACCGTGCGCGCCCGCCTCACCCCGCAAGGATTGGTGATTTGCGTCTCGAACAATATCGCTTGCATTTGGCTTCTAGTGGGGTGTTCTGTGTGTTAAATACACAGTAAAAAGGAGTGCACAAGTTCCAAAGAGGGTTCGGGTTGCCGACTACTCAAAGGACGATCCCGTCATCAGCACACCGCACCCTCGTTGAGCTCTGGCAGCCTTACTCACCGGCAGGAACACAACACTATGAGTAGGGTCTAGTGCTATTTGGCTGCGGTCTTCTGTAAGGCGGAGGTACTTCCCCAGTTGGGCTCTGCTCTAGATTCGAGCGAGACGATATCCGCTGTGCTGTGTCCTACCACACAAAGCGGAATATCATTCGCTATGCCCTACCCCCTACAAAACTGCACTATTTTTGAGCAATCAAAAAACCCAGTCGTAGAAATAAGCTTCTTTAGCATTTCGTAGATAATTACTTTGAAATGTAAATTTTAACATTGTAATCTAAGATGATCAAATCAATTGTTTAATTTCAAAAATAATAAAACTTTAATTATTATCGTGTAGTGTGGGGTCGTGTTAAGCCGCGGTCCTGGGTTCGACTCCCGGTAAGGGGATTTATGCATTTATGTGACGAGCGCAGATATTTGTTCCCGAGTCATTTATGTTTTCTATGTATATAAGTATTTCTATATTATATATATTGTTGTCTGAGTACCCACAACACAAGCATTATTGAGCTTACTGTGGGACTTGGTCAATCTGTGTAAGAATACATACATACATACAATCACGCCTGTTTCCCAGAGGGGTAGGCAGAGATCACGGATTTCCATTTACTACGATCCTGACAAATCACTTTCGCTTCACACACTTTCATAACGTTTCTCATACACGCTCGTCGGTTTCGAGTACTTCTGACCTGGCCTTTTTGCAATATTTCCCCGAAGAATGAAATGTAAGAATGTCCTATAATATTTATTTATTTTTGTGCAGAATCTGGACACGAGCCTAGAAGCGGTGCCTTCTCACTCGGAACTGCATGCCGCCATGGAGAATATCAATGAGACGCTGAATATTCTCAACATGGGAGAGTTCCCGCCCAGCGACCGAACCTATGGGTAAGATAAAGTTATTATTGTCCCGGAGCTGTAAGCTAACAAAAATACAAATTAGATAACCTCTTTTGTAATCACTGATTTAAACTTTCACGATTGTTACACATATTTAAAATTGCAAACGGGACTTAATCGCGTATTTACTATGTTTTAAACACTAACCTCCGACGTTTCAAGGACGGCATTGTCCCCGTGGTCTCGGAGCAGACTGGCTGAAGTACGACTAACCACTTGAACAGTTTGTGCACTAGGGACTCTTTTGTAATCCATACTAATATTATAAATGGGAAAGTGTGTGTGTCTGTTTGTTCGTCCGTCTTTTACACAAAACGGAGTGACAAATTGTCGTGATTTTTTAAGTGGAAATAGTTGAAAGGACCTACCTGCCTGTGTGGTGACGGGTTGAGAATTTCACCACCCCCTTTCTTCCCGTGGGTGTCGTAGAAGGCGACTATGGGATATGGGTAAAAATTGTGAGAGGCTGGCAACCTGTCACTGCAATGTCACAGTTTCCTTTTCTTACAACCCCTTATTTGCCAAGAGTGGCACTGAAGCTTTAGTAGTTCCGTGTGTTCTGCCTACCCCTTTATGGGATACAGGCGTGATTGTATGTATGTATGTATGTAGTTGAAAGGATGGAGAGTAACATAGGCTACTTTTTGTCTCTAACGCGAGCGAAGCCGCGGGTAAAAGCTAGTATTAAATATTAAACTTATTTACAGTGAACTTCAATCGGAACTGAACGCGGCGGCCGTAGGTCTCAACTCGGCTTCGTCAGAAGTGGTACAAGGTATAGAGTCGCCTTCAGCCCTCGCTGAAAACTCCAGACACTTCGGAGACGCTTTCAACCGTCTGCTGGGAGTTGGCATGGAGATGGCTGGACAGACTGAGGTAAGTTAGACCTTTTACAATACAAATTTTATACCACGTCGGTGGTAAACTAGCATATTACGAAAATAATCGAAAGTATATATATATTTTTTTTATTTTAATGCGGTTCGCCTCATGGAAAGCGGTCACCGTAACCTATGAACGCCTGATTGCAATGCGACTCAAGGGGTTTCACATGCGCGTTGCTGACCCATTGCTTTTTTTTTTAGTTTGAATAGGTAGACGTTTGACCACGATATCACCAGACCCTTTAGCACAACTTGCCTTGTCGCGCGCGAGTCAATACTTGAAGTCGCGCTTGACGTATGGACTCACGCGCTACAAGGCAAGTTGTGCTAAAGGGGCTGATGGTATTTCTTACAAACTTGTACACTTCTTATTGCTGTTCTACTCAGTACTTTCTACCTTTAAAGCTGTCTACTCTTGACTCTATTAACTCGTTTCTAGGACTAATAAGCACTTAATTAATTTTTATTTACTGAAAACACAAACAGTTAATTCTGACATTTAATTTTGACTAACTCAAATTTCTTTTATGCACAGGACCGAGAAACCCAAACTCTAATGGTGAACTCCATGAAATCGGTGACCATCAACTCTTCCAAACTGCTGACGGTGGCCAAGTCCGTCAGCCAAGACTTGACGCGGCCCAACGCCAAGAACCAACTCGCCGCCGCCGCCAGAGCTGTTACTGAGAGCATTAATAGACTGGTAAGTTACGAGGCCTTTGCCCAGCAGTGGGACCCATTATAGGCTATATAAAAAAAACCGGCCAAGTGCGAGTCGGACTCGCGCACCGAGGGTTCCGTACAAACCTGCATTTGATATGAATTTCAACTTGATAGCTCTACGCGTTCATGAGGAAAAAAGTAATAAGTTTATATTTATTAAAAAATATATATTTTGTAATGTAACTAAAAATTTAATGTTTTCGGAATTTTTCCTTTATGTGTGCTATAAAACGTTGCTTCATGCCAAATTTCAAGATTCTAGGTCGACTGGAAGTACCCTTTAGGTTTTGATTCCCTTGCGAGTACTTGCGAGTTTCAAAATATGCAGCTTAAATTGCTGTTTCTTTTGATTGCGTTGACATAGAAGTTTGATTTTGTTACAGCTTAAAGGTATTATAGACCTGAGTATTTGGTATGAATTTCAATTTAATACCTCTACGCGTTTATGAGGAAATGGGTAGTAAGGTTAAAATTATTAAAAAAAATATATTATGTGATGTAACTAAAAATTTATGGTTTTCGTAATTTTTCCTTTATCTATGCTATAAGACGTTGCTTCATACCAAATTTCAAGATTCTGAGTTCACGGGAAGCACCCTGTAGGTTTTGATTCCCTTGCAAGTGTCGAAAATTTGCGGCATAGACGGCTGTATCTTTTGATTGCGTTGGCTTAGAAGTTTGATTTTTTCACAGCTTCAAGGGACAGTAGACCTGAGTAATTGATATAAATTTCAGCTTCATACCTCCACGCGTTCCTGAGAAAAAGGGTCTTGACAGACGGACGGACGGACGGACAGACGGACAACAAAGTGATCCTATAAGGGTTCCGTTTTTTCCTTTTGAGGTACGGAACCCTAAAAAATAAAAAAAAATAGGCTACTAGACTCATATCGAATTTCGCACAATAAATGATTGTCTTCTGTAGTATTTGACATAACAAAAAAACAATATTTATAGATTTTGAGCATTGAAAGTGTATGATGACTAATGATGTGCAAGTTGCGGAAACTTTCCAAAAAAATCTTAAATTTCTTGAAAAATTCACGAAACTTTCACGAAAAATAAAGGGAATTTAAATTTATGAAATGGAAAGTTTCCATCCATACAATTGTCCATAAAAAGTATGGAAAGTTTCCGAAGTTTTCCTATGTGAAAATTTCAGAATTTTGGAATCTTTCCGTCGGCACATCAGTAATGATGACTACGTATTTTCGATTAAAAATGTGTGTAATTATTTCTTTATTTTGGCCACCGAAAACTCTGTCAGCGATATAGCGACGTCATCGAATTCGAACCTTACTGCATGTCAAAGCAATCACTGACATATTGAACTTTTTTTTTACACAGCATTATCCTCGCGGAGTAAAGAAATACTTGTTGAACTGCAAAATAATTCTAATTATAAAATGACAATTTAATATTTTTTTTTCTTTTGTAAAACAAACTTTGATGTCTAAAATGCCCTATTTGCCCACAGGTGGATGTATGTACCGAAGCTGCCCCAGGCCAGAAGGAGTGTGCTGCCGCTATACGCAGCATCGAAGGTTCTAGAGTCCTTCTCGACGCGCCGTCTCAGCCCGTCAGCGAACTCAGCTACTTTGCCAATGTGGACGCTTGTGTCGCACACAGCAAGGCTCTCAGTAAGTCAGCTATACTAGACTGTTCTAGAGTGTACTATACTGTCTAATAGGGCAGAAAGAGTGTGCTGCCGCTATACGCAGCATCGGAGGTTCTAGAGTCCTCGACGCGCCGTCTCAGCCTCAGCATACGGCCCGCCTGATGTAAAGCGGTCACCGTAAGCTATGGACGACTGCAACTCAAACAGTGTCACATGCGCGTTGCTACCCCATTAGAAACTTGTACACTCCCTTTTGCTGTGTTAAGTACACAGCAAAAAGGAGTGTACAAGTTCTAAGGAGGGTTCGGGTTGCCGACGACTCAAGGGACAATAGACGGAAAAAGTCAGTTCCGTAACTCCTCCCGTCATCAGCACACCGCACCCTAATTGAGCTCTGGCAGCCTTACTCACCGACAGGAACACAACACTATGAGTAGGGTCTAGTGCTATTTGGCTGCGGTCTTCTGTAAGGCGGAGGTACTACCCCAGTTGGGCTCTGCTCTAGATTCGAGCGAGACGATATCCGCTGTGCTGTGCCCTACCACACAAAGCGGAATATCATTCGCTATGCCCTACCTCCTTACATATGATTGAATAAGCATAAATGATTTTTTACAGGCGAAGGCATGTCAAGCATGGCGACCTCAGTGAAGCGGTCGGAACACACGCAGTTCTGTCGCGCCGTGCGTAACGTGGCCGACGCCGTGCTGGGCCTTGTGGACTGCACCGCGCAGGCTGCTTATTGGGTAAGTCTTACACAATCTAACTCCAAAAACATAAACAGTATTGGCAGACAGTCTTTAGAGTACACACTTTAGGCCGTTTAATTCATATTATAACCCACAAGCCATACATCATCATCATAACATCATCTAATGTGAAATTTTCGTAGTATCCGTTTGTTTATAACATAATACAAATGTTAAACCTTTTTACCATTTGTGCTATTTGTATTTCGAACACTAAGAGTTTTTTTATAACTGTCACTTCTCTTCTTAAACTAGATCAATGTGGTCGCATTATTTTCTGTAAATAAATCTATTCCTTTTTACCTCTGCATTTTCCTCTAATATCCAGAACAAAGACATATGTCGTTGGCGAAAACAGTGTTACATTTTGGTGCCGTGACCAGGATTACCTGAAACTTAGTTATTGGCTCAAACTTTTCATTGTGGTCATTTTAAGGTTTTAGATATGGATATAAAAACTATTCACATTGACATTGATCTTATGTTGTTCCTCAGGTGGCAGTATCAGACTCAACATCAGTCGCCGGTCGGCCAGGTTTGGTGGACCAGGCGCAATTTGCCCGCGCAGCAGTGGCTATCGACCAAGCTTGCCAAGCTCTGGCCGATCCTACTAGCGACCAACAACAGGTTAGTATTACCCTCTATTCATTACATTTTGTCTATTGACTTTCCCCTTTTCAAGATTTTATTTGGCGTTAAACATACTACAGATAACCTAACCACAAAATTAAAATTTGAAAAACCCCTGATATAGTGGACCTATTTACATGAAACATGGCTAAGAACGCTCCCGGCTAATTCAGTTTTCAAACAAAGAAAACTAAATCCAAATCGGTTCATCTGTTCGGGACCTACGATGCCACAGACAGACATACATACAGCCAAAAAAAGACAGACAGACACGTGAAACTTATAACACCCCGTCGTTTTGCGTCGGGAGTCAAAAATACAAACTTTATCTAACAACATTGACCTTGACACTTCATCTTCTGTAAAGTGACAGATAAACTAAGAAAGATTAGTCGAGTCCACATAGAGCGAGGCACATCTACGTTAAATAGTTTATATTGGCATTTGACAGGTTTTTTGTCATTACTTATTTATCTAGTTAAGATAGTAAGGCCTCATTTAGACGGCGTGCGAACTCGCATGCGATTTTAGTTACATTGCGGGCTGTTGAGGTTACATACAATTTTGCATAGAACCGTATAATAATTTATTAATTCTCCTGCAGGTGTTATCCGCCGCCACAGTAATAGCCAAGCACACCAGCGCCCTCTGCAACGCGTGTCGCGTCGCCTCCGGCAAAACCACCGAACCTCAGGCCAAGCGACACTTCGTGCAGGCCGCTAAGGACGTGGCCAACTCGACAGCGGCGCTCGTCAAGGAGATCAAGGCGTTGGACAGCGACTATAGCGAGGTTAGTTCTTTATATACTTACGAGTCGGTCCTAAAGTTCTGTCACAAATGCTTTAACTGATAAAATTGTATATAAAGGTTTTTATTTAATAAAAAATACATGATATCAAAACCTGTTTTATACTTATTAAAATGTGATATAAACGATCGAAAATGTAGATCGTGATTTTTAAGAATCCTTGAATACTTTGAGTTTGTCGATAGGCGTCAGCACGCGGAAAAATAGACTTCGCAAAAGGAAGAAAAAAACATTGTTACATTAGCCAAATAAAATAATATTTTTTTTAGTATGAGTTCTCTGAATTTGGGCATATTGAATTACTGGTATTTCATTTTCCTAGAAATCTTTAAGTCTGCTAGTAACCTTTAGAACTTGGGTACTTTTCAGTAAAACGCTTAGATTTCACAATCATCAACGGGAATGTGCAACAAAACGTTGTACAGTAGCAATATTGTCCATTTAATTCACAAAAATCATATACAAATTTAAAGATAAAAGACCCAGCGTTTATAATAAGTGTCATTAAAGCATATTAAGCCAACCAAAAATAAATAAAAAATAAAAACGTCCGGAAGAGGTCGCGTGTTTCTTGACTTGTTTTTTTTACCAAATTTTCAGATGTTACAAGGAACCACGCGAAACTGCAACAGCAAAGTACTTTAAGTAATATTGCAATTTATTCAGTATGAAACGAGCTTTCAAACCATGTATATGCATAGTAAGAAATATCTGTCAATAAAGTTTTTTCCACTTAAAACCTTTGTGACAGAACTTTAGAACTGACTAAGTACGTAAATAACATTAAAAAAATCCGAAATAAACAAGGTGGAATATTATTTACAAATATGTACAAATAATCTATTCATTTAAGATGCCACAAGACACGTTTAAATGTCATTTTACGAACTAATATATGAACTCATGTCTCTTAGCAACTTTACTAAGAATTGTGCGAGCTTTATAGTACATAATCTAGAGTTTTTTTACCTGTTACTTTTTTTATTTCCGTATCCTAATTTAACTGTTTCATTTATAAACATAACGATGAAAACGAATAAAATAATTAAAGAGTATGGGTGTCATAGCTAGCTCATTTATCGCTAAAAATTGTAGGGTCTCAAATGAGTATTGTGAGACTCACCCATAATAGTATCCCTTATTTCATAATGCCTATAACATGAGCATGATACTTTGTTACAGCGGGTTTAGATTTTTTTACTCATAGTCTCGTCAATAACTCATATATTACGTGGTACCAAAGTTAAACTAAATATATTCTTTTTGTCACATTATTTCGTCGTGATTCGGTCTGAAAACGGTCAGTACTCGTATTCCTTATTAAAAATATGTTTTTTTTTATGTGTAGGCTAACCGCGCTCGCTGCGCCGCCGCCACCGGCCCCCTGCAAGAAGCAGTGCGCAGTCTCTGTCAGTTTGCTGACAGTCCACAGTTCAGCTCCGTGCCTGCCCGTATCTCACCACAGGCCAGGCAGAGCCAACAGTCTATACTAGAGAGCGGAAGGTATCTATCAACTGGTTCTCTACATTAAGCAGTCTCTGTCAGTTTGCTGACAGTCTACAATTCAGCTCTGTACCTGCCCGCATCTCACCCCAAGCCAGGCAAATCTATCGTTGAGAGCGGAGGGTATGTATCAACTGGTGTTGAAGTTTAGTGGTCAACTACAAGAAGCAGTGCGAAGTCTCTGTCAGTTTGCTGACAGCTCACAATGCAGCTCGTATTTGGCCTCAAGGGAGACAAAGTCAGCAGTCTACAGCTTTGTAATAAGAGTTCACTGGTCGGAGAACGTGTTAACATTGGATCAATAGAAAGTCCTACGAATAGACTAATTTTTTTTACGTTTAAAATATTTTTTTCTGTGTCTATGCGACCTATCACGAAAGCCCATAGACAAAGTAAATAGTAAAGCTTTATTTTTTATCTGTGTAATGGACTTAGGTGGCGCCATTTGTTCTAATCTTCTTCGAGTGTGCCTTCTTATTTATAATCGTTTCTCAACCAACTCTAATAGGTACTAATTATTCAAGCAACCAGCACCGGACGTTACTTAACTATTTTTACAAAAAAAAATATTAAAAAATTCTTTGTTGACAATTGGAGCAAGCAAGATTTACGTAAGTGGGTTTACGGTTTACATACATTACAATATATTAGTTTATGAAAATGAAATGAAATGAAAGCATTTATTTCGGACACACATCCATATTATGTTAGTAATAACTTAAAAACTAAACTAAATATACGTTAGTAGAAAGTATAGCTACAATTAGACTGAAGATGCAAGGACATCCAGTGCGTGAGGATAGGGCTGTCCAGTGTCCACCCTCTCAGCAATCACCTTCAGGAGAGTGTTGGTACTGCCTCGCACGCGCTCGCACAGAGACGCCACCCGCACACACAGTACACACACACACAGTAGCACAGTAGTCTTCCTACTATTTATTTATTTATTTATTTATTTATTTAATTAATCAAAAAGTAACACAGCATTACAGTTTACACTAAGGCCCTATAATAGGTCAAGCCTGTGTCGTGAGGACTAAGATGAGGCTGTAAGAGCAGACAGAATTACCAAGAAGGCAATTACAATAAATTTTATGTTGTCCACAGGAGCATCATCTCAGCGTCATGCTCAATGCTGGAATCGGCCAAGGCGTTGGCAGTGACACCAGACGCCCGTCCTCAGTGGCAGTCCCTCGCCACTCACAGCAAGACAGTCTCTGACAGCATCAAGAGTCTACTCGGCGATATCAGGTAAAAAAACTAACTATTTCCGTCACTATATCAAGTAAGAAATATATGGACTAGGGCGAATCAACTTATTGAATCAAATTATGTTATTGCCATGGTTACGGTCTCCTGAGTCACGCTGGTCTTATGCAAAATTAAGCACCCCCACCCCCTTTCTTCCCGTGGGTGTCGTAGAAGGCGACTGTGGGATATGGGTTAAATTGTGGCGTAGGCTGGCAACCTGTCACTGCAATGTCACAATTTGGATTTCTTTCAACCCCTTTTTGCCAAGAGTGGCACTGAAACTTGAGTAGTTCATGTGCTCTGCCTACCCCTTAATGGGATACAGGCGTGATTATATGTATTATGTATTATTACTGTAACACCTTGCTAGTCCGACGTCCACATCACACCACAATAGGCTAATTTCCTACTAGTCAAATCAGCTTCTTTTTAAGAACTGTTGAAACGATTTGCTAATATGGAATTACTATGAAACACCGAGGAGTGACGTCACGGTCAATTAATTTACTTTGTATCTTTCTCTTTGGCTTATTAAATAGAAATTATGTTTAAACATAACTACTGTCCATGTTTTCTTCTACTTATGTGGTGGTTTATTTCGTGCACACAATATTTTTAAGTATAGGAAACTAGCCTATTGAACCTATATCCCACAGTCGACTTCTACGACACCCCAGGGAGGAAACAGGGTGCAGCAATTCATTTCAGCATCCATTAAATTAGATGACGTTGTAAACAACATGTTTGTTCACAGAGAGAAAGCCCCCGGACAAAGGGAGTGCGCAGCGGCCCTTGAGACCCTGGGCAGACAACGTCGCGCGCTCGACCAAGCTGCCTTACAGGCTGTGGCTCAAGAACTGCCTACCATGAAGACAGACTCGCTGCAAGGTAAGATAACCACAAAATTTAAATTTTGAAAAACGCCCCGACTTAGTTATTTCGAGCTTTCTGTACATCGCTGTACACCTGCAGCCTGTGGACTCGGTACACGCAAAGGACGTTTAACGCCATGCGCGTACAATATAGTGACGCGTTCAGGGTGTTGTTGCGGCTGCTAGTAAGGCGGCGGAATTGAAAAAAGTCGTCTAGTTTTAAAGTTGATGTGACTGGAGAGTATACTGCTGACAAGTGGTATCGTTGTGATCGGTAGACTTTACTGAGTACGAAATAATGACTTGTCGCATTCTCAGACTGTGGGGGGGTTAACTACGACGTCACAAAGATCGCGGTCCCGGGATTCAATTTTTTGCCAATTTGTCTAGAACCCCTTATCCAATTTTGAAAAATGAGGTGTCGATTGAAAGCGTATAACATGCTGATTAAGATTTGTTATAAGTGAAAAGTGTAGGTTTGTTAGTTATTTTTTAATTAACAATAATGCAAAAAATACTTTTTTTTTACTCTCTTTTTTGATTTTTGTGACTCAAAAAGGCAATGAAAACGGCCACTTAGCTAAAAAATATGTTATATAAATCATTTAGCTACATTATTAAGCTATCTGTTGCTTTTTGAATTTCTACGATCGGATAATAAATAAGCAAACTACAAGCACATACCTGTAGGCGGGGAGTACCGCTTGACACGCGTTCCCATACATTCGGCGTCTACCAAATTACACCTCGCGCAAAATTCGTTTCAAGCAGATATACCTCTAATCTTATTCATCGTAACCTATCAATATTGGTATCATTTGAAAGTACAATTAAAGTCTTTTAAGAAACAATATCAACCATTTTCTTAAAATCAATAATCGCCAGTCTACGGTGGTTACAAAGAAAAAAAGCGGGGATTCAATTTGACTGGTTTCCTAGGTTTGATACCCTAGACGAGTTTAAAAGGGGAGGTAAAGGTGACAAATATGGGTTGTTCTCTGGCCTGAAAGCTACACAGAGGGCCAGGGGAAGAAAAACTAGGGTTTAAGTTTAGTTTTAAGTTATTTTTTCTTTTATTTGTTGATTTTATTGTGTTTAATTTTTTTGTTTTATTTATTTATTATAAATGGGCTTACTCTTGACCACAGACTAGCCAAAGGCAAAGACGTGGCCTACGATGGAGTGAGCTCGCCCAGAAGATGCCTGTAATTTTATCAAGAATACACGCTGGTTTCTTTTTGTGAAAATGCCCTTTTTTATGAGAAAATCGATGAATTTCATGGCATTTTCCGATAGAGACTAAAATTAACTTTCAAATAAGGCCACATAGTCATACTTTTACTTATATAATATTAAGGGTAATAGCCCCGGCGGAGTAGTGCAAGCGGGACAGCAGTGTAGCAATCCATAGACCTGACTTCACTGGTTCCTCAGTGCCACACATAGTGTTACGAGGTGCCCTGCGCGCCCTGCTCTCTAATATGTGGGTCAATGATTTTTTTGACACTGAGTGTATTTGCAGGAGCTGCATGTACTTAACAAGTGTACCCCAACAACTATTTCATATTTATAACGCATTATTAATAATAAATAATCTCTTAATGTTATCTTGACTTCTGTCGAATAATTATGTTCTGAGAAAAGTGGCTAAAAGTAATGATTATAATTACTAAAACATCAAAGGTAACTTCATTTTAGTGATTTAATGTGTATAACGACCGAAGTCTAATCGTTTTGATTTTAAGATTACTTTTTAATACCTACTGGGTCAAAAAACCGCACCTCTAAGTCGTTTGAGTTCAAACGGTAGGTATTACTTGGTATTACCCTTAATATTATATAAGTAAAAGTATGTATATGTGGCCTTATTTGAAAGTTAATTTTAGTCTCTATCGGAAAATGCCATGAAATTCATCACATTTCTCATAAAAAAGTGAATTTTCAGCAAAAGAAACCAACGTGTATCCTTGATAAAATTACAAAAAAAATTAAACACAATAAAATCAACAAATAAAAGAAAAAATAACTTAAAACTAAACTTAAACCCTAGTTTTTTCTCCCCTGACCCTCTGTGTAGCTTTTAGGCCAGAGAACAACCCATATGTCACCTTTACCTCCCCTTTTAAACTCGTCTAGGGTATCAAACCTAGGAAACCAGCCAAATTCCATACCCACTTTTTTCCTTTGTAACCACCGCAGACTGGCGATTATTGATTTTAAGAAAATGATTGACATTGTTTCTTAAAGTACTTTAATTGTACTTTCAAATGATACCAATATTGATAGGTTACAATGAATAAGATTAGAGGTATATCTGCTTGAAACGAATTTTGCGCGAGGTGTAATTTGGTAGACGCCGAATGTATGGGAACGCGCGTCAAGCGGTACTCCCCGCCTACAGGTATGTGCTTGTAGTTTGCTTATTTATTATCCGATCGTAGAAATTTAAAAATCAACAGATAGCTTAATAATGTAGTTAAATGATTCATATAACATATTTTTTAGCTAAGTGGCCGTTTTCATTGCTTTTTTGAGTCCAAAAAATCAAAAAAGAGAGTAAAAAAAAGTATTTTTTGCATTATTGTTAATTAAAAAATAACTAACAAACCTATACTTTTCACTTATAAGAAATCTTAATCAGCATGTTATACGCTTTCAATCGACACCTCATTTTTCAAAATTGGATAAGGGGTTCTAGACAAATTGGCAAAAAATTGAATCCCGGGACCGCGATCTTTGTGACGTCGTAGTTAACCCCCCCACAGTCTGAGAATGTGACAAGTCATTATTTCGTACTCAGTAAAGTCTACCGATCACAACGATACCACTTGTCAGCAGTATACTCTCCAGTCACATCAACTTTTTCCGAGACCCTCTCGCCGCTCTACTATGCCGCGTCATTGCAGCGCGTCCGGCATGTTCGCGGACGCGCATGTGGACGGGTTCCATGCGACGCTGCGTAAGCGCTGCGCCGCGACGCTGCGCAGGGTGCGCGATAGCCGCCACAGCCTCCTGAGCGTAGTTGCTGAGAGATGGGACAGTGGCCTCATCAAGCACTGGTCCTCTCTCCACTTATCTCTAGTACCTAAGTTAGTTATTTAAGATTATTTTTAAGTTAACCATAGTTTTATGTTTTAGGTTAAGTTATACTAACAAAATATGGACCTTGTTTGTCTGTAATAATTGCATTTTATTTTCATTTTTTTATTTTTATTTTTTTTATTTCAGTGCCGGTTGCATCAAACCGTCTGTCACTGTTAAAGCATTCGTTAAATTTTATTGTGTGGGAAGTCTGCTGCGTGACGATGATGTGTCTGTCAAATGTGGTTCAAGAAAAAAAAAACGAAATCTAAATCAATTCTTCCGTTCGGGAGCTACGATGCCACAGGCAGACACACGCCGAGACAGACAAACAGACGCGTCAAACTTATAACACCCCGTCGTTTTTGCGTCGGGGGTTAAAAAGCAGAAACGTGTAGGCCAGACACATCTCGCCTTATGACACACTTATCCTTATTAACCTTATTATCTAATTTACATAGGTCTAGTTTTTCCCCTCACTAGCTCAGAAACACGTGTTTTGTCCTTTAATACCAGCGGGTAAAAACGCATTTTATCCACTAGTGACCTTCAATAAAGGCAAATTTTCTGCTTTAAAATTGATAAAAGTGGCTTAATCTAGTGATGAAGATGTTTTAACACATGTGGCACTACTGGAAGCAGTGATAAACGCGTTTTTTGCGTTGTAGTTTCCTCGTTATAGTGAGGGGAAAAGTTTTGTGTTACACACAAGTGCAAATGTATTTTACTATAACTATTGTCAGACATTTGTCGCTCTAATGCTCATTTATTTTTCTTTAGGTTACCTGGAGCAAATAGAAAACAGTACGACTGAGATGCTTGAACGCATCGAGCCGGTTCGCGTCGCCGCGAAGGGAGAAGCGGAGAACCTTGGACACTCCGTTGTACAACTGGTAAATATTGGTTAACTGTTCATTATTTGCTCTTCAGACTTTAGCCACTGCCTGCGACATTTACTCATTTGTCTCCCAACCCTAATTTTAACTATCCTCCCTCAAACTCTCTGAAACTGGTACAATTATTTCGAGGGCGAATATTCACGATTAAAAAATATATGGCTAAACCGGCTTTTGCCCGCGGCTTCACTTACGTTAGAAAGAGACAAAAAGTAGTCTATGTCACTCTCCATCCCTTCAACTATCTTCACTTAAAAAATCATGTCAATTCGTCGCTCCGTTTTGCCGTGAAAGACGGACACACTCACTTTCCCATTTATAATATTAGTATGGACTATGTACCTAATCACGACAACTTGTGTACCAAACTCTTAATTATTTAAGCTCTTTTTATGCTTGAAGAACTAACTGAAATCTAAATATACTTGTGTATAGGTATGTGGATTTACGTAATAAACCTGTACTGACATTAATAGTATTTGTATAATAGTTATTACATAACCACCCAATTTGCAATTTGCTGTTCTTTGTTGATGTCCAAATAGATATTTATTTTCTAAGATGATTTTTCATCTACAAACTTTTCTCTAGGTATCATACTGCGAACCCCTCGTCTCAGCGACCATCGGCGCCGCCTCCAACATGACATCGTCATCGTCATCAGGAGAACTTATGGAGCACGCTCGGACCGTGCTGGAAACTCTGGCACTGGTCACCCATGCTGCTAGCCAGGCTGCTGGAAATCCTACTGTAAGTATTTTAGCTGTTTCCGAGCAAATAGACCCGGGCCATTTTTTTTCAAAGTTGTCCACTCCACTTTTTTTTTTGGATTTGGAAATTATGTGGTTTCCACTCAGAATCGCGAGCTCTTTCAATTCTAATCTGAGGAAAAAGTGTCCCAAGGTTTTTTCCCATTCCGTTACCAATTTTTCATACATTTTGTATGGCGGTAACGGAATGAAAGGTTCGTAAAAATTTACGGAAATCTTGAAACATTTTTTTCTCCTATCAGGATCGAAATACCTCTTGATTCTGAGTATTAATCGCGTAAAAGATACCAATGTTACAAAAAAGTGGGGTGGACAACTTTAAAGAAAATGACCCAACCATAGAATACTTATTATATTATTTATTTATTTATTTAATCTTTATTGTACACAAAGAAAGAAAAACTTATAGTACAATACAAATATACCTTTTATATTACCCCATAAGATAATGCCATGTAACAATCACGACTGAACATAGTCAAGTTGCTTAAGTTAGGTGAGTTCGAATCCCGGTAAGGGCCTTTATTTGTGTGATGAGCACAGATATTTGTTCCTGTCATGGATGTTTTCTATGTATATAAGTTTGTATATTATATATATCGTTGTCTGAATACCCACAACACAAGCCTTCTTGAGCTTACCGTGGGACTCGGTCAATCTATGTAAGAACGTCCTATAATATTTATTTATTTTATTTTTATTTATAGTAAGGGACAAACGAACTTTACCGGCTTGGTAACTTTAGTGAACGTTTATGAATAAGGGGTTTAAAAACTGTCGTAATGACAACTTCTGAAGCAGAGATGGTTAAAAGGAACAAATTCGTAGTTGGTGCCTAAATTTAGAAACGAAATGAATAATGATAACCCCGTAATATACTGCCATATTACAGATAACTGTGATAGATAAGGTCAGTCATAAGACTGACTGAAACGAAAGTTAAATTTACAATGACGCTTATTAATATTTCCTCCTGCTTTTCAAATACTACAAGCTTTTAATAATTTCTGTGATGTGTTTATGTAATATCGAAAGTGTATATTACGAGTATATTATGATGGATAAATAATGAAACTTCAGAAAGAACAGTAACTTCAACGTTATATTTTACTTTCTAAAAGTGAATTTTGACAGCCTTATTTTTTTCTAAAATTGACATTCTTGGACCTTCTATGTTCCATGATTTTAGGTTTCCCTAACAAATAATTTTCTTACAGGCTCTCACCGCCCACCGCAACGTAGACCAACAGAGTCAGCTCTGCCGCTCAGCGCTCACCGAACTTCTAGAATGTGCTAGAACGTTGAGCACAGAACGTGGCGCTGTGGGACCTCTGCTAGACTCGCTACAGCGATCTGTCTGCAAGCTCACTCCTAGCAGGTGAGATATAGAGGATATAGGGACCTTCTAGAATGTTCTAGAATGTGCTAGTCGAGCACAGAACGTGGCGCCGTGGGACCTTTGCTAGACTCGCTACAGCGTTCTGTCTGCAAGCTTACTCCTAGCAGGTAAGATCTGAGGGAAATACGGGATTTTAGAATGTTCTAGAACGTTCTATAATGTAGTAGAACGTTGAACATAGAACGTGGCGCCGTGGGACCTCTGCTAGACTCGCTACAGCGGTCTGTCTGCAAGCTTACACCTAGCAGGTGAGATATAAAGGATATAGGGAACTTCTAGAATGTGCTAGAACGTTGAGCACAGAACGTGGCGCCGTGGGACCTCTGCTAGACTCACTACAGCGTTCAATCTGCAAGCTAACGCCTAGCAGGTGAGATATGAAGGAAATAGGGGACTTTAAGTATGTTCTAGAACGTTCTAGAATATGTTAGAACTTTACCCGTATACGTAACCTCTGAACTGTACCTGTAATTTATTAAATTTCTGCCATATGTAGAGATGCTTATACATATATACTCGGCTGTCTGGGTTACGTTGGGGCGTCCTTAACCTAGCGCGCGTATAAATACATCACCGATGACCCGAGTACCAGAATAGTCCTCGCATCATTGCTTTATTTACTATAAGCGTGTCTAATCTAATCTACTAATACGGGTGTTGCATTATCATAAAGAGAATTACTAGCAAAGTTAATAGTCATGCCATCTGTCGATACAGAGTTAAAACTTTGTAACCTCAATAGGCTAGTTTCCTATACTTAAAATAAAATATTTTATTCAGTGCACGAAATAAAGCATCACATAATTAGAAGAAAAATATGGACAGTAGTTATTTTTAAACATAATTTCTATTTAATAAGTCGAAGAGAAAGATATAAAGTAAATGAGTTGATCGTGACGTCACTCCTCAGTATTTCATAGTAATTCCATATTAGCAAATCGTTTTGACAGTTCATAAAAAGAAGCTGATTTGACTAGTAGGAAACTAGCCTATTTGACAATTTAGCCATATTCTTAATTCAGGCTCATGGGAGCCTGGGGTCCGCTTTGACAACTAATCCCAAGATTTGGCGTAGGTTTTTACGAAAGCGACTGCCATCTGACCTTCCAACCCGAAGGGTAAACTAGACCTTATTGGAATTAGTCCGGTTTCCTCACGATGTTTTCCTTCATTGAAAAGCGACTGGCAAATATCAAATGACATTTCACACATAAATTCCGAAAAACTTATTGGTGCGAGCCGGGGTTCGAACCCGCGACCTCCGGAACGAAAGTCGCACGTACATACTTACCGCTAGGCTACCAGCGCTTTAGCCATATTTTTAATTCGATATGTTTTAAAATAGGCTACTTGACTCTTTTTCAAAGTATGTCTTATATCATTAATTACTGTCTAATTAAACGAAAAAAAATAGTACCATATTTTATTACGACTTAAAAACCCGCAAAAAAAAATTTACTTAAAAGTTTACTTTTACTTGATCAGGCAAAAACAACATCAGCCATATTAATCTATAGAATATCTATGACATGACGTCAGTATATTTAGAAAAAATGTTTCACATTGTCACACGCGTCAACGACTATGAATTTTAATACAATAGAGGTTGCTTCTATCGAGATCAGATTACTACCTCTAATTTCCATAGTTGATCTGAATTATGTGACGTCACTCCATTGGCCAACACCGTTTTCGGAGTCCATAATTAAAAAAAAACATACACACATGTTTAATTAAAAATACGCAGTCATCACGCACTTTTAATGCCCGCAAGCTATAAATATTGATTTCTTAAGTCAAATACTACAGAAAACAATAACTTGATGTGCTAAATTCGATACGAGTCTAGTAGCCTATTGTCAAACAATATTAGCGCCGTCTGGCCGAGAATCAATCAAAGGTGTTGCGCCATAAGCGACCGCACATTTTTCTTGATGGTTCCGAGTTGCGTTTTTTTCTTAAACTTTACCTGTTTATACGCAGATATATTATGTCTTTGCGAATATAATATATAGGGGCCTATTATTTATTAGGGTGAATCAACTTTTTCTTGACTGTTATTGTCATGGTTACGGTCCCCTGAGTCACGCTGGTTTTAAGCAAAATTATGCAACGATGCATGTAGTCCATGTTTGTAGGTGGCAAATTAAGGAAAGGGTTTGTTAACACCAGAAAAATGCAAGTTTGCCTAGTTTAAGTAGCATATTTTCCACAGATGTCATATATACCATAGATCAAGCAAACGTATCTACTTAGCGTGTCAAATGAACTCAGTGAAATCCACTGAGTTGTCCGTCTTTACTCGCAGCTTGCAGCTTTCGGGCGTTGTAAGTTGAAGTCAACCAAAACATAAAAAATGCCTCGTTACGTGATATTCAATTGCAACAACACAAAAATTATGAACAATCAAGAGCCTGAGACATATTTAAAATTACAGGCAAGAATCAACTTCAGTACAAAATTTGACACGCTCGGCCCCTATACAAATATATGAATTTGTTTCTTCTATCTAAATTAAGTTCTGTGATATTTTCGCATCGTGGCAACCACGGCAATAACAGACAAGAAAAGTTGATTCACCCAATTCATCAACGCTTTTATTTACAAAACAAGAACTGATACAGTTTCTATTAATAATTAATGAAAATAACCTATTTACGTAAATTACGAAATCTCAAATGAGTCATCGGAATATACCGTCCAGATACAGACGAGACAGTTTCATATATAAATGCTTATATGTAAATGTGCACGGAAAAACGTCCCACTATGTCGATTGCTATAAAGCCGCTTCGTCAGTTTATTCATGTAAAGAATACAAGTAAATCTCGCCTTAATGGTAATCGACAAAGTGGGACGTTTTACTAAACACACTCACATATGTACTATGTTTCTTCAATGCATTGCACTTGGCCGTATGCCCGCTTGAGGCTCTTCAGAACGGTGACCTAACGAACTAAATATAGCCTAAATTAGTTGGATAACTTCGTTATTAACTGTCGGTTAAGTTAATACTATAAATATGTTACATACAGACGGAGTTCGTATCGAAAGATGTATGCGATTCTTCGATGATTGCACTTGGCCGTATGCCCGCTTGAGTTTCTTGAGAACGGTGATCTAATGACTAAAGATAGTCTAGATATCTTCGTTCTTAACTGTAACTGAAGGTATAATTATACAGAGTGGGGCCTGTAACAAAGGCGAAGAATTGAACTGTAGGCTATTCTCCTTATACTGATCAACATTTGTTCAGTGACTTTTAAAAATTATGAAGTCTTAAAATTTTTAATTTTTCATACAAAATAAATATTAGCTTCAATGTACGCCATTATTGTTGTCATTGACGTTGTCTGTCGCACTTTAGACTTAACAGAATTCGCAATACATTACCTCTTAGAAAAAACTTTCAAGGGTGACAAAAATCAAAATACAAGTTATTTTTAAAAGTCGCCGAACAAATGTTGATCAGTTAAGGAGAATAGCCTAGAGTTCAATTCTTCACCTTTGTTACAGGCCCCACTCTGTATATGAATGACGCCGTGTGGTGACGAGTTAAGAATTTCACCACCCCTTTTCTTCCCGTCGAATTCAACTGTGGGATATGGGTTTGCCCGTAAATGCATAGTGATGTATATATGCATCATGTATTTTTTACTCTATTGACAGCATGTCAAAATTCAAAATTGAATAAAATAAATATTTGTCAAGGTCATGCATTTAAGGGTTAAATTGTGGCGTAGGCGAGAAACTGGCAACCTGTCACTGGAATGTCACAATTTCTTGTCTTTCAATCGCTTATTTGCTAAGATGGCACTGACCCCTTTTATGCCATAAAGGCGGGAGGCGCATGTAAATGATAAAGTGAATACTATCCATATTTGAGGTTTCATTCAATCAAATCAAAGCGCCTAATACTCTTAAATTATATGAATGATAAAGTGAATACTATCCATATTTGAGGTTTCATTCAATCAAATCAAAGCGCCTGATACTCGTAAATTATCAAAGCGCAATTATCCATTAAATGTACGAAAAATATCAAAATAATGCAACCATCATTTTGAGTAATTTGACCTTGAACGAGGAGTTATTATTCTTGCAATTTGTACCAGTTCTATTTCACCTCAGCTTAGTCATTGTGATAGCTTACATTTCAAACGTTTGATAAAGCGTAATTTAAATGCTGTAAAAAGTTAAAAACATTTTTGCATTGCCATAATCGCAGTCTATTTCTTCTCCCATCTTTGATCGAAGCTAAGTACTGAACAACAAATAAAAAAATCAGTAACCGCTCGCTCTCCGCAGCGTCTGACGCACCGATGGATCGTGAAGTGAAAAATGGATTTCGGCATACAACAAGGTCAACAATTATTCATGTAAAATGAGGGCGTGTGGTGGATGATATGGTTTAAATGTGGATGATTTCATGTGGTGTATGGTGTAATATATTAGGCGTTTTGGCTGAAATAGAAAAATTAAGTTTCTTTATAAAATTCTTTTATAAAGAAACTGAGAAGAAGATTTGAATAAGACATAAGGAGTGGATTTGACATATATTTCCTAAACATTTTAAAATTAAGAAAGATATTTTTAGGACTAAACCGTAAATTGATCTTGGGCCGGCTTCTTAATGTTATTACATATTAAATTTATTTTAATTTTGATTTGACGACCGGTCTGGCTCAGTCGGTAGTGACCTAGTGACCCTGCCTGCTAAGCCGCGGCCCTGGGTTCAAATCCCGGTAAGGGCATTTATTAGTATAATGAGCACAGATATTTGTTCCTGAGTCATGGATGTTTTCTATGTATATAAGTATGTATTTATCTATTTAAGTATGTATATCGTCGCTTAGCACCCATAGTTCAAGCTTTAGCTTAGTTTGGGGCTAAGTTGCTCTGTGTAAGGTGTCCCCAATATTTATTTATAATTGTTGTATCTGTTTTTGTACTTGTGTATGTTTGTAGTTATCACAAATAAATAACAGTTTGATTGATGGATTTCTGATTGTGATTAACGAATATCTCGGAGTTTAACAAACTTCTAAGAAGATCCAACTGTACTAGAAACACAGACCAACCCCTATAGACATCTATTACAAGACGACTCGCGGTGGCCAGCCTTCCTAGTATTTGCACTGATATAAGCGCGGGCGCTCGCCGTGCCCGATCAGTATCGACCAAGTAACAGACCCGAAAGCAGCGCGTGTTTTTCGCACAAAAAAATTGGAAAAGGGTATTTTGATGCCTTAAAGATGTCCACCTGTAGTGTGAAATGGTGTGGAAAGGTAACAAGAAGCTCAAATTTAAAAACAGACGGCATTACATTCCACAAATAAGTCATATTTATAATTTATTCAGAGCCGGCATAGGTCAACTTACATTGGCCACTTACGCGTCAGTAGAGGGACAGTCATACTTCTGTCCCTTTTCATCTGGCGCGACTGCCCGCCGTCCTTGAAACGGCCAATCACAGCGCGCTTAACACATTCCCCGCCCGCTCCTCGCACCCCAAACAGTGGTGACTCGTATCGCGAACCAAATATACAAGACTGCCACTCTATAGGAGGTTCTCTGTGACTAGAAATTACCAGTTCTCAGCAATTCCCGATAAGTTTGTACATTGGATCACGTCTCCGATTTGGATAGAAATTGGTAGGCTGATAGAGTCCATGATGCTGAGCAAGATCCACTAGGTTTCCCAAAATGTCCTAGGTTGATTGTATGAAACTTTCCTTTTTTTTACCTAAAATGTATAGAAATTTGGTAACAAAAAAGGAAGGTTTCATACAAACTACATAGGACATTCTGGGAAACCTAGTGGATCTTGCTCAGCATCATGGACTCTATCAGCCTACCAATTTTTATCAAAATCGCAGACGTGATCCCAATGTACAAACTTTTCGGGAATTGCACTTCTATGAATCTTAAAGAACCGCTAACGTTATAGTGGTCTGTTTGTTTGGGTCCTATGAAGATTTGCGGCCCTTGAGACACGGTCGACCATGTCCAATATGTCCATAGCTTATTTTAGTAAATTGGTAATTTAAGTATGTGTATCGTTGTTACAGACTATCTCTGGTGGGATCGTTTGACGAGACAGATTCCTTCGTCGACTACCAGACGAGGATGGTCGGCACTGCCAAGGAGATCGCTCGCCTCGCTACAGACATGGTAAGCTCAATATTTGAAATCTATTGACGACCGGTCTGGCGCAGTCGGTAGTGACCCTGCCTGCTACGCCGCGGTCCCGGGTTCGAATCCCGGTAAGGGCATTTATTTGTGTGATGAGCACAGATATTTGTTCCTGAGTCATGGATGTTTTCTATGTATACAAGTATTTATATATTATATATATCGTTGTCTGAGTACCCACAACACAAGCCTTCTTGAGCTTACTGTGGGCCTTAGTCAATCTGTGTAAGAATGTCCCATATTTTTTTTTTTTTTACATGAACATATTTACATAATTATATAAGAAACTAAGACTAAACTTAAAAGCTAGCTAATGTCTAAAATAGGCCCTTGAGGCGTTGTACCAAGGATACTGGCGACATTTCCTCGCTGTATCGCAATGCTGATACGTTGTGCGAGGAAGTCGCCAGCTCTTCGGTCACCAATATTTGAATATATTCAATGTTGTAACACTGATAGCCTCTAAAATTGCTCAAGTAGAATATACTTTAGTGTAACAAGAAATTGTGTAGATTAAAAAGTAACTGCACTATGGCCGCATCGATACAAAAAATTAATTTTGAAAAAGGCCCCGACATAGTGGAGCGATTTTCATCAAACATGGCATTAAGAACACTCCCGACTAATTCAGCTTTCAAACAAAAAAAACTAAATCTAAATCGATTCAGCCATTCGAAAGCTACAATGCCACAGACAGACACGTCTTATAACATCCCGTCGTTTTTGCGTCGGGGGTTAAAAGGCATGGAATGAAACTATAATGTTGCCTCTTTTTATTTACCGCAATCTGACCTTAATAATGGACCAATATAAATCATAATATAAATGCACTTTTGTGTATACAAGACAAAAATTTAAGATTCAACGGAAATCAAGACTTCAGATCTCTAATTACCTTCTTTGTTAAGTGTCTTTAAGGTACAGCGGGGCAAATCTCGACTGGGGGGCCATTGTAACTGATCCATTTTTTCCATTATTACACTATGATGTTGAGTTCTACATGTTCCCACTGAATACGCCTACCACCTACCTGAACTACCTGTGTTATCTCACACGCATTTTGCAATAAGATGTCAACTCAAAAATTTGACGATTAAGTCCGTTTTCACATTATCCGATCCGATAACATGGACCAGTTACATTTGCCCCCAGTCGAGATTCGACCCGCTGTACAGTCAACCAATTGGAACTCTAGGCCACTGTAGAACTATGTCATAGTGACGTCGTAAATCAGATTATAAGAAATCTCCTACTGCTTGTCATTTTGACATGGTTGTACAGTGGCCTAGGGTTCCAATTGGTTGACTGTACCTTATAACTAATTTATAAGGGAAATAAGACATTCGGAAGTGACGCATGTAATGTAATTACAGACGGCGAAGGCAGCAACGGACGCGAGCCGACTGGTCGTGCTCGGAAACGAGTTGTGCGTCAAGTATGAACAGCTCGCCCAGGACAGCGTGGGGGCCTCGGCTACCACTCCTAACGCTGATGTGGCTAACAGGTAAACACATGACTTCTATGGATAAAATTACTTTATTTACATAATTTTATTAATATCTGCGCTGGGTTCTATTTTTATTGTATCACGTCTTGAGATAAAAAAAACCGGCCAAGAGCGTGTCGGGCCACGCTCAGTGTAGGGTTCCGTAGTTTTTCGTATTTTTCTCAAAAACTACTGAACCTATCAAGTTCAAAACAATTTTCCTAGAAAGTCTTTTTAAAGTTCTACTTGTGTGATTTTTTTCATATTTTTTAAACATATGGTTCAAAAGTTAGAGGGGGGGGACGCACTTTTTTTTCCTTTAGGAGTGATTATTTCCAAAAATATTAATATTATCAAAAAACGATCTTAGTAAACCCTTATTCATTTTTAAATACCTATCCAACGATATATCACACGTTGGGGTTGGAATGAAAAAAAATATCAGCCCCCACTTTACATGTAGGGGGGGTACCCTAATAAAACATTTTTTTCCATTTTTTATTTTTGCACTTTGTTGGCGTGATTGATATACATATTGATACCAAATTTTAGCTTTCTAGTGCTTACGGTTACTGAGATTATCCGCGGACGGACGGACGGACGGACGGACGGACGGACGGACGGACGGACGGACGGACGGACGGACGGACGGACAGACAGACATGGCGAAACTATAAGGGTTCCTAGTTGACTACGGAACCCTAAAAAGATACTTTATTTCTGGCCAGGATTCGAAACTTAGAACGAATATTAGACCTACCTCTTACGACTGAGCTACGCTCAGCCGATGCGCGGTCGGCGAAATTTTCGACCATATCTTGCGTTTACTAACGCGAAAGAAAAACGCATGGGAACTCGAAAATTCGCGTTTTCCAGGATCTAAGGCTAAGCTACAGCTAGATCGATTTAAATCGTTAGAGTGGTTTCCGAGATCGTCGGTATATAAATATAAATAAATAAATAAATATACAAGAAATGCTCGTTAAAAAGTGTAAGATATAAGAAACTAAGACTGAACTTAAAAGCTAGCTAATATCTCAAATAGGCACTTGAGACATTGTACCAAAGATGCTGACGATATTTCCTCGCTGTATCGCAATGCTGATACGTTGTGCGAGGAAGTCGTCAGTTCATCAGTTATTATTCTATACACATTCGTTATTAAGTTTCTAATTTTTCATCGAACATGCTCGTTTCGCCGCTACACTGTATGGCTTCGAACTACCAGCGGCGATACAAACTTGTTCGATTATTATTACAAAGCTTGAAATAGCAGTTTTGTACTGTTTGTCAATTATATTTAAATGTTCATGTTTGTTACAGCATCCGTGTGGCTGTAGTGGAGCTAGGCGAAGCAGCCGCCGAGCTCATCAAGGCTGGCGGGGCTTGCCGTCTCAACTCCAACACCGACGCTCGTCGACTCGTCGCTGACTGCTCTAGGAAAGTCAGCGAGAAGGTAAACTCTCAAATACATGTTTAGAGCTCTTCCTCGTGAGCCTGGGCAAGCCACGATAGAAATAAACTATCCACTGCTTTATACTACATTGTGCAACAAGGGGAGAAAGTTGAATATTATTAACGAGAGTAAGTTAAATCGCGACGGCTTGCCGGAGCGATTTAAAGGCTCGAGTTAGTAATATTCATACTTCCCGAGTTACACACAATGTTTTTCATCACACTTGCATTATAAAAAATATGCAAAAAGGTAAAAAAGAGTTCAATACAGTACTAGAAATTTCTTTAACTCCATAGGGAGAACGATTTTTCTATAACTCACGCTCCGTCTGCGTGCAATAGCACATTTAATGTGCGAGTGTGATGAAAAAATAATTTCATTATTGCGACAACGGGTAGCTGTTACATTTTGGTGCCGTGACCAGGATTTTTCACAATACTATATCGATTGATCATCAACATCTTGAGGAAACCCGACCGCTATGAGCTCCTGTAGGAACAGCTTAACTATGTAAATTCAGATCCCTGTCCTTTTGTTTCTGTTCCGTTTTTTCGGCTACCCTAAGGTTGTCTGGAAGAGCTTTTTAGCGATAAGACCGCCTGTTGTTAGCTAGTTATACTCTCACTCAATATGCTGTATAATTTTTCATGTAAAATGGTGCAATCCATACTAATATTATAAATGGGAAAGTGTGTGTGTCTGTTTGTTTGTCCGTCCTTCACGGCAAAACGGAGCGAGGAATTGTCGTGATTTTTTAAGTGGAGATAGTTGAAGGGATGGAGAGTGACATAGGCTGCTTTTTGTCTGTTTCTAACGCGAGCGAAGCCGCGGGCAAAAGCTAGTAAATAATATATACTATATTTGTGTTGAGGTGGTGTCAGTGCTGGCCGCGCTGCAGGCCGGGTCGCGCGGCACGCAGGCGTGCATCGACGCCGCCGCCACCATCGCCGCCATCATCCAGGACCTCGACACCACCATCCTGTTTGCTAGCGCAGGTACATTTTATTCCGAACGCTACATCACCATGTATCCATATTATACTATACTACATATAATATTTTAATGAGATAGTTTGTGTGTCCGTTTGTTTGTCCGTCTTTCACGGCAAAACGTAGCGACGAAATGACGTGATTTTTTAAGTGGAGATAGTTGAAGGGATGGAGAGTGACATAGGCTACATTTTTGTCTCTTTCTAACCCCCCACTTCCCTAAAATTGGATCAGTGGGGAAGTTTGTATGGAACATTCCGCAATTTTTGAATTTATCGCGAGCGAAGCCTCGGGCAAAAGCTAGTTTTCTATAAAACTACAAAATGGTCAATTAATACTTTGTGTTGCCCACCATAAAGAATATCTGCTTCACATTTTTGATCCCGTTTCAAAGAATTTAGAGACAAAAATAATGTTACTTACTTTATTTACTTATAACAAAGTTGTAATTCCATTGAAACCATCAAATGTACATCTAAATGTGCAGTGGGCGGCAAATAGATAAGACGTTTCATTTTAACAAGCTAGACCCAGAATCCTTTCTCTTTTTTCCATGAAATAAAACTGTAAAGGCCATGATAGCAATAGGTTTTTTGTTAATATTTGTTTTGCCTAACAATTAGATACATCTTCCTAGCTCAACTTCTATATTATTATATTTCCCTCAGGCACTCTCCACTCTGAGAAAGAAAACGACACCTTCTCCGATCACCGCGAGAATATCCTCAAGACGGCCAAGACGCTGGTGGAAGACACCAAGACCCTCGTTGGAGGGGCCGCCGGTACCCAGGAGCAACTGGCCCATGCTGCACAGAACTCGGTCACAACCATTGGTAAGCTTCCCAACAGTAATAGATAGATAGATAGATAGAATACTCTTTTTTGGCACACTTCAGCAAAAGATTCAGTAATATTAGGTTACTTTCCAAAATTTATTTGTATTTAGGGTTCTCAGAGGTCGGCAACGCATAAGTGAGTGATATTGCTTATGTCCATGGGCGGAGATGACTGCTTCCCATCAGGCGGCTCGCCTGCTCGTTTTCTGCCTATTTCATAAAAAATATATATACTACTTTTTTATACCACATCGGTGGCAATCAGGCATACGGTCCGTCTGATAGAAAGCGGTCACCGTAACCTATGGACTGGCTCAAGGGGTGTACAATGCGCGTTGACGACCCATTAGAAACTTGTACACTACTTTTTTGAAGAACCTTATACTGTAGTTCATCGGGAATACCTCGTCGTTATCATTAACTTTATTTTTATTTGTGGAGTAGTTCTTTCCTGGTTACTAAATCCTCAAATTTAATATTGATCTAAGACGGAAACCTCTTCACAAAAAAGTATTCTTTACAATATAAATTCAATCGAAAATATGAAGACTTTAAAAAATCAAAATTGCTTTAACAAAAATAAGACTGTTGTTTTTGACCTCGTCAACTGTACAAAAATACTTTGCGATGATTGAGGAATTTATATTTTAGCATAGAATACTTTTATTTCAGTCACAACAAAATAATGATGTGTGGCAAATGTATTATATTTGTCATTTTACAGCAAAACTATACAAGCAAATATCGTCCTTAGAGTAACCGGCCAAGTGGGATTTATGTTTCACTAAATTTCTACACATATTGCTAATTGTAACCTAACTGTTAAAAAAGAGTTAAATTATACTATCAATTTGTATTATTTCTTACTAAAGCTAACTAAACCTTTTCCCCCACAGTGCAACTCTGTGAAGTGGTTAAACAAGGCGCTATGTCGCTTGGCTCCCACTCCCCCGAGCCGCAAGTGTTGCTGCTCCACGCCGCTCGCGACGTCTGCGCAGCGTTACGAGACTTGGCTGCTGCCACTACCGCTGCTAGTGGCAAACAGTTGAAGCATCCGGACTGTGAAAGACTGAAGCATGCTGCTAAGGTAAGATTGTAGCACTCACGTGTATAGAAGCGGAATATATGTCATTATAAAACTCTTCGAGACGTTTCTGCGGCCTTCATAGACTAACGTCACTAGTTAGTGGCAAACAGTTGAAGCATCCTGACTGTGGAAGACTCGAAACATGTTGCTAAGGTAAAATTGTAGTACGCACGTGTATAGAGGCGGAGTATATGGCGGACTGTCACTATATAACTCGCCGAGACATCTATGTGGCTCTAAGAGACTTGACTGCAGCCACTACAGCCGCTAGTGGCAAACAGTTCAAACGTCTAGACTGTGAGCGGCTGAAGCATGCTACCAAGGTAAGATTGTAGCACGCACGTGTATAGAGGCGGAGTATATGGCGGACTGTCACTATAGAACTCGCCGAGACATATGTGTGGCTCTAAGAGACTTGACTGCAGCCACTACAGCCGATAGTGGCAAACAGTTCAAACGTCTGGACTGTGAGCGGCTGAAGCATGCTGCCAAGGTAAGATTGTAGCACGCACGTGTATAGACGCGGAGTATATGGCGGACTGTCACTATAGAACTCGCCGAGACATATGTGTGGCTCTAAGAGACTTGACTGCAGCCACTACAGCCGATAGTGGCAAACAGTTCAAACGTCTGGACTGTGAGCGGCTGAAGCATGCTGCCAAGGTAAGATTGTAGCACGCACGTGTATAGACGCGGAGTATATGGCGGACTGTCACTATAGAACTCGCCGAGACATATGTGTGGCTCTAAGAGACTTGACTGCAGCCACTACAGCCGATAGTGGCAAACAGTTCAAACGTCTGGACTGTGAGCGGCTGAAGCATGCTGCCAAGGTAAGATTGTAGCACGCACGTGTATAGACGCGGAGTATATGGCGGACTGTCACTATAGAACTCGCCGAGACATATGTGTGGCTCTAAGAGACTTGACTGCAGCCACTACAGCCGATAGTGGCAAACAGTTCAAACGTCTGGACTGTGAGCGGCTGAAGCATGCTGCCAAGGTAAGATTGTAGCACGCACGTGTATAGAGGCGGAGTATATGGCAGGCTGTCACTATAGAATTCGCCGAGACGTTTGTGTAACTTGGCTGAATGTTGAAGCATGCTTCTAAGTTAAGATTATAGCACTCACGTGTATAGAAGCGGGTTATAATGTGAACTATCACTGTAGAGGCCTGTACGTTTGTGTGCCCTTGAGAGACTTGGGTGCAGCTACTGCCGCTGCTAGCGGCCAACAATTGAAGCATCCTGATTGTGAACGACTGAAGCATGCTGCTAAGGTAAGTTTGCAGCCTTCACTACTGTAGACGCAGAGTACATCACCCTGGAAATCGTGAACATCTAATTATATGACAATGGAATTAAACATTTGGTAATATTTTTGTTAAAACAAGCACTTATGTCTTCTAAGATTTCTCGACGTGAACTTCGAGAAAAACTCTCTTTTTCATTTTGGTTGCATTAAAAATCATGGGTATCCTGTGGAACTGGGAGGTTCGAATCCTGACCAGATTTTTATTTTATTTCTTAAACTTCGTTTTCAAATATGAAGTATTTCAAGTAAGTTAAATTTGCTGATATTAACATTAAACGTGGTTGTGTTGTTTTGTATATACCCTGGGAAAATGTGTGTGTTGTCTATGTCAATATTGGACTTTTGAAGCGGGACAGAGAACGCTGTTACTGTGACAGAACCTTAATATGTGCGAAAGTCAGTTTGGTACCAACACTTAATAAAATTTCTAACTGTAATCTACTGTAAAATATATATTTTGACATAAATCTCTAGCCGTATATAATTTTTTTCATCTTTATAATATTTAGTCAAGAATTTTTCCATGTTTCTGAACATCTGTGCACTTCTAGTGTTGTATTACGTGAATAAACGTGTTGGCACCAAAGCTTTCCAGATCTTCTGTCAAAGAGCAGCGCTAACGTATTATTTCCAATAGCGGCTGACAGACAAGCGGCGGAGCCTGCCCACCCCTCGCCGCCGCGACTACAACTCCGCCGACTCCGAGACCGATCTCTTCCAGTCAGACCAAGAGGACGAACTTATCAAGCTGCTAGACTATTCCAGTCAGGATGATGATGTATCTCCATCCGTCTTCCATGATAATTGCGAGGAAATCATCGCATATATAGAAAGATTAATGAAAAACCCTGAGAAAAGAAAGGTCGATGATGATCTTAATCTTAGATATAATCTCGCAGCGAAAAATAGCTTAGTTGATATGGATTGGAGAGTATTGAAGTATGGAGAGAATATCCTACTTGGTGAAGTTAAGACGCTAGTAGATCTGTTCATAGATTATAATGAAAGAGCGGAAAATAAGCGTAAGAGAGCGGTCATTATGAGATTAAAAGCAAATGATGATTTGGATAAAGAAATGAAGAGATTATCTCAAGTTATTGAAGATATGGACTCTGAAGTAGATGTTAAGGAAGTCACAAAAACTATTAGGTCTATACAGACGTTCCCCAGGACTAATAAAGTAGAAAAGCTGAAGAACCCAATATTTAAAGTTAGGAAAGTTAGACCAGTCAGTTTGGAATGTAAAAGTCCTAGTCCAGAGAAAATCTTTGAAGTTAAAAGTCCTACTCCAGATAAAATAGTTGAAGTTAAAAGTCCTATTCATGAAAAACAAAATGGGTTCACAGAAATCACAGTAGCTCCAGAAATGGTTGCTAAAGATATCAAAGTGATCTTCCAAAAGATGTTGAACGATGATTCTGAATGGTGGAAAGCGATTGCTAAAAAGAACTTAGACAAAATGGAAGAAACTAGGAAAGAACTAGAAAGATTCAGTGGACATGAGTTAGTACTAGGTGACTTCCAAAATGAGATAGACAAGTATGAGAACGAGAAGAAAACGTTACAGACGTTTATCGATGATGTCGATAAATCGAAAGCTGTAAATAAAGATTTGGAATACGATAAAAAATATGAAGATATGGTTTTGAAACTCATAGAGTTTGCTAAGAAAGATTTTGTTTATAAAGGTTTTGATCCACTTATAGAACAACTCAAAGCTCTTTCTAATATACAAATAGAAGCTCGTAAAAAGAAGGTTCATATTCAAGATATTGTCAATATTTATACACAAATTGATATTTCTAAATATACTTATGAGGAGCTCTGTCTGCTAGAAAGATATTACAAAGAAATTATCCGCAAATATAAAGAAGAAACTTACAATAAAGAGAATATTAAAAGAGATGATAGATCCCCTAGCTTATGCAGAGATGAAACTCAGTCAGCCCCGCCAACTTTCCATAGAAACGTAATCTTAAATGTTCATTCAAGTCAGAATCTAACTAAAAACATAAAACATTATGGCAGCACAATAATCACTAATGGCGACTCTTTAAAACGCTCTCAAATCAACTACAACAATTCTAAAAATAACTTAGAAATCTTCGATCTAACTCGAACTTACCCTGAAGAATATTACGCCAACAACTGGTGGTCTATTTACGAAGACATTTTAAAGAATAGGGAACACCAATTCGGTTCTATAGATAACTGGTGGAACTTCTACGAAGCGATCTTAAACAAAAAAGACACATCCGATGAAGAATTGAAGAAGATTCGCGCAGTGGTGAAATACAGGAATAGTCTTCGGAAACCAAGTAGCAGGATGGAGGAACAGTTGAAAATGCTGGACGGAGTGAAGAGACAATCATTCACGGAGAGCGAGGATGTGGCGACGGATAACAGAGAATCGGTCAGAGTCTGTCGCACGACTAACGCATGAGGCGGGCATCAGTGTCGTGCTATTTTTTGTTAAGCCTGTGTCCGGAACATATACTAAATTCAGTTCAAAATAGTTTCTGAATTATCTTCTCATAGACGAAAGTTTTTTCATGGCTTGTGTTCGAGTTCACTTTCAAAAACCTCATATATCGCCACGTTTAAAAATGTTTTGTTTAAGAAATTCCAGATTTATTCAAAAGTTTTACCCGAAATTTATTATTTGTTGAATACAGAATAGACTATTAGAAAAATTTACGTTTGCGTCATAAAAATCTCATTAAAAATTTTATATTTCCTCATTTTTGAATTCCATCCTTAAAATAATTTTAATGTCAAATGAAGTCTGTTACTGTTTTGAAATGGCTAATACGTTGATACATCTTTATCAATATATTTATTATTAAACATTCGTAAAAATTTATAAATAAAATAATTTGTGTTCCGGACACAAGCTCTCACCTCTCTTCTGTCATTTTCAGCTCTTGTGTCATCTAGAAATGTGTTTAGTCTGTTTGGTGTGGCATGCTTCCCTTCGCAGGGCTAGAATGCACGCTCATCGCGCCCTTTACCGTGTGGGGTAAACCGTACAATTATCTAAAAAAAATAGTCTGAAAAATTTATCCAAGATACACCTTATTTCTTTTTTTACATATTTGTACAAAAATCAGGCTAAATTTATATCAAAATTGCTACCCAGCAGGGTGAGGTACCCTGAAAGGGTAACCATTGTATGTGCCGTTAGTTTTTCAGGTTACTAAACACATTTCGATCCATTTCATGGTATTGGAAGTTCCGCTTGACATCCATACCCCAGTCAACGACTCATGGCGACCCTGCCAATTCCACATGCTTAGTTCTGCATAACAGTCCTTATGAATAAAGAAAAAGTGTGTGAATGTAGACAACGAGTTCTTTAGACTCAAACTATGAGATACCAGCCGCTTTACCAACTAAGCTACCGCACAGCAACTTATTTTGAATGTTTGCTTTTTTTTAGTTCTTAGATTGAATAAAAGGGGTCGCCGTCGTCGTTGAATGGTAAACCAGTGAATAACTCAAAACCACAAGCTTTCATTATCTCACTAGCAATAAAAGTCCAATATTGACGTGAGCTTCGTCTATTATATCTATGTATCTATTTCACGGTGTCGAAAGCTTATGGGTTTCCGCTATGGCATGGTGCTTTACTTGTTTTATCATCCTAAACTTAGCTGGCAACCCTAAGCTTTGAATATTAATATACAGGCAACATTTGGGAAAATACTAGGTTAAAATTTACGTCATTGCTTCCTATTTTTACTTGGGTAATATGCCTTGATTTGCCGAGTTTTATTTAGAGTTAGAAATAAGGGAAAATAACATTGTATTTAGAGACATTTCATTAACAAATTCAGTGAATTATCCCGATTTCAGTTATTCAGTTTCATGTTTTAATTTAATTGGTGTTACATCGTCATTATCAATTTCAAAATTGGGACTAATTTTATTTATGAACCACCGCGCGTAGCACACTAGTGTGATATACCTTATCGCGTTGGTGCGTCCCTATCGCACTTACAAATAGTGCAGAAAAGGACGGCCTGACGTGATAGATTTATCACGCGACCGTGCTTACCCGCCAGGAAGGATATTCTAGCTCTGTACGTGTACAAATCAAGGCATCCAAATGTCGACTCATTCCTAATAAACTTAATTTTTTTCAGGTTATGGTGACGAATGTGACGTCACTGCTGAAGACAGTGAAGGCGGTTGAAGACGAGCACACGAGAGGAACCAGGGCGCTCGAGAGCACTATTGAGGCGATCTCGCAAGAGATTGAGGTAAGATATAAGGATAATATGATAAAAGAATGACTGTCAAAGTGGTATTATCATACCCCTTTAATTTGATCCAGTGCCACAAAACCAAGAAAAATCTTCAATAATTCATTTAAAGACGAGAAATTCAATTTATGATGAAATATTGTAATTAAAATAACATGCATAATTTAACCCTATGACGTAGAAAATAATAGTTACTTTACTTTTAATTAAAATCCTGGTCACGGCACCAAAGTGTTACTCTTTCTTACTAACAGATCTTAGAATAGTTCGAGATCTTTAAAGATGCATGTAGAACACAACAACAATTTTCTTCTAAACCAAGTCATTAGTGAGACACTAATTAATAAGAAGTATTTCTTTGACAAGTCGAGGGTGACATAGTCAGGCGCATATGTTGCTAAATTAAATATTCATTTAATAAACGCTTATTTTTTATGAATGATGCAATTACTTATGAGACAAATTTCTCCAGATCCTCATGAACCCGACGCCTCCTAAAACCACGGCCACGCCAGAAGAACTCATCCGCTGCACGCGCCAGATGACGGTCAGCACAGCGAAGGCAGTGTCCGCCGGGAACAGCAACAAGCAAGACCAGTTGACGGCCGCTGCTAACCTGGGACGGAAGACTGTTGTAGACCTGCTGGCTGCTTGCAAGGTTTGTAAGACATATTAGACTTATTACACCATGTCCTCATGAACCCAAGGCCTAAAACCACCGCCAAACCAGACGAGCTGATCCGTCAGCACAGCGAAGGCAGTTTCCGCCGGGAACAGCAACAAGTAAGACCAGTTGACGGCCGCTGCTAACCTGGGACGTACATAGTTTGAGACACAGGATTAAATAAATGGGACCTTTTATTTCAGTATATTTTGTGTTTAAAAACTCAAATAAAAAATTTAATTTAAGTCCCAAAATAGCTGTTTATAACTGCGAGGAGCATTCAGGTAAATAGAAATGCTAATGAAGTAGAAACATACATCGTATCATCGATACCTTTGTGTCAAATTCATAGATCTTGAAAAATTATACAATAATCACTTTTCTTGAGCTTCTTGTTAAGTAGTTATTTGTTTTACAAGGGGGAAAAGTTATTGTTTAACCGCACGTGCCAATATTGATACCCGAGCAAGCGAAACATTCCAATATTGAACCGCGAGCGTAGCGAGTGGTTCAAAAAGTGGAATCTTGAGCGTTGCGAGGGTTTCAAAGCACGAAGGTTAAGCAAACTTTGCCACCGAGTGAAACAACATTTTTCACCACGAACCAAATACTGACTATAAAACATCAAACTAAATCAATTCCATTTGTATGAAATTACTTTGCACTTTAGTGGATAAAATGCAATTTTGCTATCTGTTTTCGAATAGCAAAGTAAGCCTTTACTCGTTGGTGTGGTGAAAATACGTTTTCTATTTTAGGCTGCAGCCTTCACAGCGGAAACCGACGAGCTCCGCATACGCACCATAGAATCTGGTCGCGAAGCGGCTCTAGCTTACAGAGCGTTACTCCAAGCCGTACTCAGCGGCAACGGCAAACGACAGTTGCCCGACTTGTCCAGACGAGTTGCCGCCGCCGTGGCTGATATTATCGCCGCTGCTGACTTACTTAAAGGTATGCTTTTAAAACTTTTTTTTTATACTACGTCGGTGGCAAACAAGCGTACGGTCCTTATGGAATTTGGCTGCGGTCTTCTGTAAGGCGGAGGTACTACCCCAGTTGGGCTCTGCTCTAGATTCGAGCGAGATGATATCCGCTGTGCTGTGCCCTACCACACAAAACAGAACACGATCTTTGCAAAAATAACATGACTACTGAATAAGGCTTTTATTAGAGCGTTTTCACATTATGCGATCCGATAAATAGGACCGATCTCCGTTTGAAACCTATATCCAATATCGGATAAAATATGTGAAAATGCTGTCATCCTCAGTCAGCAGCATTTTTTTTATATTTAGTTTAGTTCTTAGTTGTAATTCGACATTTAGAGACCTTATACATCTCTAATTAATTGTAATAGAGTTATACTTTAGTTAGAACTTAGAATTAGTAGTATCAATTCTAATTTCAATTCAATTTAAATTTTTTTCATGTGTACAGTCAACCAATTGGAACCCTAGGCCACTCTACAACCATGTCAAAATGACAAGCAGTAAGAGATTTCTTACAATCTGATTTATAACATTACTGTGACATAGTTCTACAGTGGCCTAGGGTTCCAATTGGTTGGCTGTACATATACATGTGACATGTAAAAGTGCCTCTGTGGCCTATTTGCTGAATAAATTATTTTGATTTTGATTTTTGAATTCTAGCTCGATGCAGACATTGACATATAGAAACCACTTTTTTCTACATAACATATGGTTTCAATTGGTGCCATGACCAGGATATCGTCACACATATTTGACAAGAACATCTGTCGACAGGTTCAGACTGGGTGGACCCCGACGACCCGACCATCATCGCCGAGAACGAGCTGCTCGGGGCCGCCGCCTCCATCGACGCCGCCGCTAAGAAACTCGAGTCTCTGCGCCCGAGGAAGAGCATGAAAGTTCAGGTCAGTTTTACCAATATTTGGCAAAATATATTGTAACATATCTGCTTTTTTTTTAAATTATAAATGGGCTTACTCTTGGCCACAGACTAGCCAAAGGCGCTGCTTGTTTTGCGTATGTATTTTCTTTAATGTTTCTAATATGTAGCGTTCTTAATTAAAAGATACCTCACTGTCGCTTTTTTATAGGGAACTTGACTGTAGTTAAAATAAAATATTTTATACCATGCACTAAATAAAGCATCAGATAATTATAAGAAAAACATGGACAGAAGTTATTTTTAAATCCAATTTTTATTTAATAAGTCAGGTAGGAATATATAAAGTAACTGAGTTGACCGTAACGTCAATTCGATTTCATATAAATTCCATATTAGCAAGTCGTTCAAATTCGTTTTGACAGACTTGACAGTCCTTGAAAAGAAGCTGATTTGACTAGGAGGCAAGTAGCCTATTATCTATTATTATTGTAAATGGGCTTAGTCTGAGCCACAGACTAGCTAACGGCAAAGCCGTGGCCTACGACGGCGCTTGCCATAAGACAGGTTATTCATATAAATATATTAGAGATAAAGCAAATGTCTTCCCTAGACCGATGTTACACTATCATAGAAATATGATCATAGACAACATGCCGTCCATTTTCTTCTTTGAAAAAGAAGGTAGGCATACATACCTGATATATGATAATTTCATATCGGCCTTAGTCAACCGACAATGTGAATACAGCCTTGTCTTAACAATGTACGTTAATTTTGATCCTTATGCCTTGTACACACGTATTACGACTAGGGAACAAATCAAATTATTTTATTGAATATTTTTATTCCCGGCTCGGCCACCAGTGGGCCTCGTCATTTTTTTCTTTCGTGTATGATATATATTTCAATTTATAACACACGTATTAGTTGACGTGAGACCTTTTAATTAAGAACGTCACAAAATATCCTACAGCTTTATATGAAAGACGACATATATATCTTATATTTGTTCAACACGAATCACATTCATGAAGAAAACCATTCAAGAAAGAAGAAAGAAGAGCAACAAAGCAGAATAATAGAAGAGAAGACAATGCCAGTAGTCGTTGAGATATGTTTGATATTCTTGGTTGTTCTGCGTATCACCCGGGAATCAAACATATTACCTAACGACTCTGGCCAATCGACGAGTTTAGAAAACAGAAAAAACGGAAACTCAGAAGAAAGAACGATATTTTCTCTAAGTTATCTAAACATATTCTTGATATATATTTATACTAGCTTATGCCCGCGGCTTCGCTCGCGTTAGAAAGAGACAAAAGCCTATGTCTCATATAGCCTATGTCACTCTCCATCCCTTGAACTATCTCCATTTATAAAATCACGTCAATACGTCACTCCGTTTTGCCGTGAAAGACGGACAAACAAACAGACACACACTTTCCCATTTATAATATCAGTATGGATATGGTATGCAGCTCGTGTTAAAATCATGCACCTACTTGATCTTTCGGTTTAGCCCATGGTTGACTGATAGAGAATGCCACCTGGCATTAAGTCCGCCATTTTGTATTTAAAATAAATAAATGCCTTACCGATAGAAATAAAGTCTCTTTCATCCACTAAATTCCTCAATCGTCTAAAAAAATATCTTATCGAACTGTGTCCATATAGTCTTAAAGAGTACTTTCAGCTTGCAAAAAAAAAAAATGTATTGCATGTTAGTTTTACTTTTGTAAACATTGTTTAAATAATGCTACACCAATCTGGTAAAATTGTATTGAAACTTATTAAACATGTACATGTACCATCTTATGTAAACATACAATTTATGGCAAATAAATGAAATGAAATGAAATAATTATTTGTCGGTCTTCAATAAATTGTCAATTTTCTTTAAGTCATAAACACGAGCTCTTTTCTTTGAAAACTGTTGCGATAAGACATTTGCATGATTATGAATTGGGCTGTTTTTAACCCCCGACGGAAAAACGACGGGGTGTTATAAGTTTGACGTGTCTGTCTGTCTGTCCGTCTGTCTGTCTGTCTGACTGTGTTTATGTCTGTCTGTGGCATCGTAGCTTCCGAACGGATGAACCGATATAGGTTTAGTTTTTTTGTCTGAAAGCTGAGTTATAGTCCTGCGGCGCTGGCTATATTTTGGGCCCTAAGTTAAAAAAATATTAAAGTCGATTTTGTTTTCGTTTATAAATACATTGATAACATATAAATTTAACATTTCGTTTTGGGTCACATTCCTAGGGTGCTTTTTTAGTAATTTGGTAATTTGTGGTTATAATTTTTAATTTGACCTAATGTGGTAAAAAAAATATTCGAGAGAAAAAATGTAACTGTATTGCATTTAGAATGATATTTTTAGCGTGTATACGTAGTTTGGGTCAATTTACTCGAGTGCTATATGACAATTTGTCATACCTAGCGAAACAGACACAAAAAAATATTCATGTTAAAAAAAATAAGAAACGTCGCATTGCCTCCTTTAAATATATCAATAAACTGAAATTGTGTTTTCCTACTCCAGTGCTTGATAAAATTTGCGATAATTTAGCAAAAATAGGTTTTTACCATTCCAAAAAAATATTAAAGTTACTAGAGTTCTTATCTTATTAACTAAAAAGACAAGATAAATAAGATACGTGAATTTGGGTAAGTTTAATAGAATGCTTCGAAAAATAATACGGTATTAATATTTGCGTTCGATCAAGTCAAGCGAGCGCAGTGACGCGGGTAGTGTAGGTATTATGATACCGACCGCGCGGCCGTGGCGCGGCAGCGGGGAAGGGCAATGACCTCTCTCGACATTCGACAAACCGCACGTTGTGTACAAAACGCCAAAATTTATTTCAACTGTGCGCATCACGCTATTTAATGCTAAGCCTGAAAGGGTTGTATTTGATAAGACTACTAGAGTAACAATTTTAACTTAATATACCTATTTTCCACATGCGTCAGTAAATAATTTAATTTATAAATAATAAATTAAGTATACATCGTGGAATCTACTACTACTACTGCCAAATAAAATAATGCGATTTATCATCTAAGTACTTTAGACTTATATTTAAGCGTGTCACTCACTATGCAGGTAGCTGAGCGCTTATCTTTCAATATGAATCCACATACATAAAATATATATAATTCAATGAGCTAACACACGCGCCGCCGATTATTCATATTTTATTTTGAAGTACATGTGGGGATCGACGTTGGTACGAGATCATATTATATCGTAAAATGGTGAGGAATTTATATGTAGAAAGTACAGGATTATAAAGCAAAATACAGGATGTACTTTTTATAACCGGCAATATTTAACGTGGTGAAGTCATATAACTGATATCGAATACAAAACACTAAACGCCCAATGGACTTGCCTCGCGTGACGTCACGTAGTGTTTTTAGGGTTCCGTAGTCAACTAGGAACCCTTATAGTTTCGCCATGTCTGTCTGTCCGTCCGTCCGTCCGTCCGTCCGTCCGTCCGCGGATAATCTCAGTAACCGTAAGCGCTAGAAAGCTGAAATTTGGTACCAATATGTATATCAATCACGCCAACAAAGTGCAAAAATAAAAAATGGAAAAAAATGTTTTGTTAGGGTACCCCCCTACATGTAAAGTGGGGGTTGATATTTTTTTTCATTCCAACCCCAACGTGTGATATATTGTTGGATAGGTATTTAAAAATGAATAAGAGTTTACTAAGATCGTTTTTTGATAATATTAATATTTTCGGAAATAATCGCTCCTAAAGGAAAAAAAGTGCGTCCCCCCTTCTAACTTTTGAACCATATGTTTAAAAAATATGAAAAAAAAATTTTATAAAGACTTTCTAGGAAAATTGTTTTGAACTTGATAGGTTCAGTAGTTTTTGAGAAAAATACGAAAAACTACGGAACCCTACACGAAATCTTTCCTCAAATTACTATTAAGCCAATCTTATCCTATCCTACCTGTCGTTTAAACAAAGATGAAATAAAATAACTTAGTTCTTTGCATGTTAATTTGGTTAAATATAACTTATATATTTTCTTTAAGAATATCATATACTTTTAAATGAGCAATTCTTGTATATTCATTTATTTATCAATTCTATATTCTATTCTATTTTTCTATATAATATAAAGCTGCAACCCGACTGACATTTTTCCAAAAATAGCCAGGAGATTTTGCAGGTGGCAGTATTTGGTGTGGCTGTGGTAGTATAGAGGTTGATCTTGCGACCCCGGAAAAATCCGACCGTCGGTCTACCGGTTCCGGGTCAAAAAATGTTGAACGGTCTGGCCAAACGGCAGGAGATAGCCGGGGGGTGCTCGACTAAAATGTCATAGAGGACCCTGGGCAGTTTTTGACGCCGCCATTTTTTTTTTTCAAAATGGCCGACTTTGTTTTTTTTTTTTTGTTCTTGTATTTATAAGTTTTTTTTTCTAAAGACGTGATATAATAAAATAGAACCGAGCGAAGCTCGGTCGTCCAGATGTTTTAGGATATTATTTATTGATTGGCTGCAAGAAATGCCTAGGAGTATTGGCCGAACGGTAATTAACAAAAATTACACAGTCAAAAGTTTAATTGTCATTAACCATTAAAAATTAATGAACGCCAATTGTCATTAAAGTTAATGTATTTCGAAAAATAACAAACAAATTATCATCGTAATTAAAGAAATCGTCACGGTGAGTTCGTGGGTGAGCAGTATCCAAGATAGAGCTGACACTGAGCTGACACTGGCTCGGCTGTACCTAGTAGAACTCAGGTTTGGTACAATATAGAGATTATATAAAGACACGCTGTTTTGGTACGACTCATCATGATAAGCGCTTGGGAAAGTAGTACCTAAGCTTTAGCTCATGCTGAACCCTGAGTCCTGTTAGCGTAGCCAGCGTTTTTGGGTATCTCTTTATGATATCACTGCATGATTTGTTTTGTTGATTTTTACGCTGGGTGACGTTTGCTCTTAACGCGGTTGTACAAAATGGCCGAGGCGATGCCAGTCACGGACGTCTGAAAACTGTCACGACTTCGAAACTAGTCTCCAAAGTACTATATAAAAAGTTTTCACAAAACAACAGTTAAAGCTTTTGAAATGGTTGATACTGTAGGTATCTCGAAAATAATAGATACATCATTTCCTTATTGAGGAATTATACTATGAAATAATAAAATCATCCCCTATCAAAAATAAACACGCCAGTGTTAAAGCCTGTTAAAGGTATGGCAAAAACCATCGTTTTGAACTATGATTTTAATATATATCCATAATTTTAAACAGGCCTATCACAGCTCTCGTTAAATAGTACTTAGATACGAGAGACTAATACGATTGGTCGGCCGAAGGCAAGACAACTCATTGTGATTCGCTGAGACGCTGCTGCAAAAGAATACAAATAGATAAACATTTTCATTAAACTTAACTATCTTATAATTTAATCTGGGGGCACGGCAGTACCCCCGCCAAGTCGAGCACGAAGCCAACACTGCCGTACCATCCTTTACTGGAACCATTTCGCCGCATTTTCAGGCCCCTATTTGAGAACCTCTGGATAAGACCGGAACGCAGAAATTTTCGTCGTCTAGTAAGCTATAATAAATAAAATAAATAAATAAAAATAAAAATAAAAAAGCCTTTTATTTTTTGCAGACTTAAATAATAACATGCTACAATTTATCTGGTCAATATAATTAATTAACTATTTAAAATATTATTATTTTAATTAGACACATTCAAATAATTTAGTAATTAGTAAGCTATAATAACATACTTAAAACTCAAAATTGCAAGTCTGTACGTCGCAACACGGGTGGATAGCCGCCCCAAGATTAGTATACAAAAAGAAAATTTCTAAAAATTCAAAATGGCTGCCTTTGAACGCCAATTGAAATTTGTATGGAGGTTTTTTTTAATCGCCATAGCTCCGTAACGGTAGGAAAAAGGTTAAAGTGCTTGAACTAATGTTGTACAGTTATCTTAGGTCCATCGAATGGCATTTACAAAATTTCAAAATGGCCGACTTTGAATTTTTTTTTTATCTTCGGTCCGAGCGCGGTAAAATTTGGCACGTGGTAAAAACGGGGGCCTAAAATAGGAATGAGAATTTTTTTTTTGGAAAAGTCAAAAACGGCGGCGAGAGGGGACAAAGTCAAATTTCCCAAAATCAAAGTCGGTCATTTTGAAATTGTGTAGTTCAAGCTTTTTGACCTTTTTCCTACCGTTACGGAGATATGGTTATTAAAAAAATCTTCCATACAAATTTCAATTTGCCCACAAAGGCCGCCATTTGAAATTTTTCAATAATATTCTTTTTGAATACTAATCCGTCGGCCGTCCACTCGTGTGCCAAATCTCAGCGCGCTAGGACCATTTTGAAATTTAAAAAAAAGTCGGCCATTTTGAATTTTTTTAATACAACTTTTTTCTACTCCGAGATCTGTATGACATTTGGTCGAGCACCCCCGGCTATCTCTTACGATTTAAAAGTTGCCATACAAAACAAAAGTAGCCAGTTTTCTCACATTTGTCGCATTTTTCAATTTTTTTTTATTTCATTCTAATCAAGGCTGCTTGGAGATTCTACGACCAAAATTAGAGTGCTCTACGACAAACTTGAAAAATCGTCTAAAAAAGACGGTCATTTTGAAAAAAAAATGGCAGCGTCAAAAACAACCCAGGGTCCTCTATGACATTTGGTCGAACACCCCTTGGCTATTTCCCGCCGTTTGGTCAGGCCGTCCAACATTTTTTTACCTGGAACAGGTAGACCGACGGTCGGATTTTTACAGGGTTGCAGGACAAACCTCTATACGGCCACACCAAACACTGCCACCGGCGGAACCTCCTTCTGGCTGTTTTTTGAAAAATGTCAGTCGTGTTGCAGCTTTATATTACAATAGCTTTTGCACGCGGCGTCGCTCGCGTTAGAAAGAGACAAAAAGTAGCCTATGTCACTCTCCATCCTTTCAACTATCTCCACTTAAAAAAATCACGTCAATTCGTCGCTCCGTTTTTCCGTGAAAGACGGAGAAACAAACAGACATACTTTCGCATTTATAATATTAGTATGGATAGATAAATGTAAGTAAAAAAAATACATACGTATTTTGATTACCATTTTTCTAAGGTAGGGTTAAATTCGAAACCAATTGAGGTAATGTCGAAAATCTGTAAAAAGGATACTAATGCCATATAATGAGAATAATTACAATAATGGCTACCGCAGTCTCACCACCTGTGTTTGCACACACGCGCGCGCACAGAGACACACGCGGCGGGGGACTTTGTTTTATAAGGTGTACAGATATATTATGCCGCCGTGTGCTTCGTGTTCATTATAAATGAAAATTAAGGAAAATATAGGAAATAATATTCAAGTTACAATTTATTGTTTTTGGGTTTTGTATCCATTTGCATCCATAAATATTTCCCGTCATAAAAATTACACCCTGTATTGTGGAACTAAAAACTGAAATCAATAGTTACAATAATATAATCACGGTGTATGAATAGGAGCGCCGGATCGAATTAGGTACTTCAATATCGGGACAAAAGGTTCTGGAGTTTCGAGGATTTCGTAGGGAAATGTAAAATAATAGTGCATTAGGGTAATTCCGAAAGTCGTCTAATTACGAAAGTCACATAAAAATCACCATTATTTCCATCATATCAAGATTCCCTCTTCGGAATTACCAGAGCATTTTTGTCATTCGGAATTACCCTAATGCACCATAATAAAAATTTACGATAGTTTAGCTAGTTTACTTCGTTTATTTTAGATAGTAGACCTTTACGTGTTTTCGACATTTATAATTGGTCTGTTTTCGTTACTAATGTAATAAAGTTCTTAAGGTTACCTACTATGTATAAGTTTTAATTGGGAAGACTTACAAAAAAATCGGGAGAATCCCGCCAAAGCCCGACCCTCTGGCAATCTTAAATTATGTATGACTGCGCACGAGAAGTAGGTACCTACGCCTCGTGTCACAGCGCGGCGTCGCGCCAGCGGCATGCGCCAACCTGATTGGCTATCGGTTGCGCGCCACACAGCGCAAAAATTTAAAATACTACTCTATTGCGTTGCGTTTTATTCTGCCAAATATTGAAAACCCATGGATGAAAGTGACCCAAATTAAAAATGATGACTTGATATCATTTTATAATAATATAGACGTCAACTTATTAACATGAATTTTTTTTTCAGGCTTTGACAAGGTTTTTATTAAAAAAAATTTTTTTTATATATAAGCAATGGATAAAATGTGACACACTTTAAGAAAATATATATATAATAATGTCCTGAATGGTATAAGACTTCACTTACCAACTCTAATATTTTGTTAGGTGTTTTAGGGCCAATATTAGACATTTTTGAAATATCATTAAACCCATGGATGAAAATGACCCAAAATGCATATGTACATCGGCAACCACATTGTTTTTATATAGATACAAATAATTTCTTCTCGAATATTTCTTTGACTGAACACTGCTTAAAAATAGAAATACCTAAATTTCGAGCTAAGCAGGTACCTAGGACGACCCAAAATATTATTTTTATATTTGATCAATAGTCTAAAAACTATATGCAAAAAAGAAGCAACGTGAATATTATCGAAACCTCAAAAGCTATCGCTACCCGACTATTAGTCGGGAGTGTTCTTAGCCACGTTTCATGAACATCGGTCTACTATGACGCTCGGGGTTTTTTTTTTCAAAATTTTTATTTTGTGGTTAGGTTATTGTTTATACTTATTATTTTACTGAAATATTTTTTTTCTTAGGAAGCGGATGAGAGCCTGAACTTCGACGAGATGATCCTAGAAGCAGCCAAGTCCATCATCACGGCTACTTCCGCCCTCGTTCGAGCCGCTTCTGCCGCGCAGAGAGAACTTATTGACCAGGTTCGTATTGCTATAATATTTATAACTTGATGTACTCATTTTGCGATTAATATACACCAAAGACATGTGTAACTCCGTATAGACAGATAAAGTCTAAGAAATGTGTGATTACACATTTTACTTTGACAGTAACTCTCTATAATACTCGATCCTCTTTGATATACACATACATACCTGATGGTATGTATATGCCTGTATCTCATAAAGGGGTAGTCAGACTACTACTTAAGTTTCAGTGCCACTCTTGGCAAATAAGGGGCCAATATGCGTTGATATTTAATTTTGATAACAAAGACTCGATCTTGATAAAGATTTCTTGAATGCGCTTACATCAGAGATTGTCAAATATTATATCACAGGATAAATATACCACGCAATAGGCAATTTTACTTCAGGTAATTTTAGGTTTAGTACTGCATTTCTTTCTTTCTATTAATGATTTTAGCGTAGGCAACTTTGGTTGATATTATTCAAATTTCGATCGAAGCGTTACAAAAATAATCTTTTTAAGTCGCAATTCTTAAAACATTTGCGTGATATTTTATGAGTAGATTTTTATGTATGCATTTTAAACTACTTAGCATTGCCTAAAGCAGTTTCTCAGAACCACTAGTTTATTCTCTTTTACGACCATAACAATGTTCTCTCCAGGGCAAGGTCGCCCGCAGGCCGACTTCTTCCTCCGATGATGGGCAATGGTCCGAGGGTCTCATCTCCGCGGCCCGCCTCGTCGCTGCGGCAGCACATTCTCTGGTCGAAGCTGCTAATGCTTTGGTCCAGGGGGCAGGGTCAGAAGAAAGGCTGATCTCCAGTGCAAGACAAGTGGCATCGTCTACGGCTCAACTGTTGGTGGCTTGTAAGGTAAGATATTGTATTGTACGATCTAAACACAAGTAGGCTCAACTATTAACTAGTCTGAAGGTCTGAAGAATAGTATGTTCCCTGGTGGAAGCTGCCAATGCTTTGGTCCAGGGGGCAGGGTCAGAAAAAAGGTTTATATCTAGTGCGAGACAAGTGGCATCGTCTACGGCTCAACTGTTGGTGGCTTGTAAGGTAAGACCCACTTTTTAAACCTAAAATCCGCTTAGACAGGGCCTTTTTTCTGCTTAATTATTTTTGCATAATTCGCCAAAAAAAACTAATATCTTCTCATCTAAACATACTCAACAACTAAAAATCGAAATAAGATGTCACGTAAAAAATGATTGAATTATTTTTTCTTTAATATATGACATCCTATTTCGATTTTTAATTTATATATAGTAGTGTGACTACTTAAAAACACAAATCAAAACCTTTCATTACGATATTAATCTTAATAAAACCTTCTATTCCCAGGTTAAAGCAGACCCGTCGTCAGAATCCACCCGGCGCCTGCAAGCGGCCGGCGCAGAGGTCATCCGCTCCACAGACAACCTCGTGCGAGCGGCCAGGGACGCCATGCACTGTGAGGAGGAGCGGAGCTTGGTGCTGAACAGGAGAATGGTGGGGGGAATCGCTCAGGAGATCGATGCCAGGTTAGTTCTATCAGAAATACCTATATTGACACACACTACACTTGAGTGTAGTGTGTTTGGACAGACCATCGAGTGTGAATACGACCAGTGGTAACGCTGAAAGTGAACGCAGCCGACGCGCGCGAAGGAGGGTAGATCGCGCGCTGTCTATGCAACTTTAACATCCACCCGCCTTCGTCAGTTTTCCGTGATCATGATGCGTGCAACTGCGTCGAAATATCGGGAGCTCGACAAAAATCAAAAAGGTAATCACCGTCTATATCCCGGTCAATATAAGTCGATAACTTGCTTGAGTAACTGACAAGCAGGTTATCAGAGGGATAGCACAGTAGATCAAACGAGTAATCGATGCATGTTTAGAGACACTCATACATAAACACTGTGTCCCCATTACACAACGCCAAAACAAAGTAAAGACTAAACATAACTAGAATACGCTGTAACGTTATTATGGAAACGTAGCTTAACCCTTACAGTTCTAAAACATATCTAAACTTAATGTTTCTTTCCACAGATCCGAAATCCTCCGCATCGAGAAGGAGCTAGAAGAAGCTAGAGGGCGCCTCAACGCGATCCGCCAGGCCAAGTACAAGATGCGCGGCGCAGAGACCTCTGGCGATGAAACCGACACTGACGTCACACTTGGACGAGTGCCCGTCAGGTATGTACCTCTAGAAGGAGCTAGAAGCCAGAGGGCGCCTCAACGCGATCCGCCAGGCCAAGTACAAGATGCGCGGAGCAGAGACCTCTGGCGATGAAACCGACACTGACGTCACACTTGGATACTATTAGCTTGATGCTTTTGCATAAAAAATTCTTTGCAAAAGATACCTACCTTTTACCTTGTCTCTGCCACTAATGTACATGTTAAGATGACAGACTAGCTAGGTAAGGTACAGCGGGGCAAATCTCGACTGAGGGGCAATTGTAACTGATCCATTTTTTCCATTATAACACTATTAAGTTGAGTTCCACATGTATCCACTGAATACGCGTGCCATATACAACCAGTGGATACTCTAAATACAATACAATCCTTTATTGATGAAATAAAATTTTACACGTCAGCCCCCGTAACCGAATGGCATTTCTCCGACGCGAAACGAAAACGAAACGCCGCGAAAGGTAGTCTGGCTCTGTCGCGCCAATACGCAAGAGCGACAGAGATAGATATCTACGAGCGTTTCGTTTCGTGAGCGTTTGTGCCGTTCGGCTACGTACCCTGGTACATTGGCATGCTTACTGCTAGATTAAAAAATAATAATCCAAACATTGTAAAACATGGAAAAAAATGGATCAGTTGCATTTGCCCTCCAGTCGCAATTGTCCCGCTGTACTTTACTTATATAAATTTATGGTGTATTCTGACTTAGCATGCACTATGAATTTGTCAGCATGATATTATTTCACTCTGAATGTCACAAATTCTTTTCCACCCTTTCAGGCCTCGCACCCCCAACAGCAGCTACATAAACACAACATACAGCCCCAACAGCACATACTCTGCTTACAACACGAACTTAAGCCAACACATCTCGCAGTTAGACCACTCTATACACGGACAACACCCTGGTTACCAATACGGCCAGAATATACACCCTACTAGCCCGGGGTATAACCAAAGTGGGCAAAATATACACCCAACTAGCCCAGGTTATACTCAAGGTCATGGACAAAATATACACCCAACTAGCCCAGGTTATACTCAAGGTCAAAGTATACACCCAACTAGTCCTGGCTATGGGCAAACTCAAGGTCAAACGTACAGCCAAACTGGTCAAAATTACACCCAAACTCATACCCAAAATATACACCCGACAAGCCCTGGCTATAATCAAAATTATAACCAGAACATGTCACATACAACGCACTCGAGCAACGGTTATTCTACGCTGGAGAGAAAGCATGATGAAAAGCAGTATACTGTGCAGAGCCCGACCTTTTCCAGTTTTCGGCCGCAAGAGGAGGCCAAGCAGAATTATGAGGGGTTCACTACTCGGTAAGTGGGGGAATGGGGGTTAAGTGGGGGGTAAATGGGAATATTACTATGTTTATTCATTAACATTAAAAGAGTTGTCAATAAATCAATATATGCCTTTTTTATAGTGTTTAAACAGTTTGAGTAGGTAGATAATGTAATTTCTATAGGTACAATTTTACGAGAAATAAGTTCACAAATTGTATTGAGAAGATAATTATGTCATTTAGCTCATTGAAAAATTTGGTCAGGATCTTTGTTTTTATGAAATAAAACTATGAAAACTTTGTTTTTAGTTCTTGGGTTTAAGTGTACCTATTGAAATATCAGTGACATTTTTAGCCGTATAATAATTACAAAAATACTTGCAAGTATATAAATTACAAGTATATTAATTAGTATATTATTGAATTTAATTATGAATATTGATTTATATCTATGGATATAGTAAACAAACAATTGTTATAGTAATATTTCCATTTCCCTCTAATATCATGCGTACCTTTTCATATATCAAACGAATCCGCAAAACTAACATTTTCACAAATTTTAACTTTTTAATGCTTTTTTCCACGCTACCATTGGACCACAGAAGATAACGCCCTGTATATAACACCATAACATCAGGAACACTAGCAAGACTGCTCTCCGAAATGGAGAAATATATACTCTTTAGGTATTTAAAATAAATGTAAACTAAATCTACCATCAAAGCCCTCCTTATGTCTAGAGGGGTACATGGAAACATTATACGACCAAATAAGAAGGTTAAAAGACAGTACTGATCCGTTTGCTTATGGGCTAGTTTCCTATACTTAAAATAAAATATTTTATGCAGCGCACGAAATAAAGCACCACATAATTAGAAGACAAATATATACAGTAGTTATGTTTAAATATAATTTCTATTTAATAAGCCAAAGAGAAACATATAAAGTAAATGATTTGACCGTGACGTCACTCCTCAGTATTTCATAGTCATTCCATATTAGCAAATCGTTTTGACAGTTCTTAAAAAGAAGCTGATTTGACTAGTAGGAAACTAGCCTATTGGAAGTATTCGAAAATTTTAAAATTATATGTTTACGATCTTTTAAATACCTAAAAGTAAAGATTATACATAAATGTTCTTTATAAAGGACATGATTTTGTACTTTTAATAATTAACACACTTGTGCCATAATTTTTATGCAACTTCGCTAAAACTAAAACTTGAAATGAGTGATAATTTCAATACGTTAAGGATAATTTTAGAAGTGCCTTTACATTAAAATTACTACGTGCCTAAAGACATTGATATAGTTTAAGCATTTTTGATAAGATTTTCCAAATTTTATATTACACAAATATTTAGGAAATTCATTTTCAAACTACCCTCAAATTAAGAAACAATTTGAGGGTATTATTGGAAATGGACTCGATAACATTAATTTGTCTCATTCTTTTAAACCATAGTTTAAAAGAAGGGACTAAGTTGTTGTTAAGAATACACTACACTTTTCTAGATCATTTTAAGAACACAAAAACTATTTCTACATCAAATCATGCCTGTTTCATCACTATTTGTCAAATGGGCCATTTTTTTTTTCAAAGTTGTCCACCCCACTTTTTATAACATGGGTTGTTTTTACGCGATTCATACTCAGAATCACGAGGTCTTTCGATCTTGATAGGAGAAAAAAAATGTCCCAAGTTTTCCATACATTTTTCATACCTTCCATTCCGTTACCGCCATAGAAAATGTATGGAAAAAAATGGTAACGGAATGGGAAAAAAAACTTGGGACACTTATTTTCTCCTATTAGGATTGAAAGAGCTCGTCATTCTGAGTGGAAACCACATAAATAATTCCAAATCCAAAAAAAAAGTTGGTGGACAACTTTGAAAAAAATGGCCCAAATCAAAGTATTGTGCTCACTCTTATAACTATACATACACATCTTTGGTGCTTTTATAAATTTTATGCTGTAATATTTAACAAATCATATTGCCATTCAATATCTAACCTATGCACAATACTTGAAATTCTTATATGCTACGTTACAAAAATGTGTCTAACAAATGTTTCACGTCACAAAAGTGTGGTTTATTCAATATTGTGCCTAATTAAAGTAATTTTAAGTTAGTTTTAAGAATATATCTCGTCATTAGCATGGCTTAGCGCTTGCTCCCTTCTTGGGCAAATACTGATTGCTGTTCTTTAAAATGGACACATTAAAATTACTTAAAACTGCCTTTTATATTTGTATTACTGGTTTTCTACATATTGCACAGTCCATCATATAGTTGTAAAAATACGTTTAAATAGCCTTAGGCACTGATTCTAATAAGCGATTAGCTGTTGGCGAACGAAATATAGTCGCTCTCGTGTAAAAACGGGGAGTGCTCCGAGGAATTGTTCGGATTAATCCCTGCCATTTCTTTCCGCCATCGCCCTACGCAACAACATTTCCATATCCATCATTTAGATGGCTGGACTTTGAGGACTGCTCAACTGTGCGTTTCTCCAGAAACTTCCTGCCCCGCACAGCTAAACTGTGGAATGAATTGTCGCCTGCGGTATTTCCGGACCGATACGACCTTCAAATCTTCAAGAAAAGAGCGTACACCCATCTTAAAGGCCGGCAGCGCACCTCCAACACCTCTGGTGTTTCTGGTATTTAAAAAAGAGAGAGCGAGCGATATATAGTTGATCGCTCGGCGACAAACTATACTTATAACTCGCTCGCGCTATCATCGTGTCTCTTTTATGTGTATATGTCGGGAGCTATCTTTTGTTCGTTATAGCTCACACGCTTTTGGTGGGACCAGTGCCTTAGCGATCCCACTTCTGATGCCTTCAACATTCTAACAAAATGTTATATAGAAAACTAGTAAATATATTATCTTGTTAGCATAGTCCGCAGACCGGTGCTTGCTACGTGTCTAGATTTAAACCTAGATCTTCTTATAATCTGTGTTTTACCTATTTCTAGCGTTTAATTTAATTTACAGAAGCAGAAATGACAGAACGATGAAGTAAGTCTTTGTAAAGCTTGGGCACATGATTCGTTTATATGTTTGTATGAAATTACTATATAATGTATTTTCATACAAAATGTAAGAAAAAACGAATTGTTGTGTGCAATGGCAATCCGTGTGGTCGGCGTCAGATATTTAAAATACTATTTTTTCATACATTTTTTTTTTAATCTTAAAAATATTTTTCCTGTATTTACTGTTTTATCTTTCATCAAAAGAATTATTCCTTTATAAAATCCCCTGTACATACAATTTTCTCTTTAATTCTTGATTCCTAATGCTATAGATTCATTTGAAAATTATAAATCTCAACATTTTCACCTTTTAGCATTTGTAACACAACACAATAGATATGACGACAACATAAAAATAAATGGCATTCTGTTTAGTCCGTCAGTTAGATCGTCCAAAAATACTAAATACGTATTTATCACTTTTTCTAATTAAAAAAAAATACTAACATATAAAGCATCAAAGTTCCGGAGTGGGTGCTTGTGACGTCACTTCTAAGTAAAAATTGTACCTAGGCGTGACGGCACGCGAAAGTTACTGTAGCGTCGTAATTTTTCATTTATGTTAATTCTTTGATAATCTAACTGACGGACTAATTAGTTTTTTTAGTCATCTCGCCTATTTTATAGGTAACTTATAACTTGGAAAGAATAGTTTTGATTATGTAGTACGGTTTAACTTACCATACAAGTTTTTGTCCGCTTTTTGCTCTTTCCTTTTTTTCTGACGCCGACTTTTGACCGCTTTCCCGCGATTTTGAAAAAACATTTTTTACAATCCACAGAACAAGATACCTTACAAATTGAGTAGAATTTACTTAATACGTTGTTGTTCTTAAACATATACCTATGATTTTAAATATGAATAACTAACTAATTATGCAATAATTAACTAAAAATGGGAATCAAATTTCAAAACCTAGAAATACTATAATAGATTTATTTTTAAATTAATTGATTTTAAGTACTAATCTTATTGATACTGACTTAATAACTACGGTAAGGTATTTCGTCCTGTGGCCATGCGCTTCGAACCATCGTTCTGTACATATCCCATGATTTCCTTTTTCAGCTTTGACAGATAACAGACTGTATTAATGTGTTGACTTGTAGATCTAGCATGGGTTGTTTTAAACGATTTTTCTATGTATTAAATTACTGGCTTTTGTCCGCGGCTTCGCTCGCAATTGTGGAGTGCTCCATACAAACTTCTACCCCCTGTTCTAGGGAAGTGGGGGGTTAGAAAGAGACAAAAAGTGGCTTATCTCCCTCTCCACCCCTTCAACTATCTCCATTTAAAAAATCACGTTAATACGTCGCTCCGTTTTGCCGTGAAAGACGGACAAACAAACAGACACACACACTTTCCCGTTTATAATATTAGTATGCGTAATAATAGTCTTCCAAGACACCCCAAAAAAATCATATATCTTTGCCTATAAATTGACAAATTTTCTATACAAAAAATTACAAATTACAAACACTTTTTAGACGTATGCACAAAAACATGAGATATTTCATAAAGTGAGATCTATCTTCAATTTTGGCAGCTAAATTAGACAGGTAGTCAAGTTCGGCGCTATACATTTTGTAGTAAAAACCCAAATTAATACACGATAGATAGGGAATAGATAATATAAAACTTATAAAAGCTCAGATTTATTTTTAAATAGATCGTGCTTTGTCCTAGAGACTTCTATCGGTCTGGCTCAGTCCGTAGTGACCCTACCTTGAGTCATGGATATTTTCTATGTATTTAAGTATGTATATCGTCGCTTAGCACCCATAGTACAAGCTTTGCTTAGTTTGGGGCTAAGTTGATCTCTGTAAGGTGTCCCCAATCAATATATTTCTGCAAAATTATCAAAATAAATAAAAAAATCGTTTAAACCAACCCACCAACTGACCACTAATTCTAACCTGCATGGGGAACTAATAGGAGCATGGACGAAACCATAACCGTGCGATCGCTGCAACTGCCCCAAGTGCGGACCGCCGTGCTCGTGGGCCCCGGCCCCGAGCCGGCCTACAGGCGGGAGGGAGACAGGATATATTACAAGAGGGAGAAGCCCGCGCCGCCGCCGCGCCGCGCCTCCTTGCTAAAGTATGCGGAGTGAGGGTTCGTTGACATTTTCCGCATCGGGGATAGCCATTTTGCACCATTATTTTGACGGTGTGCTTTGTTTTTGGGGTTAGATTGTGTTCCACAATAAAATGTTAGTAATGTGTTATAGTACATTGTGCAACAAGGGGAGGAAGTTGAATATTACTAACGAGAGTAAGTTAAATCGCGACGGCTTGCCGGAGCGATTTAAAGATTCGAGTTAGTAATATTCATACTCCCCGAGTTACACACAATGTTTTTCATCACACTCGCAATGTAAAAAATATGTAAATAGATGTAAAAAAGTTAAGTACGGTACAAGAAATTTCATTATTCCCTTGGGAGAACAATTTTTCTATAACTCACGCTCCGCCTGCATGCAATAGTACATTTAAAGTGCGGGTGTGAGAAAAAAAATAAAACAATTCAATTTCCATTAAAATATTAAAGTAGTCAATCAGTATAATTTTAATACATACACACATACAAAAAATATACGTACCTATACCAAGCGTGTACATACAAAACTATATACGTTACGTATCATATTTGATTGTCGGGTAATTTCGAAGCTGGCAAATAATTAAATAAGGGATGATTTTGTTACTATGCGAAAGAGATTATACATCTAAATCTGAAGCTTATGAACTAATATTAAAACATTAAGTATTACATCCAAGAGTACATCCAAATATTTGCCTCCAAAATAATTCATTCCAACCTATTAAACAGCTGCAACAACATATTTAAAGAATGATTTGGTGCTAATAAGTTGAAGTTTATTTTGTGGAATTCTTTCTAATTCTGAAAACAAAGTACAACTAGACTGCAAAAGTGTGATAACAATTATGACTTTTTATATAAGTACGTACGTATCGTCGACAAAATACAACCACTTTTAATCTGACTAAATATACATATATCCATTCGATTACATATATAACTAACTATAACTTATCTTAAAAGGCTTGTTGAATTTTCTTAAGTCGATATTCCAAATAATTATATTTAATTTTTCATGAACAAAATAGCATTGTGTCTGAATTTAAATTTTTATATGAAAGGCTTATAATTTGATTGTGAATTTAAATTAAGTCGTCTTTGGATTACATTTGATTGATTGATCAAGATAAATCGATTTATAACGTAGTTTACCGCTCAACAGCTAATTCTTTTGTTAGTTCAATCCCTCATACTAAATATCAAATACCAGAACAGAAGGTACTGGTTAATACAGAATCGTTTAAAGTCATAATTCTCATAACACTTTTGTAGACTACCGTCGTCAGCACCAAACATTGGCCGTACAAACGAATTGCTAAAGTCGACCACCATTCCGTCTCGCTCACACCCCCCGTGTGGGACAGAGACAGACGCACACCGCTTCTAACTGTCACTAAATGCATGCTCCCTTCCGGTGGCGGGTAACATCCGGTTGTCAACTAATCATGGAAAACATTGCAGCTACGAAACCAGGCTCTTCGATACTCCGCGAGAACAGAAGACGGAAGAACAAAGGCAGTACGAATCTAACATCTTTAAAAAAGAATTCGGTTATGAACAGAAAATGGGCCCTATAAGCCCTAAATTCAACGCGAGAGACCTCAAATTTGATGATAAAGAACATATCTATTCAACCCTTAAAAAACCAGCGAATTTCGATGGGGTCGGACAAAGCTTCTCCGAACACCAAAAATCTACAGAAGCAATCCCAGGCGGCACTAAACAGACAGAATTCTCTATGAAAAGCGAATCGTATCAAAGCTACCCTAAAACAGAATTCATAAAAACAGAAACAAAATCACCTTTCGTTACCTCGACGCCTTCGAAATTCGAAAAGTCCGATTACCACCAAGAGTTCAAACAGACGTCCACAGATCTTGTCAAAGCGGCCACGCCAGACTACGAAAGAATATCTTCGCCTTACGGCAAAGAAGTACACAGTTACGGAGGCCCGAATTACATGGAAGAAACTACAACAGAAGTCAAAGAGATACCTAATGGAACTCAAAAGGTCACCACTACCAAAATATACAGCTCTTCACCAGTGAACCTAACAACTACAAACACAAAATATGAACCTGTCAAACTAGAAGGCATCGATGAATTATCCAAGTCTTTTGACAACGACAGTCGCTACAGCACTTTGGATTCGAGATTCAACACTTTAGAGTCAAAACTAAGTTCAGACACAAGTAGATCCTTCATGAGACCTTCTGAGTTCCAGGAGAGCCATGTAGTTAAAAAAGACCTGTCGAAAGAGATTGATAACTTGGATAAGAAGTTCTCGAAATCGACTATTAGTTCGGAAACTATTGAGAAGAAGAGCGTTATGACGAAATCGCATAAATCGGAAACGAGTTCGACTGTCACCAAGAAATTTGGGAACTTTTAAAGGTTCGTTTCAACTTGAGTGCCCTTAGACTATAACATATTATATGTCAACTCAATTTTCCACAATTTGTATGACAAAATTGAAATATGATTTGAGTTACGTATAGAATAAGGGCACTTATAAGGTTTTGAGCTACAGGCTTGCTAGTTCCGCCGGTTTTATTGTTTTTATAAGTAAATATGTTTTTAGCCAGATGATATTACAGTATCGGATATCTATAAGCGGAATTTGCTGTTATTAAAATTAGCAAAACATATGTACAGTACTGAAAATATCCGCCGTTACGTTATACAGGTAACAATAACAATTGGCGCCCAATTTTTCTAATATTTTCTGGCTATTATTTTTATTTCTAAATATACATAATATTAAATATTTTTGTATCAATAGAATCGGCTTCAAGGCTTAAAGTAGATGTTGTGTTCGTCAATTAAAGGAGTAGTTATGTGTGTAGCTTCTGTAGTCATACTAGACGATTGTATGGCATCATATAATAGAGCTTCAGTAGCGCGTGGATTAACCAAAACTAGTCCTTATTGTAAAGGTGATAGAGTTCACGCGTATGTTATATGGCATTTGTGTGTGCATTAAAATGAAATTGATTCTTATGAAATATGTGAACGCACGTTGAAATTTAAAAATATATTGAAATTATAAAATATATGTCTCGAACGAAGATTTTATGTTTAGATGATAATACTGCCTTTGTCTTGATAGTTAAACGTGTCAATATTATGTTATTTTTAGTTCCTTACTATAAATGCAAGGACTTATGTAAAAACATATTTTAGAATAAAGGAATTAAAAGTAACATGACGATCAAGTCAAGAATACTATTACAAAAATGCTACTTTAAAAAATATGTAAATATTGTTACATGTTATTTAAACGTTTTTTGTATGTATTCTTGACTGCGAGAAAGTAATAACTGCGAAATAATAAAAAATATTGAAGATTAAATTTAAAAAATGCCAAAAAGTTACCTTTTGTGTAAAAGGTTAGCAGTTAGTACTTTGTTTTCGGTGCTAGACACGGTTTTCTTTACTTAGTGCCTAAACTTGGCCTTAGAAAGAGTATACAAAGAGTATTGTTTCAATTTGAAAATTCTATAAAAGTTGATGTTTTGGTGAAAATTATTATTCTGACTGGGAGCGGTTGAAAATTGACTAAATTAATAAACAACTGGGTTTGGACAACATCCAACAATGAATAACACTAACTATGAAATAAACTTATTAATTTAATAGACTTACAATTAAATACCAATATATATAAATAACATTATCGTTTTTAAGATCCAATGTTATAAACAATAATAAACATATTATTCTTCTTTTATAAAAAATCTAACACAAAAACAATATTCTACCAAAGAAAAGTTGCAAAAAAATAACTTATGTTATTTGTGTCAATTGAAGGATTTTCTTAACTTTCCTTATATTTCTTGATAAAAAATAGAGCTCCTAGTCGAATTCACGAAGTGCTAGCCCTTTGGGTACCTTATACCTTATGCCTTTAAATATAATAATGTATTATGAAATGTGAAATTATTAAAATATATAAACCAAGGCAGGCAATGGGGCGTGGTGAAAAGATAAATAAAGTTTTTTTCGACAAACTCAAATTATAATATAAAAAAAAAACATTAAACTGGAATTGTATTAAAAACTATTGAGTAGAGACAAAAAAAATAGTGGGGAAACTTAGATCTCTTTACAGTTAAAATATTGACTGTCAAAGTGGACTCAAATATACAGACCTTAAAAATATATAAATATATTACTTGAATTTTAGGTTAAATTTAGTATATTAGATTTCTTGCCACAGATATCTTCATAATAAATATATAACGTCTACACTCAAATATATTAAAAAGTGATAAATAAACAAAAATATAAAGATAAAAATATTATAAAATACCCACGCCCCTAGTCCTTAAGCCAAAACCAAATGTGCCATTAAAACATTTATTGATTTACAACCGTGCCTTTAACAAATAAAAAGCCTTCTAATGTCTTTAAATTATTACAAATAAATTTTTATTACAACGCGTCAAAACTAAAGGTACTTTTGATATAATATGTTATATCAAAACTACCCACAAACGTGCCATAAACATTTTTGTACATAATGTATGTATACTATGTGATGTGTAGGGTGCAAATGTAACACATAACATGTAAGACATAGTCTGGCAAATAAGAGAAGAAAATAATAGGGGCGCCACTGTCTATGTAAATCGTATTGCATGTGGCAACTATTATGACACTTCTGTATGAAAATATTAAGTGTTGCTATGATAAAAAAAAAACCATTTCTATTCTTTTTTGCCAAACTGTAGCTCAGTCGCCCATACTCTACGTATGAGCGAATGAGCTCTAAATAGCTTATATTAAACTATTTAAGTACTAATGATTGTAACAGCTAGGTAGCTTATAATCTCAGATATTTTTCATTTATATTAATGCGTCTGGATATTAAAATGGGTCAAATTGCTTAAATATATTATATAGATGTCGTAATATTTAGCATTTATACGGTAGTTACATAGATTGCGAGTATATCTGAGATTATTTCTAATGCATATAACATATTTATTTCAATGTAAACAAATTATGATATATGGTTTATTTTTTATAGAAAAATTATGGCGACGTCCACCGTGGTTTGAAGAAGATCCTGTAAAATGTTATTGTGCCTTAATTTCGCTTGAAAATGTATTCCAGCATAAATATATAATTCCAATTTTATTTGATGACAGCTTGAATTCGGTAATTATATTAAGCGTGTGATAATTAATATTTTTGTATATTAATATTATATTATATTAATATAAGATGCCCGCGAAAAGCGTCACGTCCACTGGAGGTAATATAACACCAATCAAATAGATTTATGTCTATATTAACTTTACATATATTTCGTATAGTATAATTATTATAATTAACTGTACTTGGTAAATTAGATATAAGTTTGGACTGTCTGTGTCAGATATATTACGCTAAAGTTCTAAGAAATAGAAAAAAGGCAGAAAACACTTTGGTTCAAGTATTTTTGTCGTTTTTATCTTTTTATTTTATTTTAGCGGTTATATTGACACAGACTAGACTATACATTTGTCAAGTCATCAAACATATAACAAAACGTGTGTTTTGTAAGTTTGTAATAATTATGACGTCATATAACGTCAGGCTAATCTGGTGTCTTATTATTATTAATATAAATATAGTTATGACTATATTATTATAATCTTGAAATCTAATATATGTAATGTAGATATTGCGAGCGAACTGTTTGCCTTATATTTTAAATGCAGAATAATTTTGAACGAATTACAATGTCTCAGATTATATTTAAAGACAAGTAAATGCAAAAATATAATATAAGTACACAGTGAAAATCTCATCTTAACATTATAATATTTTTTTTACAACTAAGCAAAAAATTGTATCACGTTAAAAATTAATCTGTATAAAAATATGTATTTGTTATTTTAATGTCTTTTATGAATAATTTTAGTCTCGATCGCATACAGTTCTCACGCGAACAATTTTGATACTTTTATTATAATATATTATACATTGTAACCTCTATAGGGAAAACCAAATAAAATCACTAATTATTATTGTTTTGTTTAAATCGCTTTCGATTTATAAGTTTATTGTTTGTCGTCGGTAGCGCCCTCTGTGGGGTTTCTTTGTAACATTACAGTATGGGTGTAATAAATAACTAATTGTATATCTTGTTTTATTTAGAATTCCTCTTTCCTAGCTCGTTAACCCTTAAATTGGCAAAAACGTACGAAAAGGAGAAAAAATTAGGGATGTACCGACTAGTCGGGAAAGCCGACTATCCGGCCACATTTGTAGTCGGCGATTAGTCGGCGACTAGTCGGCAAAAAGGGCCGATTAGTCGGCACTTTATAACTGATAGAAAAACAGTACAAACACAAATGAACAGCTGATATTGTTGTATTATAAACCTATTTGTTATGCCTTTATTAGTCAAAATAACAACTGTGATCATCTCAGAAATAAATGTCCTACCTAGGACTATCGGTTTCATAGGCAGAATTCCTACCCACTAAGCCAAACCGTTTGTCATCAATGGAAATTTTATATCTATATTCTCATTGACATTTGAACCTGTAAAAAATAATGAAGAGCGTTAACAAAGGACCAATTTCATTCAAAAATTCTGGTGAATTAGTCGAAAATTATGTTCTGGCCGACTAGCCGACTAGTCGGCCGACTAATCGGCCACCCAAGCAAGCCAGCAGTCGGCCAAATCAATAGTCGGTACATCCCTAGAAAAAATACAAATAGATGGTCAAAGTTAATGTACATCCTGGTTACCGTTGCCAATTGAAGGTTAAATGTATTGAGTTGTTTATTAGGGCAAAGTATTTTAAAGAATAAGCTAAAGATAAAAATTGATGTTGCGCTAGTAGAATTATCATCAAGAGTTGGCACGAATATAACGAATGAGTGAATGAACATAGGTATAACTCCTATTATTTATCAATATAATGATGTCTCCGACTGTATGCCGAGATGGTCTACTCGTATAATAAAAGTTTCGTTCTTTTTATGCTTACCTAATACTACTTGTGGATACAAGGAATGATAGTGTGAATGTGAACACATTTAAATAAAACAAAAGTTTCAGTTTTATATTTAAATGTAATTAAATATCATAAATACACATATCTTCTTATAACTATTTCTCTGTATACATAAAAACTGGTTTTACATTATAAATGCAACCTTAAAGTACAATGACTATGTTAATACATTAAAACTATGTACAATGCTCAAAAATCACTGTTTTTCACAAATAAAATAAAAACTACATAACTGGTTTAAAAACTCAAAACAAAACTTCTTAAATCTATTTTAATTCAGTCTAAAGATTTCGATGAAAGTAAAAAAAACGCTATTGTGTCGATGGCCCGAAAAATGGAAATATTTAAAATATTTTTTACTTATATGTTAATCATTAAATAATATATGTACAATCTTAAGTATCCTTAACAAATCTTATTCGACTAAGTACTCGTATTATGAGAAGACTCAATACATTAAATATATTATAGAAATATATGCGTAGCGAATTACAATATTAAATTTTCGCGGTATAAACGTTTTTTTTTCGTTTCGTTGTAAAAAATGCATCAAATATTCAAAAATGTCTCTAATTTCTACTTACTTAAGTACTTTTTCAGTATATTTTTTTTACAAAACAGTCGGTCGCAACTCGCAAAGCAAAATCTGCTCATCAGACCAGAATTACATTAAGCTGGCCTATAATCTTTTGTTTTATAATATTAAAAAAAATACCAAAAAATTTTCAAAAACTGTCGCCAACCGAGTAGTCTTTAGTCTTCGAGCTGTAATTCAATCTGTTTTAGTAAACCATAAACTTTGGGAGTCATGAAAAAGGTTCATAACACATCATAGGTTAAGTCATAGTTGATAAACATAAAGTCTCTGAGAGCGTAGTTTCTAATCCTAGCGGCTGCGCCAATTAAAATAGATACTATTTCAAAACTTAAAAGTTTATTCCTCTACCTACACACGACTGCTCGGAACTTTTTTAATGACAACTTCTTGTGGTTCTTAAAATAAAACAAAAATCTCAGAACTTAGCTTGACTTCTTAACGCATCTTTTTGGACCGTCATGGTCCAAAAGAACACCTAAAGACTTCACAGATCGTCTCATTAAAGAAGACTTGTGCTTTGCGTTAAAGTTGAGAAATCTGCGTCATCAACATCGTAGATATTACTTAATTTTTTTTATACCACGTCGGTGGCAAACAGGTATACGGCCCGCCTGATAGAAAGCGTTCACCGTGACCTATGGACGCCTGCAACTCAAGGGGTGTCAAGGGTTGCCGACCCATTAGAAACTTGCCATCAATAGAATCTGTCGAATATGTAAGTAAACTTAGTAAGGTCAATACGGTGAAGTGTGTCTGGTCTGGCCTTCACATTTGGTATGTTTAAACAAAATTATCAGTGTTTATTAAGAGTTCATACGTTTACAACTAATTGCGAGTAGCAAGCAGCAAAAATATGAACTCGCAAAAACACCTGTGGAGTAATAGTATTTTATGCAACAGGCGTTTAAAGGAGGTCAAAAAAGACGAGTGGCGTGGGTAACAATTTGAGGCGAAGCCGAAAATTGTTATTAAGACGCCACGAGTATTTTTTGACTCAGTTAAACACCGTTGCATAAAATACTTTTTCTACGACCACTTTTGAATAGTTTTCTAGAATAACTTTCGTGAAATTCGCATTGTTTCCTATAAGTATTTTGACTTGTCCTCTGCAATGTTTCTGCCTCACCCTGTCGCTCGCACTCCCCCGCGCCGCCGCCCGCCCCCGGCCGGCGCCCCGCGGCCCGCTATATCCCTTAAAGGCTACCTAACAATGCTGTAAGAGCTATATCGTATGCGTGGGTGCGCGGGGCGCCGGCCGGGGGCGGGCATCTGCCATGTAGGGTTTTAACGATCTATGCACGACACGGTAAATGACGAATAACAACACGGGAGTAGAAAAAAAGGTCAAATGAGATGGCCGGACACAATTAACCGTATGGACCTTACCTTTAATTATTTAGAATTTGGATATTTCATTGAACGTTCGATTACATCGTTCGCAAACTCCATTGACGGCGGAAGGGTGGTCGTGAGAGGCCAGCGACACTACAAGTACTAGGCGCGGTAGAAGGGCGGGCCGCGGCTCACCGTGTATGTTGAGAGAGGGATGCCTTTCGTGCCGTAGATGGGTTCCGCGTTCTCGTATTCCACGTCATAATAGATGCCGGTTTGGTTCTGCAAATAAATGGTTTTTCTGAATTTAGTTACAGAATTATTTGTAACGTTCTCAATTGTGTCGCTTAACTTCAAACCTGGGTGAATCCATTCTACTATGAGGTTGATTATCTTTCAGATCAATATTATATTTTTCATGTATTCAACTTTAAAGCAGAATGGATTTACCCAAGTTTGAAGGTAAGATGTAAGGTTCTCATCTCAATCAAACCGTATCGCTTGCTAAATTGCCAATCCATACTAATATTATAAATGGGAAAGTGTGTGTGTCTGTTTGTTTGTCCGTCTTTCACGGCTAAACGGAGCGACGAATTGACGTGATTTTTTAAGTGGAGATAGTTGAAGGGATGGAGAGTGACATAGGCTACTTTTTGTCTCGTTCTAACGTGAACGAAGCCGCGGGAAAAAGCTAGTATTACCATAAAAATTAACTTTATATTAAGCGGCAAAATGGTACATTCTATTCATTCGGTTATTTGAAAAAAAAACTAACTGTAGATTCAGTTTGAGTTAGGCAATCTGCTTTTAGATGTCCGGATGTTCCTTACCATATCACAAATCTCAACTGATCTTACCACCATTCCTATGATAACATGCCAGTCGATTCAGTTTTTGGAAATTTTTCATTAGCAATTATTCAGTACCTGAGAGGCAACACTGTAAGTCCAATTTTTGTGATTTTCGTTTTATTGTCTTTTTTTACATTTTCTAAAGTCATACATACATATATAAAATCACGTCTGTATCCCATGAAGGGGTAGGCAGAGCACATGAAACTACTCAAGTTTCAGTGCCACTCTTGGCAAATAAGGGTTGAAAGAAAACGAAACTGTGACATTGCAGTGACAGGTTGCCAGCCTCTCGCCTACGCCACAATTTAGCCCATATCCCACAGTCTCTTTCTACGACACCCACGGGAAGAAAGGGGGTGGTGAAATTCTTAACCCGTGGTGACACACAGACTAGATCCCCTACAGGGGGCCGATTTTTGAGTCTCACTGTCACTAAAATACCGGTTGAAAACGTTGACTTACCTATTACTTTCAGTGACAATTTTCTGAATTCGAACCCGTGAGACTCAAAAATCGGCCCGCAGGTCATAGGTCCCCAATTAAATTATTTACTTATTTATGTACTTTATTTACTCACGTGTAAGCTGCGTGCTCTGGACTTGGGCCTCGGCGCGTGCAGTAAGTCAGCTCGCTCCTGTGCGTGCGACGACGCTTCAGATGACGAGGATTCCGTCGCCATGTGGTTTGTGTATCCTGTTATATGAGATATTAGGGGTCAGTGGATTATCTCTACTTTTTAGTACCCTTAGCATAAACATTTGGAACAGAGTATGTGCAGAGTGATTTAGGCCTTAGGGTCGGTTGCATCAAACCGTCTGTCACCGTTAAAGCGTTCGTTAAATTTTATTGTATGAGAAATTCCATAGATGTCTCGTGCATGTCGATGATGTGTCTGTCAAATATGGTTGATGCAACTGGCCTTTAGTGCGTAATCCGGGTACCCGTGTAGTCCGTGCGTCCGGATCGACGGACTCTAAAAACCCGCGGGTCCGATCCGTTCTCGACGTATAGTGATGCTTGATGATCGTTCGCGTTCTTGGTTCAAGCGAATATGAAAATCAGTTTAAAGAACCAAAAATGATAAAACCTTAATAACTAAAACGAGAAAGGGACAGCGGAGCAATTGTGAATGGGGGACAAATTTTAATTACTCGATTTTTTTCCATGTTTTACATTTTAGGTATTATTATATAGGGCACGCGTTTTCAGTGGCCTAAATTATTATGATGTCAGAAAGCATGAAACTTGGTGTGCACATAGCTTTGACGTTCATAAGAATAAATAGAAGTAGAAACACGCCGAGGAGTCAATCTCTTCCCTCCACTATTATATCCCATTTTTAGCGTTTTAAAATTTTCACGAAAACTATTATTTAAAGGTTTTGATAAGTAAATATTACGAGTAGGTACTTACCAGAAATATGTCTAGGAGAAGTACCATGAAATTCTCTACAATATTTCCATTTTAAGTATATTACTAACAGTCGGTAGTGCTACCCCTACTCATCCCACTAGTAGTTAAACACAATTATTATGCGGGGGACTTAAGCATAATTTAAAAATGATGAGTTAAAGCTATATACCTTAAAAGACAGTATTGTAGAAATTTTTTTATGGAGAATATACTTTTCCTAAATATCGTGATTATAGCTTTCACGGTTTTCATGACAATATAAAAAAAACTGAAGATAATGATATAATGAGCGAAAAGAGGGGAAACATTGACATTTCGGCGTCTGCGTACTTTTATTTTTTTCTGTTAAGTGTTTGTAAGTTATCTATATACATGTCAAATCTCATGCTTTTTGTCACACCCTATCCGACTAGCTCAAGTTAAGAACCAGGACTATGGATACATATTCACTTCAAAGTGGTTCCCTCCAAAATAACAAAAAAAATACCATTCTTATCTAGGTATTTGTAAAACAGCGCGGCTACATCTAGAACTTTTCAAACAAAAGGTTTGTCCATGTCAAAGGGAAGCCGAGTGTGAGGTTTGAGTGTCATTATTATCAGTAAAAATCACCACGGGTATTGGTTATTGTGCCGCCCACAAGTCATTATTATTATACCTTTGTCTTCTCATGCGACGTTAATTCTACTAACTTCTTAGATAAAAACTAATAACTCGACAGTTCAAATACATTTCCTTAATTTGAAAGATATTTATGAAATAAAACTGTGGAAACTGAGTGTCACCCGTTGACCACGGACGCTGTAAAGTGTTCGAAACGTCGGGATGAATAGTAAATTCAGGATACGCAATTTAATCCGTTTCCATAGTTATGTATTTATCTATTTAAGTATGTATATCGTCGCTTAGCACCCATAGTACAAGCTTTGCTTAGTTTGGGGCTAAGTCGATCTGTGTAATGTCCCCAATATTTATTTATTATTTGTGCCGTTTGTATATCCGAGGTCTTATATAGAGAGAGTACGTCGTAGACGTCGCATCGGACCGATAGATGGCGCCATCGTTCGTTGTAAGTCGCTCCGGCGTCACACCGCCGCGATGTTGGTAGTCCCGTTTTCCCCACCTGCAACATAAGGCTCCTACGCGCCCCGGCCCGCCACCAGCCACACATTGTTTCGTCGAACGCCGAAGTGACCGGTTGTCGCGTATTCCGTTCGAACATTTTTACAGCATGGTGTCTCGAAATTAATCTTTTAGTTTCTATTTCCTTGTTACTCCTGGTCAAACCAGAGTTATTCGTGTTTTTATTTAAAAAGTGGCTTATAACGTTTCGGAACTATGAAATTTTTCAATTTCAATTTTCACCGTCAATTCTTTCTTCCCTTTTAATTTACGCTCGTTCTTCTTGAATAATGAGATATATTATGCCTCGCTAGCGATCATTATTCGTCTTTCGGGGTTCTCACGATAGAAATGAACGAGCGGTGCTTTATGATTCTACCCACTTTTTTGTAAGAAAGTTCCATGCTGCAAAAATCGTTACCGTTAATCAGTTTTCTTTTTAAACTATTCGCATTTCCGAGACTAAAGTAGGAAGTGTTATCCGCGTATTAAAAGTTTCGCGCGAGAATATAAGCGGTAACGTAGGTAAGTTGCTCCGCCGGGGACCACGTGCTCCGGGGACCACGTGCTTCGCGACCGCGGGCTGCGCGACCTGCGGGCTGCGGCGGCGGCGGCGGAGGGCGCGGTGGAGGAATACCGCGCTCCAAGGAGGTTTGAATTTCTCCGACGAATGGGTGAGCAGATTCATATTATTTTAGAAAGAACATGTTCGGTTTCCGATTCGGTGCGGAGGCCCCAAACCACGTGTCGGCGCCGGAACTTACTGTAGCGCTGCGATAGCGCCACTGACCGCGGCAGTGTTGTCCGCCGCGTCGGCGCCGCCGAAGTTGCGTAGAAGTTGCCTCCTCGTTAACGATGGCCATCTCTGCGGTGCCGCCGAACAACGTTGTGGCCGCCACATAGGCGTCGCGTGCGACGCTGTAAGTATGTCTGCTGCTGCCCCGACGCGAGCGCCGCGCCGTTAGTGATCTGTCGTCAATATGCAGGCTACCAGCGCGGCCACCTTCTGCCCCCGCCTACTCCAATATCGCTGGCCGCCACGCTTATGCTGGCGCCTCGATGGTGATGCAGAGCGTTCGTCTGCCATGACAACGCCGCGATCCTGCTGAAGCTGTCCACCAGTATCGCTGGCCGCCACGCTTATGCTGGCGCCTCGATGGTGATGCAGAGCGTGCGTCTGCCTTGACAACGCCGCGAGCCTGCTGAAGCTGTCCACCAATATCGCTGGCCGCCACGCTTATGCTGGCGCCTCGATGGTGATGCAGAGCGTTCGTCTGCCGTGACAACGCCGCGATCCTGCTGACTGTCCACCAGTATCGCTGGCCGCCACGGTTATGCTGGCGCCTCGATGGTAATGCAGAGCGTGCGTCAGCCCTGACAACGCCGCGATCCTGCTGTAGCTGTCCACCAGTATCGCTGGCCGCCACGCTTATGCTGGCGCCTCGATGGTGATGCAGCGAGCTCATCTGCCGTGACAACGCCGCGATCCTGCTGAAGCTGTCCACCAGTATCGCTGGCCGCCACGCTTATGCTGGCGCCTCGATGGTGATGCAGCGCGCTCATCTGCCGTGAAAACGCCGCGACCCTGCTGAAGCTGTCCACCAGTATCGCTGGCCGCCACGCTTATGCTGGCGCCTCGATGGTGATGCAGAGCGTTCGTCTGCCGTGACAAGCCTCAGTGGTGATGCGGAGCGTAATACTGTTAACCGCTGCACAGGCGTCGCAATCCTTCTGCTGCGTCTGCCGTGACATCGCCGCAAGCTACTTGAAGTTTTCCACCGGTGTCGTCGGCCGACACGCTGATGCTGGCGCCTTGATGTCGCCTCGATCGCACGAGGTAAGATTGCAGACGCGGCGACCTTCATCGCGCCACCGAGCGCAATACTGCGGCTGCCGCGAAGGCGTCGCTAATTTTCCTGCCGCGTCTGCCGTGACGACGCCGCGAACTCTGTTGATGCTGTTCACCGATGTAGCTGACTGTCATGCTGGCGCCGGTGCCTCCCGCGCTGACGGCGGCGACCTCGAGAGGGCCACCGAGCACGATACTGCGTGACGCGACAGGGGCATCGAAGACGCCTTTCGAGCTGACGACGGCCGTCTCAATCTCACCGCCGAACGTAACATCGTCTGCTGCAGTGACAAGCTGGTAAGATTGCTGATGTGGTCCCTTGGTACTGCTAGCCGCCACGCTGATAACGCCCGTCGCGCCTAAGATGTCACGCTCACCGCGAGCACTGTCTTCCCCTACAATGGTGCCACGACCATATCCGGGCTCCGTCTGCTACGGTATCGTTGCAGACTCTGTTGCTGACCAGGCTGATACTGCCCTCCAATGTGACGCCGGGCGCCGCTATCAGCTGACATCCCGTACACTATGGTATCCACTCTTCTCTTTCCAGTTCCCGTGAAGTACTTCGACAGTATTTACACTCTATTTTGACCAATGACTCCTCCGTCGCCGAAGTGAGAACAGATAAATTCTAAAGATGCTACGTCCTAACGTGGCTTGGCCACCCATAGTTGAACGAGGTAAGACGTCAATAACCGGACGAGGAGCCGCACTGCTGCGAGGGTGTCCTGACGATGTTCGCGAGCTATCTAATCGGAGAGGCGCCTCGCGAGACGACCCTGTGATTCCTGTACGTCGCTCATTGTGTAGGTCAAAGACATCGTAAAGGTTTGCGGAATAAAAAAAAAAAAAAAAAAAAAAAAAAAAAAAACTCTTTCAGAATGTCCAGATCTGAATTCGAGCCAGCGTGCTGCATCCTGAGCGTGCGTCTGTTTACCGGGCGGACACCAAAACCGATCGGTAATCTGGCCGCGGGGGTTCCAAGTACACGACGATTTCCCGGAGGCTTGTGGCGCCCCCTGTCCATTCGAGAGATTAACTTATTCGCCGAGCCTCTAATAAACAAATTGGGAAAAATAAACCCGCTTCGCCTTAGTGAACTTGAGATTCCAGCTCAAAGCGAAAGGGGCCAGGAACTCAGGAGGACTTCAGTAGTTATCATCTGGCTCGACTATACTGAATTAGTATAGAGCTTGATTCGATCGTAGAACCTGATTTCATCAATTTCACAACTTTCGTAGTCTACAGAGGGAGGTTGGTTTCCAGCATTACCTCGTACAGCTGCCGATAGCTGTAGGCCAATCGCTCCTGTTTTGCTTGCATTTGCAGCCCGATAAGACCTTAAATAATCGGAATATTGTACAAAGTAAAGCTCTTCCGATGGAAAATAATCTTCAACAGGCGGTGGCGCTGGCGACTGAAGTGACATGCAGCCGGATTAAGGTTCGCATAGCACTATATGCTATGCACAGTTCGGTTGTATGTTGTGTTATGCTGTACGATGACAGGACTACATCTCTTCGGTTACGAGTAACTACGACAGTAACTGCTGACTCCAACAGACTGTCGTACGAGGTCAGTATGCACCCCCTGGGAGCCAAGTAAGTGACCTTCGGTGACCTCGCCTTCTTCTGCTTCGCCCGTCATCGTACCTCTTCGTCTGCGAGAGCCCTGCATTACGCCGTACAACGGTACGTATTAAGCCTCCGCCACACATAAAGCGCATTCCGCTTCGCTAACGCTACGCTATCAGCGCGCTGAATGCGCGCGCATTCCGCTCGCGTCCCGCGCGCGTTGCGCTCGCAATCCGCGCTCGTTAGTTCCCGCTAGTGCCCACTGGGCGCAACGCCAGCGTTTGTGCGGTGCACCGCCATTATTGCGCTCCGCCTACGCTCTCAAAGCGCGCATGTGTGGCGGTGTTTTAATTCACCCCTTGACCTGCTACCACGACGTGTTCAGCAACCACCAGCGATGCGACACGGACGTCACCTCTCAGTCTACACTGTCGACCTTCATTGCACGAAGTAGAAATCCGTCGCATCGGGTTTTGGATTAGGTAATGGATTACCCTAAGAGTCAATGACTGACTTGAAGAAATCGACTGATACCTCCGTCCAGTGTAGTAGCAATCGACAGCGCTCGTACTTTTCATCTTCTAGGCTAGTTTTACCGAGCGATCAGTATCCTCAAATGCCCTCACTAAAAAGAGTTCAGAGTTCAGGAGTCTCGCTTGTAACCGCGCTCGCTTGACGCGAAATAGTCTGATCGAAAATACCAGTATCGTAACAAATAGCCCTCGGGCGCGTGAGTGATGACCTTTTTCTGTGTTTGATATGGACGTAAGACGTTGGACTTTAAATAGTCATATCAAAGCTAATATTGATTTAGATAATTTTTACGAAGGGTTGACAAAAGCAGTATCAATTACGTTACCCTGCTACAGTACAGATAGTTACACTACTTTTACAGTTAATTTCCACACTTTGTGTCTGAAATTGGGTTTATAATAACCTGATAAAATAACGTGTCTGTTAATAATAAAAGTGTATCTAAGGTTTTTGTATCTTGTTCAAGTCAGCCTCGCCTACAATGTATAATAATGTCATTTCTCTAACTATTCGCTGACTAAAGCTAAACGTCATCACGAAAATCTCTTTAGGCGTTTCTGGCACCGAGATATTCGCGGATCGAAGGCGATTTCGACTGATACATCTGTCAAATCGGTTCAACAACCGATTCACTTATTCTTCTATGCTATGCCAATAGGGCTACCAAAGGCTTGCGCGCCAGCTGACTCGCCACCAGGAGATAATAAACAGGTCTCTATATAAGACCTCGGATATACAAACGGCACAAATAATATAAAAATTTTACCTTCCAATAAAATTGTTATTATTTTGCCTGGTATATCCGAGGTCTGAGTGATGCCTTCCTGGTAGGCTTAATATACCGTCGGCACTTCTCCTCAACAATGAGGGTGGCTGGTGGCGGGCCGGGGCGCGTAGGAGCCTTATGTTGCAGGTGGGGAAAACGGGACTACCAACATCGCGGCGGTGTGACGCCGGAGCGACTTACAACGAACGATGGCGCCATCTATCGGTCCGATGCGACGTCTACGACGTACTCTCTCTATATAAGACCTCGGATATACCAGGCAAAATAATAACAATTTTATTGGAAGGTAAAATTTTTATATTTATTTTACAACTATGCGACATAGATATAACTATACTATCATCAGTCTCGCTCGCACAGCGTAACCGATCGGGTGTGCTCGGCGATTTTAAAAATATGGCGTTAAATACGTTAAAATGTAACAACTGCAATGTTGTTATTTGTGAAGTTCTGTGTTATATTCAGTACAAGTTTGATGTAATTGACACAGTAAGCCTGAAGAAAATGTGTGACTCCGCGTTCTCAGAGAAAGAAATTGAAAATGCAAAAAAGTTATTATTCGAATCGTCAATAAGTTCACAGCAATTCATAAGTAGACGTAAAGGAAACCAAGAAGGTGGTAAAAAGATGAGAGACTTGCAAGATATCATCAGCTTTTTCAAGGAAGTGGATCCTGATTCAGTGCCGATATTTGTGGCCCGTGATCTACAAAAATTACCACCAACATCGATCGACCATATAGATTGTGTGACGTTATTGAAAGATATCATTAAAATAAAAAACGAACTAAATTGTCTAAATGAAACATATGCAACAGTTTCTCAATTACAAAAAGTGCAAGCGGATTTAGATACCTTAAAATCGACGTCCATTGTTAACCATTACAATGTAAACGTGAGAAAAAGAGGAGCATATTTATTCGATAGTGGGCCTTATGGTTTACCACATAGCATAAATTCGGAATGCGCGGGTAGCTCTGTAACAGCTGAGCGCGACGTTGAGACCGTTGAGGCGATCGACGATACGACCGAAGTATCAGCAAACGAGTCATCGCACCCCTCTCTGTCGCTCCCGCGCGTAAGTGATGCCGCGCAAGCGAACTCTGTCTCTACCTCTATTGCGCATGCGCAATCACAACATGGCGTTGACAGCCAGAATCTATGCCTCTCTCAGTTGAACTCATCTGAATCTGTAACGGACATTGTGAACAAAGAAAGAAGTGAGAATACTAAAAATATGCCTAGTTTTGCGGACGTTGCTCGCAAGGAGGGCCAGTTTAAAGACAGTGAACCAAGTGAAGATTGGATCAAAGTGCAGAGGAAAAGGTTGCGAAATCGGTTCATCGGAAATACTGGCAAAGCAATACCGCAACCGGGAGCGAAGTTTAAAGCCGCCGACATTAAAGTGCCGTTATTTATTACTTTTGTAAACAAAGAATCTACTGAACAGGATATTTCTGAGTACATCTTGGAAAAAACTAGCGAAGTGGTTACAGTGGAAAAAATGACACTAAAGAAAGATCGACACTATAATTCATTTAAAATGTACGTGTATAAACATAATCTACACTTGTATTTAAATGATAATTTATGGCCAAATGGTGTCAGTTGTAGGCGTTTTATACGTTTCAAGAAGACTGACAGCGAAGAAGCAATGGATGATTCGAAGTTAACCTCTAAATGAATCAGGATAACATCATATTTATCAGTTATAATTGTAAAAATATTAAAAGAAGCTTTCACTGCGTCCGGGAACTATGCAAAAAAGCAGACATCGTGGCGCTTCAAGAAACTTGGCTGTACAGTCATGATATAAATATCTTAGGACAAATAGACAACCAATTCAGTTTCACGGGCAAGTCTTCAATAGATCTCTCCAGTGGCGTACTCCGCGGAAGACCGCACGGTGGCGTAGCTATTCTTTGGAGAAGCAGTGCGTTCCGTAACGTATCAGTGTTAAAGTGTACCAGTGAGCGTGTAGTAGCAATTAAGGCCTCAACAGCTGATTCACGTGAGATTATAGTTATGTGCGTATATATGCCGACTGACGAATCGTGTAATCTTCCACTTTTCACGCAGTGTTTAGGAGAAATGAACGCTATTATTGAGGACAACAGTGTCGAAAATGTGTATATGTTAGGGGATTTTAATGCCCATCCGTCAGCATGTTTTGGTGAAGAACTTTTCAATTTTTGTCACGAAAAGAGTTGGATATGTGCAGATGTGGTGCGATTAGGTATATCGTCTGACACTCATACATATGTAAGTGAAGCGCATGGTTGCCGTAGATGGCTGGACCACTGTGTGGTAAGTACCTCAGCAATGTCTACCATAGCAAATATTGAAGTAGTTGATGACATATACTGGTCGGACCACTATCCATTAAAAATTGTGTGTAATATGAAAATTATTAAAAATAAATTAAGTTTACAAAACGAATCACAAAATAATATTGTATGGGGTCTTAGGACTACAGAGGAATCAGACCAGTACCATGAATTATGTAATAAATATCTTAAACAAATACATTTTCCTTATGAGTTAAATCAATGTGCTGATAGAATGTGCCACAACATAACACATAAAAAAGTTATTGATAAATTATATTCTGACATTATATGTGCTCTAAAGAGTGCAGCCGTGGACAGCCGGGCACGGACTCACAAGGCAGCTGTTAAAGGAAAATGTATCTTAGGGTGGAATAAGCATGTCGCTGACGCACATAGACAGGCCAGACTAGATTATAAAATGTTTGTACTTTATGGAAAACCTTACTGCGGGGTGGTGTATGAAAAAATGTGTTTGAGTCGTAAGGTTTTCAAATCTAGACTGAAATTTTGTCAAAATAATCAAGAACAAATCCGTTTTGATATACTTGCCTCGCAACATTCCAAAAAACAATTTAGTAAGTTTTGGAAGAGTACAAAAAACTTGAATGGGAAGGTGGGCCTGCCTGCAAGTGTCGATGGGATAAGCGACCAAAAAGATGTTGCAAATGTTTTTAAAGATCATTTTAAAGTATTCTCGCCATGCCCATCGTTACACAATGTGGTCGGAGACACGCTTAACTCTGGTTATATACCTATCCAAATTACTAGCAAACAGGTTGTAGATGCCATTAAGAACATGAAAAGAGGTAAATCGCCTGGCCATGACGGGCTCAGTATTGAGCACCTCCAATATGCAGGTGTTCATATTGCCAGACTGTTGTCAACGTTATACACCACATGCATAAGACACGCATATTTGCCATCAGATCTCACTAAAACTTTAGTTATACCACTGGTTAAAAATGGTACTGGTGACCTGTCAGATAAAACTAATTACAGGCCAATATCATTGGCAACAGTACTGGCAAAAGTCCTTGATAGAATATTGGATGTGTATTTAAGCCGGCAAATTAAATTAAATGATGCTCAGTTCGGGTTTAAAGAAGGATTATCAACAGAAAGTGCTATTTTAGCATTAAAACATACCGCCAGCTATTATGTTGAGAGGGAAACGCCCATCTATGCCTGTTTCTTAGATTTAACTAAGGCATTTGACTTAGTGTCTTACGATATACTGTGGGCGAAGTTAAGAGAGAGAGGCATTCCACCTGAATTAATAGGTATATTGTCACATTGGTACAAAACTCAAATTAATGTAGTTAAGTGGGCCAATGCCTATTCTGATCCATATACACTTAATTGTGGCGTGAGACAGGGCGGTTTAACTTCGCCTAGGCTCTTTAATCTATATGTTGACCAGCTCATCGGCAGACTCAGTAACATGCATGTTGGATGTAGAATAGACAACACAAGTGTTAATAATATCAGTTATGCTGATGATATGGTGTTGCTGAGTCCGTCGGTAGCGGGTATACGTAAATTATTGGAAGTGTGCCAAGAATATGCTGTGGAACATGGTTTAAAGTACAATGAGAAGAAAAGTGAATTTATGGTAATTACAGGTAAAAATAAGGGTCCGGCGACTGTGCCTCCTATAATCTTAAATGGAACTGCTTTGAACCGTGTTACCAATTTCAGATATTTAGGTCACATAGTGACTGAGGATTTAAAAGATGATATGGACATGGAGAGGGAGAGAAGGGCTTTATCTGTTAGAGGTGGCATGTTGGCGCACAGGTTCGCTAAATGTAGCATTGAGGTAAAAATTACTCTATTCCGATCATATTGCCAATGTTTTTATACTAGCGGCCTGTGGACCAACTTTAAGCAGAAAACCTTTCACTCTCTTAGGGTTCAATATAATAACATCTTCAGGGCCCTGTTGAGGCTTCCCCGATATTGTAGTGCCTCTGGCATGTTCGCGAATGCGCATGTAGACGACTTTTATGCCATTATGCGAAAGTCTAATGCTTCAGTGGTGCACCGTATGCGGGGAGCGGCAATGGGATCCTGAAGATGATAGCAGAGCGTTTCGACTCTGACATTTTGGGGCGATATATCGAATTACATGTGTACAAGCATGTGATTCGGTAAATCACTCAATTCACTTTGTAGTCATTAAAATATGTTAGTAGATTATAAGAACGTAACATAGCATGTAAGTGTACACTAACAACTATGGACTGTAATTGTCTGAAAATAAACAATTTTTATTTTTTATTTTTTTATTTTTATTTTATTTTATATAACTATACTATAGGTGGTATGGTCCCTATAGTAAGGCACCATGAACATTATAAAACAATCAAGTAATAGAACTAATATAGTATTTTTCACACAAACCAATACCCTGTTTATACTTTTATTAGTTAACCTAGAGACAAATAAAGTCCATTAAACTCTACTTTTCGCAATTGTCTTAAGCAACTTTATTGAAAAAAAAACCAGTAGACTAGTGTGCCTGGCGAATAATGGACCTATAGGAATAGGAATACGTTTGTAATATTTGTATTGAATATCACTCCATATTATCTAATCTGTACGAGTAGCCTACAACGTAACGGGAACAAGTACAAAAAATATAGTTAACACGTTATTGATTGTAATAAAACGAGTATGTATAAAACCAATTCGTATTCGTTCGCTATATTAACATAAATTTTAAAATTCACTTATTTTTTAAATGCAAACCGGCACGGCAATAAGTCGATCGGTCCGCCGGCCGCCTCGTGTGTTCAATACCCGAACGGTGCCGAAGTCCGTGCGTCCGGCCGTCCGGCCCCGAACGCCGATTCGGCACTACACGCGCGAACGGCACTACACGGGAACGGACTTCGGCGGGTTCGGGTAGTTCGGACGCTTAGCACCGCCGGGGCTAAGGGGCCGGGCGCACGGATCGGCGGGTAGTAACGAATATCCAGAGCCCTAGTTTATATTTAACCCGACGTTTCGGACATGACATTACATGACATGACATGACATGACTTCTCCACGCTTGGCGATCATATTAGTTTGTTAAAAACAAGTGTTTAGTGGCAAAAAAATATTTCGATACTATGTGGAACAAGTAAATAAATTAAACGTCTATAGAAGCACGACGAGTTTAGAGCCAGAGATACAAATGGTGAGTGTGTTTAGTAAAACGTCCCACTGAGTCGGTTACCATTAGGGCGAGATTTACTTGTATCTTTATATAAATAAACTGAGAAAGCGGCTTTATAGCAATCGACGAAGTGGGACGTTATCACGTGCACACTCACAATGTAAGTATAAGTAACTATAAAATGAGTAAATTGGCAGTAAAACTCTTACCATATAAATTGTGGTGTGAGCCGGCTGTGTTGACGCGTGACGCCACTGTGTTTAGCGTACCCGAGTGGTGAAGTCCCAGTCTGTATCAAATAAACCATACTACATTATAAATGGGACAAAATATTCACTATAACCTAACCACAAAATTAAAATTTTGAAAAACCCCCGACCGCGATAGTGCACCCATTTTCATGAAACATGGCTAAGAACACTCCCGACTAACTCGGCTTTCAAACAAAAAAAACTAAATCTAAATCGGTTTATCCGTTCGGGAGCTACGATGCCACAGACAGACACGTCAAACTTATAACAACCCGTCGTTTTTTTTTTAGTTTCAGTCCCCTTTCTGCCCTGAAGCCACATTTAGGAATGAAATTTTAAGTTTATCACTTATCACAAAGATGTGAATCAAATCTATAAATTATTATAAATAGGTATTAAATATATTGCAGCGAAATTCAGTACAACTACAGAACTAATATCTTATTTTATTCAATTCAAATAGTGTTATATGAAGTCCAGCCATTAGTATTAAGTAGATAGTTTATTTTGGCTGTTATTACTGGTATTTGTCTAATGAGTATAGTTATCCATACTAATATTATAAATGGGAAAGTGTGTGTGTCTGTTTGTTTGTCCGTCTGTCACTGCAAAACGGTGCGTCGAATTGCCGTGATTTTTTAAGTGGAGATAGTTGAAGGGATGGAGAGTGACATAGGCTACTTTTTGTCTCTTTCTAACGCGAGTGAAGCCGCGGGCAAAAGCTAGTTAGATTATATTCCTACCTGGGCATGGGCACGGGTGGTAGCGTGGGGTAGCCGCCGAACATGGCCGACGACGGTCGCGTCGCCATCGTCTGGTTCTCCGTCTGAAAACATACCAAATAATATACACCGTGTTTTTTTGTTTTCCGTTAAATTCGACACGCAGTTAGGTTCATCATCAGGAACCACCCGATATCGCTTTTTGTTAAATTCGAACAAAAAATGTTTTTTTTTTTCGTATCCATACACAATAAATGGATTAATTAGTGTGAGAGGACCTTAATCACAACATTAAAGTCATTGTCAAGTGTTTGACGGCCCATGTCAAAACAAATAACATTAGGAAGTGGTAAGGGATGCCACACACGTGTTTAGTAATTAATTTTTTTTTAATAATTCGATAACTGTAAGAGTTAAGATTTTTTTTTTTTTAATTTATTTAGAACACAAACAGTCACATAAACAAAATGAGTTGGTGTACTACAATGTAGGTACTAAGTAATTTGGATAAAAAAAGACCTGGAGGTTCATTACTGAATATAAAGATTGTTAACATACTAACAAAATTAGATATGTAAGCTAATAGGTAAGCAAAAGAAATCATGAACAGTAGGTAATACTTAAGAAATTTTACAGTCATTAGACTAAATACTAAATACATTTTCTTTACTACGATCGGATACAATTATAATTAATTTAATTAGAGATGCTAGTTTCTTAGAGAAATTGATTGTATTTGAACTAAAGAATCTTCCCCTAAAGTTAACGGAATTCAATAAAAACAGGGTGTTCAAATGCCGCCACTTGCATATCAAGAGCTTACCGATAAAATTACCGATTTTCCAAAAAAAAAGTATCGTTAATATTATAGTTATTTTTAAAAGGGTGTCATAATCAGAAAAAGTCATACCGCGTAATGGTTGGATTGCGCCATTGCCTCTGCGATTTGCGCCCAGCGCATTCGTTCCTCCAATGTCACCTAAACACAAATTAAGTTAATATTGTTAAATTATTTTAGAAGAAATAAGAATTTATACATACATACAATCACGCCTGTATCCCATAAAGGGGTAGGCAGAACACATGAAACTACTAAAGCTTCAGTGCCACTCTTGGCAAATAAGGGGTTGAAAGAAAACGAAACTGTGGCATTGCAGTGACAGGTTGCCAGCCTCTCGCCTACGCCACAATTTAACCCATATCCCACAGTCGCCTTCTACGACACCCACGGGAAGAAAGGGGGTGGTGAAATTCTTAACCCGTCACCACACAGGCAGAATTTATATTTTGTATAAAACAGATTTTTGCTTAATGGTGGTGTTTCTACTTATAAATAACAAATGTTTTTTTTTGCCCCAAATAAATTAACAGCAGGGGCAAAATAAATCAGAGATAAATGAGGCAAAATTAATCACCACGGTACTAAAGCCTTTACTGTAAGTAGGGCACAATGAATCAAAGAAACTATAAGACTGAGAAGACTAGAATTACCTGGTAAGGCGGGCCTCCCACCGGCGGGGCCTTGATAGTGTTGACTCCCTGCATGTAGCTGAACACGGGGGACCCCATGCCCACCGCTTTCTGCTCGCGGGACCATTTACGACTGGAAACATAAAATAAATATGAAGGACAATATTTTGATCGATCATGCCCGAAAAACTTGAGCCAAAGAGTATCTAAATGTAAATGGAGATAATAAACACAGAAAAAAAACAGTACACTATAATCTTCTGTGACCTTGCATTTAATTATTGTATTTATTGTGTGTTTTGTTGACGACCTGTCTGGCCTAGCGGGTAGTGTTCACTCGGTCAATCTTTGTAAGAATGTCCTATAATATTTATTTATTTTAATTAAGGAATATTCATTAAGTACCTATTATTTATTTTACATAAGTGACACAGTGATACAATAGTTATTTGTTATATAAGAGTGCAAAGTTGTATTTTAACGCCGAGTGTGAAATTGAAAAACGAGCAAGCGAAAAGGTTTTATAGTTGAACCACGAGCGAAGCGAGTGGTTCGAGAATAGAATCCTGAGCTTGCGAGTTTTTCAATACACGAGAAGTAAAATACATTTGAACTCGTGTGTAATACAAAACTTTTCCCCTAAACGCGTTTTTTTTTGCGTTGTGCTTTCCTCGCTATAGTGATAGCGAGGAAAGCACAACGCAAAAAACGCGTTTATCACTGCTTCCAGTAGTTCCACAGGTGGTAAAACATCTTCATCACTAGATTAACCCATTTTTATCAATTTTAAAGCAGAAAAGTTGCCTCTATTTAATGTCAAATTACTTTATTCACTAGTGGATAAAATGCGTTTTTACCCGCTGGTATTAAAGGACAAAACAAAACACGTGTTTCCGAGCTAGTGAGGGAAAAATAACCATTTGTAATTCGTGAACAAAATATGTCCACGGTACGAGTAGGTGGGTATCTATTAATATTTTCATTTAAATGGATAGGGTTTAGTTTAGACTTAGGTATTGGATTTTTTTTTTATTCCAAGTTAGTGTTGTATGAAGTCCAGTCATTACAACTAAGTAGATAGTTTATTGAGTAGACTTAGGTATTGGATCACCATAAGGTAACTGTCCCATATTACGGGAACTTAAGACGTTTCCTACTTTGAGTGAGGATTGTAAAAAAAATGCGAAGTTTCTAGTCGTGTTAATTATTTTATTTTAAGGATAAGTCTTCTACGATGGATTTAAGATACTATTTTCCATCGTAACTTCTAATTTATAGAAATTACCGTTGTTTTACTTAACCCTTAGTTTGCCCATTATTCCGGGATACAATTTTGGTATGGCTTCAATTCCGGGAGTCGTAGTACGTAATTACGGGATACCTTTAAAGTCGACGTTCTTTAAGCATAATGTAAGAAAATGAATTAAAAATGTTGTTTACATAAATATATAAATGCACATATCGTTTTAATAGATGCTTATACACAGTGTATTTTTTATAATTAGCAATGTTTTGATGGGTTGGGGTGGGATGGGAAACATGATATTTTACGGTATAACGATTGTATGATATAATGTCAGGGTGTTATAAGTTTTACTGTCTGTCTGTCTAAGGCATCGCTTACGAATGGATGAACCGATTTAGATTAGTTTTTTTCGTTTGAAAGCTGAATTAGTCGAGAGTGTTCTTAGCCATGTTTGATGAAAAACACTTCACAATGTCGGGGTTTATTTTTTCAAAATTTAATTTCAATCCAGAAGCACTTGCCGGTTATAAAAATTGCAAGGTACTCGTGAAAATTTCAGTTTTTTGTTACTGGTGATCACTGAGCTACACCGTATACATATATGGTGGTGATACGTCATTCAAGTATGTATATATAAATAAATAGTACTCAATAAATATTATAGGCCGTTCTTACACAGATTGACTGTCCGAAGAATTTGTACTATTTTATATTTATATAGCTTTCTAGTACTAATAATGATTGAGCTAAATCGCAGACGGACAGACTGACTGACGGACAAACCAATGTGCGGTATAAAGATTTTTAGCTAACTAAGGAAGTTTAAAAACATAATAATAGTCGGGTCTCTATACCTTATTTTGTGTTTTTATATTTTAATATACTTTATATGGGCATACCGGAATAAGATACACTCATATAAAGTCGTGTACTTAATTACGGCAGTCAAAACGAAGGCTATATTAAAAGACAAACAAGATTTTATTCTTAGTACATTGGAAGATTATATAACAATTATACTCAAAACATCGAAATAAGTAACCTTTGTGCTTTAATTTTATGAAATAAAACAAATTTAATGTCGATGCCACACTTCCAATATTTCGCACGTATTACTCAACGAGTATACATTTCGTACTCAATTATGAGACTAAAATCTAAAAAATATATGTGCCGTAATTATGTCACTATAAATCTGAAATCTTTACTCAATATATTTACATCAAATATATAATTATACTTCACCGCAAATAGTAATAAAACATAAAAACATTGTAGACTGTGTTTCCGTTATTCCGTGATACTCCCGCAATTATGTACACCGCGTCAAAATGGTGTACATTATTCCGGGAGCGGGTATTTTAATTAAAATATGCTTTAAATTAATTTGAAAAGATGATATAAATGTTTTTTAATAAGTATAAGACCATTATGATACAAATTTAATATAAATAAACTTACCCGCATCACAGTAAACCCTTAAGAAGTTCCGCTGCCGCGTTAAGCTCACCGTCAAACACGCCCATAGAAACCACTGCGTGGTTGCGACTGACGCGTTTGGAGGTACCTCACGGCTTCAAAAGATATGATACATATTCGAAAATCGACTTTTTCGGTTCTATTTGATCTATAGTTAATAAAATACTGCATTAAATTATGATTTTACTGATAGTTTCCTTAGTTTGCGACAAAAACCAAAGTATCCCGGAATAATGTACCACATTTTACTATCCCGGAATAGTGTACAGTTACCTTAAGTCAATTTTTTTAATTTGATAACATTTTTGTACATAAATGGTCCAATGCATCCATGGTCTTAAAATTGCTGAATCGGTATGCCTACATTTATTTTTAACAAGCAGAAACGTCCGCTAACGATTCTAAACATTTTTATATTAAAGGAAAAAATGGACCCCCACCCCAAGACCCCACCCCAACCCCGAGACACACAGTACATAAGGAAAGGCATGAAAAGACTCAATTGGTTAAGAGCAATGTCTGGGATGCGGGTTCAAGTCCCGCCGGAAACGTAAATTATTAAATTTTTTTCGTTTAATATAAAAATGGTATGTCTACCTCCAACTGAGCAGCGCGGCCAGCGTCGCGGCGATCACGAGCGCGGCGGCGAGGGACGCCCCCACCGCCACTCCCACCACCTCGCCGTCCACCTCGCACGTAGAACCGTAGTAGCCTGATGTGCAGCTGGAAAAAATGATTCGATTAATCGTCAAGGTTTGTCATTATTAATGAAACACTAATGAAATTTATAAACATACAAAAACTAGAAGAGATCCAATAAGACATTTTAGGCTACAATTCAAGTAGAAGGCAAATATTTGAATCATCATCATCAAGCGCTGGTAGCCTAGCGGTAAGTACGTGCGATTTTCGTTCCAGAGGTCGCGGGTTCGAACCCCGGCTCGCACCAATAAATTTTTCGGGATGTATGTGCGAACTGTCATTTGATATTTACCAGTCGCTTTTCGGTGAAGGAAATCATCGTGAGGAAACCAGACTAATTCCAATAAGGTCTAGTTTACCCTTCGGGTTGGAAGGTCAGACGGCAGTCGCTTTCGTAAAAACGAGTGCCTACGCCAAATCTTGGGATTAGTCATCAAAGCGGACCCCAGGCTCCCGTGAGCCGCGGCAAATGCCGGGATAACGCAAGGAGGATAATGACATCAGCAATCATTTAAGAGTTGGACTCTTGCCGGTGGAGGAACTTCCATGAGTGCCAGTCTTCTGCCTTCCTTTAGATTTCCTGATACGACACCACGTTGATTTTTTCAGTCATATACGCTCTCCTTGGTCTTCCCCTTTGCCTTCTTGCTTCAAATGAACACCTTACTTGCATAATTAATAGGTCATTTTATTCTCCATTTCATGCACATGAGGATACATGGATTAAACACAAATACGACTGAAACCATTCTTATTCTTATTTGTACCACGTGAGTAGAAGACAAGTGAGAATAGAGATGGCCCGAATATTCGGTATTCGACATATTCTGCAAGTTTTTCTATGTTCGTATTCGGCCGAATAATTCGGTTGCATTGCCGAGTATTTACCGAATAAACAAAGTAGGTACTAATGAAGATCTTAAGTATTTCAATGGATATTAAGCTCTTATTTTAATAACTTTCTAAGGAACTACTAAAAAGAGATAAAATTACCTATGCGACTAAATAATAAATATAATTGTTTTGTAAAAAAGTAAAAAAACCGGAGTTTAAAAGTTCAGAAGAGTTCAGAGTTCAAATCAATCATTTAATAGTTTTAATCTGAACATCCGCTTTAAAAATATGGCGAAACCGAAAATTCGGCTGAATGTTCGGTTCGGCAAGAACCGAATATTCGTATTCGACAAAATCCATATTCGCCCCATCTCTAGAATACATCATGTTAATACCTGCAAGTAGGCCGTCGGTTGCTGTAGTGACAAGTCCCCCTCTCATTGCAGTGGCTACTGGCACACGCGCGGCAATCTCTTCCAGCCAACGGCCCAGATTCCTGCGCGTCTAGTGTCGTGTCTGGGCAAGAACATCTGAAATCAAGTTTAGTTTGGTGAGCTAAATAGTAATATGATGCATTTTCGTACAGAATACTAGGATTTGTTTGCAAACATGTCAAACTTAATATTCAATTTTAAATAGAATAATTTAATTTCAAACTCGGATGCGTCCGTACTCTCTTAGAAAATAAAACAACATTTACCTTAAAATTGCAAAATATTTTAATTTGATTTAACCGACTTCAAAGTTAAGCGACCTATTTATGGGTACCGTATAGTTGGGGCAAACAAAATCAAGTATTATTTGGGGCAAAAGTTATTGGTTTTGCATAAAATTGTACACATCATGGTAATTATTGAGTGGTAATTATTATTTCTGTTTAATTCAACTGTAATAGTGTAAATATTGGGGGACAATATATATTGGGGGACACCTTACATAGATCAACCTAGCCCCAAACTAAGCAAAGCTTGTACTATGGGTGCTAAGCGACGATATACATTATACATACTTATATAGATAAATATATACGTAGACGTGAATAATACATAGACAGAGATGTTAAAAAATAGGTTGTGCAATGTATTTAAATACAAAATGCAAATACTTTGGGTTTTTACCTATTTCAAATAAAAATACAAAATAGTTTTACAAAAAGGTATTTGAAATACAAAATGCAAAATAGGTATTTTCAAAATACCTTTATTCAAATAAAATACTTTTTTGACATAAGGTAAAACTTTTATTTTTAAGATGTGTTTGAAACACAGAAATCACAGAATCACCAGAGAACCCAGAAAACTGGCTCCTTCCTGGCTCTATAAAATGGACACTATAAAAAGTGAAACCAAAATAGAGTGTCTCCATGTCTTTTACCTAATATTATAAAAATCGAATGAAAGAGTTACATCGCATGTATGAAATATGAAAAAAAAAAATTAAAAGTGGAAAATGTCTGCCTTGGGTGAGACTTGAACTCACGGCCTCTGGATACCATCCATCATCATCATCGGCCTAGTGGCATCGATTGCAGACGTTTCTGCTAATCAGAAGTTAAAATGAAAAAAAAAATCCTAAAATAGTACTTAATATTAATTAGGTATACGAATCAATATGGATTTTCCCGGATTTTTCGATGTTCACGGTCAGGGTGCTTTGGGATCTTGTAAAAATCGCTTACTATTTATTGAACCTTAATTATTGTAGGAACCACTATGTTGGCAGCACCGAAAATAAGTGTGTTTTTGTAAAACATCAAATAAAGCACTTCCGAACGTGTTGTCCCGGTCACCTACACATAACTTAGGCAGACAAAGAAAAAATAGAATACGCGCTCGGTACAATCTATCTTACGTCAAAAAGTGACAAAAAGCATTTTGTATTTTGAAGTGGTAGAAAATACAAAATACTTGCACTAAAAAGTATTTCAAATAAAATACAAAATAGTTTTCGATAAAGGTATTTAAAATACCAAATACAAAATAGGTATTTGTATTTTGTATTTCTATTTGAAATGCTTTTATTTCAAATAGTTAACATCTCTGTACATAGAAAACAACCATGACTCAGGAAGAAATTTATTTGTATAATAAAAATACATTATAATAAAACATTAGGGACATCAAATTATCTTACAATAAAACTAAACTATTAAATCTAAAATTAAACTTAAAATAAAATTAAAATTAAATTAAACTAAATAAATCTAAAATTAAACTAAAGTAAATCTAAAAACGGCCCCTGTGGCATAGTACCGAAGACGCTGGCAGCATTTCCTCGCTGGATTGTCAAGCTAATGCGCTGAGCGAGGAAGCTGCCAGCTCTTCGGTCGCCGATGGCGTCTCTTAGTCTCTTCGATAAGTCCTTGAAGAGACTCAGAGCGCCAGGGCCCCACGGACCAAGGGTCTCGACGCCGAATGGAATTAAATTATATTCGGCGCCGAGACCGCTGTATTTTCCTACCTTTATTTTCTCGGCCGCCTCTGCTGCTGCCGCTGCCCTCACAGAGGTTCGGTGGAGATGAGATGGGGCCAGTGTGTCAACGCAAGTTGCGTCCCAAACCAGCACCCGTCCCATATTCCACCACTTGACTCAGGAATAAATATCTGTACTCATCACACAAATAGATGCCCTTACCGGGATTCGAACCCGGGACCGCGGAGCAGGCAGGGTCACTACCAACTTCGCCAGACCGGTCGTCTAAGAGGTCGTAAAGAAGATGAGTTCGGTCTTACCGGAATCCTCCCCAGGTGTTGATGCAGTGCGCCAGCTGATGACAGTCGTTGTATTCAGGAGACGCGCATTCATCCAGATCTGAAACAAACCCAGTTGGTCAGTCTTATCTCTCGGTTAGGCTATCTATAGGTTCATGGTTGGCAGAATTGACGTCGTTTTTGAAGTGGAGATAGTTGAAAGTAGAGATGGGCCGAATATTCGGTATTCGGCAAGTTTTTCAATGTTCGTATTTGGCCGAATAGTTGGTTACATTGCCGAATATTTACCGAATAAACAAAGTAAATAAATAGCGTAAGTTGTTTCGTAATTCATGGGATAATGACATCCCATTTCAGGATTCTAAGGACCAATAAATGCGTGAAATATAAGTAACTACAGTAAATTATGTAAAAAAGTAAAAATAACATAGCTTACGAAACAAAAATTTAAATTTTCTTATGCACTAAATTATAGGAACATTAAGAGCCTTAGTTAGTAGGTACCCAATGTACCCATTACCAATCATTGAAGAGTTTTTAACTCTAAGCCAGGATTTAAAATATGGTGGAACCGAATATTCGGTTCGGTAATAGCTGAACCGAATATTCGTATTCGGCAAAGTCCGTATTCGGCCCATCTCTAGTTGAAAGGATGGAAAGTGACAGGCTACATTTTGTCTTTTTATAACGCGAGCGAAGTCGCGGGAAAAAGCTAGTGTTGTATAATACAATCATCATACATACAATCACGCCTGTATCCCATAAAGGGGTAGGCAGAGCACATGAAACTACTAAAGTTTCAGTGCCACTCTAGGCAAATAAGGGGTTGAAAGAAAACGAATCTGTGACATTGCAGTGACAGGTTGCCAGCCTCTCGCCTACGCCACAATTTAACCCGTATCCCACAGTCGCCTTCTACGACACCCACGGGAAGAAAGGGGGTGGTGAAATTCTTAACCCGTCACCACACAGGAACACAATACAATGTGTTGAATATGTACCTTTGAGTGGAGCGACCGCACCAGCGAGATGGTCGACCCACAGCGCGGAGGCGCCGACGTTGTTGGAGCGCCGGCGCAGCACGCCGAGCACCTGCTTGTGGATCTCGGCGCCCACTGCTGGACGCAGCATCTCTCCGGATTCCAACATCTGTGGAATAAGTTAATAGTAACCGCCGAGTTTCTTGCCGGTCCCATAGTGGATACCCCCCTCCAACTGAGGGGGGACTGAAATCTTCTCGAGGCTGAGGCGTAGGGTTAGAGCCGGCGTAGTTTTATTTGACGTTCATAAGCGCATTGTAATATGCCTACTTGGAAAAATAAATATTTCATTTATTTCATAATATAATTATTTCCGTTATCCCGGCATTTGCCACGGCTCATGGGAGCCTGGGGTCCGCTTTGACAACTAATCCCAAGACACAAATTTTTACGAAAGCGACTGCTATCTGACTTTCCAACCCGAAGAGTAAACTAGACCTTATTGGAATTAGTCCGGTTTCCTCACGATGTTTTCCTTCACCGAAAAGCGACTGGCAAAAATATCAGATGACATTTCGCACATAAATTCCTAAAAACTCATTAGTGCGAGCCGGGGTTCGAACCCGCGACCTCCGGAATAAAAGTCGCACGTACTTAACTACTTACTGCTACGCTGCCAGCGCTTGTCATAATTACTGTTTTTTTATAAACGCACTTATAAATAATTCCTTAGTGTATGGGGGAGGGACAAATGGAAATAAACATACAAACACACTAGTAAAATCAGAACAAGGAACCGCAAGGACTTTGCTGTGAAAGCAAGCGGGTTGGGTATATTGGGGCACGATGAATCAATCTACAGATGGAATGTATGCTGATTTGCCTCCGGCGTAGAATAAAAAAAATAGTGGCTAAATTTGCCATGAAATAGAGACCTTTAAATGTCAAGAACGACATTTGTATTTACTGTCGGTGGGGCACGGTGAATCAACCCCTAACCATCATTATCATCCTTGCGTTATCCCGGCATTTGCTACGGCTCATGAGATCCTGGGGTCCGCTTTAACTACTAATCCCAAGATTTGGCGTAGCACTACTTTTTTCAGGAATCGACTACCATCTGACCTTCTAATCCGAAAGGTTACTAAGTAGGCCTTATTGAATCAATCCATAATTAAAATAATTATTCTTACCAATATGGTGTAGTTGACATAGACGCCAGAACCAAGTTCGCGGTGCACAGAGTTGATGGAGCCGCTCACGAACTCGTCGGAGAACGGCGTCATTGAGAACGCGGAGTCGATCTGTGGGGCACAATCAATCCATTTACTGCCATTTACAATAACTCTTGTGGTTCTAGGGGCAATATGAATCACATGAAGTTAAATTCACATATTTAAAGTCACATACAGGTCGAACGCGATTAATTAACATTGTTTTACCTTTTTTCCCAACGTTTCGGCCAGGTTGCACTGGCCGTGGAAAAAAGGTAAAATAATGTTAATTAATCGCGTTCGACCTGTATGTGACTTTAAATATGTGTACAAAGCGCGAGAACTTAAAGTGTTAAGTTAAATTAATGTTAGAAGGTTTTAAAGGAACAAGATTGGGCGAGTAAAAGTCACCTATGTCGGGTTAACTTAGACTGATTTATTATTACGAACTGTGTGCTTATATACAGAATTAATTATCGACACTAACTGGCGTTTAACTATCGTCACGCGCTGATAATATTCTGCTGACCGCCATAAAGGTCAAAAATAGCAAAATACTTTTTACAATTTTATACCGAAAACCTGCTTTACGTTTTTTCATTTAAAATTATGATAAGAATCGTGTAAGTCTAATTTAACATACCTATTCCTAGTACTTGTCTTTTTAATATATTCACTTTGTCAGTAGAGAAAATTGCTAAATTCTTTTGAACCTTTTGATTCTTTCTATGCGCCTAAATTATAAAAATATGCCGCCTTTTTCTTGTGAGAAACTGGGTGTGTTAGAATATGTTTGCAAGTGAATAGTTTACTAGCTATTTTAATTTATTGTGCACAAGATTGAACTAAATACTTACAGCCCTAAGCGCCTCGTAGCTCAGTTGTTGGTATAGTTCGGAATCCTTGTCCGTCAACTTGTTGTCCCATGTCATCTGAAAATAAAAATAAAAATGCTCATAAGTAACGTTATCATAAAATTTTTAGCCATATAGATATTTACAATCACATCTACAAAATAATATAGATTTTCAAGGCATAAGTTGGGTATAATTAACCAACCAGTTGAGCAGGAGTTTAGGGGCAAAATCAATCCAGAGTTTGCCTACTGTTCTCTTGCAATTCCTTGCTAAGGGCAAGAAAAAATCAACATCAATGTAAAACGTACCGGTTTATCATACAGCCGGTCTACTCTCAAGTTGAGCACGAGTGACACCACGCGGCGGCACGGGTCGCGGTGCGTGCGCCGCGCGTAGCCGGGCCGGCACTGGCAGCTCGATATACCTGGGGCACAAAGTGGGGCAAAATCAATCACAGGCCAAAAAACCTATAAATTTATTGTAAAAAACCATACTCCTATATATATTCCCGGCTATATTTCCGGGCTCATATAACCCGGCAACCTTCAAATCAAGAGTGAACAGGCATCTTCTGGGCTAGCTCACTCCATCGTAGGCCACGTCTTTGCCTTTGGCTAGTCTGTGGCCAAAGAGTAAGTCCATTTATAATTTTAAAAAAACCTGACAAAAACAATATGTAATTACTTAAATTAACTGTGCATACAGTTAATCGGAAACGTATGATTCTACCGACTTCTTAGTTTTTAGGAGACTGAGGAGGGGGAGTTAGGGTACCCCAAGAATGTACTAACCAGCCTCAGTCCTGCATTTCTCGTTCTGCGCCTGGTCACACGTCGAGTCGTCGCCAACTATACACGTGTCAATCCTGAAAGCAAAATATTGATTATGAATTTATCTTATATAAATTTTACTAAAAAAAAATATAATAATTAAGGGTTAAATTGTGGCGTAGGCGAGAGGCTGGCAACCTGTCACTGCAATCACAATTTGGATTTCTTTCAACCTCTTTTTGCCAAGAGTGGCACTGAAACTTAGTAGCGTGATTACATGTATGTATGTATGTATAAAATTTACTTTAGCTGGTTGTCGCCTCGGTGGGACTGGTTCAGTGTCTGCTGAGACTGCGATTATTTACTCCTGCTGGTAAACCAGGGAGTGGTAGCTAGGTACTGATGCGACGGTAGTTTGAGGCCGTGGTCTTGGACGGTAGGCTTATGTTTGTCTTTGGAACAGCTTTTTGACATTCTGGAACTGTTATACCTACTGCTGAAGGACTGGCAGTGAAGGTACTGATCTCTGGAAGATCTGTTATCTGTGCCAACTGCTGATAGGTGACTGGAATTAGAGGATACTAACCTAAAGGTAGCTTGAATGGCGTGGTCTTGGACGGTAAGCTGATGTTTGTCTATGGAGCAGCTTCAGGATGTGCTGGACCTACTGTCGAAATACTGACAGTGAAGCTACTGACCTCTGGAAGAACTAGTAGTCTTTGTGCCACCTGAATCGCCTGATAGATGACAGGAATCGAAGGTACTAACCTGACGGTAGCTTGAGATCGTGGTCTCGGACGGTAGGCAGGTGGTCTCCTCGGTGGAACTGGTTCAGGTTCTGCTGAGACTGCTCTGCCGGTGCCCGCTGCTGGCGCTGGTGGGTGAAACTGCTATTCCTGCTGCTGGTGGAAGATAAGTGGAGGGTACTAACCTGATAGTAGCTTGAGGACCTGATGGTGGCAGTGGAACAAGCCCAGGGTCTATAGAACTGGTCCCTAAGCCCACAGCTGGTGAGAGTGAAGAATACAACAGTAGCTTGAGGACGTGGTCTTGGATCGACCTGGTGATCATCCTGGTATTCCTGGGGGATGGTTCAAGGTCTGATGGGTCTAGTATTTCTGGTATGGATGATGAGTATGGTACTAACCTGACGGTAGCTTGAGGTCGTGGTCTCGGACGGTAGGCAGGTGGTCTCCTCGGTGGGACTGGCTCAGGGTCTGCTGGGACCGCTATGCCGGTGCCCACTCCTGGCGCTGGTGGGTGACTGGGGAGGGGGTGGCTCGGGTGAGGCACTGGTGCCGGAGGTGCTGTATCAGAGATATATTCATTAATACCTAAATCAGCCATACTCAAAGTGTGCTCCGCGGAGCCCTAGGGCTCCGCAAAACCTCTCTGGGGGCTCCGTGTGAATTTTGGTTGACTGATATGCAACTTTTACTCTACTCCATAAAACCAAAGATTCACCAATTGTAAAAATAAAAACAGTTCCATGTAATACCTCACATTAGAATCTAGTGATTAGATTTTACTATTATGATTAAGACTTATTAAAATAAAAATTGCTATAAACTATCTTTTTATTTATTTAATTTAAGGGTTCCGTCAGATATTTTGCATTCCAGATTCAGATTCAGATTCAGATACTTTATTGGTAAAACATTATTTTACACGTCATACATTAATGCAGATACATAACTTCCAAAAGGGGTTCCATGGGAAAATACGTTTGAGAACCGCTGACCTAAATCTTACATAATTTTCTTACTACTTTACGTCTAAATTCGCGTTATGACAGTTCAACACATGTGCTTTTCATCAATAATGCGTGTGACACAGAAGACAGATGAAGGTCTACATATGAATGACACATGAGGTCAGAAATTCCTATTGCGACGGCATTGGTCCCATAATAAAAGTAGTTCATTATGACCTCAAAAGTCACTGTGCAAAGTTTGAATGGTCCTTTTTATTTCAGCCTGTATACTCAAATGCATTTTAGGTAGGTATAGCTGACACAATCTCTATGACAGAAAAAGATTATGGACATTATTTCTCTATTCATCTTCTTCTGCTGCCACCGACAAAAATCTGGTGTGTAGCAGAATCTCACCAGAATGCTGAATGCTCTGCACCCTCGTCGGCTCCACTTGGTGACTGGAAGTGTCGAACAGGTTCAGATAAGTCCGCTTGCTGTCCATGGATACCTTGCTCGCCTCACGGTGATGTATATCAGAATCTCACCAGAATGCTGTATGCTTTGCACCTTGATCGGCACCACATTGTGATTGACGGTAGCTAAGTCCGCTTGCCGTTCATGGATACCTTGCCATCCTGACGCCCCTGACTGATAGACTATGTATAATAGAATCTCACCAGAATGCTGAATGCTTTGCACCCTGATCGGCACCACATGGTGATTGACGGTAGCTAAGTCCGCTTGCCGTTCATGGATACCTTGCTATCCTGGCGTCCCTGACTGATAGACTACGTATAATAGAATCTCACCAGAATGCTGAATGCTCTGCACCCTCGTCGGCTCCACATGGTGACTGGATGTGTCGAACAGGTTGAGATAAGTCCGTTTGCCGTCGATGGACACGAAGCCTTGCTCGCCTGACGGTGAGACGATTATGTCGTCCTCCGCATGCCCCGACATTGGGTTCACGTTTTCAATGTGGACTGGAATGAAAGAGAGAGAAAAGAGTTAGTTACATACAATCACGCCTCTATCCCATAAAGGGGTAGGCAGAGCACATTAAACTACTCAAGTTTCAGTGCCACTCTTGCCAAATAAGGGGTTGATTGAATGAAAACTAAACTGTGACATGTGACAGTTAGTGCCATTATAACAGACAATAACAATTTTGGAACAAAGACTCTCCCTTGATCTACTCGTAAATATTGGTGCCAATAAGTTTTTTAGACGTATAGGAGAAACGTACAATTACCTAAAGCGCGTGTGAAGTTAGTAGGTATGTGTTTCGTGATTTATAGAAATAAGATTATTTCGTCGTGTTTACTTCTGTTGTGAGACAATCTTTATGAAGTGCCACAGACTTCTGCAGTTTCGATGACTTCAGTAAATCATAAGAAAGGAAGCTCGACACGATAAGAAGAAGAAGTAAATCATTTAAATATATCTCCAAACGAATCCATTGGGGTGGTATCATAAGTCAAAAATGTTATATTAGTTTTGACCTTAAACGTTTGAAATAAATGATTTCATTCATTCGTTCATTCAAAACATGTCATTTAAAATCAGAAATGAAGTCATAATGTCATGTCTCCGTGTATGCCTAATTCTATTTTCTGGCGATCTTTCTTTGTCAGTATTTTTAAAGAAATAGTATCAAGATTATCAAGAGACTTACTAGAAGCACCACCTTTCTCCCCAGGTCCCTGAATAGCAGACACAGTGACATCAAAGATCTCTCCGTATCCCGGTAAAGGCGCCGTGAGGACGGGCGCGTCCGGCACCGGACGGCGGCTGCCGGCCGGCTTGAAGTCCGGATCGTCGAGCACGATGCCCGGACGGCGGTACGGACGGTATGGCGTTTGGGAGGCTGTGGAAGAAATACATTATCAGTGACGAAGATTTGAAAGGAATTTAAAACCAACTATAAAACTTCCGTGAGACTCAAACATAGTTAAAATATTTCAAGCGGGTTACTCACGCATTAAGTCGATATAACGCTCGATATGTTAACGATCGACGAGCAAAGGTGCTCCTCGAGGTGATCCTCGGAAATGGATCAAAACATGTCGAGTGTTACATCACCTTAATATAAGTAACCCGCTTAAAACATTTTAAATTTAAGACCAACTTTTGGGAAGGCAAACATTGAAGCAATAATCTGACAAAAAATAGGGCTACTCTTTTCTCTGTGTTTAAAAGATGATAGAAGTTAGTGCGCTAATTGTTACAATTTGCTTGTCAAAAGTAATTTTATCAAAAATAACTGTCGTGATTCTCAAAATACATAACGGAATATTCATGATGGATAATAACGATCTTCATTGGTTTATTAATGGTGAGAAAAATAATGGAGAACTCGAGTTTGATATAGGCAATTAAATCTAATGTCTTCATGGAACGAAATTGGATTTACTTTTTACGTATACTAGGGAAAGTATCATCTTAGTTATTAGCAGATATTCAGGAATATCAAATGTTAACCTACTTACATTGACAACAGAAATTATAGTAAACAAATACTTACACGGCAATGGTTGAGCATTGATAGAAGATGTCTTCACCACGCTATGCGGACTTTCCGAAACACTAGCAGTCGGCGCGTGAGATATCAGACCTTCAGTCGGGGTGGCGGCAGCTGCTGATGAGGCCTTATACTCATCTATCGACGACTCAATAATGTCTATAATAGTCTCAATCGTTGTCTTATTCCCTGGTTTTTCATCTATCTTGTATTTATCTTTTTTATCAGCGTTAAACGGTTCTTTCTTCTTTTCTGGCTTCTTATCAACTTTAGATTTCTCTGTAGTTGTTTTAGCTTCTGTTGTAGTTTTTGCTTTTTCTGTGGTAGGTTTACGTTCCGTTGTAGTTTTTGGTTTTTCTGTTGTAGTTTTACGTTCGGTAGTTGTTTTTGGTTTCTCTGTTGTGGTTTTGGCTTTTTCGGTTGTTGTTTTCGGTGGTTCTGTTGTTGTTTTTTCCGTTGTGGATGTTGTTGTTTTTTCTGTGGTTGTGGTTGTTGTACTACTTGTAGTTTCAGGGGCTGTGGTTAGTTTGTTTTCTTCTTTCTCAATCTCTTCTGTGGTATTTGAGACTAGTAAATTCAGTAAAGTTACAGTCTCTTTTTCATCTTGGACTAAGTGGTTATCATGATTAGTTTCATTATCAGCTTCTTCCTCTTCGTCTAAGTTGGGTATATCAACAGGCATAGGAGGAGGTTTGTATATAGGTAGACCAGGGTTGGGCCGTCTGCCTGGCATGTTAGGAGGCCTAGGTCTAGGTCGTTGCCAAGGGGGAATGTTGGGCCTGTGGAACCCTGGTCTGTGAGGGTTCAGTGGTGGGACAATTTGTTCAGGCAAATTAACACCATGATGGGGTCTATCGAAGGGGTAGGGGGGAGGGGTCTTTGTAGGATGAAAGGTGTGAGTTGGGGGAGTTAGAGGCTTGTCAAAGTCAGGTATAGGTGGAACATCAGATATGCGAGGTGGTCCTCTGTTGTTTATCCTTGAGTTCATAGGTCTGCCTGGTCTAAGGAGTTGTGTATTAGCTTGTACGTTGACGTTACCGTTCAGAAGCTTGACTATACCAGTTATGATGTTCTGTATTTCTGTGTTTTGTCTGGGTTCATTAGGGTTGATAGTGGCATACATCGGTTGCACGGCAGTAGGCCGTATTCTGGGCCCCAAAGGCAACGCCCTGGCCTTTGGAGCCCTCCTGGCTTCCCCGGAAAATTAAACTCGAATCTGTCTCCATCAGAAGACATCAGCACCTCATTCTCTTGACTAAAAACAGATGCTTTCGTTGGATGTATGTCATAGTACTTCTTTTTATTGTGTACGAGTAATTCTATATCGTTGTCTATATCATTGTTTGATGGTGTTTCATCGTATTTTAAAGATCTAGATTCTCTATCGTTAGGATCAGCTGATCTGGCTACAATTACGTGGTTTTCTTTTTCTTCATCAGTGAATATGTCTTCAGGAACTAGGTCGTCTAGATCGTCGTACCTGGCGAGACTGGGTTCTATCCTAAAAGCTAGGTTATCTGACTTGGTTGTGTGGAGGACTGCGTCTTCTATTTGTTCGAAGGAGTCCGACTTTGGGGATAGTTGCGATATCGTGTAGATGTCTTCGTAACCTGAAACAAAAGAAAATACAATCTTAAGTATTTTACAATGGTGACCATTTCCTATGTACTAAGTAGATACTTTGTCTGTTCTAAGTAGATACTTTTTCTTTTTATGAAAGATATGTAAGGTACAGCGGGGCAAATTTCGACTGGGGGGTAAATGTAACTGGTCCATGTTTGCATCATTACATAGAGTGTCCACCGGTTATAATATAAATGGTAGGCGTGTTCAGTGGATATATGTAGAACAACATCATAGTGTAATAATGGAAAAAATGGATCAGTTATAATTGCCCCCAGTCGAGATTTGCTCCGCTGTACCTTAAATTAAACATCACCATAAACCTTCCCAAAATGACTTTTACTCTTTAGAATAAAATACAAAGTCATTGAGATTAAAATGTCCATTAAAATATGAAAGCGAGACGATGCAGAAATCGCTATTTGAAAGTAAAATATACTTATAGCATAATATGCAAATAATCTTATAAAATATGAGGCAGTTAAACAAATATTATAGTTACTGCATAAAAACCAAATCCAATACACGGGTTTATGCATTTCATTCTAATGTCTAACTCTAGATCGCAATAGCATAATTTCTGGTATTTTCAAAATGTTACAAAAGTGAAACGAAAGAAAACTCTGCCGAACATGCTTATGGTGTAGATTACGCACTAGTGCGAGAAGTGGTTCATTATATGCCAGGTCTAAACTTCAGAGGGTCATATGTACTGAAAAACGTCGTACGATTCACGTGCGAAAAGGAAATTCGTAACTCGTGTCGATTCGCCGCTCGTTTCGAACTTCCTTTTTTCCGCACTTTTTTTTATATACCACTTTGGTGGCAAATAGGTAGATTTTTAGTTCAGATGGTCCTTTTTACGCACCAGTGCGAGAAGAGGTGCATTTCATGTCAGGTCGAAACTTCGAAGGGACATCTGTACTCAAGAACGTCGTACGAAATGTACTATGTCGGCGCCTTTTCGCAATTGTGCCGTTATAAAAAAAAATCTAAATTCTCAAAATAAGCTAGTAATTAGTTCTGTAGACCTAAGTTACATTCTAGTTCTTAATTTTTTTTGTCATGATATTTTTATGCAATATCTATCTATCTATCTATTTTTAACCCCCGACGCAAAAACGAAGGGGTGTTATAAGTTTGACGTGTCTGTCTGTGTGTATGTCTGTCTGTCTGTCTGTTTGTCTGTCTGTCTGTCTGTCTGTCTGTCTGTGTGTGTCTGTCTGTGGCATCGTAGCTCACGAACGGATGAACCGATTTTGATTTAGTTTTTTTTGTCTGAAAGCTGCGTTAGTCGGGAGTGTTCTTAGCCATGTTTTGTGAAAATCGGTCAACTATAACGCGGTCACATCTCGGAAACTGGCGATCAAATATATGAAAGAGGCGCGTTCCTAGCACACATTCTAAGCTCGTGTAGGTGAACGCGTACCATGCTTGTATGAGTGAGATATGACAGGTTGACTGTTCGCGTTTTTGACATGCGGTAACTGTGAGGTAACCGAGAAGGGGTGGGCGGCGCTTTCAGCGGGGAGCGGGAGTGGCCATACTGTACGATAGTACTCTTTATTATACTGTGACGCAGTCGGGGGTTTTTTCAAAATTTTAATTTTGTGGTTAGGTTATGTACTCTGAATGTATAAGGCCATGCGACAAAAGACGGTGATTATTATTTACGTATCATCACAATGTTCAGCTTCCTATTTTGCAAGAAATCCTCCAACCACAACTTACTGCTCAACCACGTTACACCTGCGTCTCTATTACGGTACTGTACTTGTCAAATGTCCAAATCGGACACAATTCGTATTGTGCCGTCAGAGTCAGAGCACAATGGTGACGTAAGTACTTTCGCTGTGTCTAACTGGATCAAATCTGGGGTTATGCGTAAGTAAATTAACTCGAATACGAGTCACTGAATATTTTTAGTGCTCCTTAGTGCGTTTTCACATTATCCGATCCGATATCGGATGTAGGACTATCTCATATATTTCAGCCGCCATCTTTGATTTTTAACCCCCGACGCAAAAACGACGGGGTGTTTGACGTGTCTGTCTGTCTGTTTGTCTGTCTGTGTGTGTGTCTGTCTGTGGCATCGTAGCTCCCGAACGGATGAACCGAATTGGATTAAGTTTTTTTGTTTGAAATCTGAGTTAGTCAGGAGTGTTCTTAGCCAGCCATCTACATGAAAATTGATCTACTATGTCGCGGTCGGGGGTTTTTTCAAAATTTTAATTTTGTGGTTAGGTTATTGAAAAACTTGGTCGAACTGGGACCTAAAATTTCAACGCTAAAAGGTACAAAATGATAGCTCATTGTCAACAACTTGTTGTTTAAATTGATACTTGCACATTCTGTGCATTTTCAGTTTATTTATTCAAGAACAATTTTTACATCGTGTTATAAATAGCTACCAAGTCTACCAATAATGTTTTCAGTGCAACCCCAACACTTGTACTAATATGAGCCGTTTCAAGGGCTGTCTAATTGAACGCGGGTACATAATACTATTAACCCTGCTAGCAACTTGCTTCCATATAATATTTTATAATTTTGATATTAATTTAAACACAAGCTTGCCTTGTTATGGATCTCAAAAATATCTGTCTCGTGCCATATTTTATTGTAGTTCTAATACTGTATTTATTTGGAACCGAACTGTTATATTAAGCCTTTACTGTTTAACTCGTTATCTGTCTGTTGCTACTCCCTACTCTATATCATACATAACAAACACAACACTCACCATTCTACCACTATATGTCTTTAGTATGGACTTACACAAACTGTACCAACTCTACATCAATCCGATTCAGGAGAAAGTCGTATATTTAACTAATCTTAATCGGAAAAAGTCAAGAATTAGTACTGTTATTTGCAGTAACGCATTACTTATTAATACAAAAACCAAACTGATCTACTCATTCCCGGAAATCGTGATATTTAATCAACTTAGATATACTCAGAGCACTAAAACCTTTTATTTTCCAACATTGACACACACCTACCTTTCTTTCAAATATGAATAGTGCCACCATCGCAGAAGATTTAGACGCTGTAATTAATATTCCTTGTTTTGAAATTCCCAATCCGGACTACTGTAAAACTGTTTTTAAATTAAAGCGTAATTTTAAAGTTCTGACCTATAACATTAGGAGTATTAATAAAAATTTGGATCTTTTCCTCCTTAATATATATCGAATGCAGACTGATTTTGATGTACTAGTGTTAACTGAGTGTAGGCTACAAGACTCTGCAACCATTGATCAAATTCCAGGATACTCAGCTTATCATACATCACACAACATAAACCAAAACGGCGGAGTAATAATATATGTCAGAGACCACTTTACTGTCACTGCTTCAGAGCCCCATTTTAATGAAGCCTGCTGTTTATTAGTAGAGATTCCAAACCAGGCCACTATTCTTGGCTTGTACAGATCTCCATCCTTTAAGTGTACGTCTAATTTCCTACTTGACCTAGAGAGTATTCTTGATAAACTCCAACAAGTAACCCAATTAATCATTGCAGGTGACATAAATATTGATATACTACCTTCAAATACTCACCACGCCAATAATGCCACAGAATACCTATGTCTTCTTGCAGAAAATGGCCTCTCGCCCGCGATAACTTTGCCCACGCGTGAAAGAGCCTGTTTGGATCATGTGTTCGTAAGAACTCAACGATCAATAACTGGCCTGGTGTGTGACCTTAATATTACAGACCACAAGGCAGCCGCTATAGAAATCTCTTCTCAATTGTCCTCTAGTACAAAACGAGACAGAACTAAAATTGTAGTTGACTATGAAGGCGTCAATCAGGAGCTCTCAGCGACAGATTGGAGCGACGTGTTAGGAGAAACTGATGTGAATAACGCAACTAACACCTTCATGACCACTATCAAGGAGACTATAGAAGCTAACTCGAAGCACGTAAAGATTCCTCGATCCAAATTCACGCTGAAGCCCTGGATGACGCCAGGACTCCTCCGCTGTACACAACACCGTGACAAGCTGCATTTAAAATCAAAACAACATCCACATGACTCCGTACTCCAATTAACCTATAACCGATATAAAAACTTCTGCAATAATCTCATTAAAAAATTGAAAACCGAATACGAAAAAAATGAACTTCTTAATAGTAATAATAACTCAAAAAAACTGTGGAAAGCAGTCAAAACTATTTGTAATATTAATAAAAAAAGCACAACACATTCTGAACTCATATGTGCAACCAATCCTGAGGAATCTCTTAATAACTTCAATAGATTCTTTTCCTCCGTCGGTCAAAATTTAGCCAATAAAATCATATTACAATCCGGAAAATCAGAGGAAGATCTTGCCAATAATATTAAACTAAGCTCTTGCAACGAAAAGTCCTTCTTTATGCATCCAACTGACTATAGAGAAGTTGAAACCATTATCAGACAATTAAAAGACGACAGTTCACCAGGCATCGATGGCGTTACTAACAAACTCTTAAAATTTATAATTAAATCTATTATGTTGCCTCTAACCCATATCTATAATTTAAGCCTTGGTTCTGGCTGCTTTCCTGACCAATGGAAAATCGCATCGGTTACTCCGATACATAAGGATGGGCCAAAAAGTATTCCCAGTAATTATAGACCGATTTCGCTGCTCAGTGTATTATCAAAAGTCTTAGAAAAATTAGTCAACAATCGTCTAGTAAAGTACCTTGAAAGTAATAACCTATTATCGGATCGGCAGTTCGGCTTCAGGAGGAACAAATCCACGGAAGATGCCACTACAACTCTTGTTAATCTAGTCTCATCCTATTTAGATAAAAATTTAAAATGTATTGGCATCTTCCTGGATCTGGCTAAGGCCTTTGATACCGTGTCGACACCGATTTTACTCCGAAAACTTCAGAATCTGGGAATACACGGTGTCCCACTTTCGTGGTTCGCTAGTTACTTGAAAGATAGAAGTCAACTTGTTAGAATAGGTTCCTTTAATAGCATGAAAGAAAATATTAAATTCGGCGTTCCACAGGGGAGTATTCTTGGTCCCACCCTTTTTACTATTTACATGAACGATATCCTAAAATTACAAATTCCTAATGCCGAAATTCTTTGTTACGCTGATGATACCGTCATACTTTTTAATGGCGTATCTTGGGAGGACACCGTTGCGACTTCGGAAAAGGGCATGAGATTGGCCTCGGACTGGTTCCGTTCCAATCTCCTAACCTTGAACTGTACCAAAACTAAATTTATCTGTTTCTATAAAACCAAACTCTCTAAACCATCTTTTACTCCCATAATAAAAATTCATTCATGCCCAGAATACCCTATCTCAAACTCCTGCAACTGCGAATCCATACAGAACACTGATGTGATAAAATATCTTGGACTTTTAGTAGATGACAAACTGAACTTCAAAATCCACATTAACAAACTCTCCGCTCGAATAAGAAAATCCATATTTATTTTCAAAAAACTACGTAACTCAGCCGACGAATCCCTACTTAAAATGATCTACACCGCACTCTGTCAATCTGTAATTGGCTATTGCATTACAGTTTGGGGAAGTGCAGCAAAGACCTCAATGTTGGAAATTGAAAGGGCTCAACGTTCAGTTTTAAAAGTTATGTTTAAAAGATCCTTTCGATGTCCAACTATTGATCTCTTTGCTCAAGCAAAAGTATTTACAGTGCGCCAACTATTTTTACTGAAAATAACCTTACAAACACACAAATCTTCCAAACTGATTCCATGTTATAGATCTTTAATCAAAAAACGTGTCTTTAACCTACCAATCCCCGAAGTACGTTCCGCTTTTGGGAAGCGTTTTGGAGAACGAATCCGATCAACTACTTACAACGCCATTCTTAAACACTGCAACATTAAATACTGCACCATGACAGAAGCAAAAAAACTCTTATCTCAATTTTTACTTTCCCTCACTTATGCCGAGACAGAAGATATTTTAGTTAATGTTCTTTAAATCTTGTTTTTTTTTTTTTTTTTTTATACATTTCAAAAGCATGTAGGTATCTTTGTACTTACCTGTATTCCTTACACTTACTTTACTTAAGATTATTTGCATTGTGTAACTAACTCAATTACTTAAATTGTAACTGGTTCCCCGCGATACAGGCGTAGCCTAGTGCGGAGACCTCTGTCATATCTGTTATTCATTTTATGGGCAATAAAGTTATTCTTATTCTTATTCTTATTCTTATGTATTCTGTGCTAATGTCTAAAATAGGCCCTTGAGGCATTGTACCAAGGATACTGGCAACGTTTCGTCGTTGTATCGCTTGAGTGGGCTTGATCGCTTTTTCTTTAGTGTATGGTATCTATTTCAGTTTATAATTTATATATAGCAGTGTTACTACTTAAAAAAACAAATCAAAAAATCTATATACATATATAAAATGCTAACGCTAATGTACGTATGTCCGGGGTTTTCTCTATCACTATCAATTCCAATCAACCCCCTGTTGGGGTGGTAAATACGCCTTGGTCTCTAGATGAAAGTAAGGGAGTTTGGTCGCGGTGGGTGGAAGTGGGTGGCTGTGGGTGGCGAAAATGTTAAAAAAATATATATCTGTCCTTCTTCTGTACTGTACATCTCTACTTCTGTATCACGCAATATAATTTTAAATGTGTCACGCAATATAAAAAATGTGGGTAAGTGCATCTGTACTTATATATCTGTACTTCTGGAAAGTTCTAAAAATTTCTGGAATGATCTATAAAAGTCCAGAATTTGTGTAAATGTTTCAATCGATCTGGAATGTTCTAGAAAGTTCTAGATACTTCTGGAAAGTTCTAATATTTTCTAAAATAATCTAGAACGTTCCAAAATCTGCAAAACTGAATGTAGTTGATATAGAATGTTCTGGAAAGTTCTGATATTTTCTAGAATGATCTAAAACGTTCCAAAATGTGTAAAACTGAATGTATTTGATATAGAATGTTCTGGAAAGTTCTAATATTTTCTAGAATCTTCTAGAACGTTCCAAAATGTGTAAAACTGAATGTAGTTGATATATAATGTTCTGGAAAGTTCTAATATTTTCTAGAATGTTCTAAAACGTTCCAAAATGTGTAAAACTGAATGTAGTTGATATAGAATGTTCAGGAAAGTTCTAATATTTTCTAGAATGATCTAGAACGTTCCAAAACGTGCAAAACTGAATGTAATTGATATATTGGGTTGGTAAGAAAGTAATGAGCGATCGATTGAATTCCACATAAAATTTTTGAGAGAGTTCTAGAATCTTCTATGGTCGAAAGTATATAAAGGGCGAGTCGCACTGTTTCTTGTCAGCCATTCACTAGCTGTCGCCGAGCTAATATAAGGAAGAAAATGGACGAATTAAAAGTGCATGTAAGGCATTGCTTACTATATAATATTTAATAACTATGTACCTAAATCAATTGTGACGTGTAATATGTAACAATATTATAAATAAATGAGTATGAGTATGAGTATGAGTATGAATTTCAGTCTGGCCATTCAGCCGCCGAAGCAGTGCGTAATATATGTCAGCGTGTTGCTCCTGAAGTTGTGTCTGAGGCCACGGCGAAACGATGGTTCCAGCGGTTTCGGAGTGGCGACTTTTCATTATCAGATCAACCTAAGTCTGGTCGACCGGTGAAGATTGATGTAGCCAAATTAAAAACCTTAATTGAAGGAGAACCGAGGCTAACGAGTCGTACTCTTGCTACCGAGTTAGGCTGCTCTCATGTCACCATAGAAACACATTTACACGAGTTGGGAAAAAACTACAAATACAGTGTTTGGATACCGCACGAACTTGATAGAGATCAACTAAACCGCCGTGCCGATATCTGCATACAACTTCTGTCTTTTCGCCGCACATTCAACTGGTTGGACCATCTTATCACTGGAGATGAAAAATGGGTCTTATATATAAATCACACACGCAAACGTCAGTGGCTAGCTCCAAACGAAAAAGGAATAGAGGCACCAAAAACAGAGCCTCATCCGAAAAAAGTTATGCTGTCCGTTTGGTGGGATATTCATGGTATTATTCACTGGGAACTCCTACCAAGTGGAATGACTGTTACCGCATCAGTATACTGTAATCAGCTTGAAAATTTAAACCAAAAAATCTGTCAGAATCGTCCACAGCATGCTAAAGTTTTTTTCTTACACGACAATGCTCGCCCACACATTGCAAAAGTGACTCGGCTAAAGCTATTGGAGCTAGGTTGGAAAGTGATACCTCATCCACCGTACTCTCCAGACTTGGCACCTACGGATTACGCATTGTTCAGATCGCTAAGCAATGCCTTGAATGAAAAAAAGTTCGATGATCAAGCCCATCTACGACAGTATATAGCTGAGTTTTTTTAATCTAAACCTAAGAACTTCTTCGCCGATGCTATTCATTCTTTACCAGAACGATGGAGACAAGTAGTAGATAACGAAGGCCGTTATATTTTTGATAAATGATTAAAATAATAAATTAAATAAAAATTACAATATTGGTTATATTATATTATTATTCAAATAACAACGATGATTCGCTCATTACTTTCTTACCAACCCAATAGAATATTCTGGAAAGTTCTGATATTTTCTAGAATGATCTAGAACGTTCCAAAATGTGCAAAACTGAATACAGTTGATATAGAATGCTCTAGAAAATTCTAATATTTTCTAGAATGCTCTAGAACGTTCCAAAATGTGTTAAACTGAATTAAGTTTTACATATTTATGAAATTTCTACATTATTCCATAAGTTTTCAGAACTTTCTAGAACATTCCATATCGATTGAAACATCGATTACACACATTCTGGACTTTTCTAGATCATTTCAGAAATTTTTAGAACATTCCAGAACATTATTATGAACAACATTAAGTTTTACACGTTTTGGAACGTTCTAGAACATTCTAGAAAATATAAGAACTTTCCCGAACATTCTAAATCTAAATATATAAAAGAAGAAACTGACTGACTGACTGACTGGCTGACTAACATAAAATATCAACGCACAGCTGAAACCGCTGGTCCTAGAGATTCCAAATTTGGCACGTAGGTTCCTTATATAATGTAGTCGCTACAGGACGAGACGGGACGGGCCGGGACAGGAATAAGGTTAAGGATAAGGATAGGGATAGGGATAGGGACAGCGACAGGGACAGGGATAGGGATAATATGGGTATCGTTAGAGGGATATGCAGGCAGTGTAAAACGCAGTGCAAAAAGCAGGCGGCTCAGTGGGAAGGGATCGTTATTGTAAGGGATAATGCAAGAAAGTACTTTTTACCCACCGACCATTAGTGTCGAAATACGGGCTATGTGGGTTGTTTATAAAGGTTTCCCCAGCGTATATAGAATACATACCTACTCATACCTACTACCTACGCTGTGGTCGATGTGGTAACATTTCTACAATCATTGCAAGCATTTCTTTAAAAACAATAGTATTATGTGTAATCGAAATAATCGCAGACAAATGTACCTACAGAGAAACCTACGGATCCAAATGAAAATCTTAATTTTTGTATACGTTTGAATAAAAATACTTTTAGTACGCGGGCGAAGCAGCGGGTAAAAGCTAGTATTTAATAAAATAATTCGATTTGTTCTCTACGTTTGGAGATTGAACAAAAATGGCGAATGTTGAAAACAATCGTGACTGGATACAGTGAAAGTACCTACGTTTATTGCAATTGTTTTTGTGCAATAACTGGAGATTCATTAGTCTCCCGAGGATATAAAATATAGACAAATGTAATAAAGCTTTGATAAAATAACGACGCATACCTAGACATGTTGTGATAAAATAAATCTCACTAACATTTTCTGACAGATATTCTGCATCAAGAATCGATTCTGACGCTTTATGCCAGGAACGCAGAATGTCAGATTAGCAGGATGCCAGATTCGCAAAAAGTCAGATTCTCAGAATGTCGGATTCGCAGAATGCCAGATTCGCAGAATGCCAGATTCCCAAAAAGTCAGATTCTCAGAATGTCGGATTCGCAGAATGCCAGATTCGCATAATACCAGATTCGCAGGCTGCCATATTGATGCGGATTTTCATTAGAATTATTTTGTTCATACCATACTGAACTGTCAACAGCGCCCTCCTGACAATAGTCATATACTTATTTCTGGTCAGACTTTACTACTATCCGTATTTCAAACCTACTTTTCACAACATCGTAACTACCTATGACATAGCACTAGAGACACGACATTTTTCTCTCTCGCTGTATGTTTCCTATATGCATCGACGAGTAACGGTGAGACCTACATTGTCTGTCTTCGTAACTCGGGTAACATTCTTTCGTAGGAATGTGAAGTAATAGGCGGGTAACTTACCTAATGGTAAGTAAGCTAGTTTATCCATACTTATTACTTATTTAATATTATAAATGGGAAAGTGTGTGTGTCTGTTTGTATTAACGGGTTAAGGTTAAGACTAGGGTTTCAAAAAAACGGTTTTTTATCTGGCTTGAAAAACAAACAGTTTTTTTCTGGAGCATGTTTTTTTTCTAAAGGACGAAATCTCAAAATTTGCAAAACAATTAACAGTTTATTCGGTTTTTTAGACTTTATGTTAACTATTAAACGAATTTAATTTAATAACTTTAATTTCTGGTTTTATAAAACTAACATTTACGTACACAATCTGTAGTTAGTAGTTATCGCTATTTACTGTTGGCAACACCACCGCCTCTCCACGCCGCACCAGGGATTCCCTAATAAACGTTTGTATAAGTACTGAAATGTTTTTCGAATTAAAATGTACGTTATTGATATTGAAACGTTAAAAATAACGAAAAACCGTTATTGTCCTATTATTTGTTCATCTGAAAAAAAAACCGTAAATTTAGAAAAAAAAACCATGGTGCTTGGTTTTTTTTATGTTTTTTTTTTCATAATTATGAAGAAAAACATTCGGTTTTTTTTTATATTTGCAACCCTAGTTAAGACCCTATTTTCTTCCAGAATTATTAAATTGTTTTCTTTCAATTTAGTTGTTTCACAATTTTTCCGTCTATTATTTCTATAATTACCTGCTAGCAATAGATATCCGTAGCCGCCATATTGCCCACTGGAGCATGATCATACAGCGTTAATTGCCCATACAGACATACAGACCAACACACAGTTAACTAACTGCTTCTTAGCAAATAGTGCGTTTCGGGTTCAACATAGCCATTATAGATGTTTGTGTTTGTGGCCCCGTGTGGTGATGGCTTAAGAATTTCACCCCCTTTCTGTAGGTTTCACCCCCTTTAGAAGTCGACTAAATTGTGGTATTATGGGTGATGGGCTGGCAACCTCTCACTGAAATATCTTAATAGCTATTAACCCCTTAATTGCTGTAAGAGTAGCACTAAAACTTGAGCAGTTTCATGTGTTTTATCTACCCCTTTTGGCGTAAGTTTATGGAAACTTCTATCTATTCGTCTATGACCATGACATTATATGACGTTTATACAACTCTAGTTAATACACGGACACAGCCCTTTAAAAAACGGCCATAAGGCACTGGTCCCACCGCGAGCTAGTACCTAAGCTATGAGCTATCGGCTATAAAAACGAACAAAAGATAAGCACTCCCGTGCAAATAAAAGAGACACGGCGATATTGATAGTAGGGATTGCAATCCGGTCCGGCGGATCCGGTAATCCGGCCGGATCCGGTGCTTTTTTCATTTTACCGGATCCGGTGAAATTCGCCGGATCCGGTAATGTAATTTAATATGTTAGAATAGTGCAAAAAAATAACATTTACGCTAACATTTGAACGTAGCTCAACAGGGGATTGCAATCCGGTCTGATTTTCAATCAAAAAAATAATTTAATACGTATGTTTTTTGCATTACTAGGCCGTTTGGAAGTGAAATAATGTGCTCAAGTGACGCGTCAAACTTTCCGTCTTTGAAACTCAAAACACTGAGGTCGATCCTTCACGTTTTCTGGCCAAACACTATCCGAAATCATAAATTAAATATAACAAGATCATACCATCCTATACATTCAAATGCGACCGCCTACGAACGCGCTTACACTCCACCACACATAGATGGCGCCACAAAAAATGCCTTGTTGCCACCGATTATTTGTAGATTGGCATTAAGTGTCAATTCCGAGCCGTAAATCTATGTCAAAAGTGACACTTAACGCCATCTACAAGTATAATCGAAAGTTACAAGACATTTTTTGTGGCGCCATCTATGTGTGGTGGAGTGTAAGCGCGGTCTTAGGCGGTTGCATTTTAATGTATGGGATGGTATGATCTTGTTATATTTAATTTATGCCGAAATCAAGACCTATTGAGTATATGCCAGCAAACACCCGTTAGTGAGGAAACCGCGACACAAAAAGTACATTGGTAGCACACAATTCCAAGAGTTCCCTCTAACGAAGTAACGCAACCATTTCTTTCGGCTGGAAATCGCCTGAGGAAAGGATGAACTACGAACGACCTGGTCAGCTGGAGCGAGACCACGAGGGTAGCTGAAGATAGGATGGCATGGCGCGAGCTTGAGAAGGCCCTTTTCATCTCTGTGGTGACGTAGGACTACAAGAACAACAACGTTTTCAGAATGATATAAGAAGTATGAGGGCACATTTGCTACAAGAATCATAAAAAAACAATTCAAAGCTTAAATATGAACATTTTTAAAAGGTATCCAGTAAGATTGTGGTTTCAGAAATAGCAAATAATACTAAGGTCAATTACTCTTGAAGACTTTAATTTAGCTACTGCAGTTTTTTTAGTTCTCCTTTGCGTGTGAGAAAAGTTAACCGTAAAATAACACAAAACATAATTAATGTTACAAAGATAATGTTATAATGTCCGTTCCTAATTGTATCTTAAAGGCTCTTTAGGTATTATTGTAAAACAATACAGTAAAAATAATTTTGTTACCCTATGAAAGTTTAAAAAGAACGAAAAACTGATTATTTTAGTAAAATTTACTTGTTACCTGGTAAAATGTTGATTTCTAAGCTTCCAACTTTTGGTTTATTAATCGTGAAGCAAAATACCATCATATTTCTCATATTATGCTGAAAACATACAAAAAAAGTTACTATTTGGGTACTTTTAATCCTCAAGGCCAATCCGGCCGGATCCGGCCGGATCCGCCGGATTGGGACCAAAATCCGGCCGGATTGGATATCAGACCGGATTGCAATCCCTAATTGATAGCTCACCGCTGGGCGAGTAAATATAAACATCGCCGTGTCTCTTTTATTTACACGGGAGTGATTATATTTTGTTCGTTTTTATAGCCGATAGCTCATAGCTTACTAGCTCGCGGTGGGACCAGTGCCTAAAACAAAATTATTTTTTCACTAAAATACCATGACATAATTTTGACTGTTAGAAATTGTAGATATAATACTTACAAATAAATTAGAGCAAGTAAAAGTTTTTCTGCCAACAATTCCACACGCGTATTCTCTTGTTAATTGTTATGTAAATGTCCATACAAAGTTTCACGTAATTCAAGAATGCCGTTTGAAAACGAGAGCGTAACTTATATATCCATACTAATATTATAAATGGGAAAGTGTATGTCTGTTTGTTTGTCCGTCTTTCACGACAAAACGGAGCGATGAATTGACGTGATTTTTTAAGTGGAGATAGTTGAAGGGATGGAGAGTGACATAGGCTACTTTTTGTCTCTTCTAACACGAGCGAAGCCGCGGGCAAAAGCTAGTATTGTGTGAAAGCGATTTCTGAACTGCGACTCGTATTTATATTTAATAAACTCATTATAGGGCTCCGGTGTCAAAAAAGATCGTTCTCTTTTCCGCACTTGTATCGTAAATCGTAATGTACCTACCTACTATTTTGGGCCTATGGGGCGGTGAGTGTGGTGAGACTGGTGAGGTTTAAACAGAGGATTTTATTAATTCTTGCCGGTTAGATTTATATAGGATTTTCAGTCACCATACTAAGATCGTATCTCATTTTTTTAGCGCTACCTATTTAATACTATCAATACTATCATGCCCACACTGATGATGCCTATGCCATAAAAATAAATATAGTATTTTTTTCAAAATGTGTATTGACGTGATATTATGATATGAAAATAAAAAGCATGCCATTTGTTCTTATAAAAAATAAAAACACGCAAAAATATTTGGGGAAAATATGATTTTAGCCACTTCCAGGCTGCGAACAGCGCCATCTAGTTTTAAGCCTAAAAGGTCCATACATTTCAGGGGTACGCTTCTTTGTATGGGCTTTGTCTGTCTCGTATTACATGGTTCTTGATACCTACATGCCTACTTAATCTCAGTATATTCCCATTAAGGGTTACTCAAGTTTCAGTGCCATTTCTAGCAATCTAGGAGTTGAAAGAAAATCAAAAGCGTAATATATCATCTATATTTATCATCATAATATATCCTTAAACAGCTAAGTATGAGAAACATGTTTAACTTCGGTTGATAAGTAAGTACCGTTATGTATCGAACCATTTCATCGCTATTTCGAGATTTTAGAGGCGTTGACCGCGCGGGCGCGGCCTTGATGTGATGAGGCTTCAATCAAATCTTTATAATAGCTTTCTACGCATGACTAAAGTCTAAGGAGATTTCTAGTTCATCAATAAACCCTAGAACCTCCTAGACACCAAATGGTCAAAGGGTTTAAGAGGAATTTCCTCCCGCGGAAGCTCAGGCAGGCAAGCATAGTTTCGCGATAAATGATAAAATTTACAAATAGTGCGATAGGGACGGCCTGATGTTTTATCATTTATCGCGCGACCATACTTGCCTGGCAAGTTTTGTCAACGCACATGTGACATCTCTGGAGCTGCAGGCTCTCATATGCGGCAGCTTATCAGGTGAGTCAAATCAAATCAAATATCTTTATTGCAGTAATATTACACATTACATAAAAATGTAGCAGGTAATACAGACCCTGTAAGGGCATAGCAACTTACATATTGTAAATATGTACTTATTATAATTACAATTATTTCTTATAAGCTAATGATATGTCTATACCTTCATATAGACATCTGCACTATAACTATACATATTTGTAATAGAGATGGGCCGAATATTCGGTAAATATTCGGTATTCGGCATATTCGGCAAGTTTTTCAATGTTTGTATTCGGCCGAATAATTTGGTATCTTTGCCGAATAAACAAAGTAAAAAAATAATGAAGATCTTACGTATTCCTTTGGATAATAAGCTCCTATTTTAGTAGCTTTCTAAGGAACTACTAAAAAGAGATAATTGCCTATACGTCAAAATACAAATACAAAGTTGAAAAAACCTTAGTTTAAGAGTTGAGAAGAGTTTAGAGTTGTTTTAACGTGGTTTTAACTAAGTTTTAGTTAAATCCACTAAATCGTAATAACATATGTAGTTCTAGTAACATATGCAACCATTATCAATCATTTAATAGTTTTAATCCTTTCTAAATATGGCTTAACCGAATATTCGGCCGAATGTTCGGTTCGGTAAGAGCTGAACCGAATGTTCGGCCGCATATTCGTATTCGGCAAAGTCCATATTCGGCCCATCTCTAATTTGTAATATTATGGTGATTTTAATTATTTTTCCAGGAGGCATCATCAAAAAATTCTTTCATTGAATAATAGCTTTTATGTAACAAATATCTATTTAACATAGCGGTTTCAAAAAGTTTGGGTTTTGCTATTGATTTTATTGTTTGTGGTATTTTATTATAAATCTTACACTTGCTGCCAACAGCATGAACAGCTGAGGTCTCATGCAGTGTCCGGTTATTACTGGATAACCTTTTAAATTTACGAACAAATCATTTTGGCAAAATTTGGAAAAACGAGAAAATGCAATGTGGAGTTGGAGACGTTGGAGTGCATGACGTTTCCTAGAGAATGTGTCGTTCTCTAGAGAAAGGTTAGGTACATGTCACTTACTTCAAGGGCGTGATTGTCTCGTCTCTCTATAAGATTTACCTGTTGGAGCGTCCTTATGTGTCTAAACGAGAATGGTACATTTTGATTAAGAACGACAGACATTTAAATTGGACTCTTTCGTTGGTATTTAGAGGCACTGACCGCACGACCTTGACGTTAGAGGTGCTTTCAACAATCAAGTCCTTATGATAGCTTTCCAAGCTTGAGCGAGCGGATGGCTAGCGAAAGGGCTTGCCTACAGAAAAACCCTTTCAAATATACATATAAAGTACAAAGGAATTCCCATACAAAAAAGTGCTCAACTCATAAAAGTAAACATACAATCAAACATACAATCACGCCTGTATCCCATAAAGGGGTAGGCAGAGCACATGAAACTACTAAAGCCTCAGGGCCACTCTTGGCAAATAAGGGGTTAAAAGAAAACGAAACTGTGGCAATGCAGTGACAGGTTGCCAGCCTCTCGCCTACGCCACAATTTAACCCATGTCCCATAGTCGCCTTCTACGACACCCACGGGAAGAAAGGGGGTGGTGAAATTCTTAACCCGTCACCACACAGGCCAAATAAAAGTAAAGTTTTATATAATACTAGCTTTTACCCGCGGCTTCGCTCGCGTTACATTCGAAAATTGCGGAATGCTCCATGCAAATTTCCACCCTCCTATTTTAGGGAAGTGGGAGGTTAGAAAGAGACAAAAAGTAGACATAGGCTACTTTTTGTCTCTTTCTAAACTTCTTATCTCTGCAACTATCTCCACTTTAAAAATCACATCAATTCGTCGTCGCTCCGTTTTGCCGTGAAAGACGGACAAACAAACAGAGACACACATACTTTCCCATTTAATAATATTATTTTGACGACCGGTCTGGCTCAGTCGGTAGTGACCCTGCCTGCTGCGCCGCGGTCCCGGGTTCGAATCCCGGTAAGGGCATTTATTTGTGTGATGAGCACAGATATTTGTTCCTGAGTCATGGATGTTTTCTATGTATATAAGTATTTATATATTAAATATATCGTTGTCTGAGTACCCACAACACAAGCCTTCTTGAGCAGTAAATCTGTGTAAGAATGTCCTATATTATTTATTTTTTATTTTTTTATTATTAGTAAGTATGGATGGGAGGCAAACGAGTAACGTTAGTAGTTTTTTTTTAACTTATATGTTTATTTATTTATCATAACACCTAAATAAAAATTCCATACAATAAATATCATAAACTAGGCAATTAAAAAAAAAAACTAAAAATCTAAGTATAAAGAGGGCCCCTGAGGCATAGTGCCCAAGATGCTGGCATATTCATTATCTATATCGAAGAACCAAAACTTTGCAGAAAGTTCAATACGCATTTTATCAGTTATCGCGTGGAATAACATCTCGATGTAAACACTTACACGAATTCATTTAAAGTCCAAAAAGCTTCCTAGTCGATGCACGCTGTAATAAGCGCGTATAAAAAAATACAGTCTTGTCATGGCGGGGCTCCGTATCAAATCTTCATAGATTTGACACGTGTAACTAGTGTAACTACCTAACTCCTTGTTTTTTATGCCATTAGAATTAAATTCAATCAATAAATAATGTTAAGTACTTATAAATGAAAAAAAAGTTAACATTAACTATGTTCGATTAAAATGAACTAAGAAACGATGTGACAGTATTATGTATAAATAGTTATATTTAATGATGATGATGATGATGTCCTCCCAGACGTATCTGTCGACGGCGACACCTGGACAATTCAGGTATTTTATAAGTTCTGACGTGCATGGGCTCGAACGTGACTTGCGAAGCCGAGTTTTGTTTTAAACTTCCGGTCGCAAGTCATGCAGTAAAGCTCACCATTTGCGTCATAGGTGTATGTGTAGGAGGGTTTGGGCCGAGATTTGGCGTTTAGCGTCAAGATCTTCGAGGCGTGCACTTTCGAAGTCGTTGAGACCAGTGTTGATCGCAGTTCGCCAGTCCGATCTCTGAGTTGCAAGCTCCTCCCATGATTCACACGATATACCGATGGCCGACAGGTGGCGCTTTTATTTTATTTATTTATTTATTTATTTTCTTTATTTGCAGAAAAAGGGTACATAGCGTCTTATTAAATAGTATAAAATAGTTCCACCTTCTTCAGCTGTTAAAAACAGCATGCAAATGTATAATTATGTTGACATGAATTAAATATACAGAAAATAAAAACCTCTATGACACAGAATTAGAAGATAGCAAACATAAATTATTATACCTTACTTTTAAAGCTATTTACAGTGATGTACATACAAACGTAAATTGAAAATTATTAAAACGAATCTTATAGTAAAGTTCACCTATTATGTACAATTTGTATAATCATCATTACAATTTTCATGAGCAATATAGTCATTGATATTATAAAAGCAGTGTTCTAATAGCCATTTCCTTAGTGTTTTATTAAACTTATTGCCTTCAAGAGATCTTATATGAACAGGCAAGTTATTGTAAATTTTTACACACATATTGTAAGCATTTTTTTTGTATATATCTGTCATACATCGTGGTTGGTGTAAAATATCCTTGTGCTGTGATCTTGGATTTATTGAACATATATCAGAACGCTTTTGGAAATACTTTGGATATTTTTTGGAGAAATTACAGACTTTGAATATGTACATACAAGCAAGTGGTAAAATATTCAGCTTTTTAAAGAGTGGTTTACAACTAGTCCCTATGCGAGCATTTGCTATAGCGCGTACACATCTTTTTTGAAGTTTGAAAACCTTTTCTACATCAACAGAGTTTCCCCATAAAATTAAGCCGTAATTAAGTATGGACGAGACGTATCCATGATAAGCAGTAAGGGCTGCTTCACAAGAAACAGAAAGTCTTAACTTACGTAGTGCAAAAATGAACCGATCAAGTTTTGAACAAACAGAGCTAATATGGTCCTTCCAATTCATAAATGAGTCTATATTGAATCCTAAAAATTTGATGGAACTTGTTTTAACTAATGTGGCGTTGTTAATGTGAATGTTGATTTGAGGAGGTACTGATCCATATGAATGAAACTGCATATATTGCGTTTTGCTGAGATTTATTAGAAGATTATTATCTGTTATCCATCTATTTATGTCCATCAAAGAGCTGTTTATATCTGTTTCATACGTATTTTGATTACGTCCACTAACTATAACAGTCGTGTCGTCAGCGAAGAGAATAGATTTTTGTTTAGTCGATGCCGGAAGATCATTAATAAAAATTAAAAATAAAAGAGGACCCAAATTACTACCTTGAGGTACTCCCGCAACTATAGTTCGAAGAGGAGATCTGTAGACTAATTTATGGATTTGATTATTAGTTTCAACAAGTTTACTAATTTGCGTACACTGCATTCTATTTGTTAAGTAAGATTTAATCCAATCATGAGTTTGACCCCTAATTCCATAAGAATCTAATTTATTTAGAAGCTTTGCATGATCAACTAGGTCAAAAGCTTTAGTCATGTCAAGAAATATTGACATGACTGGAGACTTATTATTAATCTTTTCTGTCACGTATTTAACAAATTCAATTTAGGACATCCTATATGATATTTAATATGACATCAATGACATCATACTGTTGGACTTTGACTTTGACTTCGATAATTTTTCATATGGCGACTCCACGGATTTTAGAACCACTGAACCACGTTATGCAATAAAAAGTCCTAAGCCTAGTTATTAGTTGTCCGTGAACAAATCAAGAAGAAGAATTTCACCACCGCCTTTTCACCATGGAGTTGAAACTCTTAAAGCCTCCCACGTAAAGCGTTTTGATAGCTTAGCGTTAGCGGAGCGCAAGGATAGCGGTGCGCCGGCGGAACGCTGGCGTTCCGCTCGCAATCCGCGCGCATTCCGCTCGAAATACGCACTCGTTAATTCCCGCCGGCGTCCGTTGGTCGCAACGCCAGCGTTCGTCCGGCTAAAGACATATGTAACTCCGTATAGACATATAAAGTCTAAGAAAAAAACCTACCTCAGAACCATACAGAAAATTGTACGGTGGCCTAGATGGCATTACACCTTTGGGGGACGCTTGGAATATTTGACATTTTAACACATCAAGCTAAGAATATGGGCCAAATTGTCAAGAATGAAGTTCAAAAGTTTTAAGCCTGTGTCGAGAGATGTCAGTTCTCTGATTACACAGCTCTGTGATTACACATTTTACTTTGACAGTAATTCTCTATAATACTCGATCCTCCTTGGTCCGGCGAACCGCTATAATTGCGCTCCGCTAACGCTCCGCCTACGCTAAAAACGCGCATGTGTGGACGAGCTTTAATAACCGTGAACAAATATAACATTCGTTGGTGCTTCTTATTAGTTGTCCGTGAAGATATCAAGAAGAATTTCACCACCGCCTTTCCACCATGGAGTTGAAATTCTTAACCTGTCAGCACACGGGCACGTAGGATAGGATGTTGTTGGGGCTGTCTCGTTTCTGCAGCGCATCAGGTATGTTCGCACAAGCTCGCACGGATGACGCAAAAGAACTGCCTCGTTGCTTTGTAGAGTGCGGGCCAGTACCAACCCCATCCTGGCTACTGTAGCCAGACGATATGACTCACCTATGGCGCGGCATTTTGAGTGTGTCATGACCGCCACTAGGTGAGTATTTTGTTGCTGTAATGTAGTAATGTGTACCTCTTGCTGTATTGTTGTGTTGTATACTTTCTGTTTTATGTTATACTAACAATTAGCTTTAAAATCTTCAATAGTGTATGTACGGGCCATATGTTGTCTTAAATAATAAATAAATTAATTAATTAAGCAATATTTAATTTTACTGACCGTGCACGACCTGCAGCAGTATGGCGCACAGCACCGCGCCTCGGCACGTCCGCCATCTTGTGGCGGCCATCTTGTGACGTCAGCAGCGCGCTGCCCATCCGCTCTGCATTGCTCTGGCTACATTTGTGGCTGAAATAAGGGAAAGTTGAGTTAAGTATGCTACTTAAGTGGGATTTTATTACAGTTTGCAGAGGCGAGGTCCACAAGTCCTGGATCTAGGAATAGGACCGAGCCGACCTAGTGGAAGTGACAATCGTTCCTACTTCGCGACGGTCGAAACGCTACTCTATCGCTCTTGGCATTGGTTAAAAGCTCGGCCACACGTGCGCGTTTTGAATTTTTGATAGCGTAGGCGGAGCGGTAGCGGAGCGGTAGCGGTGCGCCGGACGAACGCTGGCTGACGCTACGCTATCAAAACGCTTTATGTGTGGCGGAGGCTTAAGATGGATTCCAAGTACTTTGGGGCCTTTTGTATATTTCTCAAACTCAAACTCAAAAATATCTTTATTCATGTAGGCCTTATTACAAGCTTTTATGAATAGTTCATTGCATATACATATATTATGATCTTATTTTTCTACGTTTGTTATAGCACCTACCTATCAGAGATACACACTACACACCTAGTTCCATTATTATTGCACATGCATTCAATAATCAATAATAATCATTTTTTTTAAATAATCAATAATAATCATTTATTCATTTGCAAGAATGTAGTACACAAAACAAGTTCTTACAGTATACATTATGTCCCATAGTACATTCTGCTTATCAAAGCATGCAAAGAAGGTGTGCTTAATCTAACTTAATAAATATACAAATATACAAGGTCCTAACAAGTAAAAGATTGTTACACTATTTATTACACACATGTCTAGATATTATCATGATTTCAGAATTTTAAGTATTGCAAAATTAAGAATTATTATTTACTACACAAGTCAATTATTAATGTCTGGATATACTAATGTCAAATTTAGATTAAGATTGAAACATGATATAATATTAAATTAAATATTAAATAATTACATTGCGTTACAATTAAAATATTCCTTAAGGCTGTAGAAGCAATTTTGCTGAAGCCATTCTGTGACTTTCTTCTTAAAGACATGGAAACAGTGTTCTTTACATTCAAACGGTAGATTATTATAAATTCTAATGCACATATAATATACATTTTTTTGGCTACATACTAGGCGATAAAAGGGTGCTGCGAGTTTATAAGTATACCTATAAGAACGATTTGAGACCTGAGATTGTAATTTAGTCAGTTTAAATAATTGCATTTCGCCAATACAGTAAGTAACTATGCAAAAAAAAACATAGTGATAACGCGCAGTGTATTTTCTGTATGTGCCTACGGGGACGATCTAAAATGACTCCATTCTATACCGTGTCAAAGTCCCTTGCTCCATAGTATAGTATCGGAAACCTCAAAAGGCAGGTGCCTGAGCATAGGACTCTCTTTTAGTACGCCACTTGTCCCGGTCCTGAGCTAGTCTCATCCGGTTGTGACCCGCAATTTTCCGGATGTCGTCCACCCAACGAGCTAACGGATGCCAAGCGCTTCTTACATCTGTGAGCGGCCACCATTCTGTTAACATTTTAGTCCATCTGCCATCACTCTGCCTAGCAACATGTCCCGTCCAACACCATTGTGTGCAGTTAAGTGAGGTTAATTGAATAACAATAATACCTAATACATACCCTGGGTAACTAGGTTGCACTAAGAAATAAACTCAATAATAAAGTAAGATTTTTTATTCCTCACAAAAAGACTCAAATAATTTTCGGCCGAGCAAAGAACCTTACATTGTAGGCAGTGCACCCAATAACAATTTGCAACTGTATCGGATCGGAAACCTAAAAAAAGGCAGGTATGCGAGGCTAAACGGTGACACACGTGTATTGAATACCAAACAGTTTAACAGTCTTTTCGTTAGTCTAGATAAATTATAGACCAAAAAGATATCACACAATAAGAAAACTGACTAAGCTCACCGGTGGTTGAGTCGGGAATCGAACTTCGATCGATTACGTGGATAACGTAACATCCTTACCATTAGCTCGACAAAAATTAAAAAGGTAATCACGCTCTATATAAGTCTACTTAATGAAAATAACCGTGAATCATTCAAAACTCTTATTAGGCCACCTAGTTCATCTAAATTAATGTTATTTTCTCACATCCATGATCCATTATTTACTATTATAAAATATGTAAGGTACAGCGGGACAAATCTCGACTGGGGGGCAAATATAACTGGTCCATTTTTTCCATGTTTTACAATGTTTGCATTATTAAATAGAGTGTCTACCGGCTATATATGGTAGACGTGTTCAGTGGATACATGTTGAACTCAACATCATAGTGCAATAATGGAAAAAAAATATTAGTTACAATTGCCCCCCAGTCGAGATTTGCCCCACTGTACCTTACATATTGTATACTCGTATTTGGATAACCAAATTTTGGTACTGAGCGAACGAAATGACTAAAACCGGTATTTGGAAGGCCCAAAGGCCTGGCACAATAAATTCGCAACATTAAATATACAATCGGACAGGTGAGGAAGGTATGTGTTGTATATATATTGAATACCTATCATAATTGTACATGTGGGTAGTCAAGTAAAGTGGGGTAGGCTCGATATAAAAATAAATCAGTCTTGATCTAGCTATCTCCGTGGTTTTACTTAGATCCCTAATTCCGAATACTACATGGTGTCAGGTGTAAATTCTGTTTATAATCGTAAATAGAACGTGGTGGTTAAATGTATAGAGAATATGACCATTCCGGAAGATAAAAAAGGGTTAGAACGGTTTATAGGTATGACTAACTATGTGTCTCGTTTTATTCATAATTATGCAGATAAGGTGGAGCCGTTGAGGGAGCTATTGAAAAAGGACGTAAGTTTCGAGTGGCATGAGGCGCACACTCGAGCATTCGATGATCTGAAGCGGCAGCTGGCGCAGGCGCCCACACTGAGGTACTACTCGCCCAACGAGCCGGTGACGGTGTCGGTGGACGCGAGCTCGCGCGGGCTGGGCGCGGTGCTGCTGCAGGCCGGCCGGCCCGTGGCCTACGCCGCGCGCACGCTCACGCCCACCGAGTCCAGGTGGGCTCAGATAGAGAAGGAGCTCCTCGCCATCCTGTTTGGCTGCAGTAAGTTTCATCAGTTTATTTATGGACACTCTCAAGTGACGGTGGAGACAGATCATAAGCCATTGGAGGCTATTTTCAAAAAACCGCTGAATGAAACACCGATAAGACTACAACGGATGCTACTTAAATTGCAAATATATTCCTTAAATATTTGTTATGTACCAGGGCGACTGATGTACGTAGCCGACACGTTGTCAAGGGCGACCAGGGATTTAGGAGGCAAGTGCGATCAGCGAATACAAGAACAGGTAAGTTTACACATAAATACTCTGGTGACTAATCTACCATTTAGTAGCAATAAAATGCAAGCGATTCGAGAGGCTACGAGGATCGACCAGAGTTTATGCGAAGTAATGGACCTTTACAGAAAGGGATGGCCGCATACTAAAAGCCAGGTAACCGAGAAAGCTAAGTCGTACTGGGAAGTTAGAGATGAGATTCATGTCGTGGAGGACGTAGTGTTTCGGAACGACTTGGTGATCATCCCTAACAGTTTACGGGCCGAAATGATCAATAAGGTACATGAGGGTCACCTCGGCATCGAGAAGTGCAAGAGGCGAGCGCGCGACGTGATGTGGTGGCCGGGCATGGCGGCCGCAGTGGAGCGCGCGGTGCGCGAGTGCGAGGCGTGCGCTCAGCGCCGCGCCGCGCCGCCGCGCGAGCCGCTCGCGCCGCACGCCGTGCCTGACAGGCCTTGGCAGGTGCTCGCTACTGATATTTTTCAGGTAAAGGACAAACACTATTTGCTAGTGGTTGACTATTACTCAAAGTATGTGGAAGTGGCCACTTTAGTAGATTTGAGAAGTGCGACAGTGATAGGTATTTTGAAACCTATGTTTGCGCGTCATGGGATACCGCAAAGATTAGTATCAGATAACGGTTGTCAATTCGTGTCGCAAGAGTTTAGAGACTTTGCTAAAGATTGGGATTTTGAACAGGTCACTAGTTCGCCACATTATCCGCGTTCGAACGGTTTTTCGGAACGAAATGTGCAAACGGTAAAGAATATGATTATAAAATCACAAGAGACTAAAACTGATTTTTACGTGGCACTGTTGAATTTTCGCAACACACCAATATCGGGAGAGAAATACTCACCTGCTCAGTTATTGTTCGGTAGAAGATTAAACACAAAGTTACCAGTAAAAAGTTGCTTATTAAACCCTAAAACTCCCTTAAAAAAAGAAATAACAATCAGTCGCAATATTAAAAATGATAAAATGTGTCAATATTACAATAGAGGAACTAGGGCATTAAAGCCACTAAAGGATAATGAGCAGGTGCGTATTCGAGACCCGGCCGAGATAAACGGCAGAGGGCGCTGGGTGCGCGCGCAGGTGGAGCGCGCCGCCGCCGAGCCGCGCTCCTACTGGGTACGCACGCCGGACGGCCGCCGCTACCGCCGCAACAGGCAGCAGATCATACCGGCGGCGCCGCGCCGCCGGCTGGTACTATTGCCAATAGTACCAGCTCAGGGACTAATATACCTAAATACTATGATGACTTGGAGGAGTGTGGCGGAGGTCAACCGCTGGGTCCACAGAGTTTACAAGGACCCCAGGATACAGCTCAACATACCACTTTCCGCTACACTCGTTCAGGCCGGCGAGTACGTACGCCGGAAAGGTTTTAATTGTATAATAGGTACACATAACTAGGTATCTATAAGTATTTTCGGTGAATCTTGTAAAAAAAAACCTATCGTAAGTAATTAATGTAAGAAATTATAGAATAATATTTTACACTCACGTAAACCTATTGACTAGTATATAAGGATGCATATAATAAGTAATTTCTTGCTTATCTTCAGCGCACTTTAGCTAATTATGTTTGTAATGAACTCTAATCCGATGTAATAACGTTAGCAATAGTTTGTCGCCGCATGTTAATGTTGATAAGTAGGTGATATGTGACATGTTTGATATGTCTGCTTTATATGTAATTTTGTACTGGGTAGTAGTGACTTGTTGTTATAATGATTGTTAAGTAAATAGGCATCATTCAACTTAGGTTAAGAAAATAGGCATAATAAACTTAAGATTTAAATGTAAAAAAGGTTTCGCACGGTTTTATACATTTATTAAGATAACGCTGTACTTTAAATTTGTGTAAGCAATTTAACAGTGATTTATTTCGGGTGCTTATTTATAAGGGGGAAGATGTTGTATATATATTGAATACCTATCATAATTGTACATGTGGGTAGTCAAGTAAAGTGGGGTAGGCTCGATATAAAAATAAATCAGTCTTGATCTAGCTATCTCCGTGGTTTTACTTAGATCCCTAATTCCGAATACTACAGTATGTGGTAAAGTGGGGCAAGCGTGCATCGAATACTAAACGGATAACAGTTGCACAGACTGACATACTGGAACCACTGGATGTGACCAGAAAGCGACTAACAAACGGTCTGGTGGCCAAAGTTTTTACCAAGGCTCGGAACCGATTTAAACCGGTTAAAACCGGTTTATTTCAATTTTACTTCTAACTTTCTAAAGAACGCGAACGTTATGAGAACTTTATTTTAACCGAAATAAACCGGTTTATTTGACGAGCGGTGAATCGCGCCGGCGCCGCGTAAATACTGCAGAGTTAGAGCAGTATTACCGATCATGATGCGGAATAAACCGGTTTATTTTGTTCTAAACCGGTTAACCGAACGAAACCTTTATGAAAACGTTCCCCTAAAAACCGGTTTAAAAATAGCGGTTTTCGAACGAAAACGAAATTTAAAGGATTTGCTGCAAGTACATGATAACGGTTTGAATATTTAACCGGTATCCGAGCCCTGGTTTTTCCATTGGGGCCAAAGTTTGAAGGAATTTTAGGTCAGATTTACAGCAAAATGCATTCTCAATGCTAACTATGTCACACACTATTCAAAAGGACAGTATGACCGCGAAGAGTATGTCGCCGCGAGATAGATGACACGTCTTCTTCTAACTGTATTAATGACATAAGGACGGGTAGTCTATCTCGCGGAGACATACTCTCGCGGCAATCATGTGCTAACCCTGCAGGTAGAGCTTAGGATTATAACATCCTTCCCCGGGTCTTCAATTAATAAATGTTACTCTCGTGGGTTCGAATCCCGGTAAGGGTATTTATTTATGTGATAAGCACAGATATTTGTTCCTGAGTCATGGATGTTTTCTATGTATATAATTATTTGTATATTATATATATAGTTGTCTGAGTACCCACAACACAAGCCTTCTTAAGCTTACCGTGGGACTCAGTCAATCTGTGTAAGAATATCCTATAATATTGATTTATTTATTTACTCTACAGCAAAAATGTCACGGAAAAAGTATGTTATTTTTGGTTTTAGTGTAACCATTTGGGGGCGCTGTTTAATTTATCCGTACAATTAATGTCATATCAATGTTAAGTAGCAACCAAAGAGGATCAAGTATTATAGAGAGTTACTGTCGAAGTAAAATGTGTAATCACAGTGCATAGACTGCCATCTCTTGACACAGGCTTAAAACTTTTGAACCTCAGTTTTGATAATTTGGCCCATATTCTTAGCTTGATATGTTTTAACATATCAAATATTAATATTAGCGCCATCTAGCTGAGCGTACCCCAAAGGTGTAATGTAATGCCATCTAGGCCGCGCACCGTAACTTTTTCTGTATGGTACTGAGGTACGTTTTGTTCTTAGACTTTATCTGTCTATACGGAGTTATATATGTCTTTGGTAGCGATGGGATAATAGCGATAAAAGGTAGGGTGTTTTTGGGTCGTGTCACAAGACTCACCCGGTATATATGAAGTTGTGAAGCGTACGCTAAATGCACGCTCACTGCAGTTTCCACACAAATTGCACAAAACAAATAAAAATAATAATAATATAATGTAATTTTTAAACAATTTTGCTACTTGCACCAATAAACTGCTCCAATATTTAGAATTCGACGATAGTTAATAACACATTCATGATATAATATTAATACTTGCACATTGTTGACGATTTCAAACTACCTATTTGAATTTATTTATTTAATCGAATAAATAATATATTGTCTTTGACGTTAGCAGTCCGTCTCTACCGGCCTTAAATGATCGAGTGATACATATTATTAAGGAATATTGTTATAACAAATTTTATTTTTGTTGTTCTATTGTTGTTTATATTATTTCGATTGCAATATTGATATATGTTTACTAACAAGTGTAACAACATTGTGTAATTAAATAAACATAGTGATTAATCAAAACTTTTTAAATACTTGTACCTATAACACAAGTTTGGGGCTAGGTGTTGGTTTTTATAAGGTGCGTAACAATATTTATTTTATTTTTACCTATTCCGATGTTAGTTCCAGGTACTCTTTATCTTTGTGTTATGGTTTCTTTGGCACGCGTCCACTGAAGCGTGTCTGCAGCAGGGATGTAACAGATGTGGTTTTAACGGAACCGGAAGCGGAAGCGGAAGTTTTGAATTTAGTTTAACGGAAGCAGAAGCGGAACCGGAACCAGAAGCGGAAGTTATAGATGTTAAAAACGAAATGAAAAAATACCACATAGGTATAACATAAACCAATACTAATTAAATTACCTAGAACTTTTAGGTGTTTACTGTTCAGCCTGTAATCAGCAGTTTGTAATCAGCCTTTAGGCCCACTTAGGTTTTAAAAACGAAAAGTTACCTGATATTTTATCTTAAGTATATCATTCATTACAATCCAAAAATTTAAATCACCTTGAACTTTAAGATGTTTAGTTGTTTAGGTAATCACTAAAAACACATAAGAATCCTTTTAAACCTTTGTTATGCCGTAAAAGGTTTTAGAAACGAAAAGAAAACTTACTCGTAGGTAGTATAATACAATCCAAAACCAACCAGTAAAAATTATATGTGTAATTGTTAGCACACAATAGGCTACTAGACTCGTATCGAATTTAGAACATCAAGTTATTGTTTTCGGTAGTATTTGACTTAAGAAATCAATATTTATAGCTTGCGGGCATTAAAAGTGCGTGATGATTGCGTATTTTTAATTAAAGATGTGTGTATGTTTTTTTTTTAATTATGGACTCCGAAAACGGTGTTGGCCAATGGAGTGACGTCACATAATTCAGATCAACTATGGAAATTAGAGGTAGTAATCTGATCTCCATAGAAGCAACCTCTTTTGTATTAAAATTCATAGTCGTTGACGGGTGTGACAATGTGAAATATTTTTTTCTAAATATACTGACGTCATGTCATAGATATTCTATAGATTAATATGGCTGATGTTGTTTTTGCCTGATCACGTAAAAGTAAACTTTAAATAATTTTATTGCGGCTTTTTAAGTCGTAACAAAATATGGTACTATTTTTTTTTCGTTTAATTAGACAGTAATTAATAATATAAGACCACAGTATAAGACATACTTTGAAAAAGGGTCAAGTAGCCTAATTTTTAAATTAAATGGAGTGATTGTAAAAAAAAGTAAACTGTATTTAATAAACAAATTAACAGCTTTATCTCCCGGCAGTTTGCTTCTAAGGGGATCGTAGATAAGCCCTGCACCACTGAATAGTTGTTCATTCGCTACTAACTAGGTGGACAGGACAAATATTGGCGCGCAATGGAATGCAGCGATTGATGTTTAGTATCGCAGCACGTGGAAACGGAGAGATGAGCGAATGACAAGTATAGACCTGTTGGTCTTTGATGTACGCCGCTCATGTCCCACCGTCGCGCTAGGTTCCGACATCCGTTATAACTTCCGTTTGAAAAATAACAGAACCGGAACAGAAGCGGATGTGTAAAACAAAACGGAAGTTCCGCAGAAACGGAAGCAGAAGCAGAGCTCCGTTACATCCCTGGTCTGCAGTCTGCCATAGATGTATACTGTGTAGCGTTTTATTGTTTCAATCACGTTACAATACAATATAACTTAATCGTTAACTTTACTACTTGGTCGTGTAATGTTTTCATTTACAGGATTTTTCTTCCTAGTTCGGGCGCACGTAACACTGCACGTAGGATAAGGAAACGCATAAATGTAATATTAGCAATAAGGTTTTTCAATAATTTATTCTTATATTTACCCTCACATAACGAACCATTTAAGGTTAAATACTCGTAGATTTTGTGGACATTTATTTAAATAAATACCTAATGATACATACTACTTATAATGTAAGCTAAGAAATGTATGGGCTTTTAAGGCTTAAAACTGGAAGTGGCCAAAATAAATTTTTTGCGTGTTTTTAGTGTTTATACGAACAAATGATATGCTTCTTTATTTTAATATCATAATATCACATCGACACACACTTTGAAAAAAAATTAGGCATCATCAGTGTAGTTATAGATAGATAGTATTTTATAATAGGTATTTTATAATAGTATTTTTTAATAGGTGACGCTAAAAAAATGGGGTGCGATTCTTAGAATGGAAATTTTTATTAAAAAATCTAACCCGGGTCTAAAAATTTTATTTTTTGAGCTAGAAGGCTGAAAATGGAGACTGTAAAGCCTATATAAGTAATACTTGATGTAAACCATCAGTTTCCTTGTGAATTCGATAGAAAGTTCCGCAGGGTTCCCCCATGCAGTGTCGTAACTCAGTGACTGTCTTATGATGGTTGTGTTATGCTGTGAGTTGCGTCCGCGCATGCCAAGTTGCGACAATTGGGCAACGCGTCCGGGGTGACTCACCGGCGACGGGTTATAATTGACGTCAAGTTTGTTTATAATAAGGTAATTGAACTCATTAGACGACGTCTGGTCTAGCGCGTAGTGACCCTGCCTGCTACGCCGCGGTAGCGGGTTCGATTCGAATCCCGGTAAGGGCATTTATTTGTAAGTAAGTAAGTAAATATTCTTTATTGCACCACAAGGATAACATATTACAAATAACAGACATTAAACATATAGGTAGCATGCGTTTATTACTGCTTCCACAGGTGGTTAATCATCTTTATTACTAGATTCGCCTACTTTTATCAATTTTAAAGCAGTTAATTTGACTTTATTCAAGGTCAAATTACTGTACCCACATTAGTGGTACAGTAATTTACCAGCGGTAAAAACGCATTTTATCCATTAGGATAAAATGCGTTTTTACCCGCTGGTAAGGACAAAACACGAGTTTCCGAGCTAGTGAGGGGAAAATATATTTTGCACAGTTTGTCATAAAATCGCTGCAGAGTTACCTTGGTCTAACCCTAGTGATATAATTTATCTTTTGTGATTCAATGAATAGTCCCACAGTGTCGTAACCATGTGCCTTGATGCTTTTGTGGCGTTGGCATGCGAAGTTGCGACAGTTTGGTCCGGGTTGCCGGTTCACTCACCGATCATTGGAGGGTTATGATTGACGTCATAAAATTAAGTAACCAAATTCAAAAATAGGATTGGCTTTAACTTCGAGTCTTTTTAGAGCTTTTACTGAACCAGTCATCACGCTAGTGATTGAATTTTTGAAATGTCTCAACATTTGGCGTTACTAATATCGATATCGTAAATTAATGATCCTCCTTGCGTTGTTCTGGCATTTGAAATGGCTCATGGGAGCCTGGGGTCCGCTTTGACTATTAATCCCAAAATTTGACTGAGGCACTAGTTTTTACGAAAGCGACTGCCATCTGACCTTCCAACCCGAAGGGTAAACTTATCTTATCTTATTGTAATGGAATTAGTCCGGTTTCCTCACGATGTTTTCGTAAATTAATATGTACTTTTAAAAATCTAAAATAAAATTTACGTATCCGATTGTTTTATTTCGAGTAACTTTTATTTTGGGATGGGATGGGACCAAACGAAGTCGAAAAAATCATATATAGTTTTTCCATTAGGCTTTTCCACGTAACGTCAAGAAATCGCATATATTATATATTAATATCGTCTCACATTAATTTACAAATTCATTTTAAGTTAAGTTTTGTTCTGATTTTACAATTATGGACATCCACCTTTTAAAATTGACTCCTTCACATTATCCGATGTCAAAAATCAAAGATGGCGGCTTCAATGTATGGTATATTGCTCCTACATCCCATTATCCATCGGATAATGTGAAAACTCACTTATAGGGAACAGATTTCCTGTAGTCAATTGCAAGAATTTTACCTAAAATATCTATGAGTTTTTATATCTCATCAGACAAAATCCTCATTGACTGGACTAAACCGGTTGCGACACAGAAAAATAACAACTTTTGCGACAACCCGTCGAGTTTAAGTGTTGATGTCGAAAAGGCCTCGTTCTGGCCTCAATCTCAGATGAATCACTAGCGGACATCCTAAAACTATGAACTAAGACATACTTTGCGTAGACACAACATAAACTCATTTCCCCTTATTCCTCATTTCACTAAAGTTATCAAGCCGATAAAGTTCGTTTGTCCCTTTCTATCACACCAATACGTCGGAAAGGGACAAACGAACTTTACCGGTTTGATAACTTATTTGATGAAATAAATATGTGTGTAGTTACTATTAAGGATTGTTATATGTAATTAATTTTTAGATTTCTAGATTTTTTTTTGTTCTTTTGTTTCCAATGCACCGCCTACAATCTTCTCTGCTTTGCCTTAAGGTTGACTGGTAAAGGATGCCTCATGACATTAAGTTCGCCTTTTGTACAGTTTGTCTGTTGTGCAATAAAGTTTAATAGTTATTTGTTATACAAGGGGGCAAAGTTGTATTTTAACGCCGAGTGTGAAATTGAAAAACGAGCAAGTGAAAGGATTCTATAGTTGAACCACGAGCGAAGCGAGTGGTTCGAGAATTGAATCCTGAACTTGCGAGTTTTTTAACACACGAGAAGTAAAATACATTTGCACCCGAGTGTAACACAAAACTTTTCCCCTCACCTCACTGTAGCGAGGAAACTACAACGCAAAAAATGCGTTTATCACCGCTTCCAGTAGTTCCACAGGTGGTAAATCATCTTTATTACTAGATTCACCTACTTTTATCAGTTTTAAAGCAGTTAAATTGACTTTATTCAAGGTCAAATTACTTTACCCACTAGTGGATAAAATGCGTTTTTACCCGCTGGTATTAAATTTCGTTTGTCCCTTTCTATCACACCAATACGTCGGAAAGGGACAAACGAACATTACCGGCTTGATAACTTTAGTGAACGTTTATGAATAAGGTGGAAGTTATGTCTGTCCAAAAGGATTAGGGTGCCTTTCCACCAGAGATGTGCGACGCAACGTCTATGCAATCACCTTAATGCGTTTTCACATTATCCGATCCGATATCGGATGTCGGACCGATATCCCATACATTACAGGCGCCATCTTGGATTTTTTCTATTGAAATCCTTCCGACATCCGATATCGGATCGGATAATGTGAAAACGCACTTAGTCGAACCCGTTCCCACTAGCGCTGTGCTTTGTGACAACAACACATGATTGGTGAATATCGAACATATCCACGTAGCGTATCTGTGACACCCTAGACAGATCACGTGTGACTGCTTAAGTTAAAAGTGCTAAGAAAGGGGTTAAAAAAATTATGATAGTGACAGGTTCAGGCCCATTGCCCATACACTGAGAGAAAATACAACCAGTTTTCATGTTCGTTCAACAAGTTTTTTGGTTAAAATAGCGCCTACGTGCTCTTTGGTTCAAACAACAAGCTACTTGTCATTTGAATCGGCAATATATTTGAATCAACAAGTCGATTTTATAAAAACAACCTGACACATATTGTTTTAAACATACGTTTGGCTGATTCAAACGGATAAACCGCAACAAGTCGAACTTGTTAAATTCACATTTCACAATGCAAATTTGTCTCAGTGTACCACTTGAACTCACATCCCACAGTCAACTTCTACGACACCCACGGGAGTGAAGGACAAAATTGTTGTTTAACCGCACGACGCAAGCTAATAAATAACGATACAAGTGCGGAAAAGAGTGGAACGGAACGGGTGGCGATAAATTAAAACACGATCGAAGCGAAGGGCGTGTTTTAAATTGACACGAGTTACGAATTTCCTCTTCGCACTTGTATTGTACGACTTTTTTCAGTACAGATGGCCCTTGGAAGTTTCGACCTGATAAGAATGTCTTACTTTGCGAACTAGTGGGGGAAAAACACCATATGTAGGTACTTCCGATGTAGGGAACAAATCAAATTATTTTTATTAAATATTTTTTTGATTTGTTTTTTAAGTAGTAAAACATATATAAATTACTAGCTTTTGCCCGCGGCTTCGCTCGCGTTAGAAAGAGACAAAAAGTAGCCTATGTAACTCTCCATCCCTTCAACTATCTCCACTTAAAAAATCACGACAGTTCGTCGCTCCGTTTTGCCGTGAAGGACGGACAAATAAACAGACACACACACTTTCCCATTTATAATTTTATTAGTATGGATAAACTGAAATAGATACCATACACTAAAGAAAAAGCGATCAAGCCCACTGGTGGCGAAGCATGGGAATCGAACCCGGGTCTCCAACTAACGCGGCTGACGTGACGTGTTCGACCAATACTACGCGCTACTTGTACTATTATATATTCTGTGGCGCTACGCGGTCGGGGTGGTGTAGCGGTCGAACACGTCAGCCGCGTTAGTTGGAGACCCGGGTTCGATTCCCGGCTTCGCCACCAGTGGGCTTGATTGCTTTTTCTTTAGTGTATGGTATCTATTTCAGTTTATAACCATAATTATGCACTTATTGAAAAAAGTAGTAGTAGTAGTAGTAATAATACACTTTATTGTACAAAAATAAGAACACACACAGGAAAGAAAAAAGAGCACACACATCATTTGTACAAAGGCGAACTTATCCCGTTAAGGGATTTCTTCCAGTTAACCATAAAAATCTGTACTCATCAGAAAAACGGCCGACGGGGTCGAAGGGGCACACCAGTTTTTTTTTAAACCTGATTTAAAAAAAAGTTATTTATGGTCATGTTTTTACCATCGAAGCGCATTCCTCTAGCTAGTCTAATTCACGTAACTGTTAAAAAAGTAGAAAAACTACTCAAACTGGTTCCTAATGATAAGAAACCGTTGAGTTCAATGACCTCTGGGAAATTGATGTTATATAAACTAGAAAGTATGTAAATGTAAATTTGTTTATGTATTATATTTATTATAGATGCGGTCAATGAACTTTGTGATGGGTAAATTGAAATAGACATTCGGCCCGGTTCAATGGGTATTATGTCAAGTATAAACTAAGGATACGATCTCAGTCGGATATCGAATCCAAATATGTCAGTGTCAAAAAGTTTGTTAAACGAACGAACGGTTCGTTTCTTGCACAGCGCTACCAGCCTTCTGGGCACCCTACCATCCGCCGAGCTTGCTCCTGTTTTTTATTTGTAAATATTTTTTCAGTAGGTACAGATGGTGTTTTTTTTAGTTTTTAGAAGTGGTTCATTATATGCCAGGTCGAAACTTCGGAGTGCCATCTGCCACGTGCGAAAAGGAAATTCGTGTCGTTTTAAAAGTAAGTTGTAATTTATAGCCACTCGTTTCGAACTTCCTTTTTTACGCACTTGTATCGTATCGTAATGTACTATTTCATAACAATTCTGACTCCCGCCGATTAAAGATTATTCGTAAATTTCGTAATCCATATTTCATACTAATATTATAAACGGGAGAGTGTGTGCGTCTGTTTGTTTGTCCGTCTTTCACGGCAAAACGGAGCGACGAATCGATCCACTTTTGAAGATATTTTCAGGGATGGAGAGTGACATAAGCTACTTTTTGTCTCTATGTAACCCCCCACTTCCCTAAAATGGGGGAGCGGGAAGTTTGTATGGAACATTCCGCAATTTTCGAATTCAGCGCGAGCGAAGCCGCGGGCAAAAGCTAGTTAATAATGTAAGTAGGATGTTTGTAAGCAATGTTTTGCTACAGCCTTCCTAGAGTCCATTGTGTATCTGTAACCCACGTGTATAGTAGGGGGAAATTAGCTAAAATTACCGCATAATTAATGGAAGGTTTTTTTTAATTGAAATATGTACGTTATAGACCGAAGTTATTTTTCATCAACCCTCCCCACTCCTCCCTCCTCTGCGTCACCCCTCTACCCTCCCTTAAAGTGCCGAAAATGCGGTTTTTCTCGATTTCTGACAAAACTGTTGAAGATACAGAAAAAACGCGTAGGAACGAAGTAATCCTTAATAAATTTACTACAAATCATTCATTAATACTTTGGTTCTAGCACTTATAGTTTACGCGTGATCCGTCACGAAAGTTGGTCCTTTGCTGCAATTTTCTTTAGTGAATGTTAAGTTTTCGCCCAAAATGCATACGAAATCGTCGAAATTTGTTTGATATAACTAAAATATTGTAACTCATGACTAAAATAAAATTAAGGGGGAAAAATCACTAACATGGGTGGAATTTCCAATATATCTTGGAATTCCAGTAACTATTTAAGACGTAATATTTTCACGGTAGTAGTCGCTAGGAGTACCATTGATCTATATAGTATATCTATGACTGGGGTTGAGCTTTTGGTAGCTGTTGGTAGAGCCCTGGAGTATCAATCCAGTAGCCGTGAGTTCAAGTCCCACCCATGGTAGTGATTTTCCCCCCAGAAATTCATTTTCAGTTTATAATATTTTAGTAATATCAAACAGATTTCGTAAGCAATTTGGGAGAAAACTTAACATTAATTAACTAAAGAAAATTGCAGCAAAGGACCAACTTTCGTGATGGATCACGCGAAACCTATAAGTGCTAGAACCAAAGTGTCAATGAACGATTTGTAGTAAATTTATCAAGGATTACTTTTTTCCTACACGCTTTTTCTGTATCTACAACGGTTTTGTCAGAAATCGCGAAAAACCGCATTTTCGACTATTTAAGGGGGGGAAGAGGGGTGACGCAGAGGGGGGAGGGATGGGGAGGGTTGATGAAAAATAACTTCGGCCTGTAATGTACATATCCCAATCAAAAAAAATCTTCCATTAATTATGCCAACATTTTCATACATAACTTTACAGAAGCAACGGACTAGTAACCTGGCAGGCAAGTATGGTCGCGCGATAAATGATAAAACATCAGTCCCTATCGCACTTACTAATACTGTATATTAGGGACGGCCTGCTATTTTATCGTCTAATATCGCGCGACCATGCTACCCGTGCTGCTTTAGATAGATCTTTATTTGTATGCGAACACTAACTTTGTCTATAGACGCCTGACTGCCAACTATATACATATCAAATACATATATAGGGACATGAATTAGTTTTCCTTACGCTCCGTCTTGCGTGAGCGACGGGCGACGCGACGCGATGCGACGCGATGCGACGGCGATGGCTCAAGGTCATCGCGTATCCATCGCGCGAAACTTCGGCACTAGCATTTTGGTGATTAGAATCACAAGATTCGCCGTCTTTTACAATGTGCAAATGGTCTAGCGGGTTTGACTTCTAGGTGGAATCGTTTGCGCCATGAGTGTCGTGAGTTCGAATCTCGGCTCACGCAATCTTTTTGCATTTTTATTTACTTTTTTTTCTTTTATGTTCTACTAGCTTTTGCCCGCGGATTCTCTTGAAAGACGGACAAACAAACAGACACACACACTTTCCAGTTTAATCAGTATGGATTATTTGATTTTGTTTACCTGCTTATTTCTTTCTCTAAGATTCTACTTTCTTATTTTTTTTAAGAACTCCGGGTTTTATACTAACAAGGAAAGTTTTAAGTAGCACACAATAATACTGCATTTTGTTTTTATTAACTTAATGTTTATTTTAATCCATACTAATATTATAAACGGGAAAGTGTGTGTGTGTCTATTTATTTGTCCGTCCTTCACGGCAAAACTGAGCGACGAATTAACGTATACTATTTACTTATAACGAATGCTATTTACTTAATGTTGAAATGAAAAAATGTCATACAGTGTAACCCAGTGTTTTTTAATGCTGCCATCTAGTGTCGACTGGCATAACCACTACACTAAGAGCCCTTACTCCTTAGAGTGTTCATCAATTTCGTGAAATAGCCATTGATAGATGGCGTTGGCGCTCGGTACGCGAGCCACCGGTAACGCAACACACAGGCAAGAATGATCTTGATAGTTTTGAATTTAATTGCTAGTAACAATTCTTTTGGTTTCATGTGTTAACTTTTTTGTAAAGTTTACAAGAGATAAGAATATATTATTATTATATGGTACCTACTAATTGTAAGTAACTTAAAATAAACAGTTTCAAAGAGCTGAGCTGTGTGCAAAAAATTACATGTGTTATTGGCCCGGCTAATGAGATCAAACATGGTCGAGTTACGATAAGTAGAATAGCAGTTCTGTTATTCATTTCCTGACTCGATCATGTGACCTTGGACATCATCGAGATCGACGCTGCTCATCAGCCCAAATGTAATAAGCCCAAACATAGTGGAGTTATTATGAGTAAACTAGCAGTTTTGTTGACCATATCCTGACTCCACCATGAAAACCAGAACCTCATCCTGGGGGCCGGTTTTTGAATCTCACATATGGGATTTGTCACTAAAATACCGGTTGAAAACAGTGAATTGCTTAGTATTTTCAGTGACAATTTTCTGAATTCGAACGCGTGAGACTCAAAAATCGGTCCCCTGGTCCCGAAATATAATAATAATTCAAACTCTCATCAGATTTCAAGTAAAATTTCTTGGATAAAATTGCATGTGTAAAAATCAGGCGGACCGTATGCCTGTTTGCCACCAACAGGATCAAGATTTGTTTAGTCGCAGTACCTATACAGCACTTCTCAGAACTATCTAGCTGCTTACGCTTACGAGAGCACGGTGCGCCGGACTATCGAACGTAGGTCCACTGTCTATGAGCGCTGGGCGCAGACTGAACTGAGCGGGCCCGTGTCAGCAGTGTATTTTATTCGAATTTTATGTGCTTTAAAATAGTACATTACGATACAAGTGCGTAAAAAAGGAAGTTCGAAACGAGTGGCGATAAATTAAAACACGACCGAAGGGAGTATTTTAAATCGACACGAGTTACGAATTTCCTTTTCGCACGTGTATCGTACGACGTTTTTCAGTACAGATGAGCCTCCGAAGTTTCGACCTGGCATATAATGAACCACTTCTCGCACTAGTGCGTAAAAAAAACACCATCTGTACTGAAAAATATCTATCGACACAAAGGTATATGTATTTTTTTTAATATGGCAACAAGAAGTTCTGGTTTAGGATAATATTATTATTTAAGAGTTACAATAAATGCAGGAATCGTAGGAATTACAATGAACGCCCCTTAAAGAGTAGTCTAATTATATTTTTTTTGTATGGGTACCTTTCCTTGTTAGTATAAAAGCCGGAGTTATTAAAAATAAAATAAAAATAAGAATGAAGATTCTTACAGAAAGAAAAAAGTAAACAATCAAATAATAGAAAATAAAAGAAACAAAAATAAAACTGCAAAAGCACGCCTCAGCCGAGGTTCGAACTCACACCGCTGGCGCGGCGTCCAGACGTCGAAACCGCTAGGCTACGAGCCCGTTGTAATAACTAGTTAATTTTGTGATCCTATTCACCAAAGTCAAGTGCTAGTACATATATCGTAAGGTCATCGCACTAGGTGTTTCATATTTTTAGTTCACACTTAAATTTTAATATTTTACCATTGAGTAATTATTACTTCGTATAGAGGAGCTATAGCAAACAACGAACGTGTCACAGCCTGTAAGCTGAAGGCGGGGCGAGGGGGCGGGGTGTGAACCAATGGCCCGCTTCCATAACGTCGCATGCGCTACTATTTTACTCGGCGCTTACGATCTTTCGGTCGCGATGATGAGCCTTGCATAGAGTGCATAGATTAGAAGTCGTAGTATAGAAGTGACATGGGTTTACATGGGCATTTTTTTTAATTTATGACTCTCAATTAGCGTGAGTTGTTAACAAAAAACATAAAACGCTGTTAGTTTTGTAACGACTATCAAGCTTGAAATCTGTATTTAAAACTAAACTTTTTTCACGTTCTGAATTTAGATTATAGCTTAGTATAATTTACATAATTAAAACAAAAACGATGTTTTTATTGAAATTCCATGCTTAATTATCGTTTCAAAACTGACAGCGATTTAACTTTTTTTAACAACTCTGTGAGTCCCAATTTTTTTAAATGCCCACATAAAACTGCATACGGACTGAGCGTACATGTGTACACGTAGCCGCAACTGGATATTAGTTATTTATGTGACATTTGCATAATGGTAGGCATTAAAACATGAGTGTTGTTTTTGTTGTGTTAATAAGATAACATGAGTGTTTTAATGCCTAATTATGTATAGTCGCATACATAACTTTATCTACATCCATGTATGTATGAGCGCGGGTTTATCGTCCTATAGAAAATTTGAATTTCGCGCGTTTTTATACTCTCATAATTTGCTTGACCGTCTACCTACCCAAATTCATTCAGGCAGGTTAGGTACTGCACTTACATTTACATACTCACATGAAATTCGACACGCGTATTGAGAATCTGTTATAGACCGACATGCTGGAAAACTGTGCAATTCTGACAATAATAATTAAATAACCTTTTTTGCGTCGATAAATATATATAATTTAATATATGATAGGAAACTTGAACTAACTTGCGATATTGTCACGTCTGCTTTTGTTGTATTTTTTAGTCTTTGGTTTCAACGAAACATGGCCGCCGCAACATGGCGCTTCGGCATGAGTTTATATTGATACATTTTTTAAAAAGTAAGCGTGTTTAAACAAAAATACAGTAAACCTACGTATGAAAAGTCACTCCTTGGCTTTTGTTAGATTTTCCTGAGCAGTTTGTACAGTACCTCACTACACATGACGGCATTATTTAGACGAAATATTTTTGATTGTGATACGTCAATCTACCACAGCCGTTCGGCACAGACTAAGCGCGTTTGTGCTGATCGGCTCTAAGTGTTGTTACACAAAATCAAGTTGAGGTGCCCTCTCTAGTTAACATAATTACTCAAAGTATTTTACGCAGACAATCTCGTATCACCGTGCACATAATCAAAGGCTGTCAATACAAGTTACAAAAGTTGTAATTTCCTTACTTTTTAGGCACATTACTCCTTTGGTCAACAATGTTAATTTGAATATTTTGAATTTTTATTATAAGAAAATATAAAGAATGAAATGTGAGACTAGTAATCAATCGTTATTTCTCTAGTCCGACCTCTCTACGTATTGAATTTGCTTCTAAAAATCAAATAGCTTGATCGCGCATCGCGCGCCCATCGCCATCGCATCGCGTCGCATCGCCGTCGCGGGCCGTCGCGGGCCGTCGCTTACGCAAGACACTCCCATATGAACACAGCGGTTTGATCGCATCGCGTCGCATCGCGTCGCTTAACATTCGCATGTTCATCGCTAGTTCGTCGCGTCGCATCGCCGTCGCGTTCCGTCGCCCACCTAAGACAAGTCCATAGAGATAGAAGGTTTGATTTCGTCGCATCGCATCGCATCGCGTCGCCGTCGCGGGTTCGTCGCTCACGCAAGACGCGGCGTTATCTGCCTGAGGACTGTAGGGGGGATCCAGGAGAGTTGTCCAGTTGGGAAACTTAAACAAGTAAGTAAGTAAGTAAATATTCTTTATTGCACCATTTTACATGTTATAAATATACAGAATGTTGAGTGAGAGTATAACTAGGTAACAACAGGCGGTCTTATCGCTAAAAAGCGATCTCTTCCAGACAACAATTTATTTAAAAGTGGCGTTTTTTTAATGTTTATGCATTTTTAAACTCCACTTAACAAAATTCCACGTAGTTTTAAGCTTTTCGGTTTAACAGTAGAGCGTAACATTGATTGTATATAAGCAGGGAAATTTGTTATGCTATATGTTTTTTTTAAATATCTGAATTATGTAACAAATCAGAAGTTTTATTGACTTCATATACCTATTATGGAATCGACTTAGGGCATGAATTTATGTTTAATTACAATAATCATAGTATAGTTAGTTATTTCTTCAGAAGATCCTGCATTCGCGGCGGGTCATTGATAATGGTTAAACATAGTATAAAAAGTAAAGAGCGTAGAGACATTGTTGACTTGTCTGTAGAACGCGTTATAGAACTTTCTTGTGTCGAGTTGGAACGATTTATTGTTGTATGCGTGTACAGGCCCCCATCGGCGGACTATAATGTATTTGAATCGGTTATAGATGAAGTCCTTAGTCGTGTTTTTAGAAGTCAGAAAACTATAGTTGTATGTGGCGATTTTAATATTAATTTGCTAGAAAATTCGCCTTTGTGTGGAAGGTTACTAAATACCTTTAAATCTTTTAATTTAGTAAATTTATTTTGTGAACCAACTAGAATCACGGCAACCAGTGCAACATGTATAGACAACATCTTCAGTAACGATATTGCGATTAGTAAATCTGTAATAAACACCTTGAGTTCTGACCACTGTGGACTAAAAGCCTCTTTTGGCGGGAAGATAGAGGATATTCCACAAGACACTGTGTGCAGACTGATTTCCGAAAGGCGCTTACAGTCATTCAATCGTAATATTAGGAACAACTTACCTTTTCTTTCATGTAACCGAGAGAACCCTGACTGTCTGAGTTCTGAGTTGTTTAACTGTATAAAAAAGGAATTTGATGCCTGCTTCATCCCCAAGAAGATGCAGGGCAAGGTCAAGGTTAAATTTAGCGACTGGGCTACGCCGGATATTCACGATAAGAGACGCCGGCTCTATGATTTGTATGATCTGCGAACAACTGATAAAAGGCCGGAATTTATAGAGTACGTAAAGAATTTCTCGAAATCTTTTAAAAGGATGTGTGTCGCCGCTAAAGCTGATTATTTATCCAAAAAGATCTTAAATTCCAGCGATAAAGTTAAAACTACATGGCAAGTGATCAGCAGTGAAACAGGAAAGCGTAAAATAAAAGAACGGCACTACAACCTACGAGTTGCTGATACTTTAGTAAGTTCCGACCGTGAAGTTGCAGATCACTTCGAGCGATTTTTCTCGAATATACCGGCAGAGACAACAAAGTCTCTTAACTCATCGCCAATTGTCGCTGAAGAAATGCTGCAAGCTAATGTAGAAGAATGTTCAGAAATATTCACATTTTCTTATGTTACTCCGACCATAGTTATTAAAACGTTCAGATCTTTAAATTTAAAGAAAACTGAAGATCTATGGGGCTTGTCAGTTAAAGTATTACACTCAATAGTAGAATCAATCGCACCCTATTTAGCTGAGATTTTCAACAGATGTATTGAAACTGGCATTTTTCCTGATATTATGAAACACAGCAAAATTATCCCGCTGTTTAAATCAGGAACGAAATCAGACCCGACCAACTTTAGACCTATTTCAATATTACCAGCGCTAAGTAAGGTCTTTGAGAAGCTTATTCTTAATCAACTGTTGTCTCACTTTAACAGAAATAAATTGCTTGACAATAATCAATTTGGTTTTACCAGAGGTCGTTCAACTACTGATGCCGGTGTGGTACTTCTAAAACACATCTTTGACGCCTGGGAAAGAGCTCAAGATGCTGTTGGAATTTTCTGTGATCTATCAAAGGCCTTTGATTGCGTTGATCACGAGAATTTAAAGAGAAAATTGAGCCACTATGGGGTTAAAGCTGCTGCCCTTGACCTTGTTTCATCGTACCTTTCCGACAGAACTCAGCGAGTTGTTATCAATGGGACTCAATCAGCAGGTTCACCGGTAGCACTTGGAGTGCCTCAAGGTTCAATTCTCGGTCCCTTCCTGTTCTTAGTATACATTAATGATCTACCGAAACTAGTGCAAGATAAACATGATATAGTGTTATTTGCTGACGACACTTCTCTTATATTCAAAGTTGACAGAAAGGAAAGCAGCTTCGATAACATCAACGATGCACTGTCTAGCATAACAGACTGGTTTACGGCGAATAACTTACTTCTAAACGCCAAGAAAACCAAGTGCATCAGATTTGCGCTTCCGAACGTTAAGCAGGTAAATAACAGTAAGATCCAAATGAAAGGTGAAACGCTGGAATTTGAAGATCGAACGGTTTTCCTTGGAGTCACTTTGGATTCAAAACTGCAATGGCATGCACATATAGCCACTTTAGCTGGCAAACTTAGTTCTGCAGCTTACGCAGTAAGGCGAATCAGACAACTAACAAACGTAGAGACGGCCAGGCTGGTATACTTTAGCTACTTCCACAGTGTTATGTCATATGGGATCCTGTTATGGGGAAAAGCTGCAGACATTCAGGCTATTTTTGTGCTGCAAAAACGAGCAGTCCGTTCAATCTACGGATTGGGCGGTCGAGCATCTTTAAGAGAAAAATTCAAAGAGGTGAACATTCTTACCGTTGCCTCTCAATACATATACGAAAATATTATGTATGTTCGGAAAAATATCCACGAATTCAAGCTTAACAGTGACATCCATAACTATAACACAAGGAACAAACATAAACTTGCTGTGACCGCCCACCGTCTCCGTAAGGTTGGTACGTCTTTCGTCGGGAACTGTACACGTTTTTATAACAAAGTACCAACCGATATAGTGGATTTGCCATTTGACAAATTTAAGGCACGCATTAAGCGTTTGTTGTTATGTAAGGCGTACTACACTGTGAAGGATTTTATAGATGATAGGGATGCCTTTAAGGTGGTTGCTTGTCAATAGATGAATGAAGTCGTATATATTTTTTCATTTTCTCTGCATTGTGTAATTAAGCATACTAGTGTTCAATTGACGTATGAGAACATATTCTCGTCTGATTATATTGTTTTTATTTAAGTTTAGTTGTGGACACTTGGAGACCTTATACATCTCCAAGATTATGTGTTTAATGTTTAATGTTTATCTTACTTTAATTTTATTGTATAAATCTATATTTCCTTCCTTTGTAACATACGAGCACAGAATATAGTGTCTTACAGCTATGTTTTATTATTTGAATATTTAATTTAGCCTGGCAGCTTGAACATGTCATGCACACTTAAAAGTCTTTGCTTCGGTGGCGTCGTTGATCGGGTCGCCACCTTCCCGAATAAAGGTTGAGGGAGGCGATGGCTGAGATACGCGTCATACTCGTGAACGGGTGCCGTCTGTGAAGACCGGTCTGTTTAAGCTTACTGGGGCTGTTATAACTTAGTAACTTTAATTCTAATTTTTATTAAATTAGGACACTGTTCGGTTGTCGTTTGTTTCCTTTCTTTTAGTGAATATTTTAAATATATGATTTTGACTCATGGAGACCATATACATCTCTAAGGAGAATTAGATTAAGTAGATATACATTTTATTTTTAGTTGTGACATTTAGAGTCATTTGCACCTCTAAAGTAATTTTAGACTTTTTTTTTTGTATTTGTACTTTTTATATTAAAATTTAGTGTAGTTCTTGGTTGTAATTCGACATTTAGAGACCTTCTACATCTCTAATTAATTGTATAGAGTTAACTTTAGTTAGAACTTAGAATTAGTATATAATAGTATCAATTGTAATTTCAACTCAATTTTAAATATTTTTTTAAATACCTATGTACTTGTGACGTGTAAAAGTGCCCCTGTGGCCTATTTGCTGAATAAATTATTTTGATTTTGATTTTGATTTTGACTTGACAGACATCCATTATGCTAATGCATCGTTAATATTATGCAGAATTTTATTAAGTACTTATCATGAGAGAGTTTTTACATTACTTATGTTATGTCTCGTCTCGTATGCATAAAAATGTCACCAACAAATATAAAGTTACGCAATTAAGTATATGAATTTAGAAATCACAATAATGACATAATTAGAGTCAGAGACAATTAATTCGTTGGTTATGTGACTATTACATAATGAAAGGCATGTGAATATGAAAATAACTGAAAGTGAGTTTCATAAAAGAAAAATAAGTGTTTTGGGGTATGCAAAGGCGAATCGGATTACAGGGTTAATTGGATCAGTAAGAAAATGTGCCTTAAAAATATGTTTCTCATGTCTTTAAAATCTGCAGAGAAATAATTTTACAATATCGGTTTAAAATTTTCGCGTTTTTACACATGCTTTTTTAAGTTTAAATCTGTCCGATTCGTCGGAAAAAGTTAAAATGATGATAATTAATGGCGCTTGAACCCCAAGTGACTTCAAATGTAATTTAACTGTGCGCATATCAATTACATATATCAATTAACAACGGATTTTTCATTTTGAATTTGACCTGTCCAACTTACACATATAAATGATAAGCTCTTTATTATGAGTTCAGTAACATCTTGTCACCAAATCGAACCCGGGGTCGCGGCAAACCTTGACGGCGTTGGCGAGATGACCTTGACGCTTTTGATGAGAACTGGTGGAAAACGGGTCAGGACCGGGACACGTGGAAAGGGAAGAGGAAGGCCTTTGCTAATCCCAAGATTTGAAGTAGGCACTAGTTTTAGGAAAGCGACTGCCATCTGACCTTTTTTAGGGTTCCGTAGTCAACTAGGAACCCTTATAGTTTCGCCATGTCTGTCTGTCCGTCCGTCCGTCCGTCCGTCCGTCCGTCCGTCCGTCCGTCCGTCCGTCCGTCCGTCCGTCCGCGGATAATCTCAGTAACCGTAAGCACTAGAAAGCTGAAATTTGGTACCAATATGTATTTCAATCACGCCAACAAAGTGCAAAAATAAAAAATGGAAAAAAATGTTTTATTAGGATACCCCCTACATGTAAAGTGGGGGCTGATATTTTTCATTCCAACCCCAACGTGTGATATATTGTTGGATAGGTATTTAAAAATGAATAAGGGTTTACTAAGATCGTTTTTTGATAATACTAATATTTTCGGAAATAATCGCTCCTAAAGGAAAAAAAAGTGCGTCCCCCCCCCTCTAACTTTTGAACCATATGTTTCAAAAATATGAAAAAAATCACAAAAGTAGAACTTTATAAAGACTTTCTAGGAAAATTGTTTTGAACTTGATATCTTCAGTAGTTTTTGAGAAAAATACGAAAAACTACGGAACCCTACACTGAGCGTGGCCCGACACGCTCTTGGCCGGTTTTTTAGGTGTATAATATATATTATTGCAGGAGAGTATACAGTCAACCAATTTGAATCCTAGGCTGCAGAACCTTTTTACAGTAAACGTTGAAGTGACTTCTTTTACAAATACAGCACGGTGTCAATAAGACAGAGTTCTAGAGTGACCTACTGTACCTAATACCTAAGTGCGTTTTCACATTATCCGATCCGATATCGGATGTCGGAAGGATTTCAATAGAAAAAATCCAAGATGGCTCCTGTAATGTATGGGATAACGGTCCGACATCCGATATCGGATCGGATAATGTGAAAACGCACTAAGAGCTACCTTCACCGGTGCACCTACTGACAGCGTAAGCGTTCATGTATGACTCAAAATCATTTACATTGAACTAGAGATGGAGAGAAATATTCGGTAATCGGCATATTCGGCAAGTTTTTCAATGTTCGTATTCGGCCGAATAATTCGGTTGCATTGCCGAATATTTACCGAATAAACAAAGTAATAAATAACTAATGAAGATCTTACGTATTCCACTGGATAATAAGCTCCTATTTTAGTAGCTTTCTAAGGAACTACTAAAAAGAGATATTTAATGCGTCAAAATATGTAAAAAACCGTAGTTTAAAAGTTGAGAAGAGTTTAGAGTTGTTTTAACTAAGGTTTAGTTATCCACTAAATCATAAGAACATATATAGTAATATATGTAACCATTATCAATCATTTAATAGTTTTAATGAACATCCGCTTTAAAAATATGGCGTAACCGAATTCGGCCGAATGTTCGGTTCGGTAAGAGTTAAACCGAATGTTCGGCCGAATATTCGTATTCGGCAAAGCCCTTTTTCGGCCCATCTCTACATTGAACCCCTGTTAGAACTTGTTCAAGGCCAGAACGCCGAAGGGTCTACGGTACCAGTATGTGGGTCGCGCACCTGTCATACCGTTATGCGCGTGCGCTCACGTGCTGTGGTGGGACTTTTACCCGCCTTTTGTATGGCGTTATCTTTAATTAGATAGCTCAAATCTTCGATGGCTACTAATTATAAAATAAATAAATACTGTGGGACACCTTACACAGATCAACCAACCCCCAAACCAAGCAAAGCTTGTAATATGCGTGCTAGGCTACGATATACTTACTTATATAGATAAATACTTACTTATATACATAGAAAACATCCATGACTCAGGAACAAACATCTGTGCTCATCACACAAATAAATGCCCTTACCGGGATTCGAACCCGAGACCGCGGCTTAGCAGGCAGGGTCACTGCACACTAGGCCAGACCGGTCGTCAATTGTATAGATAGATTATAGTAATTATTGAATATTGAATATGGTGTAAAGTGTAATGTTGGAAATTGTTTTAAGACATGACTCAAATGTCCATCGTTCACTTTGTTAAAATATAATTTACAAAAAAAAATACTTATAAATTGAAATAGATATTATACACGAAAGAAAAAACGACAAGGCCCACTGGTAGCCGAGCCGGGAATCGAACCCGGGTCTTCAGCTTACGCGGCTAACGTCTTTACCACTAGACCACCTGCCCGTTTTTTCTTTCGTGTATGATATCTATTTCAATTTATAATTTATATAGAGGTATAGTGGTGTGACTACTTGAAAAAAATAACAAATCAAAAAAATATTAAATAAAATAATATGATTCGTTCCCTAGCTGTAAAAAATACTTTTTCTCAAACATGCAATGAAATATTGTCTTTACGTTCCTTAAAATGGGCTGGGAAGTATCGCTTTTTGGGCGCAACAACTCGAGAGGACTGTAAAGGGATTTCATATTATTTTTTAGGCCTAGGCCTGCAAAGTAACTTTTTTTTATAAAATATTGTCCTTTAGAGCATTTTTTTTAATTTCATTGTATGTTTGAGAAAAGCACTATACATGCCTCGGCGTGAAAACGGATTCCCGGCCTCGTATCCCTATCCGGCCTCGCTCGCACGCTCGCTCGGCCGTATATACCCACTTGGCCGGAAATCCTCATTTTCCCGGCCTCTGATGTAATGTACTATATTTTTTTATTTTTAAAGCTTGTACTATTAAAACTGCTATACAAATCCCAAAGACTGATATTTCTCAGTTCAAATTATTAGGTAGCGTAGGCGTAGCTATTTCACTCACTTCGCTCTGGATTCCTCAAAAGCCAAGCCCACTGTCATTATCCCTACGCACCAATTACGCCATGGAAAGTTACCCGCAATAGTCCCATGGGAAGAAGGTAATTCTAGGCTTAGGTCAGTAATTTGCAATCTAGAATATCTAGATGGAGTGCAGTGGAGCAGTGGGTATCTGTTCTGATTCGAGTGCGGTTGGGGATACTTGCATTTTTTATCTGACTGTAGTGTTGGTGAAGCAAAGGTTGATGATTTTCATTCCGCCTATCTGTACGTTTATGTTGGCGAAAATTAGCGGATTTCTTTCTACATATTTTGAGATTTCTGATGTCATAATATAAGGGCTTTGTTTAAAAGGAACATGTAATATTTTAATATAATTTTAATAGACGTATGCACCGACTGGAAGCGAAGCCCTTATTCCTATAGCTAAAGCAAGGGTCATTTAATATAGGATTTACAATTTTCATATTAAGAATCATACCTCGAATTTTTAGCGCCACCTATTAAATACTATCATATTATCATTGGTGATGCCTACATTTTTTTTTTTTTCAAAATGTGTATTGACATATTATGATATTAAAATAAAGAAATATGTCATTTGTTCTTACAAAAAATAAAAACACGCAAAAATATTCCAGGAAAGTATAATTTTGGCCACTTTCAGGCTGCGAAACAGGCCCATCTAGTATTTAGCTTTGTCTGTCCCGTATTATGTCGTTCTTGTTTAAAGGTAGATAGAAAATAACCTAAGTGCTAATTAAGCCATTGTACCACCCAGTTTAAACGTGCTGCCTTATCAAGTTATCAGTTTTCACTTTTTAATGCGTTTCCATGCGGGTTGCAAAGGAATGTAGTGCAACTTTTAAGTGCTCAGTAAAATGGAGTTCCACTTTAAGCCTTTTGGGTATACTACGTCAGGTACAATAGACGCCTATCCATACTAATATTATAAATGGGAAAGTGTGTGTGTCTGTTTGTTTGTCCGTCTTTCACGGCAAAACGAAGCGACGAACTGACGTGATTTTTTTAAGTGGAGATAGTTGAAGGGATGGAGAGTGACATAAGCTACTTTTTGCCTCTTTATGCCGCACCCCGAACTATTGGATGGGGTTTTCTCTTTATAACAGTTTTATTTTTGTATTTAAGTATTTGTATTTAGTTTTATTTTTAGTACACCTATATTACTGTTTTTCTTGAGACAATTGAATAATCGTAGTTTATCTACCTTTTTTAAGCTTGACTATTTGACACTCGCTCACACTATCAGTGTCAAACTTGTGGTAAGGGTACTGGTATAAGTTGTATTGTATGGTAATTATTTTAAAACACTATATCTACAGTTGTGAGCGTCCACATTTATTTGCGACATGGAATGTCTTCTAACTGTACCCAGCCTCGAGTAAATATTGTAGAACGATTAGAACATGTTCGAAGGGCGTCGCTGACCCGATTAGGACCGGTCCTGTAGTGACCTTCAAATATACAAAAAGATATAGATATAGTGGATCAAGAGGAAAGTGGCCCTTCTCTGTACACTTGACAGACGAAATTGTTGCTTATAGAGTATAAAATTAAAAATAGTTTTTGATATGTTCAGAATAGTTTTATAGTACAGGGCCCCTAGTGCTTGCACTACTAGGGGCGTAATGTAATTTCAGCTTCTTGGATTGGATGCTGTTTGACGATTAATGATTGATATTCTTGTTGAAAATCATAAATAAGTATTTAACTTTCTGCAGGTTCGCTTGACGTGGTTTGACTAAGACAAACTTTTAGAACTAAGTACTAAATTATGTACCATATACAGGGTCCCAGGTTCCAACTTACTATTACGTTACGACCACCAATAATTTTTCTGATGCCAAATTATGACTATAACATTTATTTGCTTGAAACAGCCAATTTCGCATAAGTTGCTCAATAGTCATGCAATACCTATGTAGTGTAATATACTCTCAAAATGACACATCCTAATATGTGACCATTAACCCGCGTGTGACATTTGTACCTTGCATTCCCTATTCTAATACAGTAAACGCACAGTACTTATGTGACAGAGGTATATTGTTTATTCAAATATACCCAAAATTTTGCAATTTCATTAGGTACAAAAAGCCACACAGCCTAAAATAATTCCATTATAACGGTCATGCTTACAAATTTTGGCCAAATCGCCACCATTCGGATACGGAACACGGAACACATAAAATTCTTTAGGGAAACTACCCGCCATTATTCTAATTAATTAACTAACTTATTATCATTATTATTTATGAAATAAACTCACCTCAGCTTAATTAGCAATAAAAACAGCTGTTCAAATAAAAAAAGTAGGATGAGCTTGCAAAAAAGAAGTCTTTTCTTATAAGAAACCCAACTTTCACATCTGCACAGCACACGTATCAACACTTGATTTGTCAATAACAATTATATTCACAACAAATAACTATTTATTATCACTGGCACGACACTGAAAGAAGAGATTTTAAAGTTTTTCAATTCATAAAAGTATTCAAATTGTTTATTTTACAAATTGTCCGCCATATTCGAACATGCGCGCGCAGTATACAACACACGACTGGTTTCATTCAGAACGTATTCGACCGTGCCTCAGGCGAGAAAGAGAGAACATACGAGTACGGCGGGAAAGAAAGAGACGGCTAGAGGTGTCATGTAGCGGTATTTTTTTTCTCCTTTCCCGCGTCAACTTTCTAAAATGATACAAACTGTTTTGACTCTTATTTGAATGTGGTTAAGCATACACTTGATTGCACGTTAATTGTATCGCTATCAAAATTATTAAAAAATACAGGCATCTATTAGAAAATGCAAAGTTTATTGCTAGAAACAAAAACTGTGACGATGCAGCATCTTTGAAAGGGTAATGTGGTATGTTTGTCACGGAATGTTCGATTTTTAGCACGAAACTTACGTCAAACAGGCAAGAATTTTGAGATTATGATCATTGAGTAACCCAATTTTCTTCACTCCATTTTTATCGCCGTTTGTAAAAAGGTAAACTTGAAATTTTAGTAGCAATGTATGCTAATAAACGTTAAAAGCCTGTAGATAAGTTTTAGGAAGTTTTATGTTAAACTTATCAAAATTGTTTAGATTAGCATCAATACCTTGGTACGTCATCGTCTGCACGGACTGATAATGTATTTCGCCCACCTTTAACATGGCTCGTTGGTCTAGGGGTATGATTCTCGCTTCGGGTGCGAGAGGTCCCGGGTTCAAATCCCGGACGAGCCCGGCTCTGTCCTTTTTGCAATTTTGGTGCATACTTTTTAATTTTCTTACCCTGACGGACGAATTTAACTTTTTAATTAAAAATGTAATCTTTTTGTTATGTTGAAAATTAAATTGAATGTATGTAATTTTTTTGCAGACTCGGATTCAATATTGTTAGACTGTTAGTAATAATAGTAACCTCTTATTACATTTTATGAATACGCGGTTCGGCAAAAACTCAAAATCTAATCCAGACAATCCAATGATGAAAAAACCAAAACTATCAAAAGAAATAGAGCTCATTTTCAATAAATATTGAATTCAATCAAATTTCAGTATCATTCTGTGAGCTTTTGATGCTTTTGACATAATTACTAATTAGACATGTGCTGCCCTCTAGCCTAATCTAATCGCATTTGCTGGCAGTTCGTAACTGTATTATTTAGTTCCTTGATTTCGCGCTAGATGGCAATCAACAGACCATAACAGTTTACAACTGACGCAAAAACACGACCAGAGTAAAAAGTCGTCACTTGCATTTACAAACAACTCATACTTTGCCTTCTAAATGTAGTTGGGTTACACGACAGGTGTTCTTTGATTACAGTTACACCTCACCTCCCCGCCCCTCCTCATTCCTCAAAGCTTGCACTTGATTCTTGTAAAGTTCACGCTGAATAAAACAAACTTTTAAACAAGTTTTAAGGACAAAATAAAGAACTTTGACTGTGTAAATACCTGTGCAAATCCTTGAGACAGTCATGAAGAGTGTGTATTTGTAATCTGTGATATAGTTAAGTGTTATGTGAGTTAAAATTAGTTCGAAACAATAAACATGTCGGACCAATCTTCAGCTAGTAGCTCAAAAACAGCTCCTCTGGTATCAATAAATGAAGTTAGTGGATTATTTGAGTCTGCCAAGAAATATGAAGAGCTCAACGTCATTGGCACAGGTACTGTATCGTTTTAAAAACGTAATATAATCTTAATTATTGTAACCTAAATATCCATGTGCCGGGTTTTAGAATAGATACATTTCACGCAACATTTTTTAGCATTTAATTCAGATAAAATTTTAAAATATTTGTGTAATATCTAAAAATGTATGCTTGAAAACATAATAACATCTATGCCTCTCTTCAGCGCCGGCCCGTGCTGTCGATCAGGGTAGAGCGATTTTTAATTTCGGCGCCCTTGGGAAGAAGTTTTACGACGTAGAAAAAAAATCGCGAGCGTAGCGAGCGCAAAATTTTTTTCATAGTAATGCCGTAGTTTGAAGATGAACGCTATACATGCAGAATTTATGGATTTCATCATACAGAGTACGAAAGGGACAAGGGTTGAACTTTCTCAGTCGCACCCTAGTACTATAGTTACATGGGGCTGAACGTGGATATCAAAATAACAAACAAAATGGAGTACTATAGCACAGTACATATAATAAAGAGTACTATTGTACCTACTATGGCCAAGTCAGGAAAGCAGATTTGAAATGAAAACGCAAGCGCTGTGAGTGAGGAATTTTTCCTAAGTAACGTCCTAAAAGAGGACTGACATTATATAGTAAGCGCGAGTGAAGAGAGCGCGATTTTTTTCCTTTTGACGCAATTTATTAAGACTCAACCCGCTAGTGGGGAAGCAGCGAGCTTCCAAGCTTTGATCAACTGCAGAGCTGCGGTCTTTGGCATATTTTGGGGTATTTTGACTTCACAGGGCGCCTATGTTCCAGACTTTTAGGCCTTATATTTCGCTATCACTATTATTTTTATAATACTAAGAGTTATAATTAAAATATTAACTGCGAACTCGATCGCCACCGTCGGGATACCTATTTCGGTATTTTGCCACTAAGTGCCCTTCGGGATCTTAGTCCTTTGAAGTTCGCTCATCATCTCCTGTGACTTACAAAATTGCGCCTCTCTGAGACGTTTTGCGCCTTTGACTCTATGAGGAACTCCGCTTTAGACTATCGGATATACTCATATTTTTGCATTTGGATAACAACGTAACTTTGTTGTTGGGCCGCACAACAATGTGGTTTGTCAAGGACTAGAATCCTCCTTTTACGACGCCCTAGCAACAGCGCCCTTATGATTGTTGGTATATGTTGGCAATATGGTGCAACTTTACACTTAATCTAAATTACAAATCTAGATTTTCAATAGCTGGATTAATTCCCCACTCTTCTCGCCATTTTGTGATATGTGCGCGCCCACGCAATGTTTAATTTTTTTGTATGGATTTTTTCACATTCTCGATTTTGGCGCCCCCTTACCTTGTGGCGCCTAGAGCGGCCGCTCCACTCGCTCTACCCTTAATCCGGCCCTGCCTCTCTTAAATGAAGAACAAGAATATTGTTATAATAAAAAACACGGAAGTAATGTCTATTTTTTTGTGTACGTAGTTTGCCTTCCGTGTAAAGAATTTTGCGACGTTCGTAATAAAAGGTCACTTGGCTCTAAAGCACATAATTTATTAACAATCAGCAAAACCTGTATAATATAATAAAGAATAATATATAATATAATAAAGAAGGCTGCGGATTCAAATCCTGGAGCGTACCAGTTTTTTCGGAACTTACATTATGAAATATCTATTTACCACTAGATTTTCGGTGAAGGAAAACATCGTGAGGAAACCTGCATATATTGACGAAGGAATTTAAAGGTGTATGTCATGTCCCTAATCCACATTGGTCTACCATGGGGACTGCAGCCCAAGCCATCTTACTCATGAGAGCAGGCCTGTGCCCAGCAGTGGGATGCCCTTTGGTGGCTTGGTTGTATTTAAATTAATTTTATTAAAAGTATTATTATTTTATTCTATAAACACTAAATACATTAAACAACCTCCTTACAGGTGCCTATGGAACCGTCTACAAAGCCCGAGACCTGCTCAAAGGCGGGCAGATAGTTGCCATGAAAAAAGTAAAGGTGGCTCTGACCGAGGATGGGATCCCGCTGTCTACTCTGCGGGAGATAGCATTGCTGCAACAGCTTGGGGCTTATAAACATCCTAATATAGTCAGGTAAAATAGAGCTATAATAATATGAGTCATTTAACAGGTACATTGAACTATGCGACTCCTAAAAAAACTGGCAACCTTCAAATCAAGAGTGAACAGGCATCTTCTGGGCGAGCTCACTCCATCGTAGGCCACGTCAAGTGCGGATCCAGCTTCGTGCCCAGGGGGGGGTCACGTGGTAAAGGCCTGGGGCCCCAGGGGGGGTCACGTGGTCTATTTGTATGGCCAACCTAGGCTCCAGGGGGGGTCATGACCCCCATGACCCCCCCCCCTGGATCCGCGCATGGGCCACGTCTTTGCCTTTGGCTATTCTGTGGCCAAGAGTAAGCCCATTTATAATAAAAAAAAAAACTGAACCATGAGACACCAGACCAAGTACAGAAGAAGCAGCTACATGAATATACAGGGTGTATTTTTATAGCGGGGTCCGTTGGGGCAGCTATGAGATCCCGTGGTCCTACGCGAAAACGGTCTAAGGAGACCATCCCTCGATTTCAAATGGATGAAAAATGGCATTTACATATTTTGGAAAAAACATACAGGTGCGAGAAAAAGGGCATTTTTGAGAACTTTTTTTTTGACGCCAATCAATCCCATTTCTATTCAGGATCAAAAGCTTGTATGGGACCAAAAAAAATTCTGGCTAGAAAACTAAAAAAAAAAAAATTTCACATGGTGTTGTTGCTAATCGATTCCATTCCTATTCAGTATCAATATTTGCTCAGGGGTCAACTCATGACAATGCACTTAAAACCCACAAATCAATGATACATTTTACTATGGGGAAAATGCCTGCTAAGCCGTGGTCCGGGGTTAGAATCCTGGTAAGGGTATTTATTTGTGTGATGAGCACAGATATTTGTTCCTGAGTCATGATTGTTTCCTATGTACAATATAAAGTATTTGTATAATATATCGTTATCTGAGTACCAACAACACAAGCCCTCTTGAGCTTACCGTGGGACTCAGTCAATCTGTGTAAGAATGACCTATGATATTTATTTATTTATTCAGATTGCTGGATGTGTGTCACGGAGGCCACTCTATGGAGCGTGAGCAGCTGGTGCTATTCCTGGTCTTCGAACACGTGGAACAAGACCTGGATTCTTACCTGAAGCGCGCCCCGGGACCGTTGTCAGAAAACAGGATCCGGGTGAGTACCATAGACACATGGGACACATCTCGGACCACGGGCAAGTTATTCCTGATGAACTGGCCCCGTAGCCGAATGGCATTTCTCCGACGCCAAACGAAAGCGATACGCCGCTGGCTCTGTCGCGCCAATACGCAAGCGCGATAGAGATAGATATCTACTAGCGCTTCGTTTCGTGAGCGTTTCGTGAGCGATTGTGCCATTCGGCTAGCCACCCTGTAGTTTTTAACCCCCGACGCAAAAACGAAGGGGTGTTATAAGCTTGAAGTGTCTGTCTGTCTGTTTGTGTGTCTGTCTGTGGCATCGTAGCTCCCGAACGGATAAACCGATTTGGATTTAGTTTTTTTCGTCTGAAAGGTGAGTTAGTCAGGAGTGTTTTTAGCCATGTTTCATGAAAATCGGTCTACTATGTCGCGGTCGGGGGTTTTTTCAAAATTTTAATTTTGTGGTTAGGTTATCAACCACCTCAAACAAGCATGGTACGCGTTTGCCTACACGAGCTTAGACTGTGTGCGTAGAATCCAGTGGAAAGCGGTCACCGTACCCTATGGGCGCCTGCAACTCAAGGGGTGTCACATGCGCGTTGCCGACCCATTAGAAACATGTACACTCCTTTATTAGCATCATTTCTTTTCTCTTAGGGATCATCCCCACACAAGAGACGCATGTCCTGAGGCGCGGAACGGACGTCAGCGCCACGCCGCCTGAATGTAATTTAAAAAACGTCTCCTCACTACATTTTGTATAGGAAAGACGTAAGACGCGCCCTGGAGCGCGCCAAGAGACATCCTTCCTATACAAAATGTACTGAGGAAACGTTTTTTAAATTACATTCAGGCGGCGTGGCGCGGACGTCCGTTCCGCGCCTCAGGACATGCGTCTCTTGAGTGGGGACGGTGACTTACTTGTGCTAAGCTAAGCGATATTTATCATCTTTCAGAGCATGTCCTACGATATCCTCTCGGGCGTGGATTTCCTCCACTCCCACCGAATCGTCCACCGAGACTTGAAGCCTCACAACCTGCTGGTGACTTCTGAGGGCCGGGTCAAACTGGCTGACTTCGGGCTGGCCAAGACTTATGATACTGACATGAAACTAACTAGTGTGGTAAGTGACATACAACACTCCTCACTGAGATCAGAGAACTCGGAGAGAACATCAGGCCGTCCCTATCGCACTTTTTTTTTTTAGTATGAATAGGTAGACGTTTGACGTTTATTTGTAAGTGCGATAGAGACTGCCTGATGTTTTATCATTTATCGCGCGACCATACTTGCCTGCCTGAGGCTCACAAGCAGTCAATAACTTCGGAATACCGAATAGAAGACTCCTATCGGGCCACCGAGACCTGAAGCCCCACAACCTGCTGGTGACATCTGAAGGCCGGGTCAAACTGGCTGACTTCGGGCTGGCCAAGACTTATGATACTGACATGAAACTCACTAGTGTGGTAAGTGACATATACAACGCTCCTGTATCGCTCACTGAGATCAGAGAACTCAGAGAGAACATCAGGCCGTCCCTATCGCACTTTTTTTTAGGGTTCCGTAGTCAACTAGGAACCCTTATAGTTTCGCCATGTCTGTCTGTCCGTCCGTCCGTCCGTCCGCGGATAATCTCAGTAACCGTTAGCACTAGAAAGCTGAAATTTGGTACCAATATGTATATGAATCACGCCGACAAAGTGCAAAAATAAAAAATGGAAAAAAATGTTTTATTAGGGTACCCCCCCTACATGTAAAGTGGGGGCTGAAATTTTTTTTCATTCCAACCCTAACGTGTGATATATTGTTGGATAGGTATTTAAAAATGAATAAGGGTTTGCTAAGATCGTTTTTTGATAATTTTTATATTTTCGGAAATAATCGCTCCTAAAGGAAAAAAAAGTGCGTCCCCCCCTCTAACTTTTGAACCATATGTTTAAAAAATATGAAAAAAATCACAAAAGTAGAACTTTATAAAGACTTTCTAGGAAAATTGTTTTGAACTTGATAGGTTCAGTAGTTTTTGAGAAAAATACGGAAAACTACGGAACCCTACACTGAGCGTGGCCCGACACGCTCTTGGCCGGTTTTTTTTTAGTATGAATAGGTAGACGTTTGACGTTTATTTGTAAGTGCGATAGGGACTGCCTGATGTTTTATCATTTATCGCGCGACCATGCTTGCCTGCCTGAGCCTCACAAACAGTCAATAACTTCGGAATACCGAATAGAAGACTCTATCGGGCCACGTGACTTCTGAAGGCCGGGTCAAATTGGCAGACTTCGGGCTGGACAATACTTATGACACCGATATGAAACTCACCAGTGTGGTAAGTGAGATATACACCGTGTTTTTTTTTGTTTTCCGTTAAATTCGACACGCAGCTAGGTTAATTATCAGGAACCAGCCTGTATATCACTTTTAATTCGCAAAAAAAAATTTTTCATCGTTTTCATACATGATAAATGAATTAATCAGTGTGAGAGACCCTTAAGCATAACATTCAAGTGATTGACAGCACATGTCAAAACAAATAACATTAGGAAGTGGTAAAGGCTGTCACACACTTGTTCAGTAATTATTTGTATTTATTAATAACTCGGTAATCGTAAGACTGTAGTTTCTTACAGAAATTAATTGTATTTGATCCATGACGGAGTTCAATAAAAACATGGTGTATAACACTCCTGTATTGCTCACTGAGATCTGGCAGGCAAGCATAGTCGCGCGATAAATGATAAAAACATCAGGCCGTCCCTATTTGTAAGTGCGATAGGGACCGCCTGATGTTTTATCATTTATCGCGCGACCATGCTTGCCGAATACCGAATATTTACCGAATATTCGGCCCATCTCTAGCCCTCCTATATTACTTATTTATCATTTCAGGTGGTGACCCTCTGGTACAGACCACCCGAGGTCCTTCTCGGGGTATCCTACAATACAGGAGTGGACGTGTGGTCAGCGGGCTGTGTCCTCGCCCAGTTACACTCCCGAGCCCCTCTCCTGCCGGGAGCATCAGACTCTGACCAGCTCCACTGCATCTTCAGGTAAGATAGTCACTGGTTTCTTTGACCAACCTTGAAGTTTTGAGCTGGGATTTTGGGAATGGGCCTAGAACTGCTGGCAATTAGGTTGGGTGTAGTCACCCTAGTCAGCTGCACTGCATCTTCAGGTAAGATAGTCACTGGTTTCTTTGACCAACCTTGAAGTTTTGAACTAGGATTTTGGGAATAGGCTTAGAACTGCTGGCAATGAGGTAGGGTAAACGTTAGACCATGTCAAATGGTACATGACCTTAAGTTGGTGACTGGTTTCTTAGGGCAACTTTAGAGCTTTGAGCTGAGATTTTGAGGATAGGTTTAGAACTGCTGGAAATGAGGTAAGGTAAACGTTAGACCATGTCAAATGGTACATGACCTTAAGTTGGTCACTGGTTTCTTTGGGTAATCTTGGAGTTTTGAGTTGGTGACTGGTTTCTTAGGGCAACTTTAGAGTTTTGAGCTGAGATTTTGAGGATAGGTTTAGAACTGCTGGCAATGAGGTAAGGTAAACGTTAGACCATGTCAAATGGTACATGACCTTAAGTTGGTCACTGGTTTCTTTGGGTAATCTTGGAGTTTTGAGCTGAGATTTTGAGGATAGGTTTAGAACTGCTGGCAATTAGGTAGGGTAAACGTTACACCATGTCAAATGGTGCATGACCTTAAGTTGGCGACTGGTTTCTTAGGGAATGTTTGGAGTTTTCAGCTGGAATTTTGGAGATACGTTTAGAACTGCTGGCGATTAGGTAGGGAATAGTCATCCTAGGTCCTTCTCGGAGTATCCTACAACACAGGAGTGGACGTGTGGTCAGCGGGCTGTGTCCTCGCCCAGTTACACTCCCGGGCGCCTCTCCTGCCGGGAGCCTCTGACTCTGACCAGCTGCACTGCATCTTCAGGTAAGAACCAGTGGGTTTCTTAGGGAAACTCTGAAGTTTTGAACTGAAATTTTCAGGATAGGTTTAGAACTGCTGGCAATGAGGTAAGGTAAACGTTAGACCATGTCAAATGGTACATGACCTTAAGTTGGTCACTGGTTTCTTTGGGTAATCTTGGAGTTTTGAGCTGAGATTTTGAGGATAGGTTTAGAACTGCTGGCAATTAGGTAGGGTAAACGTTACACCATGTCAAACGGTGCATGACCTTAAGTTGGCGACTGGTTTCTTAGGGAATGTTTGGAGTTTTCAGCTGGGATTTTGGAGATACGTTTAGAACTGCTGGCGATTAGGTAGGGAATAGTCATCCTAGGTCTTTCTCGGAGTATCCTACAACACAGGAGTGGACGTGTGGTCAGCGGGCTGTGTACTCGCCCAGTTACACTCCCGGGCGCCTCTCCTGGCGGGAGCCTCTGACTCTGACCAGCTGCACTGCATCTTCAGGTAAGAACCAGTGGGTTTCTTAGGGAAACTCTGAAGTTTTGAACTGAAATTTTCAGGGTAGGTTTAGAACTGCTGGAAATTAGGTAGGGTAAAGGTAACATGGAGTTTTATGGTGTCTTGACTTAAGTTGGTGACTAGTTTCTTAGGGCAACTTTGGAGTTTTGAGCTGATACTTTGAGGATAGGTTAGGAACTGCTGGCAATTAGGTAGGGTATAGTCACTCTAGGTCCTCGGAGTATCTTACATCACAGGAGTGGACGTGTGGTCAGGAGCATCTGACTCTGACCAGCTGCACTGCATCTTCAGGTAAGAAGGCCTAGGGTTGTAAATAGAAAAAAACCAAATGTTTTTTTTTTTCAGAATTATGAAAAAAAACATGAAAAAAAACCGAGCACCATGGTTTTTTTTCTAAATATGGTTTTTTTTTTCAGATGAACAAATAATACGACAATAACGGTTTTTCGTGAGTAGTAACGTGTTTCAATAACAATAACGTACATTTTAATTCAATTTACATTCAGTATACAAACGTTTATTGGGGAATCCCCGATGCTGCGTGTAGCGTGGAGAGGCGGTGGTGTTTCCAACAGTAAATAGTGATAACTACCAACTACAGATTTCGTAAATGTTACTTTATAAAACCAGAAATTAAAGTTATTTGATTAAATTCGTTTAATAGTTAACATTAAGTCTAAAAAACCGTATAAAAGTAAACTACTATGCAAATTTTGAGTTTTCGTACTTTAGAAAAAAAACATACTCCAGAAAAAAAACTGTTTTTTTTCACGGTTTTTTATTCAAGCCAGAAAAAAAAACCGTTTTTTTGCAACCCTAAGAAGGCCACTGGTTTCTTTGACCAACCTTGAAGTTTTGAGCTAGGATTTTGGGAATAGGCTTAGAACTGCTGGCAATGAGGTAGGGTGTAGTCACCCTAGTCAGCTGCACTGCATCTTCAGGTATGAAGTTCACTGGTTTCTTCAGGAAACTCTGAAGTTTTGAGCTGAGATTTTGAGGATAGGTTTAGAACTGCTGGCAATTAGGTAGGGTAAACGTTACACCATGTCAAATGGTGTATGACCTTAAGTTGGTGACTAGTTTCTTTGGGTAACGTTGGAGTTTTGAACTGAGATTTTGAGGGTAGGTTTAGAACTGCTGGCAATTAGGTAGGGTAAAGGTATCATGGAGTTTTATGGTGTCTTGCCTTGAGTTAGTGACTGGTTTCTTTGGAAAACATTGGAGTTTTGAACTAGTATTTCTAAAAAAGGTTAGGAACTGCTGGCAATGAGGTAGGATAAAGTCCCACGTTGTTATTAAGCTTTACCTTAATTCTATGACTGGTTTGCTAAGCCAACCTTGTGCTTTCGACCTGATACTTAGAAATCTTAGAATATAAGCTTAATACTGCTGACAATCAGGTCAGAAAAAGCATAGATTAAATATAAGAAGATCATACCATCCCATACATGAAAATGCGACCGCCTAAGAACGCGCATACACTACACCACACCACACATAGATGGCGCCACAAAAAAATGCCTTGTAGCTTTCGAGATTAAATATAAGAAAATCATACCATCCTATACATGAAAATGCGACCGCCTAAGAACGCGCATACACTACACATAGATGGCGCCACAAAAAAATGCCTTGTTGCCGTCGATTATTTGTAGATTGGCGTTAAGTGTCACTTTCGAGCCATAAATCTTATGATCTTTTTATATTTAATCTATTGACAAAGCCAAAAACTAGGATAATCATTATTCCTTAAAATATATATTTAACTAATAATTATATTACATTTTTCTTCAGATTAATCGGTCGACCTCCAAGAGAAGAATGGCCTGAGAATGTGTCTATCGTAGCAGATAGTTTCCCGGAGTACCCCCCGCAGGACTTAGCGGATGTGCTGCCCCGGATACACCCCCATGCCCTGGATCTCATCCGGGTAAGATCATATTCATTTATTTATAAAATTAAAAATTTTACATGTCATGTCGCCATCGACAGCGCTCATCCACACACCTTGCAACCTAAATGGTCGCGCACCGTGCGGTTTCAGAGGAATTTCCTCCCACGAACGCCCCAGCTGTGGAATGAGCTCCCTGTCGAGGTATTCCCGATGAACTACAGTATGGGGTTCTTCAAAAAAGGAGTGTACAAGTTTCTAATGGGTCGGCAACGCGCACGTGACACCCCTTGAGTTGCGGGCGTCCATAGGTTACGGTGACCGCTTTCGATCAGGCGGGCCGTACACCTGTTTGCCACCGACGTGGTATTAAAAAAAATGTCAAAGTTAAAGTTAAATTATCATAATTAGGGTACAATACAATATTACAATATTAAATTGTGGCGTAGGCGAGAGGCTGGCAACACAGCTGGCAACCTGTCACTGCAATGCCACAGTTTCGTTTTCTTTCAACCCCTTATTTTGCCAAGAGTGGCACTGAAGCTTTAGTAGTTTCATGTGCTCTGCCTACCCCTTTACGGGATACAGGCGTGATTGTATGTATGTTGTATGTATGTATGTACAATATTACATTTTAAAAGTAGAAAATACTCAAACAAGTTCAATAAACTAGCATTTCCTCGCGTCTTCGCTCGTTAAATTCAAAAATTGTGAGATGCTCCATACATTCTTCCACCCCCCATTTTAGGGAAGTGGGGGGTTAGAAAGAGACAAAAAGTAATCTATGTTAGGTTCGGATCTATTTGTGTGACGAGCACAGATATTTGTTCCTGAGTCATGGATGTTTTCTATGTATATAAGTATGTATTTATCTATATACAGCGTGTGGATTCCATACGGGCGAATAATGTATCCAGTTATAGTATCTAATCATACGAATCATATAGGATAATCATTTTATTAAAAAGTGTTATTAATTAAGAGTAATAATTTTTTTTAATCTGACCAAGCAGCAATGTACGCCGTCCATATTAACTTGACATGACATAAACGTCATGTCGTAATGACGTTTAGGTAGGTACGCTAATTGATATGGACGTAATACATTGTGTGCTGAATTATTATGTATGAAAAAAAATATCTCATCTATTCAATAAAAAAACCATGTAGTTAGGCTCCTTAGGTCCAATACTAATCGTTATTCAAATATTCGCCCGTATGGAATACACACGCGGTATGTATGTATATCGTCGTTCAGTACTCTAGGCTAGGTTGATCTGTGTAAGTAAGTAAGTAAATATTCTATTTCAGTACAGATGGTCGTTTTTTTACGCACTAGTTCGAGAAGTGGTTCATTATATGCCAGGTCGAAACTTCGGAGGCTCATCTGTACTGAAAAACGTCGTACGATACACGTGCGAAAAGGAAATTCGTAACTCGTGTCGATTTAAAACACTCCCTTCGGTCGTGTTTTAATTTATCGCCACTCGTTTCGAACTTCCTTTTTTACGCACTTGTATCGCAATGTACTATTATTGCACCATTTTCGAACCTCGATTTATAAGATTTTTCACAATATCTTTTATCTGAGTTGTTCTGAATGGACATTTTTTTTTTTTCGATAAATCTAGTTCAGAACACTAGTATATTTAACTAAATTTTCCCAATTGAAAGGGGGTCTTTCCATTTTAGCATTTTCGCCACAGTATAATAAAGAGTACTATCGTAGTATGGCCACTCCCGCTCCCCGCTGAAAGTGCCGCCCACCCCCTCTCGGTTACCTCACAGTTACCGCCTGTCAAAAACGGTCGACCTGTCATATTTCACTCATACAAGCATGGTACGCGTTCACCTACACGAGCTTAGACTGTGTGCTAGGAACGCGCCTCTTTCATATATTTGATCGCCAGTGTCCGAGGTGTGTTTTCGCTCTTAATAAAGTTGTTTTTATTTTCAGCGTATGCTGGTATTCGACCCGGCCAAGCGGCTCACGGCACTAGACTGTCTGGAGCACCCTTACTTCACCGACGAACCCCTCACGTAACGTAACATCTACGATACAACCGTTAACGTACACCCAAGATTCAATAACTACGTAAACAGGCCATTTTTTTCAAAGTTGTCCACCCCACTAGTTTTTTGGATTTGGAAATTTTTATGTGGATTCCACTCAGAATCGCGAGCTCTTTCAATTCCAATACGAGAAAAAAAGTGTCCCAAGGGTTTTTTCCCATTCCGTTACCAATTTTTCATACATTTTGTATGGCGGTAACGGAATGGAAGGTTCGAAAAAATGTATGGAAATCTTGGGACATTTTTTTTCTCCTATCAGGATCGAAAGACCTCGCGATTCTGAGTATGAATCGCGTAAAACATACCCATGATACAAAAAAAGTGGGGTGGACAACTTTGAAAAAAATGGCCCAAACAATACAGGATGTCCCAAAACTCGCACTTCAAATTGACACTGGAAATAAGACACCCAAAAAAAGTGTGGAAATCGAAATGTAGCAAAATAGTATCGTCCCGTTTTGTTATATAAGTTTGTTTCAAAGTTAAGTTACTACAATGTTCTTAGAACAAATTAATTTATCCTCATAGAAAATAATTTAATTTGTATGGTTTAGTAGACACACTACTATTTTAACTATAAACTGAAATAAATGTCATATACAAAGAAAAAGTGACCAAGGCCTCCAAGTGTTCAAAACTGGATTCGAACCAGCGTCCTCCGTTATCGAATTTGTTCTAAGAATTAGCACGGCAGCGCCATCTCTCTTCGCTAGCTCGTAATCACATGTGTTGATTCAGTTAGGAGGTCGAACTAGTTCCGGTTCTACCTCAGAGATGGCGGGGGGGCGCCATAAGCCTTCGGTAATAGTGTCATATACTTGGAAATTTCGACCCTTGCCACCGTGTCCGAATGGCCGAGTGGTTTAGGCATCCGTCGCGATAACGGAGGACGCTGGTTCGAATCCAGCTTTGAACAGTTGGAGGCCTTGGTCACTTTTTCTTTGTATATGACATTTATTTCAGTTTACTACGATGTTGTCAATTAATTTCTAACAATTTTTGCTAAGCTGTAAGAGGATCCAAATCCGTTTAAAACGACCACAATAATGTTCCACGATTTTGAGACAACTTGTACGTATGTAGTTTTCCAACTCGGATATCCATCAAATAATTAAAAAAAAAAAAGGATTAAAATTTTTCAGTTCATGTACGAGTAGGTATTTCATAATTATTTGAAATGTTGTAATTGAGCTTTACTGTAATAATAGTTATAAGATTGTTAAGTTAATGTTTTTGATGCAAAATAATGCAAAATGATGAGTACATTTTAGGTTAGAATTTAGATTACTATTATTTTTATAATTAAGTATTTTTGATACAATCGCATTTTTAATAATAAGTATTAATTAATGATAATGATCAAAATAATTGTACAAGAATAAAATGTTCCTTTTCGAATTGTCGCCAAATAAAATTATTTTTGTATTGTCCATTGTGTTTTATTCGTAACTAGCGACCCGCCCTGGCTTCGCACGGGTACTATACCTACATGTAAACCTTCTTCTAGAATCACTCTATCTATTTAAAAAAACCGCATCAAAATCCGTTGCGTAGTTTTAAAGATTTAAACATACATAGGGACATAGGGACAGAGAAAGCGACTTTGTTTTATACTATGTAGTGATACTCCATAGGTTACGGTTACTGCTCACCGTTAGATGGGCCGTATGTTTGTTTGCAAAGATGAACGAGTAGTACAAACATCTGTTAAGTATCTATTTAGATTCTATTATTATGATTTATTTAATGGGCAATAATTTCAATAAGTCTTTTTTGCGAAAAAAAAATGGCACAAGCTTTTATCGCCGACTGTACCTTCCTTTCAACAGTCCTCTACTGCTCTACGAGACGTTTCTAAAAACCCCTTACTCGATGAGATATGACGTTTCATGACAGAGTTCATGACCACCTTTCTGTTTCATCATCAGATCAGCTCTATGATACCATAATATTGCGTTGTCACGTGATTTACATATGTGTGCAAAATTTCAGCTCGATCGTAAACCGGGAAGTGGGTCAAATTTAACTTCTACGTTTTGACGCACACTAACATATACTTAGTATGAATTTTCTGAGATGATTTTTTTGGCTTTTGCCGTAATCTGTTAAACAAAAGCCTTTGTTTCTATTATTGACGGCGGCTAGCTCCCGTTTAAAAAACGGCACGCGGCTGCATACTGCGAACTGTTTCATAAAATTTGAACCTTATTGCTGTCATGATAGTTGCTTTTTAACTACACTGAGACTTTACCGCGTGCCGTTTAAACGGGAGCTAGCCGCCATGATTCTTTTGTTTTCATTTCCTTAACAAAAATATATTTTTCTACTTGTCGACTGTAATCTGTCAATTAGGACACCACAGACTAAACTATAAGTGCTAACTTTTCAGTATTGGATACTCTATGGCAGTTCCGACTCAATTATAATAAGCTCATTATAGTTGACTTTAGTTAACTGTAATAATTTCAAAAATAGAACTTCATACAATTTCTATACTAATTTGCGATACCTGGCAAATTTTCCTGCATCTGAAATACATTTTTTTTTATCTGTCGCGTTATCGGCCAATCAGAGACGGTTATTACAAACAATTGGTTGCTAGGTAATTCGATGTTGATACAACGGTGAACGACGCCTATTAACATTAATTTTAACTTGAATGATGATATTTCCGTACATTGATGATGAAGATGATGACTCGTAGAAAAAGTATTGTGTCAAATTGTGAACTGTAGGTTACGGTTACAATATTTCGTTAGTTCATAATCTCGCTAGTGAAATTATAAACTAACGGTTTTTACAATTTTACGGTGACATTGTGGGTGACATATACAATAGTGATATAATTAAGCTTTTCACTCTCGTACCGTACTATTAGGCCACTCAGCAAGCTTCGTGGCCTAAACATGGTACTCGACTGAAAAGCTTTGTATTATTATTAAATTAAAACGGGACTTAATCGCGTAAAACTTACGTTTTATATTTAACCCGACGTTTCGGACATGACATTACGTCCGTGGTCACGGGTAGACTGGCTGGGAGTTGTATCAACATCTTCTAGCTGTACGAGTTTTTCGAACTACCCGCACTTGATTGTCATCAGTCACTTTTACGCTAGGGTTGCCACTCTGCCTACATACAACACTCACGACATCCGATGGTATGAGACGGGAAGTTTTCTCACGTTTACACTTGCTAATCACTGGATTCCACGAAGATGAAATCCCTTGCCCTTCATTTTGATTGAAATTACGATGTTTCCTGATTTCAATCGCTTCACGTACTTTCCTGCTATAGTAAAGACGTTCAGTTGAAAGGACTTTGGGATTATGCAGTTCAATCCAGTGGTTCGGTCCTGACTCTAGCAAATGCTCGGCAACCGCAGACTTATTTATTTGTCGTTTTTTGACCGCCGCGATATGTTCTTTGACCCTTTCCGCTATGGTGCGTTTGGTTTCTCCAATATAAGAACTACCACAGCTACAGTCAATCTTATAAACGCCTGGCGTCTGATATGGAATAACATCCTTTGCTGACCTTAGTTGCCCCGCCACCTTCGACAACGGCATGTACACAGTCTGTATCGAATACTTCTTTAGTATGGTACCAACCTTGTCTGTCACTCCCTTGACATAGGGCATAAATGCCGGTCGACTTGCAACATTCGGATGCTTCTTCGCAGGCTTTCGTCTTGGTTGCCGACAATCCACCCTGTACCCATTCTTTCTAAGAACCTCCTGAATGTGTGACATCTCACTCCCTAAAAATTCAGGGTCACAAAGGTCATGTGCTCTGTTCTTTAGGGAATTAACGACGGACAGTAGGTGACGAGGGTGGTGGTGAGACTGAGCATTGAGGTATCTATCTGTGTGAGTAGGCTTCCTGTAGACAGTGTGCGCCAAGGATCCATCCATCCGACCTATCACTTTTATGTCCAGAAAAGGCAAACTTCGATCTGATTCCAATTCATACGTAAATTTCACCTTCTGATGAATGGAAAAAAAGTCCCGTTTTAATTTAATAATATGAGTGAAGATCGTGTTAGTTTAAATCAATAAGCTTTGTATTATATCACGATTGTATAAAATACTATTTAATTTATTTTCTAAATAACCTTCCCCTTTATGTAATTGCCTTAAGATTCTTAATAATTACCTGAGATTTGACAATTTGACCCATATTCTTAACTTGGTATGTGTTAAAATGTCAATTATTAATATTAGCGCCATCTAGCCTAGCGTCCCCCGAAGGTGTAACGCCATCTAGGCCACCGTACCTATTTCTATACGGTTTTGAGGTACGTTTTTTTCTTAGACTGTAGCTGTCTATACGGAGTTACATGTCTTTGGTAATACCGAACCGAAGCATTTACTGCGTCATGTTTCCGAATACACTTGAAGTACAGCGCCACCTATCGTCGCCTAGTGAAACTAAACCAGTCACGAAGAGAAAACTCGTACGAATTCGCTTTCGTGTGTCTGAGCAATTAAGTTATTTGGTTCTCGTGCGTAAATTCACTTTTACAAGTAAATGTGGTGTAGATGAGAACTAGCTTCATATCAATTAGGTTTCCTTTACTGCCAAGGCAGAATTTCTTAGGCTCACAGCATGGAGGTATAAGTAAGGGTAGAGTTGTAACTCAATACATCAGTAATTCGGGTTATTTGTATAGGCATAGTTAAGTGACATCTAGCGACAATCACGCGTCAAATAGCGTGCATAAATCTTTAATACCCTACATAAAAGTCTATTCCCCAAAGTCAGCGTCCGCCGGCTTTCCGCACATGCGCGCAGTAATGAAAAAATTAAAAACGCATTGTTTGGCTCTGTGACCATGGCAACGCATTGTTATAACGGCAGCTGCGCTGACTGCAGTGCAAACCTTTGCGTCAAAATACAGGAAACAGTGTGAATTTCACGAAAGTTATTCTAGAAAACTGTTAAAACTGTACATGGTCGTAGAAAAAGTATTATATGCAACGGTGTTTAACTGAGTTTAAAAAAAATCGTGGTGTCTTTATTGTCAATTTTCGGCTTTGCCTCAAATCGTTATCCACGCCACTCGTCTTTTTTAACCTCCTTTAAACGCCTGTTGCATAAAATACTATTTAGTAGTAGTAGTTAGTAGTCTTAGCTAGTACCTATCGTAATGCATTACATACAGCTTTATATACAAGGTGCTCGCGAGGAACCCATATAGCTTTAACGGCACGGCAAAAGGGAATGTACAAGTTTCTAATGGGGTGGCAACGCGCATGGGACACTGTTTGAGTTGCAGGCGTCCATAGGTTACGGTGACCGTTTTCCATCAGGCGGGCCATATGCTTGTTTGCCACCGACGTAGTATAAAAAAAAACCGCATATTCTTGGTCACATTTTAAGAGTAAAATGTCATATAAACTTTTCTAGATTTCGTCTAGTTTCAGAGTTATTGCCAATTAAAAAAAAACATTTCCGTATTTTTACTCACTAGAAAAGGTCTTCTTAACGGCACTGATGCGCAATTGTGGAGCATAGTCTCACAGTAGTCATTGATAGATGTCAAAATGTGACAAGAAAAACTTCCAAAAAATTTGCTTTTTAGAAAAATAAATTAAGAAACTCATTTTAATTGCCAACTTTATGAATAAAAATTATTTTTTATGTCTAAATACGTCCAAAAAATTTTTAAATTCACAGATACATACCAGGTTGCCAGCCTCTCGCCTACGCCACAATTTAATCAATATCCCATAGTCGCCTTCTACGACACCCACGGGAAGAAAGGGGGTGGTGAAATTCTTTACCCGTCACCACACAGAAAAAATAAAAAAAAAAATTCAAAAATAATAAATAAAATTCATATAACATTTTTTAGAAAGGGGGTGGTGAAATTCTTTACCCGTCACCACACAGAAAAAATAAAAAATAAAATTCAAAAATAATAAATAAAATTCATATAAATTTTTTTCTTTCTTTTGGCCTCAGAAACGCGTGGTTCAAGTTATGCGGGTTCCTCGCGAGCACCTTGTATACAGTACGTTACTGACATAATCACTGTAACGCTCGCACCTCGCATCCTGTAATTTCAACCATCTTTGACGATTACCTACATCTAAATACCCTTCCATTACCTCACACGTAATAGTTATTAAGTACAGTTATTTTTAGCTGATAATGAAGATGAAGACACCTGTAGGTCGTTTTCTCTGCATTCTTTTAATGTTTGTAATCCTAAGGATTATTTATTTAGGACTAGCTTTTGCCCGAAGCTTCGCTCGCGTTAGAAAGAGACAAAAAGTAGCCTATGTCACTCTCCATCCCTTCAACTAACTCCACTTAAAAAATCACGTCTATTCGTCGCTCCGTTTTGCCGTGAAAGACGGAGAAACCAACAGACACACACACTTTCCCATTTATAATATTACTAGCTTTTGCCCGCGGCTTCGCTCGCGTTAGAAAGAGACAAAAAGTAGCCTATGTCTATTTCATCCCTTCAACTATTTCCATTTAAAGAATCACTTCAATTCATCGCTCAGACACACACACTTTCCCATTTATAATATTATATAATATAAGTATAACTATGGATATATAGTATAGTATAGTATGGATAAATAAATAAATGTGTCGATTAACTTCAAACCTGCATGGGTAAATCCATTCTGCTTTAAGGTTGAATATATATATAAAAAAATATAACATGATCTGAAAGATAATCAACCTTATAGCAGAATGGATTTACCCAGTTTTGAAGTTAAGCAACACATTTATTTATTTATCCATACTATACTATATATCCATTATTATCCATACATACTAATATTATAAATGGGAACTGTTTTCAGCACTAGTGCGCAAAGTACTACCTAACTAATTTGTCCTTATCGAAAATTCAAAGTGCCATATGTACTGTAAAATGTCATACGATACACGTGCGAAGCGGAAATTCGTAACTCAATTGTGTTTTAATTTATCGCCACACGATTCGAATTTCCTCATGTTCGCACTTTTATCGTAATCTATTGTCACACAACGTCGATGGTAAACAAGCATGCGGCCCGCTTGGTGGTAAGCAGTTTCCGTTGCCTGTGTACGATGCGAAAATATGTCATTTTACTCCCTAGTGACAAAATCTACTTGAACATTACCGAAATATATTACCCAAACTTACATCTTCCGTATTGTCTGACCATAAAATTGTAACATTTCTTTATTGCTATTACGCAACGCTCTTCAATATTAAATACGCATGAAAATCACGATTATGTTTCATTTAGTGCCGATTACGGCATAAATGGCATAATGATGTCATTACATGCTATGCATTGTGTCATGGCGTATAACAGAATAATATAAAGTAGACACGATTTCTTCACCTAAAAAAATTAAAAACACCTATACTATAATAGGTAGGGCAACTCAAACTATACTATATATATTTAGATTAGTTTCAGACAGTGCCTTGTCACATTATATCCGATCTGATATCGCATGGAGGACCGATATTCTATATATTAATGGACTAAGAGCCCAAATGATTAGGAAATGATGATTATCAATTCCTTACAGTATTTTCTAGCACATATATAAAGATCAGAATTGAGAATTTAAAGAAAGTGTTTTTTAAAAGAACCTTATAGAAAAAAAATGGCGACGGGCCGAACTAGGTAACATGCAGACTAGGGTTGCCAACCGTACTATATAATATAGTACTGTACTATATTTTGGCCCAGCGTACTATATTCTATATGAAGCATATATAGTACGCAAAAGTACTATATTTTTGGGGTCCATGCCAGTGGCGAATTTACACTAGGGTCAAACCGCCAGGAGCGGCGTTTTGATAATGAAAAAAATTTCGCGCTCGCTCCGCTCGCGCTTTTATTCATATTTGTCCTTCACTGTATATTTCATTGCTTCGTTCTGTCCTGCAAATATTGCAGTTACGTATAAAGCCACCGTTGTTTGCAAACATTTGTATTTTTTCCATGATATATTAAATAACGACATTTCTTAAGGGGATTCTCTACTCCGATGAGCTTCGATTTGAATCCATTGGTATTATGAATATTACGATAGTTTCTAAAGCATATCATATTAACAGAATCGTCTTTAAACAAACTAGCATCCCATATTAATTAGGTACCTACTTCACAGCTCATTGATTCTGTGATATTTAGCATCAAAGTTGAACTATTTTAGGACCGAAACTGGTTCTTTGGTCAAAATTTTTGCCTTAATTAGTTTAAAATTAAAATCGCTTTTGCATTTTTATAAAAGTCTAGATTTCATTGAAGTAAAAATGTTTTTAAAACAATGTCAAATTTCATAAAAAATATAAGTACATACTTATAATATGGGTATTCTTTTTTAAATATGGGTCTTGTAAAAAAATTAAGTAGGTAACTAATGAAATTAAAAAAATATTAATAGGTACGTAAGTAAAAATTGCATACCTGTCAATACATTTAGAAAGTGATAGAAGACTCAATATTGCATATTTTTCGGAATACGCCATATATATTGTTGGTGTTCAATAAAAGATTTGGTACATTACATTCAATAAATAAACTAGTTATATATTACGCTAAGTAAAACATTCGACAACATGAAAGTTTGCTTTTTTAAAAAAGGCCAAATGTTAAGTTGGTAAATGTGAGCTTGGCAAATAAAACAATAAGTTGGGAAATGAACATTCGGCGGAATAAAATTGCGCGAAACGTGAGTTGGGAAGTGGGTGCCCGATTGATATTCCGAAATAAAATACGCCGATTTTCTGTACGCCGACAACGATTCGCCGACGCCTTTTTTGGTCGAATAACGATTGGAAGATTCTCATTTCGCATAATATCCGTTCGTAAACGGAGTCGGTAAGCAGAAATTTCATACGCCGATTTACTTTTCGTCGAATAATCATTTAGTAATTATAAAATTGGCCGACAAAAAATTGGTCGAAACACAATAGGTCGAGTGATCATTTGGTTTTTTTTTTGGTGAGTTGGCAGGAACTTGCATACAAACTGTTCTGTGGAGTCAAAAATATAGTTGTTACGAGTAGAACGTTTATAAGAGTAACTCACATTCATTTCAACTACTTATTTATATTAATCATCATGTTCGGATTCTAAGAAATAATTTTAGTAAATTATGTACCTATGTATTGTTCAGCGCCGATTTTCGAAAACTTCTCTTGTCAGTCCTGCGGTAGACTATGTCGGTCTCGCATCGGTCTAATAAGTCATCAGAAAAGGTGCTCCTCGAATATTACCTACATCATAAATCGTCTGCAATAGACGTTAAGGCAAATGATGATGATGATGATGTATTGTTATTTTTACATCTCCCATTCGGAAAGTAAGTATATAATTTGCTTCAAAGACGATGATGATGGCAAATTTTCTATTACATCTAAGGAACTACTAGACTTGTTTTTTTTTGATATGTATCTGGTTTGGCCACTTTATTTCTTTCAAATTAATAGTGTAAAACATTAAAAGAATTGGATCAGTTTAAATTTGCCCCCAGTTGCAATTGTCCCGCTGTACTTTACAAAATACCTACGAGAATTTAAAATGTGATACCGTGGAAGAAATTTTTAAAATATTTATTTATTTATGTTTCTACACTCAACAAGAGTGTCAGTTTATTCGAAAATATTTTAACGATGTATAAAATGTGAAACGTTATTCGACTAAACGTGGCCTAGACGAAAATGTTACTTTGCTAAATGAAAAATGTCCAATAATAGTTCGGATAATTTGCACAGAAGCGAACTAAACTGTGTGCGAACCAAGATTCTGCGTAACGTTATTCGACCAAAAGTGACAGCGATAGTTTGATTATTCGGCTAAATAGCATTCGGCGAATCAATAATCGGCTAAAAAATTGTCGGAGAATCATTAGGTAGCCTGGGAAGTGATATTCGGCCATACAACTTTCGACGATACTTAAATAAGAGAACCAATGCAACACAAAACTTGTCAAAAATCGATGAAAACCGAATGGAGCCCCTTAGAGTGGACAGAAAGAACGATCTCTACGACTTGGTTATCGATTATGTGTACAGTACTATATTTTATTTCGGTGTACTATATTTTTTAGATGGAATTTTCTAAAATACTATATTTCCCTAAAAAAAAGTTGGCAACCCTAATGCAGACATTAAACGTCGATACGACCTCTATATTATCCCAAAGTTTCATCCTTGAGAAAATGAGAAAGAATGGGCTCTATTAGTCCATAAAGGCGCCATCTTTGACATTTGTCTTTGAAATCCTACATCCGATGTCGCATCGGATAGTGTGAAAACGCTCTTAAACTTTTCGCCTTCGGCATTACCTAACACTTGTATCCCTCCCTACGCGCAGCATTCTATCCTTAGCTTTATCTAAAATCCATTATAGTGAGTGTGCACGGGAAAACGTCCCACTTTATCGATTGCTATAAGTAAAGCTGCTTTATCATTTTATTCATATAAAAATACCAGTAAATCTGGCCTTAATGGTAACCGCTGGCCTTAATGGGACGTTTTACTGAACACACATATGGTTAGCTGGAAGAGATCCCTTAAAGGGATAAGCTCGCCTTTGTACATAACCGTTATAATTATTCTCTGTACATGTAAATTACATGTACAGAGAATAATTATAACGGTATAAAGTGTTTACTACTACTACTATTACATATAATCCATAGCTTCGTTGGTTTGAACCGTATTTAATTGTAATTACCTATGCCATTTCACTCACTTGTGACACAATCTACTATTTCGTCTGGTGTCATGGCAAAATGGAATGCGTGACAATATACCACGACCCATCAAAGCAAAGGCGTGTTTTAAAAGGTGTTATTAATACAACAACGTTGCAAAATAATAGTTTTAATGAACTTGCTAAAGGTCATGGTTATTGCTTAGATAATTATAATGAGTAATCCATACTAATATTATTAAATGGGAAAATGTGTGTCTGTTTTTTTGTCCGTCTTTCACGAAATCACGACAAACGGTTGACGTGATTTTTTAAGTGGAGATAGTTGATGGGATGGAGCGTGACATAATAAGCTACTTTTTGCCTCGTTCTAACCCCCCCCCCCTCTTCCCTAAAATAGGGGGGATGGAAATTTGTATGGAGCATTCCGAATTTTTGGATTTAATGCGAGCGAAGCCACGGGCAAAAGCTAGTCAATTCATTACGAGTAGGTTACTTTTAATCATCGTCAATTAGGTTTCGTTATTACATCGATAAGTGCAACCACCCTAGTCCGCTTTCTATTAAAAACTTAGGTATTGCAATCGGCATAACTCTAGTCATATCTTGTTACAATTGAGAAGTATTGTTATGTCCTTGCATCGATTTAGGCATGACATTTAATAAAATTGGATGGATTTTTTCAATGGGTTTTATACAGGGTCACTCACTTTTTAAGTCGAAAAGATGTTAAGTATGAAAACTTAAGCGACCAACTAAACTATTAGATGTTCTCTAAAATTCTAAATGTAGGTATGCCAGTGATCCTATATTCAGGTTCCAGAAAATTAATAAAAATACAATTTATCTATTTATTTAACCATTATTGCACAAAATAAAGGACAAATCGTCACTACTTTTAAAAACTTTTTTAACAAAAAATAAAACCGCCTTCAAAAATAAGCGCGTTACAAAACACGGTGAAACTAAAAAGCAAAAAATAATAAACCTTTGAATTCAGATTTCTTATCGGATTGCAATAATCTAAACATCCAAATTATAAACAAATGAATTATTTTTGTAGTCGGTACCAGACCTGTTCGTCGCCTTGCTATTGGGACCGTGCGCGACGACAACGCCACGTGACAGTGACAACATTGTAACCGCTCTCAAGCGAGAAATAAGTAAACATTGTGACAAAATAAATGAAATCTTGTGCTATTTTACTACATTAGACAATTTTGGACGATGGTGGTTACAACATTATCGCCAATAACATTCAAATCGTTGTTTTCAGTGAGAAATTAACAAACTGGTGACTAAAACGGGGTTTCGTGCCATCGCTCACGAAATCATTTTCCAACCTGAGACGGTGAATAAATGCAATAAATTGGTGCTAGCTGGGCATTTTCTACAGATTGAAGACATTATTCCACCATTTGTACCTATGTGCAATAAAGTATAAATAAATCATTGGCTTTTGAAATAGTTGATCAGTTCACTGCTATCCTGTCATTTTCATAGGCTAACTATAGGTATTATAAATATCATTGCAGGGTACAGGGTTTATTGTAAAATAAAAACAAACTAGCTATAAGTAATAACGTTTAATTATAATATACATTACAAAAACTTGTTTCATTTACTTGAAAATATTGGAGGTTTACCAGATATCACATCAAATACAATCATTAATGCGATGAAATAAGTTCTCAGGAATTTTATTTAAAATGTGATAAGCCTTCAGTCGATGGACTGCTTCTGCTTCTATTGTTCTCGTGCTCCTTCTTCCCACTGAAACCTCGATATTTAAGCATTTTCGTCAATCCGTTTCGATTTGTATACAGGAGCACACATGAGGAAACAAATAAAATGATTTTCGAACATAACTGGGATTGGCTTCCACGTCGGCTTTTCTACCTCCAATAAAATTTGCACTATAAATTCACCGTAAATTCAATTCAATACTTGTATCAAATTATTACGCACTTTAAGTAAAACTTCAGAGATTGGACGACACTTTTCTTCTTACGGCAACTATTCACTTAAACGGTGGTTTCGTTTCCACCACGGTCTTGGAAATAGCTAGAATTTAGTCGCTATTTTTCTTGGAGTTATTACAGTTCGCCATAACAAATTTTACTAGGCCTGTATTAAATTTATCTCAAAAACGACATGAAAATGTTTACTGCAATATGGATTTGACAGCGCAAGTCAGCGACTAAGATGACAATTTTGGCCGTAGTGAGCGCTGTGATCGTTTTAGCTACCCCCTCCACCCGCTTTGCACCCTGCCAATTGCCTGTTTGCCCCACCCAACCATACGCAGGCTGGCACCGACTCCAAAAATAATTGATTTGTTTATAATTTGGATGTTTAGATTATTGCAATACGATAAGAAATCTGAATTCAAAGGTTTATTATTTTTTGCTTTTTAGTTTCTCCGTGTTTTGTAACGCGCTTATTTTTGAAGGCGGTTTTATTTTTTGTTAAAAAGTTTATTTATTTGTTGATTTTTAGTGGTTCCTATTGATATTACATGTATCAGTCCGAATACATGTACACTAGTGAAAGAATTATCCTTTAACTCCTAACCATTGAGGAGTTGACCTTCCATCATCAGCTCAGCCACATAAAATTATTACCATCAGGCGTAAATACTGGTTTACCTTTGAAAAATACACTAAAAACATTACATGTGCCTATAACATTTGAAGAGTTCCCTCGATTTCTCCAGGATCCCATCATCAGACCCTGACTTGGTGCCAATGGGACCATCTCGGGGTTATACCCGTTCGATCAAAAAAAAATTTTGAAAATCGGTCCACAATTCTCGGAGATATCGAGGAACATACATACAAAAAAAAAAAAACAAAAACCTTCAGTCGAATTGAGAACCTCCTCCTTTTTTGAAGTCGGTTAAAAAGACTTGTATCTTCGTCTGTCAATGAAAAAAAAATTGTAGTAAGTATGTATGGAATGCATATAGACTTACTGCGTTTTAACTTTGAGAAGCAGCGTGAGATACGAGATTTTTTAAAAGTAGTGACGAAATGGCGAAATTAATGCCTTCATTATAATTAATTTGAAAATAGTCTGCATTAATTAAGTTTACAACTTTTGTTTCTTTTCTCAAGTCAAATCGGGCCCCTGATTAACTGCAAAACAACATACTTAATTACGTGGCCCTATTTGATGCAATTGACCGGCAGGGCAGGTCAATTAATACTCGAAGGTTTTAATAAATTTGATGTCAATCGATCTGTTTTAGGTCAAGTAGCTTAAAAGGATACATTTTTTATTTTTTTATACTGTTCCTATACCTAACCACCTACATACCTAATTATCTATCAGTGACGGCTGGTGAAAATTTTTGCTAGGCAACACAGCAAAAAAAACCTACCTTAACATCCCAAGTAACAATTTCTGGTCCTATAGTGGTCGCGAGCACCAAATTAAATCACATTAAATGGTCCTATAAATAGTCTATATTGGTACTGTAGAGCCGATTTGGCGCAATTATGCAGCCATTTAGTGATATAATAGGGCTATAGCAGTATCATCCGTGACGTTTAAGGTCTATAATGGTGATGTGATGATGACTATTGTGCTAATTTTGTTGACATAGAGGACACAGTAACGCTATTATAGTATCAATTTATGCTATAGTAGCATTTGAGATTCCGTTATACAGGTTTTTTGTTCTGTAATAGCAGTTGCCGTCCCTTTTAATGCGAATGAATGAAATTTCTAAAATAATTTAATGTGTGTAATATTTAACAAAAACTGTTCTAAACGAGGAACTTTATGAAAAGTGGCGTGTGAACTTGTGAAGTTTAGTGTCAATCAAAATAATTTGGATTTCGTATAATTCCATCATTACTGCAAAAAGGTATGCGATGGAAATTTTACCGTTAAAAGAATATTAGTTTAATGGAGTATTTTAAGTGCGCCCTCGATTTATACCTGTTTTGAATAAAATAAATAAATATAATTTAATACAATAAAATTATTGGCACCATAGTTTCTACTATGGATCCAAGAAGTAAAACATACGCTTTTATAGTTCGACTATGTCACTTATCATACGCATTCACTGCCATAAGCCCGCCATTGTGGATTCTATTAGGGTTGCATGAGACTTTAACTATAATCCAGTTTAACTTATAAGTTCTTTATATAGAAAACAATACTTGTTTTCAATGTTTTACTATAGAAAGATCTTCTAAACAGTTTTTTTTTTATAAAACATATAGTAAACTCAGCTATAACGCTATTGTGTTTTAAAAGAGATACCGAAACCATTATTCCACAGTTCTGTGATATAAAAGAGTAATTGTGACGTATACGGCGATGAGATATAAAAGACATTAGAAAACGACTATTAACGCTTTTCAAAGCTATATAAACGTATCCTGAAAACTTCATTATACAGCAAAATAGCTCTATAATGGTATTCATACCACTACTACAGTGTTAAATACTGTAGCAGTGTTTTCCAAAGCCACTATATCCCAAAATAGTGGTATAGTTAGGTTTTAATTTCTGTTAAAATACGACTACTAAAAATACTATAAGCGGCTTGTTGGGAACCTTAATAGCGCAAATTGATAGCATAACCGTGATTCCTAACACTATTATACAATAATATTGTTCTTTAGTAGGTTATTTGATCCTGCTATAGACCAGGCCTATAGGGGCTCTATAAAATGGTGATATAAACGTTTACATCACTTCCTAATAACACTTTTTAGCTGTATAACACAACAACTATAGCGGCTTGTCGGGAACCTTAATAGCGTAAATTGATTGCATAACAGTGATTTCTAACACCATTATATAATAATATTGTTCTATAGTAGTCATATTTGATCCTGTTATAGACCAGGCCTATAGCGGCTCTATAAAATGGTGATATAAACGTTTACATCTCTTTCTAATAACACCTTTTAGCTGTATAACGCAACAACTATAGCGGCTTGTCGGGAACCTTAATAGCGCAAATTGATTGCATAACAGTGATTTCTAACACCATTATATAATAATATTGTTATATAGTAGTCATATTTGATCCTGTTATAGACCAGGCCTATAGCGGCTCTATAAAATGGTGATATAAACGTTTACATCACTTCCTAATAACACCTTTTAGCTGTATAACGCAACAACTATAGCGGCTTGTCGGGAACCTTAATAGCGCAAATTGATTGCATAACAGTGATTTCTAACACCATTATATAATAATATTGTTCTATAGTAGTCATATTTGATCCTGTTATAGACCAGGCCTATAGCGGCTCTATAAAATGGTGATATAAACGTTTACATCACTTCCTAATAACACCTTTTAGCTGTATAACGCAACAACTATAGCGGCTTGTCGGGAACCTTAATAGCGCAAATTGATTGCATAGCAGTGATTCCTAACACTATTATACAATAATATAGATCTATAGTAGTCATATTTGATCCTGTTATAGACCAGGCCTATAGCGGCTCTATAAAATGGTGATATAAACGTTTACATCACTTCCTAATAACACCTTTTAGCGGTATAAGCTTATAGAGCTAAAAGGTGTTACTGGAGGCTTTTATACGACAAGCGGTCACGCCGAAAACCTTTATACGATATCTATAGTAGCTTTTGGCGTCGAAAACCAAAATTATAGCACTAAAATGTTACTTGGGATTAGGTCAAGAAAAGAGCGTACACCCACAGGGTGTCCACTTTCTGGAAAGTCAGGGAAAGTCAGGGAAAAGTCAGGGAAGCTCATAGTGGTCATGGAAAGTCAGGGAAAGTCAGGGAAATGATTTGGAGGTCAGGGAAAAATTTGACACCAAGAGAAAAAATCAAAAAGTATTGAAAAAATAATATGATTTCTTGGGTTGGCCACATCCATGACAGCAAAGATCTTCCTAGTAGTGATTGTAAGGCAACTTAGAATTGTCTGTTTAGACTTTTTTGACAAATATAATACCTGCCCTACATCCCAGTGATGGCTAATGAATGAGGGATATCTTCATGCTCTATCTGACCTTAATCTGTCCGGCCCAAAATCGTAAATGTGGAAAAATCCAGATATTTTTTTTTTACATTGCGTGCCCCACCCACATATTCCAAAATGGCGAGGGGGATAGGGAAAAAATTCAGTTATTGTGATTCAGATTAACTGGAGAGTTGTACCTCAATGTACAACATTCATAAGGTGGTGGTTTTGCTAGGGTGACGTGAAAGGGGGATTCTAGCCCTTGACGAACCACGTTGCGAGGCCGAACGACAATTTTGTATGAGTCAAAGGAGCATAGGAGGATAGTAAGCGTGACGATGAGAAAACTATAAAGCACTTGGAAACCCAAAGGCATGTACTTAGTGGCAAAACACCTAAATGAGCATCCCGACGCTGATAACAGAGAAAAAATTTCGCGCTCGCTTCGTTCGCGTTTACTATTTCTACATTGGTAATACCTAGGTAATTATTTTTATATTAGTCAATATTTCGCGCTCACTAAGCTCGAAATCTCGTTTTTGCTTTCCTGACTCTGCCTTGATAGTACCTCGGTCGGTTTGTTCGTTATTTTTTGTACATAATAACTACTATCAGTCCCAGGGACGTATAAGAGGTGAAAAAATTTCGCGATATTTTTTCTAGTGCAGATTGTCCAAGGGCGCCGAAACTCAAATTCGCTCTACCCTGATAAGAGTGCACGGGCCGGCAACTGGTGCAGCCAAAAATAAATAAGTAATGATAACTACCAATCTACAGATTTCGTTAAGTTTAGTTTTATAAAACCAGAAATTAAAGTTTAATAGTTAACCTAAAGATTAAAAAAAACGTAGGTATAAAAGTACTAGCTTTTTGCCCGCAGCTTCGCTTCGTTAGAAAGAGACAAAAAGTATTAGCCTATATCACTCTCCATCCCTTCAACTATCTCCACTTAAAAAACCACGTCAATTCGTCGCTCCGTTTTGCCGTGAAAGACGGCCAAACTTTTTTTTTTTTTTGTTTTTTTTTTCAAGACAGAAAAAAAACTTTTTTGCTACCCTAAGCAAAATTGGTATAAATGTCATCATAAAATGTAAATTTGGTCAGGGAAATTTTCTTAAATGGTCATGGAAAGTCAGGGAAAAGTCAGGGAATTTTTTTTGGGTTTAGTAGTGGATACCCTGACCCATCTTAAAGGCCGGCAACGCACCTCCAACACCTCTGGTGTTTCGGGTGTCCATGGGCGGCAGTGATCGCTTACCATTAGGCGACCTGTGCTCGTTTGCCTCCTATCCCATAAGGTACTTTACTAGTAATCAATTTTAGGCAAGCCGGTGGGAATCGGCTGCTACTGGTTTGCATATTTATTTACACGCTATTTGCAATTGCATACTTATTTACACGCTATTAAGTCCCATCTTACTTAATGATAATATTAAATGCCTAGATTTAGATTTATCTCAAATCCAGTATCACGCCAGGAAAGCAGTTATCCATACCGTTAGACTACCCAGGCCACCTATTTATATCTAGAATCTAGATATAGACCGGTTCTACCTTTCCACAGGCCCTGAGAAGCCGTCAATGATTTTTACCATTTATAAATGTTACCTAAATAGGGACAGGGCAAATGTGTTACCATAAATAGTGGAACCTTGTCATAAATGCTAATTAGACTTGGACTGAGGAAAGTGCATAAAAATAACAGGTACAAGGTACCTACTTTAATAAATTCGGCTCAAATATAATAGTATTCCTACACAGTGAAATCATAGACGATCAACCAAATCTTGTGAAAGTGTGTGTGTCTGTTTGTCCGTCTTTCACGGCAAAACGGAGCGACGGATTGACGTGATTTTTAAGTGGAGATAGTAGAAGAAATGGAAAGTAACATAGGCTACTTTTACTGTCTCTTTCTAACTCTGCACTTCCTTAAAGTGGGGGGGGGGACCTACAGAACTGTGGCCTTCTCAAGTAAAAGGTGCCACGTTGTCCCATACTATAGACTTAGTCTAATACTTATACCAACTTATACCAAAGAGGATCGAGGGTTGAATTGATCTAACATCTACTGCACCCATCGCAGGTGTATGGTCTTGTTTAGAAAAAAAAATACGAATTTAAGAAAACTAACTATGCCATTCCGTATTCTAAATATAGACGTATGACGAAGTTAACGGAATTCAATAAAACACGGTGTAGTAGTTCAAATGCTGTTGAGAAACGGGCTTTGTGTGTTCGATGTGAGATTGGCATGTCATAGTTTTGACACTTACTTAAGTAGTTAATTGTAAAGCCCGTTTCTAAACAGCAATTCATGTAACATCTATCGCAGGCATCGCAGGTGTATGGTTATGTTAAAAATAATTTTTAAGAAAAAAAAAACCGCCTTCCTTTGGGGTTCTGGTGATAAATACTTTCAAATGTTGTATTATGTTATCAATTCGTCTGTATATTTTTTAATGTTTGTTATTCGATATCTCCGTCATTTCTGAACCAAGGGGGGGTAAAACTCGGTAGGTATCGACACTAAATATAGACCGTAAGACGCGACTTTAGGTATTATATTTTCCTGTTTAATCAAATGCCCTTATCGGGATTCGAACCCGGGACCGCGGCTAAGCAGGCAGGGTCACTACGCGCTAGGCCAGACCGGTAGTATTTGCTTATTTGCTTGATATTTAGAATAAGATGAATATTGTACATTGTTGACCATTTAAAAGTGCTTATTTGAATAAAGAATATTTTGATTGATTGATTGATTGCATTACATTAGGAGATTATTAACCCCCGACGCAAAAACGACGGGGTGTTTATAAGTTTGACCTGTTTATCTGTATGTCCGTCTGTCTGTTTGTGTATATGTCTGTTTGTGGAATCGTAACTCCCGAACGGATGAACCGATTTATTATTACAATTACATATTTCACTTTCAAGTAAAAATTATCTAATTTCATTTCTTATGTCGTATACTCATTACTCACCACCGTTAAGAGATTCAACCGTATTACCTTTACACACTCTATTGGCAGGGTGCAAAGCGGGTGGAGGGGGTAGCTAAAACGATCACAGCGCTCACTACGGCCAAAATTGACATCTTAGTCGCTGACTTGCGCTGTCAAATCCATATTGCAGTAAACATTTTCATGTCGTTTTTGAGATAAATTTAATACGGGCCCAGTAAAATTTGTTATGGCGAATTGTAATAACTCCAAGAAAAGTAGCGACTAAATTCTAGCTATTTCCAAGACCGTGGTGGAAACGAAACCACCGTTTAAGTGAATAGTTGCCGTAAGAAGAAAAGTGTCGTCCAATCTCTGAAGTTTTACTTAAAGTGCGTAATCATTTGATACAAGTATTGAATTGAATTTACGGTGAATTTATAGTGCAAATTTTATTGGAGGTAGAAAAGCCGACGTGGAAGCCAATCCCAGTTATGTTCGGAAATAATTTTATTTGTTTCCTCATCTGTGCTCCTGTTTACAAATCGAAACGGATTGATGAAAATGCGTAAATATCGAGGTTTCAATGGGAAGAAGGAGCACGAGAACAATAGAAGCAGAAGCAGTCCATCCACTGAAGGCTTATCACATTTTAAATAAAATTCCTGAGAACTTATTTCATCGCATTCATGATTGTATTTGATGTGATATCTGGTAAACCTCCAATATTTTAAGTAAATGAAACAAGTTTATGTAATGTATATTATAATTAAACGTTATTATAGCTAGTTTGTTTTTATTTTACAATAAACCCTGTACCCTGCAATGATACTTATAATACCTATAGTTAGCCTATGAAAATGACAGGATAGCAGTGAACTGATCAACTATTTCAAAAGCCAATGATTTATTTATACTTTATTGCACATAGGTACAAATGGTGTAAAAAAGTCTTCAATCTCTAGAAAATGCCCAGCTAGCACCAATTTCTTGTCTTTATTCATCGTCTTAGGTTGGAAAATGATTTCGTGAGCGATGGCACGAAACCCCGTTTTAGTCACCAGTTTGTTAATTTCTCACTGAAAACAACAATTTTAATGTTATTGGCGATAATGTTGTAACCACCGTCGTCCAAAATTGTCTAATATAGTAAAATAACACAAGATTTCATTAATTTTTTCACAATTTTTACTTACTTCTCGCTTAACAGCGGCGACAATATTGTCCATAATGGTCACCTGTCACGTGGCGTGTCGTCGCGCACGGTCCCAATATCTTTATAGACATAGACGTATAGACAAAGACATGTCTACTACCTAAATAATGAAGTAAAGCTACGCGGCCGCGCCCGTGTAGCCACGCCTTCACTACACAGATAGAAAAGATATTTTAATTTAAGACGGAAAACTCTCTCAAACACTGTTACTTAAAAGGAATAATATAATTCTTCATCTAATAACATGGTCTTAACCTAAAGGGATATTCCTTTTTCAAAGAAGAATCAAAATTGTTCAGTCGTAACTTTATATACATTTGGTACAAATAGGACAGATTTGAATCAAAGAAGTATTTATTTGCAACAAAATATTACACCGTTTTAGTATGAATATGCTAGTTCTTAAAAAACGTCTTTGGTTCAAGTAACCTTTATCAAAGCAAAAATAAAAACCTGTTAAAAGAAGATTCACCACAATTTAACTACAAGAATTCTGCGTTTTTAATAGGAAATCATAATTTCTTAATTTAACTTTTACGTTCTACAGTCAAGACATAAAAGTTTAAATAAAAAAAATACACGGTTTTACGTCAAGATTTAGTTCAATCTTGGCTTGATTTTAATAGTTCTTGATTTGATGCTTTGCAACTCCATTCAAAGTTCCAGAATAACTTAAAACAAAAATAAACACAGATTTATGTCAAGATTTATTAAGTTCTTGGCTTTGTGTCACAAATTCTTGATTTAATGTCTACAAGCTCCATTTGAGAATCAACAAGTTCAAATCAAAAAATATCAAGGTTTTACTTCAAGATTTAGAACAATCTTGGCTTGATTATAATAATTCTTGGTTTGATGCTTATAGACTTCATTCATAATTCGAGCAGGTTTTAAATAAAAAATCAACACGGACTTAGGTCAAGATTTATTACATTCTTGGCTTCATATCACAAATTCTTGATTTAATGCCTACAAGTTCCATTTGAGAATCAACACGTTTAGATCGAAAAATAATAAAGTTTTGCTTCAAGATTTAGTTCGCGCGCCGAGCGGCGACACCGGTTTAGTTACCAAAAAACCCGCTAGATGGCGCTGACCCCAGCCCATAGAATTCGTACATCGCGGTGTTAAGATTTTTCCCGATTTGGTTAGGCTCGCCGGTTGGAACTTGATATGTATCGAATCATAGGAATACAAATTCCGACATAATAGCCCCCTGCTTCCCTCTGGGAACTACGCGCTATTATTGAGGACTATCCTAAACGTGCTTCCGCTCCAGTTCTCTCTCTCTCTCTCTAACTGGCCGGGGAACTCGAAATTATATATTTTAAATGAAATAAGATAAATTACATCCAAGAAGTAAGTATATTTGGTTTAAGATACTTACTGTTTCACCCCAAGAAACATTAAATCTAACTTCAAACATGTAAATCTTCATCTAATACCGTCAGAACTTTTAAAATGAAAAATGTATATATTTGGTGTAAGTAACTAATTGTTTCACCCCAAGAAACATTAACTTTTACTTTAATTATGCATAACTCTTAACCGAAAACCGTCATAACTCTTAATACAACAATTTTATTACTTAGAACCAAGAAATATTATACTTGTTTTTAAGAACTTGCTGATTTGCTTCTGAGTAATAATTATCACTGAACAAAACGTTTACGCTCTTGGAATAAATGATTAAGTTTTAAAAAAAAGATTGTTTTGCTAATCATGTTAAGATATACATAAAATGGTTAGTGCAAGTAATAAACATCGAGACATTTTATGTTTTATATCAAGTAATTAAAATCTTCCTGATATGGGAAACTGGATATCTCTTGGTTCAAATAGGTTTCTTTGGTTGAAGAGATATTTTCTATCTGTGTAATGGTAGAAATGTTAAGGCGTGGGCCTTCATAACTTAATGGTCTTCTGCTGTAGTGAAAACTACGATTCTACAATAGTTATTTGTTTTACAAGGGGGCAAAGTTGTTGTTTAACCGCACGTGCCAATATTGATACCCGAGCGAAAGATTCCAATATTGAACCGCGAGCGTAGCGAGTGCGCTCTTTTCTTAAAGTTTTGAAGGTAGTATCGGTTGTAATGGAAGAAAAGAAATGTTGATAGAAAAAGAAGAAGAAAAGTTGTGTGATATGTTTCCTGTAGTTATTTGTATTGTTTTGATTGTAGAAACGTACCACATAAATTATTAAATTACTTTTTACGAAATTTTACCAAGTGGCGAGATATCGTGATTTTTTCGTGATTTCGTGTTAATTAATTATTATTTGTTGCACACCAGTATGTAGGTGAATATTGTTATATTCTTTCAAAATAATTTGCTAACTTACACATTCAATTGAATACAATCAATCAGCCACGCCAAAAACGTATTTCTCTATCCGCCATTTTGGTTTGTGCACAGACCAGTTTGGGTCATTGCCAATTGCAACAGTTTTTTTGCACTCTTTGTTTCACGGTTAGCGGCAACGCGCATGTGATGACTAATGTACGTTTACGGTGAGTTTTTATGTTTTGGAATACGTTACTTAATATATAATGTATGTAAGTTTAAGTTAAAATTGGTTCTAGTAAAATAACGTAGTTATTCTAAAACTGGTGATAAGGTTGCATTTTATTCACTAGGATTGCAAAGTAATTTGATGAAATTTTTGAGTTTTTTCCTTGTGTGCTGGTGCTGGTGGCATTGACTTCACTCTTTTCAGTGATAATTTTAAATGATTAAATATTAAGTAAAGTTCATTAGGATTGAATGAATTGTAATGAATGATACTGAGTTTTTCATCGCATTGATGATGTGATAAATTGTTTATTTATTGTGGTAGAGTACAGTTCATTGTTCTCTTTCAGGATAACAAACAACCGTACAGTGTGTGTTACTTATATTGCCTTTTTAGGGTTCCGTAGTCAACTAGGAACCCTTATAGTTTCGCCATGTCTGTCTGTCTGTCCGTCCGTCCGTCCGTCCGTCCGTCCGCTGATAATCTCAGTAACCGTAAGCACTTAGAAAGCTGAAATTTGGTACCAATATGTATATCAATCACGCCAACAAAGTGCAAAAATAAAAAACGGAAAAAAATGTTTTATTAGGGTACCCCCCCTACATGTAAAGTGGGGGCTGATATTTTTTTTCATTCCAACCCCAACGTGTGATATATTGTTGGATAGGTATTAAAAATGAATAAGGGTTTACTAAGATCGTTTTTTGATAATATTAATATTTTCGGAAATAATCGCTCCTAAAGGAAAAAAAGTGCGTCCCCCCCCTCTAACTTTTAAACCATATGTTTAAAAAATATGAAAAAAATCACAAAAGTAGAACTTTATAAAGACTTTCTAGGAAAATTGTTTTGAACTTGATAGGTTCAGTAGTTTTTGAGAAAAATACGAAAAACTACGGAACCCTACACTGAGCGTGGCCCGACACGCTCTTGGCCGGTTTTTTTTAATCATGGCATTTTAAACTAGGTATCATAGTTATATGTCAACACTTCAATTTTGGCCGACTTGATTGACACTTTGTGGGTTCCATTCCGCCATTTTAAATGTCATTGACTGCTAGTTTCGTTGTTTCGTTGCTATCTATAGTGTCACAATTTAATTTGTAATGTTATATTCTGAACCCTATTTCACCAAGCCGACATTTGTTAGTGACATATATACTTCATATCTTGAGTGACAATTGTCTCAATCTTGAGTGATAAACAGGCGGAGATTTTGTGAACCGTTTATGAAGATTTTTATTAAGGCCCATTTGCACCAACCACTTAACTCAGGGTAAGTGGGCTGTCAATTGTCAAATTCCATGTAAAATAACCCTTCATTTTCGTTGGTGCAAGTGGCCCCAAATAAACTTATCAAAATTTTAATTATCAGGCAAGTTGTGAGTAACTTTAGTCTGTCATAATCATAACTATCTACGAGATTGTTTTAACTAAACCATGTCATGGTTTATTTATATTTTATTGTTTATAATATAAGTACTAGTTTAGTACCAGTATGATAGTGGTTCTTTTTATATGTATCCATACTAATATTATAAATGGGAAAGTGTGAGTGTCTGTTTGTTTGTCCGTCTTTCACGGCAAAACGGAGCGACGAATTGACGTGATTTTTTAAATGGAGATAGTTGAAGGGATGGAGAGTGACATAGGCTACTTTTTGTCTCTATATAACCCCCCTCTTCTCTAAAACGGAGGGTGGAAGTTTGTATGGAGTATTCCGGAAATTTCGAATTAAACGCGAGCGAAGCCACGGATAAAAGCTATAAATCAGACGTGGTAAGAGAATTTAAGGCTCATGTTTTTTTTACAAAAAAAACATCTCTTCTTATCCTTTTATTAAAATTTTGATTTAGAGTTTGAGAGTATTATAGCTAAATGCAAAGGTATGTATTGAAAACTATCAAAAAATTTTAATAATTATTTATTCATTGTCAATGAAAATAGTTACATACCTATATATACAATCTTACAATAAATGTTGACTTTTTGCGTCGAAGTTAAGGCAACCAAGTTATGGTACTTTACATGCTTTTCATCAAATCACACAAAAGTAGAAAATTCACGCCCGAGAAAAAAAACTGATCAGGGGATCGATTTTTGAATTACGAACGCACGAATTCGCCGTTCGAAAGTCTGTGGGAAACGACGTAAACTATTTTTGAAAAAGGACGGCTAATTTTAAAACTAGTGGTAATTACCACTTGTTTCCGATTCTGTTGGTAGAATTTAAACCGCTTGTAGTGGAGATATTATTGAATGTATTTCACGAAATCGAATGGCCGAGGTTCAAAAATCGGACTCTATTAAGTCTAAGTGCGTTTTAATTTTTACGATTCATACGATCCAATATCGGATGTAGGAAGGATGTCAAAGGCAAAAATTATATTATTAGTAATGTATAGGATATCGGTCCTACATCCGATATCGGATCGGATAATATGAAAACGCAGTAAATGCGCCATAATACTTATAATAAATAAGACGCTAAGTCTAACAAAAAGTCTATTTTACCACGCCGTTACTTTCAAACCCATAATGAGTAATCTGACTACAGTTCATAATTATAGTCCGACGCTTGACTCGCCACTGCACTTTCTAGTTTTTTTACCGTATTTACACATTTTCACTTCTTCGCTTTCCATCGTGAAAATCTTCTTAAACTTGTTTTGTGTTTCCAAGTTTTCCAACATCACGTTTTATTTTATACGTTTTAAACATGTTCTGTTATTTAAATCTTTTTCCACGTCTTTTGAACGTTTTCCCAAGCTCTTCCTTTACTACATACTTTTTTTTAATTATAAATGGGCTTATTCTTGGCCACAGACTAGCCAAAGGCAAAGAAGTGGCCTACGATGGAGTGAGCTCGCCCAGAAGATGCCTGTTCACTCTTGATTTGAAGGTCGCCGGGTTATATGAGTTCGGAAATATAGCCGCCGGCAAGGAATTGCACTCCTCCGAAATCGTTGTATTTTAAGTCATATTTTGAACTTTATTAATTTCTAAATCAAAATAATATCATATGTTCACTGGGCCACATTATCATTTTCTTCAGTTTCATCTTTCCCAAAATTAAAAATATTTTCAAAATTAATATTGTTCTGATTATAAATAGTGTGATCAGGTGTGTCACCCCAGCTGACAGGCGTAGCCCTTTCATTTATTTGTACATTTACGACTTCCGGTATAGGATTCAACGTTTCCGATTGGACACTGGGAGTCGGTTCCGGATTGGACACTTCCGAGGGAGCGCAGCGATTCAAAAAGTTCATCATTCTCTCTTTATACAATTCGGAACTTGTATCGTCGTTTTCTTTTTTCAAATTCTGATCTTTTAAATAAAATCCGTTATCGCTTTGCGCTAGGAATATTTTTTTAATCTTTCTGCTTGGGTAATGATCAATCAAGTCTGGCTTTGGAGGTATTAGTTTTGCATTTCTTGGTAGTTTCTTCGTGTTATTCCCCTTTATAGTTGTTACTACTGATATACAGTTGCTTCTAGGTTCTGGGTCGTCTTTGTAATTCGTTCTCATGCCTTTGAATGATATTTTCACACTTAAAATAGACCAGAGTAGCTCTAGAAAAGCAGCTATCATGATATTTATTGATAGAACTCGTTTAGTAAACACATATGCTTCTTCATCATCTTCTTTAGGCGAATTTAAAGCTATAACCAAATGCGTTTCATTCTTAACCACAACATCACTGTGTTTTACAATTAACTGATCTTTGAATGGTATTTTATCTTTATAAAATTCCGAAAAATCCGTGTTCGATGTTGTCACAAACCAGACAATGATCATTGTGAACGATACAAACGCGAAAATCGTGGATAACACTGACATTATGAACAGCCAAGTTATATTATGGTCTATGTACCATCGCACTGAAGCCATAATAGAAGCGATGCCAGCAGCCGTTGCGAAAACTGTTATTAAAGTCGGTGCAAGCACCAAAATGTAACTACTTTCATGAGTATCCAAAGGAACATCATTTGTTATGTTTTCATAATCATTTCCTTCAACAGCTTCAGTTAAATTAAATAACAGTTCACTTTTGTTTACGGTTCTCTCCTCCGTATCGTTTAAAGTCATCCGCTTTATTCCTGAATGTGGGTTGACTAAAGCTAGACAAGCTAGAAGAAAAGACGTAGCTGCTAAAGCTAAATGCACCCATGCTAGCCCTGACACTGTAGATGCTGAATATCTCCGTTCTGAAGGATAAGAATTCCTCGTATCGGGCTTAGTTCTCACTTTAATTGTATAAACGTCCTCCATGTTGTATTATTTTAATTGCGAAATCATACTACACCCACAAACACTACCTAGTCTTCAACCACAAATATAACGTTCGAATGTTTTTAAAATCGGCGTAAAGTTAGGAAAACGGGTCAACTGTCACTTTTGTTTTTAAAAACCGGCCGTTGGGCGTTGAAAACAAACTTTTTTTTAATTGGCAGAACGCGCGCGGCCAGTGTCTCGCGCGGCGACAGGAAAACTAAACTGGCCGGTTGAGTTGTCTGTGCATGCGGCCACAGATGTTGTTAACTGGATTGCTAACATTGATATTATTTATGTTTGTTTAGGACAGCGAGGTATACCTACAAACGTTGAAATTAGAAGGATAGCTCTTTTTGAACTGGACTGTTTTGCTAAGACCTAAGATTTTTTGAACAGCTTTCAAAAACCTCGGCGGCCGGGGTGGTGTAACGGTTTTAGCACGTCAGCCGCGTTAGCTGGAGACCCGGGTTCGATTCCCGGCTTCGCCACCAGTGGGCTTGATCGCTTTTTCTTTAGTGTATGGTATCTATTTCAGTTTATAATTTATATATAGTAGTAACGTGTTACTACTTAAAAAACAAATCAAATTTTTTTTAATAAAATAATTTGATTTGTTCCCTACATCGATAGCTTTCAAAAATACAAATTATTTATGGAGTTATGGAATAAAGAAGGTTTGTCCATAAGGTATTGTAACTATGGTCAAAATGAATGCATTTCAGTTCAGTTCTTGTATCCGGTTAGAAGGACCAAAATAACTGTTGTCAAAATGAATAAATTTTACTAATTGTATCCGGTTCGAAGGACCAAAAATATAAATGTAGAAGAAAACCGGCCAAGAGCGTGTCGGGCCACGCTCAGTGTAGGGTTCCGTAGTTTTCCGTATTTTTCTCAAAAACTACTAAACCTATCAAGTTCAAAACAATTTTCCTAGAAAGTCTATAAAGTTCTACTTTTGTGATTTTTTTCATATTTTTTAAACATATGGTTCAAAAGTTAGAGGGGGGGGACGCACTTTTTTTCCTTTAGGAGCGATTATTTCCGAAAATATTAATATTATCAAAAAACGATCTTAGTAAACCCTTATTCATTTTTAAATACCTATCCAACAATATATCACACGTCGGGGTTAAAATGAAAAAAAAAAATCCGCCCCCACTTTACATGTAGGGGGGGTACCCTAATAAAACATTTTTTTCCATTTTTTATTTTTGCACTTTGTTGGCGTGATTGATATACATATTGGTACCAAATTTCAGCTTTCTAGTGCTAACGGTAACTGAGATTATCCGCGGACGGACGGACGGACGGACGGACGGACGGACAGACAGACTGACATGGCGAAACTATAAGGGTTCCTAGTTGACTACGGAACCCTAAAAATGGTGTTACATCGTATTACAAGTAATATTCTAATATTACATGGAAATTATTAATTAAAAGAGTCCTTTTCTGAACTATCTGATAACTCTTAGTACATAAAACACAACGCCTCTTATCAAATATAGGCACAATCCTAAAACGTACATCGATATCAAACATTGGAATGCAATACGACAACAAAGTAACCAATTCCTACAAGAAAATAAAAGCGAATTAAAAATCAACCTTATACCCAAGCAGGACGGTCCACAGGTGTATTACCGAAGAGCATTTTTAAATTTGTTTTATTCGAATCAAATTTTATAACGGTTTTATGAAAAAAAAAACCTAAACCTAATCTGTGGTTTTGTGTGCATTTGTGAATAAAAAATGTCTGGTCGATATTTCCTCATGGGTGATGCAAAGTATTTGGCGCGGATTTCATAAAGAAGGGCTCTATAATATTGTAATGCTTGCGCTTTATAGTAAAACGTGCGTTTTAAGTAAATTACGACAGCGTTAGGGTTCCGTGCCGTAGAATAAGTTAACACTTGGCTAACTTTAAGTCAGAATTGTAGACGGTCAAACAAATCGTGTCACTTAAAAAGGCGCGAAATTCTCGATGGTATATTTAGGTACTTAAAAAACTTGAACAAATATTTTATACATGAATAATATGTATGTATGTAATTATGTATGTATGTTTTTCAAACCTTCCATTCCGTTACCACCATACAAAATGTATGAAAAATGGTAACGGAATGGGAAGAAACATTGTGACACGTTTTTCTCCTCTTAGAATTAAAAGAGCTCGCTAGTCGCGATTCTGAGTGGAAACCACATAAATTTTCCAATCCCAAAAAAAAGTGGGGAAGACAACTTTGAAAAAATGACCCAGCTATAACAGATTTGCATACCACTGTATAATAAAGAGTACTATCGTACAGTATGGCCACTCCCGCTCCCCGCTGAAAGTGCCGCACACTCCCTCTCGGTTACCTCACAGTTACCGCCTGTCAAAAACGCGAACAGTCGACCTGTCATATTTCACTCATACAAGCATAGTACGCGTTCACCTACACGAGCTTAGACTGTGTGCTAGGAACGCGCCTCTTTCATATATTTGATCGCCAATGTCCGAGGTGTGCTTATACGGAACCCATCGTAAGATAATCTCAATGACAACTGTTTGTAACCTATTGTTTTATTTAGAGACAATGTTTACCTGATGAAAGTGACACAAAGTTGAAGAATGGGGGCACCGTTTGAGCGGCGAAACAATTAGCTACCAACAATCTTTTAAAATGTAAACAAACGGACTAGGGTTCAATAGAGAATGTAAACAAACATGACGGGTTTTGTAAGCAATTTGTGATTTTAAATTGAAATAGATATCATACATAGTATGCGCATTACAAAACACGGAGAAACTAAAAAGCAAAAAGTAATAAACCTTTGAATTCAGATTTCTTATCGGATTGCAATGTCGGTACCAGCCCTGTTCCTCGTAATTTTAGAACAAAACGGGACTTAATCGCGTAAACACTTACATTTATATTTGGCCCGACGTTTCGAACATCACATTATGTTCGTGGTCACGGGTAGACTGGCGAGGAATTGCATTAACATCTTCTAGCCGCGCGAGTTTCTCGAACTACCCGCACTTGTTCCTGATTATTCACTTTTGCGCTAGGGTTGTCACTTTGCCTACACACAACACTCACGACATCAGCCGGTGTGTCCCTCGGTGTTTTTTCACGCTTACATTTGCTAATCACTGGATTCCACGAAGAAGAAATTCCCTGTCCCTCATTTTGGTTGAAATTTCGATGCTTCCTAATTTCAATCGCTTCACGTACTTTTCTGCTGTAGAACAGACGTTCCGTTGATAGAATTTTGGGACTATGGAGCTCGATCCAGTGGTTTGGTCCCGACTGTAGCAGATGTTCTAAAATTATGAGTGCAAATCGTGTTAGTCTAAATCAATATCCTGTTCCTCGTCTTGCTATTGCCTGTTTGTCCCACCCCCGCCCAACCATACGCAGGCTGGCCCCCCCCAAAAAAAACATTCAGTCAAATTGAGAACCTCCTCATTAAGAGGATACGATACCGAAGCACGAATTCAAATTTGAGATTTTTAAGTCTTTATCGCCGTCGCGCTGACGGGGGTGGAACCCACAGAGAGGCCCTGTGTGCGTGCGCGCGGCGCACGCACACAGCCGCGTCCGCCGCCGGCGCAAGTAGCTATAGCTACTCGCGCTCGAGCGCTCTCTATATTTCTCTAGTTTCGGACTTCTGATGCGTAATGTTTTGGACTCCGTGAAGTATACTAAGTGTACTGATTTGACTAAAATGCAAATTTGTAATGTTTTAAGTATTGTAAAAACAGTTCCTTATCTTATACATAATGCGATTATCTTAAAAGAAATCATGTTAGCGAAATAAAGTTATTCGGTATGTAAAAAGCTAAAACCTTTTCGATGTCAAAGAGAAGCCATATTATAGGAGTAGGTACGTACAGTCAACCAATCTGAATCCTATGTCATAAGTAGGCCACTGTAGACCTCTTTCACAGACTTCACAGTAAAAGTAAAACTGACTTCTATAGCAAATAAAGCACGGTGTCAATACGATAGGGTTCTAGAGTGGCCTAGGATTCTACATAATCGGTTGACAGTATCTACCTACCAAAAGTTTATGTGAATCTTATTCATTATTTTTTGCACATGTTTGACAGAAATGACAGCGTAGGAAAATTTAACTAGGACAATTTGGTACCTATTATACTTACCAGACACCAGATTATGTTCCAAGAGTGTACGTAATTAGAACTTTTTAGCAGAATTCTAACAAAAAATCTGCCAAACAAAATCTTATTGCATATGCAGCATAAGGACCTTTTTTCAGATGGAAAGCTACATATGCATCTTATATTTATAATTTTCTAGGGATGTAGGTATACATATTACCTATCTAGCATTAGAAATACAAGGCTTAGCACAGAACAAGACCAACCATAAAAATGCTTAACTAATTTGCCAGCTAAATTTAAACCTAGGTATCGGTACTTAAACGTATATATACTTTTGATATTTTTATTATTTAGAACTTATTGATACTCTTAGATATCAGCATTTCTGTTACCATAGAATTAAAACGTACATAACACTCATTTCATCTACCAACTAAGGGCATCTGTAATCTACACACAAATAAGGCCCGGCTAAAAGTCTCGAAATGTTATGTACATTTTATAATTAGATAAGTGTAAATGGGTCAAAAATTTGGGTCCATGTGCAATTGTGCATTAAGTAGGTGCACATGGACCCAAATTGCTGCATGTATGAAATAAGGCCCATCAGTAAGTTAACAAATATTAAGGTATTTCTTACATACCGAATTAAGCGTAATTGTGTCGCTTAACTTCAAACCTGGATAAATCCATTCTGCTATAAGGTTAATATAATATATTTTTTATATATTCAATCTTAAAGCAGAATGGATTTAAGTACCCAAGTTTGAAACTAAGCGACACAATTGATAGTATGTATCTAGGAGATATTTTCATTACATATACAAATCGTATTATTCAAGAGCGCTATGATATAAGCACGTCGAAATAAAGTAAAATTGACAATATTTACCGATGAGATTGTGCTCTGTGTGTAATGGTAAACATTATTAATATGAAAAGTTATTGTTTCAGTTAGAGCATCTTCACTTGTTCACTATTTGTAAAATTTATCTATCGTCAATTTCGTCTTACTCTTTAGTTGTGAAACATGGGTGACAAAGGAACTGACACACAAGCTGAAAGTGTTTGTCAATACGTCCTTCCGGTCGCCGGAAGGAAAAGAATAAAAATATATGGATATGTATATTATAATATTTATCCCGTAGGACAGCAGGTAACTCCAAACTACTTTAATTAACTACCTAATTTTTATGTTGTCTTCGGTTACCGCGATAGTTACTCATAAAATAAAACTATGGAAACGGATTAAATCGCGTATTTAGTATTCGCGGATGAGTCGTATGTGGGGCAGACAAAACGAAGTATTTCCACACGGGTGAAGGAACACATAGCGGATGTCAAGCACCGTCGGCAAAAGTCTGCAGTCTCTGAACATGTCATGGATAAAGTCAATCATGCTATAAAGTTTGATAAGCCTCTGGTTCTTGCTAAGGAGAAGCGGTATATATCCAGAATGTTGCGCGAGGCCATTGAGATCAAGAAATATCCAAACTTTAATAGAAAAGATGGCTTTACTTTACCACCGGCTTAGGATCCAGTAGTTCATCTGATAATGGAACAAGCACGACGAAGACTGTGAGGCATTTGTGTTCGGTTGTATGGTGTTGGACATTTGCAGTTTGTTTTTGTAAATTTTGTGTAGATTAATTTATTGATTTTTTTTTGTAACATAGTAATGGTAAAGCTTTATTAATAGTGTGTGAACCTGCCTTAGAAATCTATTTTATTTATAGTCGTGGTTCGTTAATATTTCTTATATGTAGGTAGCTTTTGCACATTGTAATTTTTCCTCAGTCACCCGTTGACCACGAGCGCTGTAAAATCCGTTTCTATAGTTTTATTTCACACCTAATTTTATCCATTTAAACTATATAGTATGAAATAAAGTATGCCAATGTTGTCTGCATTGACCTTAATGCACCACTTGCTAGGACTCGAACCCTCTAAATTTAGAGCACCATAACCTAAATGCATAGTCCTGAATAAATGTGTTTTAGATGACATGTATAAATACTTATTACAAAAATTGATGACTGAATTCATGAACACAATGTTTACACCAAGTTATAAAACTTAAGAAGTGAGCGATGAGCCTTATTTAGAGTAGTAACTATTTAGGGCATTTTTTGATTATATGTCTGCGAAGAAAATGTACAAAACGGTATGACTGATAAAACTTAGAAGAAATACAAGGACTGGGCCTTATTAAGAGCAGGTACAGGTACGTACCTGAACAAACTGTGTATTACTAAATAAGGCCCATCGTTTTTTAAAATATTTTTAAACATGAATTATATCATTAATATTACGTTTGTTTTTATTGTATGTAAATAAGTACATATAATATAACTACTCACCTAATTGGTGTTGGGCAGAATAGTAATAAATAAGCAATGATGACCGAATACCAAATTTTTGGCCAAGTTGCCTAATATTCGTGGAATCTATCGTAAAATACAACATAACTTTATAATTGATACTAGTAAACCAATGACGAGAAAGGTTATGCATGTATAAAATAAACCTATACCTGTATGTAATTGTTACGTACCTATACTTATAAAAATATGGACTTAGTATTTCCACAGAATATATACGTATTTCTAACTAAAAAGTTCGTCAAACACGGTATGTCGATATTTCGACGTAGTATATAACTTTTCACATCACTAGATTATCGACATTAGATGTCGAGTATTACCCATCACTTTATTTTAGTGTACGTATTTAAAAACTTAGCACCGCCCCTAAATTTGGTGCGATAGGGACAACTGCAGCTCAGGCGCGAAATCCCGCGTAAAACCCGCAAAAATCGAGGTTCCGCTCTCGACTGTTTCCTCCTCCAAAACTTAACCAATCGTTACGAAATTTGGAAATCAGAATGACAAGGAAATTATCTGTGTCGGACCGTTTCGTTTTTTTGGATAATTGGTCTCAGTTTTGAACACCACTCCTTTCTTTCTGGCAAATTCAATTAAGCCGTTTTTGCCAACTTTGAGAGGCTCTAATTCCTTTTAAAACAAAAATATCAAAAAAAGCAAAACGGTCCGAAACAGATATTGATAATAAAAACCTGTGTTGAAAAAACCATTGATCTAGCTTCAAAAACCAGAGAGGAAACAGGCGAGAGCGTTTGTATGGAGAAATGAGGGGTATCGTATCGTCTTACTTAATAAATGCTACAGATAGTACAGATTTAAGCGTATTTTTTTTCATTGTTGGCTCTATTTCTACTGACAAACTTGGTGCACCAGGGTCTTATAAAACTGTATATAAAATCACTATTGCCCTTAAAAAGTGAGCGATTACAAAGCAAATAAGGTTATATATACTGTTCTTGAATGTTTATTATTATCGTCGTTATTTGATACACTGTAATAATGCCTTGAAAATTACTTCATAGGATTCCTTCCTATGAAGTAATTTTCAAGGCATTATTGCATACAATAGTTATCGTCTCAAGGCAAGGTAGTTTACGGCTTACGATTCAACAATATGAAGGTATATCTAAATTAACTATATGACCTTAGACTAAATGTAAATTCGTTATACCATAGATGAAATATAACAAGATCATACCATCCCATACATTAAAATGCGAACGCCTAAGAACGCGCTTACAACAAAAAAATGTCTTGTAGCTTTCGATTATACTTGTAGATGGCGTTAAGTGTCACTTTTGACATACATTTACGGCTCGGAATTGACACTTAATGCCAATCTACAAATAATCGATGGCAACAAGGCATTTTTTTGTGGCGCCATCTATGTGTGGTGGAGTGTGAGCGCGTTCGTAGGCGGTCGCATTTTAATGTATGGGATGGTATGATCTTGTTATATTTAATCTATAGTTATACTTTCTATCGCTTCGATTCAATTCCCAGGTCAAAACAAAATATAAGCACTCTGTTTATTAAAATAGGTAATAAAAAATAAACAACCTGCTACGTTTCTCATTATTCCCGCGAGATGGCGCTGTACCGTCCGCAAACTAGCGAACGTTGTGCCGACATATCTTCTATAAGAAAAGCCCTGTTAAAGGGTTGATGATTCCAGATCAGTGTAAAACCAACTAATCCTAATTTTTGAAGCCAGTATCATTTTGAGATTTGTTCATCGATACTGGCATTTTCAAAAGAGGAATAGTTTTTTTTTAAATAGGTAAATTTAATGTAGGTACCTAATTGATAAAATTGTACTCAATATCGAGCCTCCTTATTTTAAAGCGTCGGGATTTTTTCCAATCCGTTACCATTTTGTGATATAATCTTTGATCTCTCTGTAAGGTATACATGTATAAGTTAAGTTTTATTGTTATAAATGTTATAATTGTTTCTTTATTTTTTGTAACTACGATGCACGATGTTGTTAATAGTTATAATAATATTATAAATTAACTAGCTTTTACCCGCGGCTTCGCCCGCGTAATAAAAGTATTATTATAGAAACCTTTACAAAAAATAAGATTTTCATTTGGATCCGTAGGTTTCTTTGTAGGTACATCTGTCCGCGATTATTTCGATTAAGGTAAAGCGGGGCAATTCTCGACTGGGGGGCATTGTAACTGATCTATTTGCTGTACGGTCAGCCAAGAAAGTGGTTTACCACTTTTCGACTCTATTGATCGAAAAGTGGTAAACCACTTTTTTGGCTGACTGTACCTTATACATATAACTATTGTTTTAAAAGAAATTCTTGCAATGATTTTAGATTTGTTACACAGCGACCACAGCGTAGGTAGTAGGTACGAATATGTATTTTACCTATATAAATATTTATACTGGGGAAACTTCATACAAACCACATAGCCAGTATCTCGACGCTATGGTCGGTAGGGTAAAAAGTACTTCCTTGCATTATCGCTTACAATTTTTTCCATTTTGCTTATTATTATTGCAAACGTAAACATATAAAAGGCAAGCAAACAACGATCTTCTTACAGCACATTGAATGTAATAGTTATTACGGATGCAGGATACTCGCCGATGCCTACTTACTAATCCCTTCCCACTGAGCCACCTGCATTTTACACTGCCTAGATATCGATTGCCGACCGATTATTCCGACCCCAATCCCTATTCTTATCCCCGTCCCTATCTCTATCCTTGTCCCCGTCCCCGTCCCCGTCCCGTCCCTGTCCCCGTCCCCGTCCCCGTCCCCGTCCCCGTCCCCGTCCCCGTCCCGTCCCCGTCCCCGTCCCCGTCCCCGTCCCCGTCCCCGTCCCCGTCCCCGTCCCTCCCCTATCCCTATCCCCGTCCCCGTCCCCTATTTCTATCCCTACCCCTACCCCTATCCCTATCCCTATCCCTGTCCCTGTCCCTGTCCCTGTCCCTGTCCCTGTCCCTGTCCCTGTCCCTGTCCCTGTCCCTGTCCCTGTCCCTGTCCCTGTCCCTGTCCCTGTCCCTGTCCCTGTCCCTGTCCCTGTCCCTGTCCCTGTCCCTGTCCCTGTCCCTTCCCTATCCCTGTCCCTTCCCTATCCCTATCCCTATCCCTATCCCTAACCCTAACCCTATCCCGTTCCTGTCCCTGTCCCTATCCCTGTCCCTGTGCCTGTCCCTGTCCTTGCCCCAGTCAAATTATCATGCTAGGAGGTGAACTTTGAAAAATCCTTTCTCAGTGCTCCTCTAAGGACCTTCCGTGTCAATTTGAAACCTCTTGAACCAGAAGTAAAGATAAAAACTATTAAAAACTAAACCTATACTTATGGCTATTTTGGATATTTTAACCCCATTGCACAACAACAGAGGAGAAAATTTCTTTTCCACCTCATTAGATTTTAAAATCGTTGTATTTATCGTGATCAGCGACCCGATAAACCATAAAAACGATACCCATATTGTGTTTTTGACTTTACCCCCTTTGCACCCCTTTAGGGGTCAAATTTTCAAAAAACCTGAAACATGTATTTAGTCATGTCTTTAGGAATCCTCCTGTGAAGTTTCGAATAAAATAGTCAAATTAATCTTGTTTCCCCATACAAATATTGAACCCCCATTTCACCCTTTTAAGAGGAGAATTTTGAAAAATCCTTTCTTAGTGCTCCTCTACACTATATAAGGAACATATGTGCCAAATTTGAAATCTCTAAGACCAGCGGTTTCGGCTGTGCGTTGATATGTCAGTCAGTCAGTCAGTTTCTTCTTTTATATATTTTTTTGATATTTAAACCCCATTGCACCACAACAGGGGAGAAGGTATTTCACTTCCGCCTCGTTAGATTTTAAAAACGTTTTATTTATCGTGATCAGCGACCCGATAAACCATAAAAACGATACCCATATTGATTTTTTTACTTTATCACCCCCTTTTCACCCTTTTAGGGGTTAAATTTTCAAAAAACCTGAAACACGTATTCAGTCATATGTCTTAAGGAATCTTCCTGTGAAGTTTCGAATAAAATAGTCAAACTAATCTTGTTTCCCCATACAAACTTTGAACCCCCCTTTGACCCCCTTAGGAGGTGAATTTTAGAAAATCCTTTCTTAGTGCTCTTCTACACTATATAAGGAACCTACGTGCCAAATTTGAAATCTCTAGGACCAGCGGTTTCGGCTGTGCGTTGATATGTCAGTCAGTCAGTCAGTCAGTCAGTCAGCTTCTTCTTTTATATATTTAGATGTCTACCACATAAGTGCTTTGGTGTAACACTGTAAACTTTTGTGTTGATGTTTTAAATAAATGATTAAATTTTAAAAACTTTTCGTCCGTCGGTTAAGAAGAAGAGTAGGTATGTAAGTAAAATGACTGAAACTATTGAACTTTTTTAAGGAATGAGAAAGGTCCTAGAAATAAGATTTTGTCGGATATTCTTGCAATTTTTTTTAACCCCCGACGCAAAGACGACGGGGTGTTATACGTTGGACGTGTCTGTCTGTCTGTTTGTCTGTCTGTCTGTCTGCCTGTGTGTGTCTGTCTGTGGCATCGTAGCTCCCGAACGGATGAACCGATTTAGATTTAGTTTTTTTTCTTTGAAAGCTGAGTTTTGAGAAGTTTCATGAAAATCAGTCCATTATGTCGAGGTCGGGGGTTTCTTCATAATTTTAATGTTGTACTACTTGTACTTGGTAGTTAGGATAAGAGACTAAGAGACGCCACCGGCACTCACCGGCAACCGAAGAGCTGGCAGCTTCTTCGCTCAGCGTATTGACAATCCAGCGAGGAAATGCTGCCAGCGTCTTCAGTACTATGCCACAGGGGCCGTTTTTAGATTTACTTTTGTTTAATTTTTAGATTTATTTAGTTTAATTAAAAATTTTAATTTATTTTAAGTTTAATTTTAGCTTCCATCAGGCGGGCCGTATACCTGTTTGCCACCGACGTGGTATAAAAAAAAAAAAAAAGAATAATTTAAGATTTAATAGTTTAGTTTTATTTTAAAATAATTTTATGTTCCTTAAGTTAAATTAACAAATAACTTGAATAAAGCTGTTCCAAGTTAGGTTATGTAGGTTATTTTTTTTTTATACTACGTCGGTGGCAAACAAGCATACGGCCAGCCTGATGTAAAGCGGTCACCGTGACCTATGGACGCCTGCAACTCAAACAGTGTCACATGCGCGTTGCCACCCCATTAGAAACTTGTACAATTGTATATTCCCTTTAGGCTTGTGCCGTTTCGTTCATTGATCGGAGCGCTCCGATCTCGTTCAATCGCTCCCACGAACTAGTTCGCTCTTTTAGGTCTTTTGCTCATTTAGTTCAGTTTTTTTTTGCTCTGCTAATTAGCTCTCGCTCTCGGTCGGCGCAGTCACACACTCGTTCTCGATCCAAACCGCTCGCGCTCGCTGATCCTATGCTGAACTAAATGAGCAAAGACCGAATCTCAGAGCCTGGAAAGATTCAGTTCATTTCGGTCATTGATGTGTTAGAGTAATTATTTATTAATGCCTTATTTTGATTTATCTTACTGTCATTTATGATGAAAGTATTAAAGAATATCAATTGACTAATAGTAGTCACTGGGTTTCCGCCATGTTGGAATGTTATAAAAATGGCGGACAAGCAGTGACGGGGGCCAGTTCGAGTACAGACGAGTAGTAGTGAAGAAGTCTTGAATTATTTATTGTAAATTGGTTGTTAATATGTTTGTTATAAGTGAATAAAGTAAATGTGATGGTACAAGTAATAGTTTTCATCATCAACCTGGTAATATCCCCAACAGTTCAGAAGTTGGACGAAACAAAAATCGATAAGATTTTTGCCACGCCGCACAAGTGTAAGGTTTTTTTTTTTAGTCAAAATAATGTAACGGATTTATTTAACGAAACGTGCATTTAAATTGCTTTGGTAAGTGAGACATGTATTATATTTATTTCTTAAAATTAAACTTCATGTTCTGAAACTGGTTTGATAATCTACCCTCATGGCAGTATAAATTGATGAACTCTCATTATTGTTTTATTTAAAAGATGACTTACTTTTGTACCTAAAAATCTTTTTACAAAAGGTGTGTAACATTACATTGCCCATTAGTTATTGAAACACATAAATCTGATAACTATATGACTAGTATATTCTGGATACACAATAAGCGCCGTCATATGATACGTCATTCAGTTTGTGACACGAGTTTATGATACGTCATTCAGTTTGTGTTTCATAAATTAATTGGCATAAGGAAATCGTGGAATTATGAGTAAAGTAAATTTGTATCTTATCAATAGAAATAAAGTTCTGATTAAACGACTGCTTTATTTAACGATGCCTCGAGTTGTTAAACACAAGCCATTTTATGTTGTTTCCGAAAAGTGGTGTAATTTATTCCAACGAGGCAATTGTCCTGCTGTTGTATTCTGTTATTATAATATAATTATACATATTCGAGCTTATCAAGTTATACAGATCAGATAAACAATTAAACATTCATGCTGAATGAAATACGCTGTGTAAAATATGTTCTCATAAAGTACTTCAATAATTTAATCCCTCGTGTCCGGTAACACAAGATTGGTAAAAATTATGTATACTTATGAAAAGTTGATCTCAATTCAAACTGAGAATTATAATGCAGTTCTTAATTTTGATATTTAATGCTTTAAGTACGATTTTGAACAAAAACGATTCCTGTTCATTTGCAAATACATATTTAATAGTGAATTTAACATATTATATTAACCGTTAAAATTGAAGTTGTGCAATTGTGGGTAGTTTAATTCTGTTAAGTACTGAATTTAAATAAACAACTTTGATAATAAGGTTGCCAATCCCTGGTATGAATAATGGAGAGTAAGTTGTATCTCTAATCATCTTCAGATATTTTATGATAACTCGTTATAAAAATGTTTAGCGTTTTAAAGTTTTAAAACTCAACGAATTGTAATGTGTTGTTTTTCAACGTTTTATTTCACGAATTGGACTGATTGATCTCATTTTGATTGTTGACGGTATGCTACCACATTTATGAATACTATTTTATAATGGCCAGTGATGGCAGAATTATTTAATCAAAGTAACGTATAAAACAAAATTCTTCGCATTTTACCATGGTGATCATGAGTGATAATTCGATGGGAAATCGAAAAATTACATCTATGGTGTGAATAAATATCATTAAGACATGTTTCAGACTATTAGTAAATAAAGTAATATCTGTTTGCTTCTTAAGAATAACGATTCAATCTTGATATGCTTATATATTATGGTGCATGTGACATGACATGGGTGATGGTCACATGTAGTCATATGTAGAGTCATATGTAGAGTCATATGTAGAGTCATATGTAGAGTCATATGTAGAGTCATATGTAGAGTCATATGTAGAGTCATATGTAGAGTCATATGTAGAGTCATATGTAGAGTCATATGTAGAGTCATATGTAGAGTCATATGTAGAGTCATATGTAGAGTCATATGTAGAGTCATATGTAGAGTCATATGTAGAGTCATATGTAGAGTCAGTCATATGTAGAGTCAGTCATATGTAGAGTCAGTCATATGTAGAGTCAGTCATATGTAGAGTCAGTCATATGTAGAGTCAGTCATATGTAGAGTCAGTCATATGTAGAGTCAGTCATATGTAGAGTCAGTCATATGTAGAGTCAGTCATATGTAGGTCATAGAGTCATATGTACGCGTAAACTCGAGTATTTTGGCCCCAGTATAAAATAATGACTTGAGCCAGGGTATTGCACAATGAATCGTATCTTGTGGAATAAATGGTTGACGCACGCGGATGGACGTGCGGGATTTAGAGCGCGTGGATGAACGTGCGAGATTTAAAGCGCGTGGATGAACGTGCGAGATTCAAAGCGCGTGGATATACGTGCATAACATTTAAGCACGTTGATGAACGTGAAAGACTTTCATTTCAACCTTTATAAATACATGAAACATGAATATAAAAGTACAACATAAATGACTGTGCCTTAATATCAGAATGTATATTATTTGCGACTTTTGATTGGATAAAGCAGTACAGCAATAATTACATATTTATCTTTTGTCTACGTGTAATACGTGTATCCAGTTCTTTACATGTTTTATAGTCTTAGGTGATCAAGAATAAAGTAACAAAAAAAGAGACTTTATTGATAACATATAAAACTTATTACCTAGCAGGTTTAGCTCGTAAAATATTAAAAGTGAAGTACTTAAACTTTGTATCGGTTATGAAGAGACCTATTAGATTGAAAATAAAATCGTTACTAACGACTACTTTCCCTTTCATAGATAAAAGAAATAAATTGAAAATGTGCAATTTGAAATCTAGAGAGCAAACATTAATAATCTTTTGTCTTTAAATTCGCGATAGCTCTTCATGAAAAGAAAATATATACTTGCTTTATGTGTGAATAGATCTTTTGATAATTAAATGAATTGCTTACCACTTGCGGCTTGTAATCAGCGCGAATAAAGATACGTCGGATATCGTATTTGGTTTTTCATACGACACGGTATTTATTAAAAAAAAGAGATTATGTATATAATGTCTGACGGGTGTCGCTATTGTTGACCTGTAACCTAAATAGTATATGTACAAAGAGTTTTTCTATTTCGGCATACTATTGCATCAATCTTAGCTAGTACCTAAAATAATAATAATAATAACAGGATAAAAAAAAATAATAATAAGGACCTACACCGTAGTCGTGTACTTGCGATTAGTCTTAAATGGTTGCGTAATATAATATGTTTACGTTACAAATGGTAAATATTAACTAGGCGCGATATTTTATTGACAGGTCATTTGAGTATTTAAAGATTCTGTAAATGTGTATGATATATACATCTGAAAAATCTTGAATATAATTACTCAGTATATATAAACAGTAGATATATTAATAGGCGATGACAATAATTTAATTAATCATAACGACTATCGATACATTATGACTTATTGAATTGATTACCGAACCATAATCGTTTTACCATAATTTCGAAGACAGTCGAAATTATGTTCCTAAAGAAAGTGTTGCAAGTTTCAGATCAAGGACCGAGGAGCGTCCAGGTGAAAGGGCCAGGGTCTGGTATTCGTTTACCACCCAGGAGTGCCCAGGTGAGAGGGTCGGGGTGTAGATTCACTTCCGACCCAGGAGTGCCCAGGTGAGAGGGTCAGGGTAAAGATACCTCTGTTTCGATCGTCCACCGTGGGTCCTCATACGCTGGCATGGTATGCGAGCTTGCGTCTGGCGGCGCAATGTCCGGCGTCCGTGATGAGCAGCATCGGCAGCACTATCCAGGCTGACAGAGCTTGGGTGGCCCATGATGCTGTTGCAGCGGACGGGTACATCATGTTGCCAAAGCCCGTGGCGGCACGGGAATTTCATTCAATCGTGTGATGAGGTGGTGATGTCATAAAACCGTGTAAATGTGTTCTTTTTGCTTGTTTCGCGAGTGAAGTGTGAAGTGAAGTGTTGCATTGTTTACTTAAATATGTTTATAACTTGTGAAATTAATTTAATTATCATAATTTAATTAGATGTAATGAATTCAATTGGATGTAATGAATTTAATTAGATGTAATTAATTTAATTGTATCGAAGTTAATGTTATTCATATATTTATTTTTCACGGGCCTATATTTCTTGATAAGATTTATGGAAATATTTAAAAATCCATTTTATAGGATATCGTAATTATGGGGTAAAGGTATCGGTATGAAGTGAAGTGATGTTTTGTGTTTCTATTGTTTAAGAATTATTTCAAATGCATATTATACTACACTTTTATAATCTTTTTCTTGTATAAACTGATATTGTCTTTCTTTTGAATTATTTCACATTAAGTTTTGGCGAAGGGTCTCGCCTCGAACAGGATGGCCGAGCTGTTAGAGTAATTATTTATTAATGCCTTATTTTGATTTATCTTACTGTCATTTATGATGAAAGTATTAAAGAATATCAATTGACTAATAGTAGTCACTGGGTTTCCGCCATGTTGGAATGTTATAAAAATGGCGGACAAGCAGTGACGGGGGCCAGTTCGAGTACAGACGAGTAGTAGTGAAGAAGTCTTGAATTATTTATTGTAAATTGGTTGTTAATATGTTTGTTATAAGTGAATAAAGTAAATGTGATGGTACAAGTAATAGTTTTCATCATCAACCTGGTAATATCCCCAACAGATGGGATTTTATTCCCAACAGTTCATAGTTCGTGAACGACACAAGCCTAATTCCCTTTTGCTGTGTTAATTGTACACAACAAAAAGGAGTGTACAAGTTCTAAGGAGGGTTCGGGTTGCCGACGACTCAAAGGACAATAGACGGAACAAGTTAGTTCTGATGATGGGATCCTGGAGAAATCGAGGGAACTCCTCAAAACTTAAAGGCATATGGTGCTTTTTGTGTTTTTAAAGAAACAGCATGCATTTACGTACGGAACAGTGACATTTGGTGCAGCGGAACTCCTGATGATGGTCATAATGGAACTCCTCAAATCTGAACGGCACACTTATAGTGACTTTGGTATTTTTATAAGAACAGCATGCACTTACGTCCAGAACAGTGACATTTGGTGCAGTGGAACTGCTGATGATGGTCAGAACGGAACTCCTCAAATCTGAACGGCACACTTATAGTGACTTTGGTATTTTTATAAGAACAGCATGCACTTACGTCCAGAACAGGGACATTTGATGCAGTGGAACTGCTGATGAAGAGTGAGCCGCCCCTGGTTAGAGTTCCGTTCTGATAATCATTCTCATCTGTAAGTACTTCAGAATCATCCAGATTTCAAAATTGGTTCAGAAATGACGGAGATATCGAATAACAAACATTAAAAAATATACAGACGAATTGATAACATAATCCAACATTTGAAAATATTTATCACCAGAACCCCAAAGGAAGGCGGTTTTTTGTTTTCATAAAATTATTTGTTTGTAAGCTGGATTAATCGGGAGTGTTCTTAGCCATTTTTGATAGAAATCGGTCCACTAAGGCGGCTGTTTTTTTTTTTTTTTAAATTTTAATTCTGTTCTTAGGTTATTGAGTCTTATGGTTCGCGCGTTGTCCGTTTATGATTCCACCAACGTCAAGGTTTAATAAGACACGCATTTCATGAAGACATTTGGCCAGTGAGCTCTAAATCATTCTAATCTGCTGCCTTTTTAGTGCCAAAAATTTGTAGACCGTCTATAAATCCATGCTAATATTATAAACGGGAAATTTTGTGTCTGTTTGTTTGTTCGTCTTTCACGGAAAAACGGAGCGAGGAGTTGACGTGATTTTTTATGTGGAGACAGTTGAAGGGATGGAGAGTGACATAGGCTACTTTTTGTCTCATTCTAACGCGAGCGAAGCCGCAGGCAAAAGCTAGTAATAAATATTATAGGACATTCTTACATAGATTGACAGAGTCCCACGCGGTAAGCTCAAGAAGGCTTGTGTTGTAGGTACTCAGACAACGATATATATGATATATTAATACTTACATAAGTATGTATTTATATATTTAATTATGTACGTTTGTAGTTTTAGTAATACTGTTTTTTTGCATATTGTGTAGTTTTAAGTTTATTACGAATAAATATTTTTGATTGATTGATTGATTGATTGATATCGTCGCTTAGCACCCATAGTACAAGCTTTGCTTAGTTTGGGGTTAAGTTGATCTGTGTTAGGTGTCCCCAATATTTATATTATTTAATATTTTATATACATAGAAAACATCCATGACTCAGGAACTGGAGAGGAAATATATCTGTGCTCATCACACAAATAAATGCCCTTACCGGGATTCGAACCCGCTAAATAAATAAAAATAAAATCACTAAATACTACTACTACTAATAGCTAAATACTAATAGCTATAAATGCTACAGATAGTACAGATTTAGGCGTATTTTTTTCATTGTTGGCTCTATTTCTACTGACAACCTTGGTGCACCAGGGTCTTGTAAAACTGTATACAAAATCACTATTGCCCTTACAAAGTGAGTGATTACAAAGTAAATAAGGTTATATATACACCGCCCTCAAGTCCATAAAAAAAAAGGTTATATATACTGCAGTGGCGGGGCGTGAAAATTTTCGTTGGTAAAGCCGGAGGGGTTTTGGCATCTGTTTTGAATGGACTTATACAGATACTAGAGAATTTTAGGGAACCCGTTGGGAATCGAGTTGTATCGACGCTCCGCCACTGATATACTGTTCTTGAATGTTTATTATTATCGTCGTTATTTGATACACTGTATTCCTTCCTATGTAGTAATTTTCAAGGCATTATTGCATACAATAGTTATCGTCTCAAGGCAAGTTAGTTTACGGCTCACGATTCAACAATATGAAGGTATATCGAAATTAACTATATGACCTTAGACTAAATGTAAATTTCGTTATACCATAGATGAAATATAACAAGATCATACCATCCCATACATTAAAATGCGACCGCCTAAGAACGCGCTTATAACAAAAAAATGTCTTGTAGCTTTCGATTATACTTGTAGATGGCGTTAAGTGTCACTTTTGACATACATTTACGGCTCGGAATTGACACTTAATGCCAATCTACAAATAATCGATGGCGACAAGCACAGATGTCATATATACCATAGATCAAGCAAACGTATCTACTTAGCGTGTCAAATGAACTCAGTGAAATCCACTGAGTTGTCCGTCTTTAATCGCAGCTTGCAGCTTTCGTTCGTCAGATTTTGTAAGTTGAAGTCAACAAAAACATTAAAAATGCCTCGTTACGTGATATTTAATTACAACAACACAAAAATTATGAACACTTAGAGGCCTGAGACATATTTAAAAACACAGGCAAGTAACAACTTCAGTACAAAATCTGACACGCTCGGCCGCCATACAAATAGATGAACTTGTTTCTTCTATCTAAATCTAGTTCTGTGGCGACAAGGCAATTTTTTGTGGCGCCATCTATGTGTGGTGGAGTGTAAGCGCGTTCGTAGGCGGTCGCATTTTAATGTATGAGATGGTATGATCTTGTTATATTTAATCTATAGTTATACTTTCTATCGCTTCGATTCAATTCCCAGGTCAAAACAAAATAATTATAAGCACTCTGTTTATTAAAATAGGTAATAAAAATAAACAACCTGCTACGTTTCTCATTATTCCCGCGAGATGGCGCTGTACCGTCCGCAAACTAGCGAACGTTGTGCCGACATATCTTCTATAAGACAAGCCCTGTTAAAAGGTTGATGAATCTGAATCACAGAACACCCCACTAGAAGCCAAATACAAGCGATATTGTTCGAGACGCAAATCACCAATCCTTGCGGGGTGAGGCGGGCGCGCACGGTGCTGCCATTGGTCGTTTCAAATAATGGCGCGCCTTTATGATTAGCAGTAGGGATGGGAATGGGACATGTCTATTATAGACAATGGTACCGGTACCAGTACTGTGGTGAATTTGTTTTGCAACAAATTATAATATTATAATTAAATTATAATAAGGCCTAGTTACCCTTCGGGTTGGAAGGTCAGATGGCAGTCGCTTTCATAAAACTAGTGCCTACGCCAAATCTTGGTAGTAGTTTCCAAAGCGGACCCCAGGCTCCCATGAGCCGTGGCGAATGCCGATGCCGGGATAACGCAAGGAGGATGATAATTGTGATAGCATCTCAATAAAAATCATTCTAGTAATAACTAAACTGTGCATTTTTACTTACGTTTACTAAGTTAAATAACCAACTAAATATTCTAAACTAATCAATGAACTAAATACCACTACAGACTCTACAGATTCTAAATAATTATTCACTATTACAAATCTGATTTCTTTTATATTTCATAAAATGGTAGCACATGGTACGAACGGCAGTACGAAGTTCCCGCAACAGACATAAACTAACATGGCCCCATGCCTAGTCGTTTACGTGAAAGGGATAGCATATCACATTGTTAACTCGGTAAAGAGGGATGGACGCGCCTCGGCGCCGCTCAGCACAACCATATTGACCAGTATAAATGAACTCCGCGGACAATAAACAATATTCAACAAAATAATTAATTTGACTTAACTGTGGAATGTTATTCCATCTTTTTTACATGTAGAAGTGTTAGAAGACTTGCCACACCACTTTATGCTGTAAGAGACCATTGTTTGCAACCAAAATTGATTATTTAAGATTTTTTCCCGAGCGGACACGGACACTGTTAGCGGGTCGTATACTTGGGCGCTACTGATCGGTGTCGCACGCGTTCAAACTTTTATAAACCTGATTTGTCGTATGCTTGGTGACCGCGAGTCGCCCTGTAAGGGCCATCTTGTTGTATTGATCTGTGATCTGAATAAAACCCACTAATCCTAATTTTTGAAGCCAGTATCATTTTGAGATTTGTTCATCGATCAGCAATTCCCGTCAACTTTGTACAATGCCACGTCAGCAAATTTTAATTGATCCTATTTTTTACCAACATTTAGTAATATAATTCGACTTTCGTAAGATATATACAGGATAATTGTTATAATTAAGAAAATATAGATACTTACTAGAGAACCTTAATGACGAAATAAAACTTAATAAAATCTCAATTCATCAACAAAATCTTGGTAACAAAATAGGAATTAATAAAAACAAATTTAACTTTTCCCTTAATTTTTGTACAAAGTTGACGGGAATTGCTGCGATACTGGCATTTTCAAAAGAAGAATAGTATTTTTTAAATAGGTAAATTTAATGTAGGTACCTAATTGATAAAATTGTACTCAGTATCACGAGCAATATCGAGCCTCCTTATTTTAAAGCGTCGGGATTTTTTTCCAATCCGTTACCATTTTAAAAACTTTTCGTCCGTCGGTTAAGAAGAAGAGTAGGTATGTAAAATGTCTGAAACTATTGAACTTTTTTAAGGAATGAGAAAGGTCCTAGAAATAAGATTTTGTCGGATATTCTTGCAATTTTTTTTAACCCCCGACGCAAAGACGACGGGGTGTTATACGTTGGACGTGTCTGTCTGTTTGTCTGTCTGTCTGTCTGTCTGCCTGTGTGTGTCTGTCTGTGGCATCGTAGCTCCCGAACGGATGAACCGATTTAGATTTAGTTTTTTTTCTTTGAAAGCTGAGTTTTGAGAAGTTTCATGAAAATCAGTCCATTATGTCGAGGTCGGGGGTTTCTTCATAATTTTAATGTTGTACTACTTGTACTTGGTAGTTAGGATAAGAGACTAAGAGACGCCACCGGCACCCACCGGCGACCGAAGAGCTGGCAGCTTCTTCGCTCAGCGTATTGACAATCCAGCGAGGAAATGCTGCCAGCGTCTTCAGTACTATGCCACAGGGGCCGTTTTTAGATTTACTTTTGTTTAATTTTTAGATTTATTTAGTTTAATTTAAATTTTTAATTTATTTTAAGTTTAATTTTAGAATAATTTAAGATTTAAGAGTTTAGTTTTATTTTAAAATAATTTTATGTTCCTTAAGTTAAATTAACAAATAACTTGAATAAAGCTGTTCCAAGTTAGGTTATGTAGGTTATTATGGCCGATGACTGTTTTTATGCCAAATGGAAGGAGAGTCTACGGCTAGACGGCTACCCACATAGCCATATTGCCCCCAAAATAAACCGTTACATGCGCTATCACCTCTTGACCCGCGCTTATTATATTATCTCAACTATATAATCGCTAACGGTCTGTGTATCAACATGGTATATTTATAGCAAAGAGGATCGAGTATTATAGAGAGTTACTGTCGAAGTGCATAGACTGCCATCTCTTGACACAGGCTTAAAACTTTTGAACCTCAGTTTTGACAATTTCGCCCATATTCTTAGCTTGATATGTGTTAAAATGTCAAATATTAATATTAGCGCCATCTAGCTGAGCGTACCCCAAAGGTGTAATGCCATCTAGGCCACCGTAAACTTTCCTGTATGGTACCGAGGTACGTTTTTTTCTTAGACTACTTATCTGTCTAAACGAAGTTATATATGTCTTTGATTTATAGTAATACTACTTACCCACTTTTTCGGCGGTGGGTGCGGTCAAACAGATCTTTATGGCAGCAAAAAGTGGTCACTGTCGTTGGATATTAGGGACAAAACTTTTTAGTAAGTATGTAATAAGAGTCTTTAAACTTAGTAGATTGTGTCGCAAGGAAGCAATATGGCATACTTACTAGGTTGGGTCATTTTTACTTTTTTTTATTTTCTTAGGGGGCACAGTCACAAAAAGGTGTCATTTTGTAATTAATTAAGTAGTGTACAATTTTTATTTTTATGTTTATTTTTTTGCCTCCGGATTTCAGTTGAAGTTTTTGTATTTTGTATGGAGTAGGGTGTAATAATTGTTTAAATTTTTGAGGTTTTTTTCTTCATTTATTTTCTTTGAACGTTTAGCATGCTATTACGATGCCAATAATGGTCTATTATATTAGTAGCAACATTTTAAATTAAAAGACAATACATACATATACTCCGCACCAGGGACCGGCCCGCTATCCCTTATACGGGGTTTTGTATGGGTATTTCGTTAGGCTTAACTTACCCTACCCTTTTGACGCGATACCCTTTCATTTTGCTTTTAAAGCCCTAACGAAAGCGCTTACCTAAAATAGCCCAATACCCTTTCAAAACCCTTATCATCGGCTCAGCCTAACGCCATAAGGGTAAGCCTTATATTGGGTTTTATTTGCTTTCCCTTATAGAGCATATCGTGCGAGTTTAAATCATGTACCTCGCTCATAAAGCACACATTACTCCGAACGAAATAACATACGATCGTTACCTACGGCGGCACTGTGTGATATTTGCGCGTTTCTGTTTGATGGAAACTGCTGTAGATAAAATAAGGTTCAATTTTCAATACCAAATAAATACCAACTAAATACTTATAGTTATGATAGGCTCCTGCTAGCTCAGGTGTAACACAGGCAAACGCTGCTTTTTTTTATCGGACTTGTCTTGATGAGTACCCGAAGTCTAGCTGATGCTGAACCCTGGCTGCACCTAGGGGAACTCGGGTTTAGTGTAATACAGGCAAACGCTATTTTCGTCATCGGACTTGTCTTGATGAGTACTCGAGTGAGCAGTACCCGAAGTCCAGCTGATGCTGAACCCTGGCTGCACCTAAGGGAACTCGGGTTTAGTGTAACACAGGCAAACGCTGTTTTCGTCATCGGACTTTTATTGATGAGTACTCGAGTGAGCAGTACCAAAAGTCCAGCTGATGCTGAACCCTGGCTGCACCTATGGGAACTCGGGTTTAGTGTAACACAGGCAAACGCTGTTTTCGTCATCGGACTTGTCTTGATGAGTACTTGAGTAAGCAGTACCCGAAGTCCAGTTGATGCTGAACCCTGGCTGCAACTAGGGGAACTCGGGTTTAGTGTAACACAGGCAAACGCTGTTTTCGTCATCGGACTTGTCTTGATGAGTACTCGAGTGAGCAGTACCCGAATTCCAGCTGATGCTGAACCCTGGCTGCACCTAGGGGAACTCGGGTTTAGTGTAACCCAGGCAAACGCTGTTTTCGTCATCGGACTTCTCTTGATGAGTACTCGAGTGAGCAGTACCCAAAGTCCAGCTGATGCTGAATCCTGGCTGCACCTAGGGGAACTCTGGTTTAGTGTAACACAGGCAAACGCTGTTTTCGTCATCGGACTTGTCTTGATGAGTACTCGAGTGAGCAGTACCCAAAGTCCAACTGATGCTGAACCCTGGCTGCACCTAGCGGAACTCGGGTTTAGTGTAACCCAGGCAAACGCTGTTTTCGTCATCGGACTTGTCTTGATGAGTACTCGAGAGAGCAGTACCCAAAGTCCAGCTAATGCTGAACCCTGGCTGCACCTAGGGGAACTCGGGTTTAGTGTAACACAGGCCAACGCTGTTTTCGTCATCGGACTTGTCTTGATGAGTACTCGAGTGAGCAGTACCCAAAGTCCAGCTAATGCTGAACCCTGGCTGCACCTAGGGGAACTCGGGTTTAGTGTAACACAGGCAAACGCTGTTTTCGTCATCGGACTTGTCTTGATGAGTACTCGAGTGAGCAGTACCCGAATTCCAGCTGATGCTGAACCCTGGCTGCACCTAGGGGAACTCGGGTTTAGTGTAACCCAGGCAAACGCTGTTTTCGTCATCGGACTTCTCTTGATGAGTACTCGAGTGAGCAGTACCCAAAGTCCAGCTGATGCTGAACCCTGGCTGCACCTAGGGGAACTCTGGTTTAGTGTAACACAGGCAAACGCTGTTTTCGTCATCGGACTTGTCTTGATGAGTACTCGAGTGAGCAGTACCTGAATTCCAGCTGATGCTGAACCCTGGCTGCACCTAGGGGAACTCGGGTTTAGTGTAACCCAGGCAAACGCTGTTTTCGTCATCGGACTTCTCTTGATGAGTACTCGAGTGAGCAGTACCCAAAGTCCAGCTAATGCTGAACCCTGGCTGCACCTAGGGGAACTCGGGTTTAGTGTAACACAGGCAAACGCTGTTTTCGTCATCGGACTTGTCTTGATGAGTACTCGAGTGAGCAGTACCCGAATTCCAGCTGATGCTGAACCCTGGCTGCACCTAGGGGAACTCGGGTTTAGTGTAACCCAGGCAAACGCTGTTTTCGTCATCGGACTTCTCTTGATGAGTACTCGAGTGAGCAGTACCCAAAGTCCAGCTGATGCTGAACCCTGGCTGCACCTAGGGGAACTCTGGTTTAGTGTAACACAGGCAAACGCTGTTTTCGTCATCGGACTTGTCTTGATGAGTACTCGAGTGAGCAGTACCCAAAGTCCAGCTGATGCTGAACCCTGGCTGCACCTAGGGGAACTCGGGTTTAGTGTAACCCAGGCAAACGCTGTTTTCGTCATCGGACTTTTTTTGATGAGTACTCGAGTGAGCAGTACCCAAAGTCCAGCTGATGCTGAACCCTGGCTGCACCTAGGGGAACTCGGGTTTAGTGTAACACAGGCAAACGCTGTTTTCGTCATCGGACTTGTCTAGATGAGTACTCGATTGAGCAGTACCCGAAGTCCAGCTGATGCTGAACCCTGGCTGCATCTAGGGAAACTGGGGTTTAGTGTAACCCAGGCAAACGCTGTTTCCGTCATCGGACTTGTCTTGACGAGGACGGGTGCGCAGTAGCCAAGACAGCGCTGTAGCTGAGCCCTGGCGGTACCTAGGGCAACTCTGGTTTCAGTGTATTATAATATAGAAATATTTCTTGCAATGTCAAGTTAGGCATAAAAACATAATATTAACTAAACAAAAATCCTACCAGAAGTGAATATTAACATCAAGTAGAACAAATTTATTAATTTGCCATACATGAAACACTTTATTTATTTATAAAAAAAATACGTATGTATATCCATTTGAATATCAAAATTAAGTACAGTCGATTTCACTAATAGTAACACAGAGAATAAAGAGAATACTGGAGTTCCTAGCGTCCATAGACTGCGGTAACTACTTACTTGCGGTATGATGTGTGTGTTCTTTTTTCTTTACTGTGTGTGTTCTTATCTTTGTACAATAAAGTGTATTACTACTACTACTACTACTTACTATCAGACGGGCTGTATGCTTGATTGCCACCAGAAAAGTATTTCTGTTTCAAACGATCTTTATAGAATTCACAACAATCAACAGAAATAGTTTGACAGATTCTATGGTACTACTCAACTCAACCAAGTACCAGTCATAAAGACAAGTCTAAGATATATCACACGAAAAATACTATGAACAGAAAACAGCGTTTATTTATATTGCACCGAACCTGAGTTCCCCTAGGTACCACCAGGTCTCAGCTACAGCGCTGGCTTGGGTACTGCGCACCCAAGTCCTCATTAAGGCAGGGCCTATAACGAAAACCGGGTTTGTCTATGTTGCACCAAACCTATGTTCGCCTAGGTACAGCAAGGGTTCAACATCAGCTTTACCAGTACTCATCAAGACAAGTCCGATTACGAAAACAGCGTTTGCCTATGTTGCACGAAACCCGAGTTCCCTTAGGAACAGCCAGGGTTCGGCATCAGCTCTACCTTGGTTACTGCTCACTCAAGTACTCATCAAGACAAGTCCGATGACGAAAACAGCGTTTGCGTATGTTGCACGAAACCCGAGTTCCCCTAGGAATAGTCAGGGTTCAGCATCAGATCTACCTTTGTTACTGCTCACACCAGTACTCATCAATACAAGTCCGATGACGAAAACAGCGTTTGCCTATGTTGCACGAAACCCGAGTTCCCTTAGGAATAGCCAGGGTTCAGCATCAGCTCTACCTTGGTTACTGCTCACATAAGTACTCATCAAAACAAGTCCGATGACGAAAACAGTCCTTGCCTATGTTACTCCAAACCCGCGTTCCCCTGGGAAAAGCCAGGGTTCAGCATCAGCTCTACCTTGGTTACTGCTCACACAAGTACTCAACAATACAAGTCCGATGACGAAAACAGCGTTTGCCTATGTTGCACGTAACCCGAGTTCGCCTAGGAATAGCCAGGGTTCAGCATCAGCTCTACCTTGGTTACTGCTCACTCAAGTACTCATCAATACAAGTCCGATGACGAAAACAGCGTTTGCCTATGTTGCACGAAACCCGAGTTCCCTTAGGAATAGCCAGGGTTCAGCATCAGCTCTACCTTGGTTACTGCTAGGGCTCTGGATACACGTGATTCACGCCGAACCGTAGCTACGTGATCTTAACACCGGCGGTACTAAGATCACGAATTTCACGAACACGGCAAGGTACGTACCTCGTACGCACGTACGTACGTACTTGCCTTAGCGCCCGGATTCACGTGACACGCCGCGGGCCGTGACACGCCGCCGCCCGAACTAAGTTCGTGTGCAGAGTACTTATCGTACGTTTTGTAGATTTAACTCGCCCGGGAGAAAACCAAATCATGACTATTATTGAATTATCACTTAATACCTATACTTAATACTGGACGAAATTTTTTTTACATATGAATTAAACTTATATTTATGTTTTGCTTCGATTTTTATACAATACATATAACTAGCGGCTCTCCCCGGCTACGCACGGGGATTATGATAAAAATTGTTATAATAAGTTATCCGTAAAAGATAGACATATGCCATCGCGGACGTTTTTGTAGACCTATTAGAGAGACACAATTTTCCAATACATTATTTTGATATAGCTCAAACGGTTTCGGCAGCGTTTTCGATTAAAGCTCTCAGCCAGCGGGATTTTGTCCAACTCGGTTAGAAAATATCGTCATATTTCAACCAATTCAAACAAAACTTTAACAAATTATATACCTGAACTTTCCTCAAGAATTACTCTATTCATAAGTGAAAACCATATGAAAACCCGTTCAGTTTTTGAGTTTATCACGAACACACAGACAGACGCGGCTCCCCGGGAGTTTATTTTATAAGAGAAGATTAAGTGATTTACGGCGTTATTCTGTTTCCGATTTTATTGAAATTAAAACTAGCAAACTGTCCGATGCCTTACACTATCTATATACCTGTATGGTAAATGTCAACGTGTGTTACGTTACGTCTTAATATTGTTTATTTTTTGACATGTGCCGTCAGAATCCTCAAATACTTGACACTAACTTAAAACTGTATGTGGTGACAGTTTAGTATAGTATGGAGTAACTATTGTCCCAGAGCTGTAAGAAGTATAAGAACCTCTTTTTCACACATGACAGCGTCCACAAAACGTAAAATCCTGTAATAATGGTTAAAAAAATCAAGTACTTAAAATAGTATTTTATACAATCGCGATATAATACAAAGCTTTTCAGTCGAGTACCATGTTTAGGCCACGAAGCTTTGCTGAGTGGCCTAACAGTACGGTACGAGAGTGAAAAACTTAATTATATTACTATTGTATACAATACTTTTTCTACGAGTCATCATCTTCATCATCAATGGACGGAAATATCATCATTCATGCAAGTTTAAATTAATGTTAATAGCGTCGTTCACCGTTGTATCAACATCGAATTACCTAGTAACCAATTATTTGTAACAACCGTCTCTGATTGGCCGATAACGCCACAAATAAAAAAAATGTATTTCAGATGCAGAAAAATTTGCCAGGTATCGCAAATTAGTATATAAGTTGTATGATGTTCTATTTTTGAAATTATTACAGTTAACTTAAAGTCAACTATAATGAGATTAAGTACATATATTATTATAGTTGAGTCGGAACTGCCATAGAGTATCCAACACTGAAAAGTTAGCACTTATAGTTTAGTCTGTGGTGTCCTAATTGACAGATTACAATCGACAAGTAGAAAAATAATATTTCCCTTACTTTAAACATAATCTAAAACATGTTACATTTTTGCGGATCTTCGTTAGTAAGTATTTTACGATATTAATTTATAACGCAAGATTTACTTATTAAACCATTTATCATTAATTTTTATTTTTAAACTAGTGCTGTGGCAGAGTGTAATTTCGATTCAAATGACATTTCAGTAAGTTGATAGAAATCGTATATTTGTTTAAGCGCCTCCTTGTCCATAGGGCCTAATCGATTCAACCAATTCGAAATTAATCGTTAGATTTGGCAAACGATACGCCTTAGCCACATCGCAACATATGTACTTCAAAACAAATGTGTCAAAAATGTGAACTTACGGATCCGGGACAATAGTTCTGATGAAATTCAGCAACACGACGCTTAGCCATATATTTCTGATCAAGCATTATTATGTTATTCTTAAGGTTTTCACATTTATTCTTTCATTTATTATGTATGAAAATGAAAACCTACCAAGTGGCTTTAATTAATTAATATTTAAGCTTGCTCTTATGTAAGCATATAACGTAATCTTAAATGTAAACAAGACAAACAGGAGTGTAGGTGAACAAAAGAGCAAGTTTATGATGACTATTATACTCCAGGCAAAAAATATGCACACATGTGCGCGGGGCCACGGCTAAGACAAAAAAAATGACAGCTGCAGTTCTTATCAGTTTCGGTACATTAAATAATACTTTTAGATAGTATATTCCTTTATAGCACTGTATTGTTTGACGAACGAGCTCAGCTATCTTACTGTGGTGGTATTTTGCAAATAATAAGCGCAGTTCCACCACGTGGTAATAAAGACAGTAAAATTTACGAGCAGCCTTTTGTACGTGAAGCTGAGTGAAGTGAGCGATGTGTTATTTTTACATTTTATGATTTTTTATTTAATCTGGATGAGGCAGTTTAGAATTTTAGTTTATTTCAATTAGTCACTTGTAAGATCCCAGTTGATCAACACTTGAAGGCCTTGACATTTTACTTTAGCGGTGAATTTAAAAGTTATTGTCTTGTTGTTTTGTTAATTTTTTGTATTGTTACTGTTAATGTTTGAAACTCTTAACAACGAAGAAAAGTTTGATGTGGAGATATGCCACCAGAGTCGGAGATTCAACTTTATGTAGTCTCTGCAAGGATCGGACAAACAATGAGTTTCCGTGTCGTCATGGTACTACAGGATCTATCGCGAGGCATTTGACGTCAGTTCATTTGAAATCTGCTGTTACTGTTACGACATCAAACGAGTAAGTCAATTTTTTAAATAGGTGTAATCCATAATAAGTAAATGAAAGCAGCAAAGGTCTAAGTTTAAATACCATGAAAAAATAATTTTAAAGTTATTGCATGTAAATAGTATAACGAAGCTCACTTTATTAAGCAGTGCCTATTTATTATTTTTGAAACAATATATCAGTCATAAAACAGTGTTTACATCTTAATAAAATGATAATCCTGCGCCTTGAACCCTCTTAAAGTAGACTTTTTTTTACTACCATCAATCTTATTACTATATAACGTAATTACACTAATTACCTAATTAAATAGTGGCTATAACAGTTAAGTAAGTTCGCGTAAAATGTATAACATAATTATTAACTAGGTATGTGTTAAAATTACGTTTCCGTGGATGTCATCCTATCGTCACATTCTTAATTTTTATACTAAATTGACAAATGTCTTACTCCTTGCATCAATAATTGAATGGTACCGTGAATACTTATCTTCCTATTAAATCTTATTAATCAGAGGGTAACTAGAGAGTTTTTGTCAACGAACATTGCAGACACATAATAAGCAGATTCAAGGGTATCACGGTGCACGGTTAAGCCCATATTACCACGTTAACGCATGGTATTTTTCAACCACAACCACTCAACAGATAAGCTTAACAAAGGATAAGGTATAGTCATGGTATAGTGCCATTTTAATAAACATAAAAGTAATATTTTAGTGAAAGTATAAGCATTTTTTGAATTTGTACTCGAAGCGTCGGTTGTAGCGTAGAGACAATGCTAACAGTGGTTATTTAATAATAAGTCGAATTTAGAATTATAACTGTTGAAAACCTTTGGATAGAGTAAAAAACTCAAATGACTGGAAGGAAACTTTATCTGAAACGGTTACCAAATCTAGCAGTTACCCTTACAAAAGGTTACCTACCCATATCGTTGGTATTTTTATAACCACTTCTAAATTAAGCCTATCGGAAACCCCGGATCGTTTATTTGGTTATATTTATTTATTACTTACATATTAATATTTGAAAAACCGCAGTATTGAATATAAATTTTAATTCAAAAGTAATTAAGATATAACCTCACGATACCTACATTTTTATTCATAACTTATAGAGACTGCATCCGATCTTATCTTCTCTCATGAAACGCCGCTGGCGGACCGAACGGGCGTGTCACGTGAATTCGTACGTACGTACGGACGGATCTACGAACGTACGTACCCTAATTTCACGTGATTTATTTTCACGTGACGAACGAACCAGAAATCCGTTGCCGTGTATCACGGCAACGTGCGTACGGCTACGTGTTCACGATACACGGTCACGACCGGGAGCCCTAGTTACTGCTCACATAAGTACTCATCAAAACAAGTCCGATGACGAAAACAGCGCTTGCCTATGTTACTCCAAACCCGCGTTCCCCTGGGAAAAGCCAGGGTTCAGCATCAGCTCTACCTTGGTTACTGCTCACTCAAGTACTCATCAAGACAAGTCCGATGACGAAAACAGCGTTTGACTATGTTGCACGAAACCCGAGTTCCCTTAGGAATAGCCAGGGTTCAGCATCAGCTCTATATTGGTTACTGCTCACTCAAGTACTCATCAAGACAAGTCCGATGACGAAAACAGAGTTTGCGTATGTTGCACGAAACCCGAGTTCCCCTATGAATAGCCAGGGTTCAGCATCAGCTCTATCTTGGTTACTGCTCACACAAATACTCATTAAGACAAGTCCGATGACGAAAACAGCGCTTGCCTATGTTACTCCAAACCTGCGTTCCCCTGGGAAAAGCCAGGGTTCAGCATCAGATCTACCTTTGTTACTGCTCACACCAGTACTCATCAATACAAGTCCGATGACGAAAACAGCGTTTGCCTATGTTGCACGAAACCCGAGTTCGCCTAGGAATAGCCAGGGTTCAGCATCAGCTCTACCTTGGTTACTGCTCACTCAAGTACTCATCAATACAAGTCCGATGACGAAAACAGCGTTTGCCTATGTTGCACGAAACCCGAGTTCCCTTAGGAATAGCCAGGGTTCAGCATCAGCTCTACCTTGGTTACTGCTCACATAAGTACTCATCAAAACAAGTCCGATGACGAAAACAGCGCTTGCCTATGTTACTCCAAACCCGCGTTCCCCTGGGAAAAGCCAGGGTTCAGCATCAGCTCTACCTTGGTTACTGCTCACTCAAGTACTCATCAAGACAAGTCCGATGACGAAAACAGCGTTTGACTATGTTGCACGAAACCCGAGTTCCCTTAGGAATAGCCAGGGTTCAGCATCAGCTCTATATTGGTTACTGCTCACTCAAGTACTCATCAAGACAAGTCCGATGACGAAAACAGCGTTTGCGTATGTTGCACGAAACCCGAGTTCCCCTATGAATAGCCAGGGTTCAGCATCAGCTCTATCTTGGTTACTGCTCACACAAATACTCATCAAGACAAGTCCGATGACGAAAACAGCGCTTGCCTATGTTACTCCAAACCTGCGTTCCCCTGGGAAAAGCCAGGGTTCAGCATCAGCTCTACCTTGGTTACTGCTCACTCAAGTACTCATCAAGACAAGTCCGATGACGAAAACAGCGTTTGCCTATGTTGCACGAAACCCGAGTTCCCTTAGGAATAGCCAGGGTTCAGCATCAGCTCTACCTTGGTTACTGCTCACACAAGTACTCATCAAGACAAGTCCGATGACGAAAACAGCGCTTGCCTATGTTACTCCAAACCCGCGTTCCCCTGGGAAAAGCCAGGGTTCAGCATCAGCTCTACCTTGGTTACTGCTCACTCAAGTACTCATTAATACAAGTCCGATGACGAAAACAGCGTTTGCCTATGTTGCACGAAACCCGAGTTCCCCTAGGAATAGCCAGGGTTCAGCATCAGCTCTACCTTGGTTACTGCTCACTCAAGTACTCATCAAAACAAGTCCGATGACGAAAACAGCGCTTGCCTATGTTAAACCAAACCCGCGTTCCCCTGGGAAAAGCCAGGGTTCAGCATCAGCTCCATCTTAGGAACTGCTCACCCAATCAACTCATCAAGGCGAGTTAGATGACGAAAACGGCTTGTTTTTATGTTGGCAATTAACGTTTTCAATGTGTAATGTTAATGATTAATTGTATTGATTTTCGGCCAACACTGTATATTTACATGCATACATACATATTTGCATAATTATATTCATACATACATACCTACATACATTCATACATACCTACATACATTCATACGTACGAACATACATACTGATCTATGGGCGACGATGATCATTTACCATCATCAGGCGATCCATCAGTCCCTTGTATCCCAGTTCATTAAAAATAATTTCTAGCCGTGTTCTACTTTTATCCAACGAAAACATGTTTCGTTGCAAAATTAAAAATGGGGCGCATAGTGCGGAGTGGCAACAGCGCATTTTCCTTCCTGTTCTTACACTAGCTTAGATTCATAATCCTGTCTCTTTCACGCAAGGCTCGACTACGCTTTAACAAAAGGGAAAGCCTTATAAATAGCGCTTAAAATAAGGGTAACCCTTATTAAAGGCTTGCAAGCCGTATCGGATAGCGGTAAGCCAATGCACAGGGCTAGCTTTATTGTTTTGCTGAGTTTTTTGTAAGGGCTAGTCAAATGAATGGGCTTGCAGTTGGAAAGGGAGAGTCTCTCGTTTGGGTCGTCCTTACGTTAGGGATTCCCAATGAAAGGCTTGTAGCGCGGAAGGGGTTGTCCGGTCCCTGCTCCGCACACCACACAAAATGTACAAAAAAATATATGAAAACTTCAAAGTGGATCCGGAGGCAGAAGATTAATTCCAATTGCAAAATAATTTGAAATACCTACTGTTTATTTGCATCAGTTTGCATGTTTTTGTAACTGTGCCCAATGAAAATATAATCCTTTTTTTTTCTCCATACAGGGGTGACCCACCCTAATACTTACGGCGAAGGCGTTTATGGAATCTAAGCGAAGGATTCTAAGACTCACACATAGATTCACAGGTTGCTGTGACATCGTCCGCCATAAGTGAGTTTTCACATTATCAGATCCGATATGGAATGTAAGACCTACTACTAACAGTATACCGATACGGATATAACATATTGAAACGGGGCCTTCCCACACCCGGCTCGGGAAAACTGGTGGGAAAGCCTCGATCATCAAAATAAATCTAAACTTAGTAACCTTGCAGACTCATTCTGCCAAAAAAACTTAATAAAGAAACGAAACAAGGTGCTACTGGTGATTCTCCTCAAGGATTCAGGTTCTAAATGGAATTGGAATAAAACGGTTAGTTGTGACACACAGTTTTATTTCTCTAAATAGACACAATGCAAAGTACAGCTTGTAAATCAGCAATAAAAGCTTAAGCTTAGCACCTTAACTAAATGAACATTGCCAGACGATAGAGCTGGGCCGTGCAAATATGGTTCTGGGTGATTTACAAGCATTGCCTAAAACTGGTTAGTCCCTAAGTATCAGTGCCAACATAGATGATAGAAACTAAATTTAACTAAATTTAACACTTGCTTCCAGGAAAGAGAAATGCCACCAACCTTCAAGCCAGAAGTTACCGCTGCACATGCAAGCCATCCTTCAGTGAGCCAAAGCGGTTGCCCCAGGCGCAGTAATTCAAAAGAGCACCACCGCAACCAAAGCTTCAGCCTACGGCAAGCATCCTCTTCACCGAAACCCCCTTCGGGTGAAACAATCAATTTGAAGAAACTAGATGAAGCTCAAATCTTGAGATCTTGAGAACAATTTTGAAGAGCTCGAAATTTAACCACAAATAAATTTAAAATTCAAATCTAAAAATGTAAAATTTGTAAATAAATTAAATCTGATAAATCAATTAAATCTGATAAATTGATAAATCAATTAAATAAATCCCAGTCAGCTGAAATAGAAAAAAAAACCTTTATTAGACAATGGAAATGTAGCCTAACCTTATCATATGAATAATTAATATTCTGGATTGCTTACTAGCTGGAAGTGTAGAAGTCTCATATCTTCCAGCTCTGACATCCCTTCCCGCCACATAATAACATCAGGAGACTGGAAATGGAGACACATGGTCAAGATTTACAAAAACCAAGATCACACAAAGAAATTAAATCAATGTTACTTGAACAAGATTCTACTCACAGTCCATGGACAAAATACAATTCTGAGGACCCTTGAGGCCCTGCAGAAATGGACTCTTGCTGCTCCATAATTTGGTTTCCTGCTTCACATCATAGATGATCCGCGATATCATAAAGTAGCCACTGGAGGCCTACGACCTGTACCGGAGCCAGCTAACAAGTGAGGAGGAAATGATCTCAAAATCCTCACGACCTTGGGAGGCTTGGGGATACCAAATAGAACGACAACCTCAGCAATCGTTTGCTGTAATAAATTTATATTTACTGAAATATCTAATGTGTAAAATTCCACCTAATTTTCTAACCATATTCTAGCAACTTCCTAATTTATAAATCAAATATTTATTGTAAATTCTAAATTAATTAATATCATGAAAATCATACACATTTCTATATTGGCAACAACCCTTGTTGACAGATGATTCTCATTGGATACAGACCTGTCATCCATATCGATTTCTGTTGCTAGATCAATTAAAGTCCTTGCCATGCGCAAAAACTTATGTTTGAGACAAACCTAAAAACGTCGTTGTACTAAAAATGTGCAATGTCACAATACCCCTCTCCCTGCTGTAGCGTTTTACCAAGGGTAAAACGCTCGCTGTCCTCAGCGACTACCTAACCATGTGTCACAAAAGTAAGGAAAAAAAAAACGAACACACCTCGACCATACTGAGTATGGGAGAAACACATAACAGAAAAGAACAGCGATTGCTGTAGGTATCGAGATCCTTTCCCAAAAAAAAAACAACCAATCCACAAAACCAAATAACTAAACGTCCTAAAAGTGAATCTCGAACCCACGCAACACCACAAAATAAAAAACCTAGTGTGGTTCCCGAACCATCAAAAAATAACCCACACTACAAAACCAACCAAACAGAAAAACATTCTTTTGGCTTTACCAACACAACTTTTCAGTTGCGTTGGAAAAACCAAAACCAACAGCCAGGACTGATGTTCAGCACACCCAAACATTCTCCGCTAGACCGGGCAAAATAAAAATCCAAAATGATTCCTACTTCCAAGTTTACTGTTATAAACTTGAGAAGCTCATAATTCAATTCAAAATAATATTCCAATCCGAAAATATAAATCCATAATCCAAAATCAAAATTCCCTGACGGTTCACCAACAAAAAAAAATACCATTCCTCCTAACACACGGTTGAATTGGCAACATTGTGCTGTTCCAACTCTTCCGTAAACAAACCAAAAAAACATAACAAACCGTCACGGGGCCTTCGAGTTGGTGGAACAAAAGACTCCCACCCAACTTTCCGGATCACAAAATCCTACACAACTCTGAGGTTGCAACATGCCCGAGACCTCCACCGTTTGGTTGAGACTCACCAAAAAATATGTATCGCACGCCAGGCATGATTGGCGGCGATACCCCAAAAACCCGTGCGCCACCCCACCGCCTCCATGGCATGGGAAAAGCAACACGGAACACAAAATGTACCCACCAGCGAGTACCCGATCGACACCACAAAAGGCAAGAACCCGGTACGGAGCGCATCCAAAAGGGGATGCAAGAAGTAGGCAGTGCAACCGCGCCCTGCCATACCTCACCACTCCTGGGTGTGGACCTCATGTCGACCCAAAATCGCGCCAACACGACGCTCGGGTGTGGTAAGCACCCGCAAAAAAAGCTCCATCCGAAAAAACAGGCCGTATCAAGGATCGCTCAAACTAAAAACAACGAGCCAGATTGTGTCGCCCCTTTCATACTTCACGCATTTCAGAGAACTGTTCCAGGAACCCTTTCATTCCTCACGCAAAACAAAATAGTAGTGAAAACAGACTTTGCTGTTCACCACGTTCCATACATAAAGTCGTGATTGAATATTTTTACCACAATATTCAACACTTCAAACGAAACAACCGAAGAGTGACACGATATGGCGTGAGCGAGGGCGTTAACTCTGGCGGCAAGGTGAAAGCAAAAAAATAACCCGGACCTTGCGTCCAGAGAGAACCTCTACCCCCTAACTTACCCAAAACAATCTCTAAATCCTTGTATACGCCACAAAACCAAATCCAAGTTTTCACAAAAAACAAACGCCCTTAAATGAAACCGCACGTTGCGAGACATTTAAATTTAAAACTGGCGCTAAAACCACGTCGTAACCTTAAATAAATCTAAACATAATACCGAGCGTTTATTTAACCGCTCAAGTTACGACAACTTGGATCAAAAAACACGCATCCGAACGTACCCCTCGTTGAACTTATCTTGTCTGTGGTCTGTGCCTTTAAAAAAAAAACTAAATGTCAACAAAATATTCATCGTTACCTAGAAAATTACTATTATCTTCCGTTTTTATTGCTACAAATTAATAAAACAACACTTAATTCAACTACAAAATCATGGAAAACTAACATGAGTGTGATAAACGTTCGATAATCTAAAGGAATGACTAAAATTTATTCAGAAATGCTAACTGGAATGCAAATAATTCTACTACTAACAGCAGGTAAATATCTCGAATAATAAGGAAGGGGAGTTGTCCTTTATCCTCCTCTTTTCCCTCACACTCCAAATTAAATGACAAACAGCAAAAATTTGTCTTCTAAACATTCTATTTAGCTAGCCAAACATGTATATTATTCTTACTAAATTCCATTTACTTTGTTACAGATTACTAGAAACTGTACTAAATCTTAAGAACCATATACCACAAAAGTTACTTGGCAGCAACAGCTTCAACTGGACCACAGACTACCGAAATGTCTACTAAAGAAACCCAAAACATGAACATCAGAGGAACATGGGCACTGATAATGTGTTGAAAAGCATAACTCCTAACGGAAACCTTCCACTTACATGGAGAACCAACATAATCATTTGCCGGAGTCCAACAACATTGCAGCTGCCGGACACTCAAAAACTCAGACCGTTCCTGCAACTTCCAACCATTACCGGTGTCGTCCCGGACTGAAGTCACCTGTATAAGTTCAACGGGCACAAAATTGAAATTGCCACTGTATAATAAGTTTAACTCAAAAGAAACTCAAATATGATGGCACCGACTTACAACTTGAAGTGATACTGTTGTGTTATAATTTATATTAAACAATGTTGAATTGACCTACTTTGTATTTACTAAATTTCTACCTTTTCAGCTCTGTGTAAGTATCATAAACAACCTTAAATGATCAAGTAAACAAACGAGTTAATTGTTATGAACATATCTCCAAGAAAAATAACCAAATACAAATAAATGAACATCAACGGTATGACCAAAATTTCAAATTTGTACATTTTCCAAGTTGCAGTCTAAACAAAGTTCAAAATTCTCAAATACTGCCAAATGTAAGTTCCAAAATTTACAAAACCAATTTAATTTGCTTTTTAAACAAAATAGCACACATATATTTTGAAATTTTATAACCAAATGTTTTGTCACAAACTACTAACTTTTGAGTTTAAACTTTACACTTATTATACATCCAAAATACCTCGAAATTACATGGCAACTTCTACACAAGCTTAAAAACCCCCATGAACTTCCCCTTAACAAAATCATTAAAAGTCAATTACAGTACTTACAAAACTTTGCCCAAAATATTTGAACACAAGTAGCCAAATTACTCAAAAAAATATTCACAAAATGCTTAAATTCACGAAAGATATTCAAAATAACTTTGGCCTAAGCCCTAAAATACTATCTTTCAGGCATAAAAAGTTACAAAATGTACACAAAGTTTGACACTTCAAAACCTGGCTACTTCCTGTAAAAAATGTCAGCACCATTTGTACCAACTGAAAATCTAAGCACTTATCTCTCAAATTTCACAATAATATCTTAATAAAGTGCAGCAAATCGGGCAAAAAACATTGTGAAGCAGCTAAAGCTCACCTAAATCACAATAGTGTGTGCATAAGGCAAAACACAGCTCAAAATGGAACACTAAAACGTAAGTACTACAAAACTTTCATTATCACTATGTATGGCACTGAAAAAATGAATTCTTGAGGAAAAATACCACCCTTAAATACAGAACAAAACGAAAAATGAGTTGGGCGCCATTGAAACGGGGCCTTCCCACACCCGGCTCGGGAAAACTGGTGGGAAAGCCTCGATCATCATAATAAATCTCAACTTAATAAACCTTGCAGACTTGCTCTGCCAAAAAAAACTTAATAACGAAACGAAACAAGGTGCTACTGGTGATTCTCCTCAAGGTTTCAGATTCTAGATGGAAATGGAATAAAACGGTTAGTTTGTGACACACAGTTTTATTTCTCTAAATAGACACAATGCAAAGTACAGCTTGTAAATCAGCAATAAAAGCTTAAGCTTAGCACCTTAACTAAATGAACATTGCCAGACGATAGAGCTGGGCCGTGCAAATATGGTTCTGGGTGATTTACAAGCATTGCCTAAAACTGGTTAGTCCCTAAGTATCAGTGCCAACATAGATGATAGAAACTAAATTTAACTAAATTTAACACTTGCTTCCAGGAATTGAAACGGGGCCTTCCCACACCCGGCTCGGGAAAACTGGTGGGAAAGCCTCGATCATCAAAATAAATCTAAACTTAGTAACCTTGCAGACTCATTCTGCCAAAAAAACTTAATAAAGAAACGAAACAAGGTGCTACTGGTGATTCTCCTCAAGGATTCAGGTTCTAAATGGAATTGGAATAAAACGGTTAGTTGTGACACACAGTTTTATTTCTCTAAATAGACACAATGCAAAGTACAGCTTGTAAATCAGCAATAAAAGCTTAAGCTTAGCACCTTAACTAAATGAACATTGCCAGACGATAGAGCTGGGCCGTGCAAATATGGTTCTGGGTGATTTACAAGCATTGCCTAAAACTGGTTAGTCCCTAAGTATCAGTGCCAACATAGATGATAGAAACTAAATTTAACTAAATTTAACACTTGCTTCCAGGAAAGAGAAATGCCACCAACCTTCAAGCCAGAAGTTACCGCTGCACATGCAAGCCATCCTTCAGTGAGCCAAAGCGGTTGCCCCAGGCGCAGTAATTCAAAAGAGCACCACCGCAACCAAAGCTTCAGCCTACGGCAAGCATCCTCTTCACCGAAACCCCCTTCGGGTGAAACAATCAATTTGAAGAAACTAGATGAAGCTCAAATCTTGAGATCTTGAGAACAATTTTGAAGAGCTCGAAATTTAACCACAAATAAATTTAAAATTCAAATCTAAAAATGTAAAATTTGTAAATAAATTAAATCTGATAAATCAATTAAATCTGATAAATTGATAAATCAATTAAATAAATCCCAGTCAGCTGAAATAGAAAAAAAAACCTTTATTAGACAATGGAAATGTAGCCTAACCTTATCATATGAATAATTAATATTCTGGATTGCTTACTAGCTGGAAGTGTAGAAGTCTCATATCTTCCAGCTCTGACATCCCTTCCCGCCACATAATAACATCAGGAGACTGGAAATGGAGACACATGGTCAAGATTTACAAAAACCAAGATCACACAAAGAAATTAAATCAATGTTACTTGAACAAGATTCTACTCACAGTCCATGGACAAAATACAATTCTGAGGACCCTTGAGGCCCTGCAGAAATGGACTCTTGCTGCTCCATAATTTGGTTTCCTGCTTCACATCATAGATGATCCGCGATATCATAAAGTAGCCACTGGAGGCCTACGACCTGTACCGGAGCCAGCTAACAAGTGAGGAGGAAATGATCTCAAAATCCTCACGACCTTGGGAGGCTTGGGGATACCAAATAGAACGACAACCTCAGCAATCGTTTGCTGTAATAAATTTATATTTACTGAAATATCTAATGTGTAAAATTCCACCTAATTTTCTAACCATATTCTAGCAACTTCCTAATTTATAAATCAAATATTTATTGTAAATTCTAAATTAATTAATAATCATGAAAATCATACACATTTCTATATTGGCAACAACCCTTGTTGACAGATGATTCTCATTGGATACAGACCTGTCATCCATATCGATTTCTGTTGCTAGATCAATTAAAGTCCTTGCCATGCGCAAAAACTTATGTTTGAGACAAACCTAAAAACGTCGTTGTACTCAAAGAGTATAATAATATAGTATTAGAAAAAGAGAGCCATCTCTCGAGCAAACGTGGACGCACGTTGATGCAAGCGCCCCAAGCGTGTCTTTGGTGTACTAAATCTTATGCATGTGTGCACGCACACATGCTTACCTATAATTATTACATTCTGGGCTTTCGTAGTCACCAACAATGAGATGTATTTATTTTTTCATTTTATTGCCTACAATAATATCATCACGTTTTTATTTCGTATAATATTGTTGCAGACAATAAAATGAAAAAACAAAACATCTCATTATAGGTGACTACACAGTCAAGGGGATAATCATGAAAAAGTAAAGAAAAAAACCAGTATGTGCCGATTGATTTATTTATTTATTAGGCCGAAAATATAACTGTAATATATAACTGTACACATAAAGAAAAGGAAGATAGGGCTTAGAGAATAACATTAATTACTTAAGTAAAAACTTGTTAAGTAAAGTTAAGTAAAGTTTGTTCAGGTAATCTCACATATTATAATGGTTACACAAGCAAGCCTGACCAGAAATCATGACTAGGCACCATGTTGCGGAGTTTCATAAAAACTATTTTCTTCATAGGTAATTGCTGAATTATTACCGCATACATCACAATAACAGCATCGGTCATAGTCATTTCTGGTCAGGGTTTAAATTCTAATGAACACAAGTCAAATTATGTTCTATTGAAAATATTTCAACTTTTGCTATCTTAAAGTAGTCACACCACTATATATAAATTAAAACCGAAATAAATTACACATATGAAAGAAAAAGTGACCAAGGCCTCCAGTACCCAGCCTCAGGCACTGGACGCCTTGGTCACTTTTTCTTGCATATGTGTAATTTATTTCGGTTTTAAACTTTAAATTATTATTGTATAATACATGACAGGGTAAAATAGTAAACAATAAGTGTGCTAATAGTAAATAAATCACTAATACAAGAGGAAATTGGCCCGAAATATGTCGCAGTAGTAGCTATATAATAACGTGAGTACAACCGTAGATTCATAAAATATTTGAATATGTCTCACGAAATTTTAACGTCTATAATAAAGACTGTATAGTCGCCATCAGATATATAAGAGCGCCCGAGGTACTCAAAAATATCTGAATACGCCTCTATTGCCTAGGCGTTAGATGCGTGTTCAGATATTTTTGAGTACCTCGGGCACTCTTATATATCTGATGGCGACTGTACACGATAAAATCTGGCCAAACATAATATGGCAAATCTTTTAATACAAAAGTGAATTTTCAAGCAGGACCGTTTCCATATAATTTATGGATATCAACCTACAAATTAAAGATATAAACATACCATAACGTTGGTTGGTCTATAAAATTTAGCAGTATATCTCATGGTACCAATATTTTTTTGTCCACTGTCTTCTGGCAGTCTTTACAAAACTTTCCTGTTAAAAAGTTTTTTTAATGTTCAATAATATTAGCCAAAACATACCGAAACATTACTGATTCCACAATAGTAAACATTTTTCTGATTGTAATGAAAGTTCTGAGGTTTTCTAACTTTGCTGAGTTCGACTTTTTGACGCTTTTTAAAAACAACTTTCAGTGCTTGGAGTAGAAAGTTTTCCTACTCCTAAATGTCGAAATGAGTTACAATAACTATTTTTTTGGTATGATGACATTCTAATGCGTGTGAAACGGCTTTTAAAAATATAACTATTACAATTGTGAAAACTGGGATAAGAAACCTGTGAAGATTGACAAAAAACGCTGGACATACATTGAAATCTACCTACTTTGCACTATACATATTTGGCGAAAATCCATACTCATGCATCACGACGAATAGCTACTATTATTACATAGTTTAAGATATACTGGTTAAAAAAAGTACAAACATTAATTCAAAATGTGGATTCGGAGAAAAAATATTCCATATTATGCATGGCCGTATTGTATCGTGTACTTAGGTACAGTCTTTACAAGAGGAGCTCTACGCCAAGACCGAAATAAAAATGGCAAATAATGCAAGCACATAACTTTTTTTTATAGTCATCTCAGTCCTCGTGTTATGTGTACAATTTTTTCTACATATTCCAAAATTTATTTTCAACTTTTATTGAGTAACAAAATAAGGGCTTAGGAGGACAAAAGTAAATGACATTTTGCATTATTAAATATTGTTAAAACATAGTTTTTGAGGTACAGAAATTTAAATATACTTATTTTCACTAAAACTTAACGAGCCTTCATAATTATTTTAATGTTTTCATTGATGAACGAAGCTTTAAAGTGGATTAATTCTCTGGAGTTAGATTTATGAATTCTCTGTATTGAGTGTTTATTGCCATACGATTAAATAAATAAATTGATGATTTAAACTAATCGACGACATTTGAAGGACGGCGTTGTTCACGTAGTCTGGGAGAAGACTTCTTGACTTGTCTTTTCTGAGGCCACGGGGACAAAGCCGTCCTTTAAACAACGGAAATTAGTTTAAAAACATAGTTACTCACGAGTCCCGTTTGCAATTTTACGTATTAATATTTATATAAATAATTATTTCTTATTTTTATGACTATTGTAATAAATTTGAGCACTTTTTTTAATAGGATCATCGTTCTCTGTGTATGTTTGCTTCCCCGACAAAATTCTATTTACAGAGCGACACCAACTATGTATTAATACATTAATAGTAGTTTTGGTGAAAAAATGTTTAAATGAATCCTGATGCTCTTCACAACTCGAAGGAAAGGCGACAAAAGAATCTGTTAAATTCATTATATTTTCTTTAATATTGTTTTTTCTCAAATTTGTTTTTAAATATGTGACTGTTATGTCCTGTATTTCTCTAAAACTATTGTATAATGCATCGGATGGATAGCAAAGCCAATTCTTGTTGGTATATTCCCTAGCCTGCATGAGAGTACCTTTTCCATTTTTGTTTATTGCGAGCAAAGAGTTTCGACATAGAGAGCATTGTTTTATAATTTTTTTTAAACATTTAGTTAGCACCCAGCCACAAACATATCGCGCCTGCGTAGACGAATTGGCATTGTTTGTCGACTCTGATGTTAATGTTTCCATAAGTTTTTCGTTTATTTGCATATCGTTCTGTTTTTTTAAACTTTCTTTTTCTTTATTTTCGTCCAAAAAAAAAATCCAAAGTTTGCAAGTATGAATTGAAATCTTCTTCGCAATTCGCGTTGACTGCCTGTTGGGAACTAAAGTTATTTAAGAGCAGAGATTTAAATGAACCTTCAAAAGTAGTGCATGTTGGCGAATTGTTTCGTACTCCTAAACTTCTTATATTTCCAAAAAAGTTTTCAACCGGGTCTTGATTAAAATTTCTCGTTAACATGCAATCTAGTGAATATTTTTGATTAAGAATTTTCCAAATAGCTTGCATTCCCTCGATAGTTTTAATTAAATTTTTTGTGGTAGGAATATTTGTTTCGACGAGTCTTATTTTGTGTCCTTCCCTCTTTTTTGATAAAAATTTAGCATTTTTAAAAAAAGTTATTGCCTTTCGCCACAGTGCATGATGTTCTGATGTTTGGCGCACAGCTCCTCTATATAATTTGCCATTTGGTACATGAAATGTACCAGCATTCAAGCTATCAAATAACTTATCAATCAAGAGAACAGGAGTTATTAACTGTCGACATTCCTCGGGCAAGAGTCCTCTGGCAACGAAATGGTCTGTTGTTGTAGCCACGCTATGACTAAAAATCTGGGCAGCCATCTTCACTCTCATCTTTTTGATTTTATTAATGTTTATGTGTTCCTCTGTTAGTTTATGAAGGCTCCTGAAAATAGACAATTTTATTTTAAGTATGTATATCGTCGCTTAGCACCCATAGTACAAGCTTTGCTTAGTTTGGGGCTGAGTTGATATGTGTAAGGTGTCCCCCAATATTTATTTATGTTTATTTATTTATTTATTTTATTTAATACTGCAGGCCGAGCGAGCCACGAGCGAGCCCCTTGAAAAAAATATATATGTGGCTGTTCGACGTACATTGCTGGTTTTTGTTCGTTTCATAGGGATACCATACTTTAGTTTAATATACATTGCTACTGCTAAAATTTGGTTGACAGGCTATAGTTTTGACACTTAGTGTGAGTTAATTGTAAAGCCAGTTTCTCAACAGCAATCGAAGTTAACATCTATCGCAGGTGTATAGTTTCGTGTTTGATTCTGTTTTTATTCAACTGAATGTTATGTTTTTTACAGATTTTTTCCTTATTTGAACTTGAAGTTGTATTCATAAATAGTGCAACAAAATAATATGCCTTCCATACAAAATGGATATATCAAAGTTGATATATATCCGATATATATCATAAATTCAGATATTTTGATATTTATTATAAATATCGAATATTTTCGAACCCTGGTAATTATGAATGCTGACTTACCTAAGCTCTCCGCGTGTTTTATCGGCTTCATAAAGCTGTTCGAAGAACTCCCATTTCATAATTTTATCATTTTGGTTTGAATCTTTATACTGCATATCTTTGTTTAACAGATTATTTCGTAATCCTTTGATAAGATGGGGGACATCGTAAAGTGGAATAATTTTGGCTCCATCGACTTCGAAACATTCCTCCCGCCATTGTTTTCCTGTCTTTAGATAAATTTCTCTAGTGTCTTTAACGAGACTGTTTATAGCGCTCACGTTTGTTGCCCCTTGATCACACACCGTGCATATCACTTTAAGGCCAGTTTTGTGTATAGCCTTGAGAACATCTTTTATAATCGTCTTCAATTCAATCGTTTTCAGACTTTGTGTGAAATAGTATGCCACAGGTTGTTTGAAATTCTTTTTTATACCTTTTACCATGAAAACCATTGCATGGTTGGCGATTTTTAATTTGTCATCGTGGCTTACAAAACCTTTCAGTTCATCTGTTCCAGGGTTGTATTGAACATGAGGTGTCAGTGACATTTCATCGAACATTAAAGTGCACAATCGGTCTTCTTCAATGAGCCCATCAACAGTTTCTTTTAATTTTTCGAAAATGCAATTGTTAATACCTGGCAATATTTTTATGTCGCACAACAAGTTTTTCAATGATTTTGCTGATGGTAATTTAAAAAATTTATACAATAAATTATAGCATTTAGGGCTTTTCTTGAAAATGGATAGCGCCAATACTTTTTCCTCCATGTTGTATCTTCTTCCTTTTGGTTTTTTTGATGCTTGGCGGTATTGCATGCCCGTAAAAATGCGGCCTGATCGGCTCATATTTTTTGTAAATCTTGCCATATCGTCAGATCCATGTAACAGGTTAGAAACCGTGGCGAGTCTTGCTTTATAATGTCGTGCCTGTTTCACTGACTTCCTCAACTTGTTCTTTAAACTTCTGATTTCCTTTTGTGCAGATTTACTTTCCTTGTGCAGGAACTGCGATGATTTATGACCTGCAGTTATAAATAAGAATTATAGAAAAAATTACTTGCTATCAAAATTAATAATTCAATGACATATGGACAGGCAGACATGATGAAACTATATGGGTTCCGTTTTGTACATTTTGGCTACGAACCCATATGACGACCGGTCTGGTGCGTAATGACCCTAAGGCCGTTAACACATTATCAGATTTCAATATTTTCAATGGAAAAAACCGAAGATGGCGCCTGTAATTAATGTATGGGATATCGGTCCGACATTCAATATCGGATCGGATAATGTAAAAAGTATTATATATTATATATTATATATTATTATTATTATATATTTGTAAATTGTAAATGCATGATAAATGGTATTTATATTTGTAACTAAATTGCAGTGCCCTTTACAGGGTTGTGTTGAAACATTATTTAGTATAAGACCTACTGTACACACAAGCAATTAAATAAACGAAATGAAATAAACGCACTTTCGGATTCGAACCCAGGACCGCGTCTTAGCAGTTAAGACGCGGTCCTGGGTTCGAATCCCAACAAAAGGCATTATATGTGCGATGAACTCAGATATTTGTTCCTGAGTCATGGATATTTTCTATGTTTATTTTTTTAAAACTTATCTAGAGAGGGTTTATGCGTGTAAGGACTATAAGGAAATATGGCGATGTATAAAAATGTCTACTTTGAAAACATAAATTTGTCTGAGTATTAGAAAGCCAATACTTCAAAACGTTTAAATATTTTTCAGTCAGAATATAAAAATGACTACTATCAAAGTATAAAAATGTCTACATTCACAGTATGTAAATGTCTTATATAAAAAATGACTAGGTATATAAATTCTAATGAACACAAGTTAAATTATAATCTATTGAAAATATTTCAACTTGTGCTGTCTTAAAGTAGTCACACTACTATGTATATAAATTAAAACCGAAATAAATTACATATATGAAAGAAAAAGTGACCAAGTCCTCTGGTGCCTGAGGCTGGAATCGAACCAGCGTACCCTCCTATCGCGGGAGATGCCTCTTAATCCGCTCGGCCACCCAGGTCACAGCTGTCGAAATTATCTCTCATATGAGTAATCTATACAAGGACTCAAGCCTCAGGCACCAGAGGACTTGGTCACTTTTTCTTTCATATATGTAATTTATTTCGGTTTTAAGGTATATAAATGTCTACTTCTTTACTTAAGCTGTTCATAATATAGTTACTTGTCTATAAATAAAATTAACCCTTTAAGAGGGTCCTACGTTATAGCAAATACGATACATTTAGTGCATATAATAATATTGACCACATTTTTCATTTAACAACCGTCTGAAAAACAAAAAATAAGGGACGAAAGCCAGACAATGTGGACATTTTTATATTTTGTCATAAATATACACTGACAATAATTATTATTCAAGTGGACATTAGTATACTTCGACATAATTCCATATAGTCTATTGATGCTACATGTTTATATTTCGTCTAATATACACGTGGACATTTTTATACTTTGTCAAAATTATATAGGGACGAAATTATACAAGTAGACATTTTTATACATCCCCATATTTCCTTATAGTCCTTACACGCATAAACCAATTTCTTGTTGTTAGACCAGGCAATGATGTCGGGCGACAATTGTCACTGTTGTGAAATATGCCACAGATAAGTGTAATAATAGCAAGCTTAAAAAAAAGTACATAATTACCAGTGTCTGAAGCGGTTTTAGATGAAGAAGGAACTTCGGCTGGATGAAGACGCTCACTTATATCTGAAAAGAAATGAATCTAATGTATAATCCATTCCAAACCATCATACAGTTTATAGTTTTTAATGATTTCACACAATTACGTAACTGACTAATGCTAGTGGAGAACTGTTAAAAGTTTAAGTTTTTTATTTATTAAAACAATATTGGCCTGGTTAAGTACCAAACCAACTTGGCCTCCTTGTAAAACAAATAATTATTATTATTACCTTCATTATTTTGTTGTAACAAATTTTCTTTTATTCCAATATTTGGCAGGCAGTAATTGTGTTCTATGTTTATGGAAGATGGTGATATGAATACACCTGAAAAATAAAGTAGTAAAACTGATTAATAAAGGTAAGATAATATTATTGTTGGAATACTCCAGCTCCCCTAGTGTATCGTGCACTATATTCTCATTTGTTTAGCGTTCAAGAAATCTTATCAAAAACTTGACAACCGGTCTGGCACAGATGGTAGTGCCTGCAAAGCGGCGGTCCTGATATGGGCATTTATTTGTATGATGAATACAGATATTTGTTCCTGAGTCATGGGTGTTCTCTATGTATGTAAGTATGTATTTATCTATATGTATAAGGATGTATATTGTCGCCTAGTACCTATAGTACAGGCTTTAATTAGTATGGGGCTAGGTTGATCTGCGTAAGGTGTCCACCATATTTATTATTTAATATTATTTATTTATTTATATATTGGCAGATCAACTTGTTGCGCAGATCTTAAACTTTGATGCTATTTCTCACCCTCAATTAAAATATTTTATACTTTTTACTTTATTGTGAATTTTAACTTACAAGGCCCTAACTGTTAAATCTAATAGATATATAGTTAGAAACTTTGTTATTATAAGTTTGATTTCTTATTTGGTAAAAAATACTTTAAAATGTATACATAGCACAGCACTATACACCGTGTTTTTATTGAATTCCGTTAACTTCGGCATATATTTAGGTCCATTATGAGAAACAGAATGGCAAAGTTACATTTGTTAGATAATTAAATTCGTATTTTTTTCTAAAAAAAAAAATCATACACCTGCGATAGATGTTAACTTCGATTGCTATTGAGAAACGGGCTTTACAATTAACTCACACTAAGTAAGTGTCAAAACTATTTCATGTCAATCGCATATCAAACACAGAGCCCGTTTCTTAACAGCAATTGATGTAACATCTATCGCAGGTGTATGGGATTTCTCAAAAAAAGTTACGAAATAAAAAAATTAACCATGCTATTCTGTTTCCTATAATGGACCTAACTATATGCCGAAATTAACGGAATTCAATAAAAGCACAGTGTATAATTATTTACCCACCTTCAAAATTCACAGATGGTACAGCTTTATAAATTAAGCGGTGGCATGCTACTTTTTGCTCTGGTGTAAAGTGATAGTCACAAATCTTTTTATTTTTATATATCTTCAAAGGGTCAGTCTCCTTTACTTTATGTCCAACAATTGACTGCCAACTATCAAACAATTCAGCATTTCTTTCCGGATGAGGAAAACCGTGCATGGGTGCACCTGCAACATATGATAACATTTGAATCAAATTAGCACACCGTTTCTTTTAACTACACATTTAACCTGTAGTAGTATTTTAACTTGGATACCGTGGTGGTAAACCGTCTTGCTTAATCTTATACGAAAAATTAGAAATACCCAAAACGCATAGGCCAAGTGTATTTATTTAATAAATATCTTACATAGGAAGTAGGAACTTAAATGTAAATACAATGTCCCCCAAAACTATTTACACAGTTTGACTGTGGGATCTGGGTGAGTCTAAAGGTACATAATTATAATTCGTTGTCATGGTATGATGTGCATAAAAATCTTTAATAAACTTCCTCAATCGATAAAATAAATAGACAATCTTAAATTATTCAAAAAATCCCTTAACACATATCTAATTAACAAAGCCTTCTATACATTGCAAGAATTTTTTGATGACAGAATGTTTAATTAATACCCATTATGATAAAATTAAGTAGCTTAATTCTAAAGAATCTACAGTATTACTAATAACTTGTAAAACCTAATTTGTAATTTATTTATATACCTACTATTAAGTAGTTGTAAGATTGCTGCGCCCTTGCAGGGTCATATTACTCCCCCATGTAATATGTTTGCAATAAATGCTTTGTTTGTTTGTTTAATGAATACAGATCTACAAAAGTATATTGCCAATGATGGTTAGGTAGTTCACAAATAAATGAGGCATCTAAATTTTGTCTAGGTAGTGTTTGAACAAAGCTCTCTTAAATCTATTTTTGTTTTTCTCCGCATCACAGCGCAATATATATATGAAGAAATAAATACCACGCAAATGGAAAATGTATCAAAAACTACTTTACTTACCCAAATCCGCACAGCCGAAAATGCAATACCGTTTTTTTCTGCCGGGTTCACTCATTATTAACAAGAAATCAACAAAAACACAATTTCGAATTTGAATTGACATAAAAATATTACTTTTGTAACGCCATGTTTTCCAACGTTTCGTTTTACGTTGGACATATTCGGACATTGTTTGTAATAAGTAATAGATGTTAATAATGATAATTCTAAAATACTGATATTTAACTTATCAGTAAAAATTTAATTTATGAATAAAAATCTTTGTTACAAAATAACGTTAAACGTTCTGTGCTTGACATGGAATATTTCATATATAAACTTTTTAGAAACGTATTTCAGTGACCCCGCCATCTAGTAGCTCAAGTTGAAAGTACCAAGTTAAGAAATGTTGGTACAAAAAACTCACACGATGTAGCCACTTTCTATGCAAAAAGGGGCCTCTTCTAAGTTTCCTGCCCCTGGTTGTACTAAAAATGTGCAATGTCACAATATCTTATACATTTAAACGAGCAATTCTTGTATATTTATTCATTTAATCGATTTCTGAAATCGCTCCTAACGATTTCGCTGAAATTTGTTATGTTTTCGGGGGTGAAAAATCGATCTAGCGTAGCCTTAGATCCCGGAAAACGCGAATTTTCGAGTTTTCATGCGTTTTTCTTTCGCGTTAGTAAATAAAACGTAAAATATGGTCGTTAATTTTGCCGAATGTTCGCAGACAGATCGCAGGTGTCACGGTTTCGAATCCTGGCAGAAATATTTTTGTTTGTATTTATAAGAGTTTTTTTTTTAATCTAAAGACGTCATATAATAAAATAGAACCGAGCGAAGCTCGGTCGCCCAGATATAAGATATATTAAAGGCTAATCTTTGATTTTGCTTTTGACATCCTTCCTACATCCGATATTGAATCCGATAATGTGAAAACGTTCTAACACCTATCTTTAGGTATACGACTGGCTGTCCTCGTTTTGTGGGCTTTTCTTAGCGTTTGATTTGTCCATAAAAACTAACAACGAAATATAATTAACGCCTACACAAAATAGCCGAGCAATATAACGCAACCTGGGATCTTTTTGGAGACAAAAACACTGAAAGATTTTTAATTTTTTATTCAACCGAAACATATAAAACACATTACAAACCGACAAATAAATAACTGTGATAAATAAAAGAAAATAGATCTAAGAAGACGTCCTTAGGTAACACTTTATTGTTTTTGTCAAAAGTGACAACGAAAACGTAAATAAGCAAGTTGGTTTTGATACGATTTTCAAAATTATAGTTGGCTGGGTTGATGCAAGACGAATCAAGAGTCTACAAAACGTTGTCTTGGCTGTTTTTAAAATTGACGTGATAGAAGATAAATGTATTGTTACCATGTTTACTCACAACATTCACAAAGTTCGATGGGAACATAACGTATTGAATTGATAGCACATTTAAAATCGACCGGTTATTCATAGCAAAAGTGGATTAGTTTCCAGCGTGGTTTTATTTTGCAAAATTGTTTATCTTCTACAATGTGGAGGATACGGAGGTGGTCCCATCGGCGGGTACATATACTGGTATGGGTACGGACGGTAAGGATAGTATCTTCCTTGTATACAATCATCACAGGATTGGCAATGCTGTCCCCTCCATTTGTTAAATCTTTGCCGGCAATAACATCTCTCCTCCCCTTCTTCTTCTGTTTCCATATCTAAACGTCTAGCTGGACCTCTTTCTTTTTCTAACTGTCGACGTTCTCTGATGTTAGGCGGTGGTAGATTACTTCTCTGATTTGGAGTAGAGTAAAAAGCTGGCTGGTTACTTATTTCTGAAGATGGAGCGTTTGATGCTAATAATCTTCCTCTTTGTGAAGATGTTGGTTGGCTAGCTTCAGTTATTCTATCCGTTGGAGTATTACGTGAAGCGTGGGGACTTGGTACTGGTATCCGTGCTTGTTGGTGAGAGCTTATGTTCTGGATTTCATTAAGATCTCTAGCCGGTGATGTTCTAATACCCGGCGGGTTTTGAGCAGATCTGTTCCGGACGTCCATAAACTCGTTCGGTCGCTGTTGACTCACTATAGACACAAATGGATCTGCTCCATCAAGTTGCCGATATTGCCTAGGAGGTTCATGCACTTGAATGGACACCTCAAATGGTCCCTGAGGCGTCATACCGCGACTACTACCAACGCTATCGTCTAGTAATTCTTGCCGCATACTAGGATCATTTGATGCTTTTGATCTTCTTGAAAAACGAGACTCTTCGGGAATGAACGCTTGCGGTGGTATGAACTGATTTGGAGGCAAGGATTGGTAACGAGAAGGCGGCTGGATGTCACTAGGTCGACGGCTAGGCATTGATATAAAGCCTTGTGGCACCCTTTGTGCTCCGCCGCGTGTCATTGGCATATACTCTTGGGCTGCTGATATATTTGGATCTATTTGAGATCTTTGTGTAAATGCCGGGTCATTTGAAAAACGTCTTGGAGACATTTGGGATGGAACACTATCACGCATTGAAACGTAACGTGGTGCTTCTGGCGGTACCCAACCTACACTCTGTGGTTGTTCGAACGCTCTTGGAGCTTCCTGCAATGAGCTGCCATGTAAGGATACGAACTCGCTGTCATTTGGAATTTTAGGCATTGCTGCTGCGCTGTCGTGGAACCCTGGTGATCGCGGGACCGAGCGAGGCGTCATCGGGATTCCCATCCCATCGGGATATTGATGTCGTTCTTCCGAACCTCGCCGAGAGTAACCGAATGATCCTCCTAGCGCACTTTCATTGAATTGTCTCGGGGGAGGGAATGAATGCTTAAAATCTGGTGGTAAAGAGCCTGGGCCATAGCCAGCTTGCGGCTCGATCATAGACGAACACGGCACGCCATCTTTGAACATGGCTCTGTATTGAGCATCATCATCCCATTCCCCTGGCTGCTCAATTCTAGTAGAGCATAGTGGAGGATTCTGAGCAAAGCTTTTATATTGAGTTTCATCATCACCTTGAACCAATTTACCCTCAGGCGAGTAAATGCCTGATCCTGGAGGTCCGAAACTATACTCACTTCTGTTTAATAATTTCGATGAATATCCTTGTTGATATCCTGTTCCGTCCTCGAATGCTACTGATTTTCTTCTCCCTCCAGATCCATCCCTTTGTTTTAGTCTATTGGTAAGCTCATCAACCATCCTGTTGATGTTCAAATCTTGATCTTTTTCAAGTGGTACCATGTCTAGAAAACAAGAAATCTCATGCCTTACTTTGGTATCTTCGCCATATTCAGAAATGTCCGCTCTTTTTCCCATGTCATGTATTTTTTTCGTTAATCCATCCCTTAACCTTACACGCTGACGCTGTTCATTTACATCGTCACTCTTAATGATAGGCAACTCATTCATCCATTGCTCAATTTCAAGTCCTAAAAGAATTTCCTCAGAATCTTTCTTTATTTCGTCTTCTGTTGGTAAGGGTACTGTTTCCAGTTGTTCTAAAATATCGCTTTCTTTATAGACATCCATAAGTTCATCCATTTCTTTTCCATGAGCTTCCTTGAGTTCATCCATGTATGCTTGGATCTTTGGAAGTAATTTATTTTTGTACGCTTTTTCTACGATTTTATTGGGCTCTTTATAATCAATTTTCGTTAAAAAGTCGTCAAGAGTACAGTACTTAAGCATCTCTTCAAATATTTTCTCTGCTGGCTCGCGATCTAATCTGACGGTTTTCCTTAAAAACATTCCTTTCTTATCTTTCATGATTTTAGCTTTATTGGCCAACACTTCCTTGTAATTATCAGGCGTTTCTATCTCTTTAATCACCTCATTCATATCTGATATCTTATCGAGAAGTTGTGATTTAAGGCTATACTTTTTCTCTTGTAACTCATGTGTTTGCGGTAAGCAATCTAATAATCCATCTATCTCTTTCCCTAATACATCTTCATAATAAAATTTGTTTTGAAACACTGCCGGCTGCGCTTTTAATTTCGTTATCATTTTCCAGACACCATTTAAAATGCCTAATCTAGATTTTCCTGCTATTTCTTTCTCATCACAAGTATTGTCAGGTATTGGTATTTGTTCACACCAACTCTTGAGGTATTCTTTAAATTCTTCGTGTATTTGATCAAGTTGAGGTCGTCCGACCGGGGGCAGAGTGAAGACCGGTTGTGGTCGCCACTCAGCGATAAGCTGGGCAGCTGCACTCGACGGCTTATCCGAATGGGTAGGTACTGGAGTCACTAGCCCCGCAGGATCTGGTCGAGGATTCAAATTTACATAATTTTCATTTTGCTCTTCATCCGCGTTATCTAAAGAGATAAACATCTTAGAGGAATTGCTTTTTTCTTGTTTTTTATTAAACTTCTTCTTACTCTTTAAACTATTTCGTTTCGGTGTTATATCCTCTCTTTGATATCTTCTATTATTAGTGTTATTGACGTTATGTACTACATAGTTTTCTAGTATAGAATCCTTTTGATGTTTCTTTTGTGTCGTTAACTTTGACATATTTACACCATCTTGACTAATGTTATTTGAAGTACCAGGTTCATGATTATGGTCTTTACAGCGCATACCGCTATAGAATCCATGCAAATCATCCTGAGATTTGCTTGATACGAAACTATCTTGGCTAGAATGTTCTTCTCTATTGATACTGTTAGATTGGCTCACACTATTATGAACATTATTAATTTCATTAGTTTTAAGACTTTTAGGAATGTGGGACATTGTTCTTTTGGGTAGTAGTTCGTGTTTTAATGTTTCTTGTGAGTTGTCTTTACTGTCTTTTGATAAATCAGAATCGTGTTTTACTATTAAGTAACGCATGTTAGGTTGATTGCATTGATTAACTGGACGTGACTCTAAATCTTTGTGTTTTTGTCTTCTTGAATCATTTTTCTGTTTATTAATGAGGGGTACACCATCTATTACAAGAAATGAAGGTGCTATACTAACTTGTGACACGTTATGCTTATGTATGCTTGAATCCGATCTAGAGTTGTACACAGTATTTTTACTTGTGTCGGTAGAAGTACCAGGTCCATACTTAGTATTTCTACAAGATAAATGACTGATAGATTTTTGCAAAACGTCTTGAGATCTGCTCAACGTTGGGACTGGTATATTCTTTATCATTTCCATCAATTCTACAGCATGATGTACAATTTCCATATTCTTTTCACCATCGTATCTTTTCATCCATTTAAATATTAGATACTTCAAATGTTCAAGTTCATCTATGTCTGAGGTCCTATTTTTGTTAAATTCTAAATATTTTTGTCTCTCAATTATATCACTAGCTAAGTCAAGAACTATAACTTGTCTACATTCTGTATCGTCTTCTTTTAATAATGATAAGTCTGAAAGCCATTGATCTATCTGTTGAGCAAGTTGACTTTTATATCGATTTAAGTTATACTCGATGTCTCTGTCTATGATCGACCTAATGCTGTGTTGGGAAATTTTAGTACCTGATAGTTTTGGAACATAATTACTTGACCAATTCTGAACCATAAAAACAGTTAGTGGCTGTGTACTGAAATTCGCTGCATGTCTTTTAGTAATCTTTTTTCTAAGTTTCTCTGTTCGTTGAGGGGAGGAGGATTGAATAGCTTCTCCTGTCAAGAACTTAGCTGTATTATGAAGTGTACTAGCTATTTCTTCTAATGCAAATTGATTATTCACCGAATCTTTTAAAGTATCCACTAAATCTTCTATTGTTTGCTTAATCAAATCCGGATTTGGATCTTTCTGCGTTTGTAAATCTTCTATCAGTTCTTTGACTACAGGATTCTTAGTAGCTTTATCAGTAATTTGATTGTTATGTAAATTTACATTGGGTTTTTCACTAATATGAAATGTCCTTGTTTTAGTTTCCGTTTGTCCTAGTAACATACTGTCTAATTTAGACATCAAAACGTCTGAAAATTTTTCAAGGAATGCTGCTTTATCACAAGCATTGACGTCAACTAGTACATCGTCAAGAATCCCCAAAATTTCCGTTTTCATAGTATGTTCACTACATCGTTTAGATTTTACTAATGCTAAATATTTTAGTTTATCGGCAAAAGTATTCATATTTTGTTCTTTGTCTACTGTTTTAGATGTAATATTCTGTTTCATAATGGAAACATTATTCAACCATTCATTTAAAGTATCCTTAAATTCTTTCTCCTCTTCGTTGATTTGTATTGCACCTTGCTTTTGAGTATTGTCACTACGTTTATTTGTAAGCTTAACACACGGCTCTATTGCAACGCTTTTTTTGCATTTCAAACAATTACCTATTTTCACTTTAATCTTCTTATCTCCAGTTACAGGTACTCCTTTTAATCTAATCTTTAAATTTTTCAACACTGTATCTTTTATTTTTTGAATCGTAGGATCATTGTTGTCATCAAGCCAAGCTATGACTTCACTTTTAAAGTCCCTATTCAGTCTAAAATCACTGAGACTTTTACTTTTCTTGGTAGTTAGTTTAGGATTACAATTTGGAAGATGTCTGTTGCTGGTGACGGTTTCCACTGACCTTCCTGGGAAGTTAAAGGTCTGGACGGACCTGGTGATGAGGAGGCGCGGCAGGTCAGATAATGTGGTGAGTTTCGACGAAACTGGGGATAGTGGGACAGCTATCTGTAATAAAAACAAATAGATAAACATTACAGGACATTTTTACAGATTGACTGAGTCCCATGGTAAGTTCAAGAAGGCTTATGTTGTGGTGTACAATTATACATAGAAAACATCCATAACTCAGGAACAAATATCTGTGCTCGTCACATAAAATAAAAGCCCTTACCGGGATTCGAAGCCAGGACCGCGGCTTAGCACTGATGTATTGCCTGAATAAATGATTTCTATTCTATTCTATATTACTTAGTATAGATTTTAATTATTTCATTAGGATATACTTACTGAACGTTTACTTATCGAACTTGGAATAGTTTCGACCCCCAGCGAAGTCTTAGGAGGGGAGGCGGAGAAGTAGTTAGCGAAGTCTGTGCCGGTACATCTCGACGAGGGTGTGGGGGAGAGAGGGATGGCTATCTGCTAGAATAATGGAAAACACGTGACGTTCAATCCCTGAAGGTTCCTTAAACTATATAACGATGTGTTCTAAAATTCTAACAAAGACTTGTACACATTTCAGATGAAGCATATGGACTTTATGAGCATGGAACGCCGTATAATGAAATGAATGACGATTCGTGATGTTTGGTTGCTTAAGGTACTTTTTGGAATACTGAGCTTTACATTTTTAAGTTAAATCATTCCCATCACGGAAACCACAGGGTGTTCCGGACCTTTGGGAGGCATGTGCGGAGCCGAAGCAAACACGAAGCTTTTAACACTTTAATGAAATGTAAGGGGTACACCGAGTGGATGCTGCCCTTACCCGTGTCATGGAATGTACGCAGAGGCAACACCTGCCAGGGTGTAAAGACTATTTGAGAGTTAATGGAATCTAAAATGTACTGGGCAATTGTAGTAATAGTAGAAGTAATACACTTTATTGTACAAAGATAAGAACACACACAGTAAAGAAAAAAGAACACACACATCATTTGTACAAAGGCGAACTTATCCCATTAAGGGACAATTGAATGAAAATAATGGAGTAAATACTGGACTATGGGATAAATATAAAAATTATTAAGGATAAGTTAATTGATTATTAAGTGTCGGATCTAGTAACAAACATACTGTGCTTACTGTACGTCTGCCTATCAGCAAGGGTTTGGTTTCCACTCCTAACGAAGTGGTTGCGACAGGCAAGATGTCTCCTGATGTAAGTCTTGACGAAGGGGTAGGAGAGAGGGGGACAGCTATCTGCAAAGAGAGAGAGGATGAAGAATGCTATAGGTGAAAAACTTAAGGAAGTCACCTGTTGTATGTGTGTGACGTGTTCGAATAGGCATTTGTTTTACTAATTTTAAATATGTGTTCTCTATTCGAACACGTCACTCGTCACACATAAATCATAAATCATTTATTTGCGTGAATATACACACAACAGGTGACTTTCTTAAGTTTTTCACCTATAGCAGCAATGATGTTGTAGTGTTTTACTATCTTCCATAAGCTTTTGAGTTGGTAGATCATAGCATTTACACATAAAGACACGCTTAAGGTATATTATAATAATAGAGCCATATATCCCCTATGTTGCGCACATGCTTCTACTTCGATGTATTAAAAATTAATTGAGAAATATCGTATAAAATAACAGTGGAGATGGGAGTACCACAAGGGTCTGTTTTAGGCCCATTACTAATCTTAATATACGCCATTGATAATGCCATTGTAAAGCGCGCGGTTGTTTTATGCGATAAACGCTACGTTACACGCAGTGCGATAGACGCAGATCATTTCAAGTCAGGTAATATAATTATAGACCATTGTTTTACGCGGTTAACGCAGCGGCAAGCGCAGCGTGAGACGCAATGCGTCAAACGCACATATAAAAATATTTTATCTTCATAGTTTATATAAGGAGCATCCTTGTTTATTGCGCGAAACGTGTCCGTTCAACGCAAGCGGTTAGCGCTTGAGCATATTCGTGTTGTTTTGTGCGTCTACCCACATTTAATGGAGGAAGAATAAATCACAAAGCATTGCATCTCAACTCGGTTAATTGTGACATTAATTAATTATTAATTTCATCACTATGGCAAACTTAAAGAAACGTAAAATGATGCCATTTCCAAGGGAGGGTTATGAACTCCTGATTGATTTAATTAGAGATCGACCGGTTTTCTATGATCTTTCACACGAACATTACAAAAATATCCAACATCGCAACCGAAAGTGGATGGAAATTGGCGAAATAATCGAGAAGTCTGGTGAGTTTTTTAACTTAACACGTTAACCTGTTTGAAAGACACTTTAAGACTAAATTCCAAATATGTATACCTTCTCAAGTAATCGCTGCGGTAATCGCAAACAATTTTAAAATATCGCTGCGAACGGAGCGTCAAACGCATAAAAAAATATTGCACTATGTAGCTCCCACGTAAAAAAAATGACAATGCGCTCGCAGCAGCGTTTAGCGCATGCGTTTGCCGTAAAAAAAGGGTGCCTTGTTTTGGAACGCAGACGCGGTAGACGCATCCGTTGATCGCATTCGTCTGACGCTGCGATCTCCGCATAAAACAACCGCGCGCTTTAAATAAATAACTCTTGTCACGATCTTCAGATTCGAGGGAATGATTATAAAGAGATATTAAGGTGCATAAATGCCAAAAACAAAATAAATAAAATATTTCTTACTGTACGTTGGCTGGAAGAGGGTAATGGTTTGGCTTCCACCCCCAGTGAGGTGGTGAGGACGGCGGCTGGAAGAAGGCGAATGGGTTAATATAAGTATTTATATACATACTAGCTTTTGCCCGCGGCTTCGCTCGCGTTAGAAAGAGACAAATAGTAGTCTATGTCACTCTCCATCCCTTCAACTATCTGTACTTAAAAAAATCACGTCAATTCGTCGCTCCGTTTTGCCGTGAAATACGGACAAACAAACAGACACACACACTTTCCCATTTATAATATTAGTATGGATAGAAAGGGTCAGTCAGATTTTGCGAATTTCTCGGAAACAGGGTGTTTAAAAGAGCCCTTGTGGCCTACTTGCTGAATAAACGTTTGTATTTTGTAATTTAGTGCCAACTATTGCAATCAATCAATCAATCAAAATATTCTTTATTCAAATATGCTTATAATAAGCAATTTTAAATGGTTGACAATGTACAATTTTCATCTTATTCTAAATATCAGAGCAATTTATTGGTGCAATAAACAATATTGCTTCGGAAAAGGATTCACTTGCTGTGAGCATCATTTTTGAATTTGTTCGGCAAAGTTTTTAAATAATGTTTTGATATTGATCAACAACTTACTCTTACATAACATGACTACGTATCATGTAAGTACCTAATATTTACCTTGAACCGTGGAGTTCACTGGGTAACTCTGAAACAAAAATGCAATACATTAGACTTAATACTTTTAAAATTAGACTAAAAAGACACCTTTTTCAAATTCAAATTAACCTACCTCTTGGCATTAGAGTAATACCTTCCTATCTCTGATAATAGCCCAGCCAAAGGATATAGCATAATTAAATAAATAAAATAAATAAATAAATATTGGGGACACCTTACACAGATCAACTTAGCCCCAAACTAAGCAAAGCTTGTACAGTCACGGACTTTAATTGTTGATCCACTTCTGGCTCATTTTATACTGGAACTTCATAGCTTAACTATGCCTAACTCTGAAATGTCAAGTATAAAATGAGCTAGAACTGGATCAACAATTAAAGTCCGTGACCGTACTATGGGTGCTAAGCGACGATATACATACTTAAATAGATAAATACATACATACATAGAAAACACCCATGACTCAGGAACAAATATCTGTGCTCATCACACAAATAAATGCCCTTACCGGGATTCGAACCCAGGACCGCGGCTTAGCAGGCAGGGTCACTATCGACTGAGCCAGACCGGCCGTCTTAATATTAATATTGTACGCATACAACAGTTGCCTTTTGTTTATAAACGTTGAATATGTATATGTATACTTGTATACACATATAGGCTACTTGCTTCTTAGTGAAATCGGCTTCTTTTTAAGAACTGTCAAGGCGAATTTGAACAACTTGCTAATATGGAGTTTGTATGATGTCGAATTGGGTGACGTCACGGTCAACTCAGTTATTTCTACGTGACTTATTAAATAGAAATTGGATTTAAAAATAACTTCTGTCCATGTTTTTCTTATAATTCTATTCTTATATATCTGATGCTTTATTTCGTGCATGGTATAAAATATTTTTTTTTTTACTACAGTTCCCTATTATAGCGCTTTTATACGCGCAATCATACGCAATAGGTTCACACGCGCGCCCACACAAACACACACTCACACACACACACACACACACACACACACACACACACACACACACACACACACACACACACACACACACACACACACACACACACACACACACACACACACACACACACACACACACACACACACACACACACACACACACACACACACACACACACACACACACACACACACACACACACACACACACACACACACACACACACACACACACACACACACACACACAAACTAGTTTAGGTTAATTAGTTTAGGTTTAGTGAACTACTTAGGGTCCGACTGAAAACCAGCGTTGCAGTAAAAATTACTGCAACATTATGCTGAGTCGCGCCCCTTTTTAATATCCATGTTTGACCTAATGAGAGTGGAAACCGGCCGTGCGTCTAAAAGTCCGATGGTAGAATGGGGACGGTGGAATGATCGCGTGTAGTTCTTAATCATACTCTCCGAAGTGTACCTAACCTGTAAAATACGGACTGACTGGAGAGTTTCCGACAACATGCAAAGATTGAGATGGATATCTTACAGATGGCTCGGGCATGTAGAGAGGATGGATGAGACGAGATTAACGCAGAAAGTATGTATATTATGAAATAGGTCAGTTTTTTTGCAAAAATTTCATTTTTGGCACAAGCTTTTATCGACGACTGTACCTTTATTTCAACAGTCATCACCATCACCTACTGCTCTCCGAGACATTTATAAAAACCCCTTACAACTTGATGGGTATACGACGTTTCATAACAGAGTTCCTTTGATCACCTTTCTGCTCCATGATCAGATCAGCTCCATGATACCAAAATATTGCATTGTCATGTGATTTACATATGTGTGCAAAATTTCAGGTCAATCGGAAACCGGGAAGTGGGTCTAATTTAGTTTCTACGTTTTGACCCAAGGCAAGTTGAATAAAAGCTTGTAAAAAAGGAATGGAAGGATCAGTTGGAACTGGAAGACTAGTCGAACTTTTTTTTTTATACTACGTCGGTGGCAAACAAGCATACGGCCCGTAAAGCGGCCACCGTAACCTATGGCAGCAATTCCCGAAAATTTTGTACATTTGGATCACATCTCCGATTTTGATAAAAATTGGTAGGCTGATAGAGTCCATGATGCTGAGCAAGATCCACTAGGTTTCCCAAAATGTCCTAGGTTGTTTGTATGAAACTTTCCTTTTTTGTTACCGAAAATGTATAGAAATCTGGTAACAAAAAAGAAAGGTTTCATACAAACAACCTAGGACATTTTGGGAAACCTAGTGGACCTTGCTTAGCATCATGGACTCTATCAGCCTACCAATTTTGATCAAAATCGGAGACGTGATCGAAATGTACAAACTTTTCGGGAATTGCTCATGGACGCCTGCAACTCCAACAGTGTCACATGCGCGTTGCCACCCCATTAGAAACATGTACACTCCCTTTTGCTGTGATAAGTACACAGCAAAAATGAGTGTACAAGTTCTAAGGAGGGTTCGGGTTGCCGACGACTCAAAGGACAATAGACGGAACAAGTTAGTTCCGTAAGTCCTCCCGTCATCAGCACACCGCACCCTCGTTGAGCTCTGGCAGCCTTACTCACCGGCAGGAACACAACACTACCAAATGCAAAAAGGCCAGGACAGAAGTACTCGAAACCAACGAGCATGAAATGAAATGAAATGAAATGAAATATTTATTTTCCAAGTAGGCATATTACAATGCGCTTATGAACGTCAAATAAAACTACGCCGGCTCTAACCCTACGCCTCAGCCTCGAGAAGATTTCAGTCCCCCCTCAGTTGGAGGAGGGTATCCACTATGGGACCGGCAAGAAACTCGGCGGGCCACTTCTTTTCAAAACATTACATCTTATATTTAACATGCATTAAAAAAAAAACAAGATACAATTTAATAAGCAAAAGTATTCATAAAAAAAAAATATTAACACAAGAAATTATACAAAGTACAAAGCTATTATGATTATTAATAAGAGATGTTAGAGATGTATAGAGTCTCTAAGTGTCAAAGTACATCTAAAAAAATTATACATGAAGAAAAAAACCGAATAACTAAAATAACTTTAGAGTTGTAAAAGACTCTTGTTGTCTTAAGCAAAGGAAAAAAAAAATATATGTATACTTAATCTACTTTTTTCCTTGGAGATGTATATGGTCTCCAAGAGTCAGAAAGAAAAATAAACAAACAAGGACCGAACAGAGTGCCTCAACGTAATCTCATTCAAAATTAATGTTACATAGAATAGCATAACCCCTATTAGCTGAAACAGAACCGGTGTATCAGGAACGTTCTGAGAATGCGTATTTGAGCAGCGAAATTGGTTTGTCAGGATTGTAGCAAATGGAAATCCTTAATCTCTGCCTACTAGTGGCGGCTGGTGAAAATTTCTGCTAGGCAACACCATTTAGTCTCTTTTCTCTGGCAACACTGAGCAAAAAGAAACCTACCTTAACATTAGGTACTATACTAGTAATCCATTTTAGGCAAGCCTGTGGGAATCGGCTTGTATGGACCAGCCCCTGCTGCTGCCCACACCTCTGGGAAACAGGCGTGATGGTATGTATGTATGTAGGTGAAAAGAGAGTTAATTTAGCTTACAAACTCATGAGCCGGCTGCGTGTCTTCATGTTCCGTCTCCGAGGTCTCCAAGATCGGTGTGTCGCAGTCCCGGTCAATACCGTCCAGGTATGTGGCAATTGTGTGCATATGCGACTGCGAAACCAATCAGAGATTAACCCTTTAGGCCGATATATCGTCACGTGCTGCTTTGAAAAAATCTGGTAGACGGCCTTGAACGTAGAAATTTCGATTTGGGACTGACTAATGTTAATTGAAACGATTTTTTCGTGTTTTTTTCGATTTTTGACAAAGTTGCGTTCGGTGCTCGAGGTCACAAACTTGGATTATTCATTAGGCCAACATCATTAAACAAGTCTGCAAAAAATTAAAACTACCGGATTTGACGCATACTTACTGCCCCATACTTTCAGGCGACAAAGTTACTGTACTATATGCTAATTACTCAACCCCTTGGTACCAAAGCTGGACTCGTCCGGGGCTACGCGCTAAGTAGACTTACGTAAGAGGAAATAGTTTTGAGACTCTTACGGAGTCTCCGGGACATCTCCCGGATCTGCCGGATGTCACCGTGCTTCGCGTACGCTTGCTTGCTGCTCTCTCTGAAATACAAACTTCAGTTATCATAGCTGTGGGTCTAGTGAAAAAGGGTATAACTCAAATTGACTCGGTGAAAAAGGGCACAAGTCCCACCTCGGACTTGTGACCTTTTTCACCGAGTCAATTTGAGTTATCAGCAGTTCTCGAAAAGTTTGTACAAGAATTAAGGAAAAGGTTAAATTTGTTTTTTTTTCCTGTTTTGTTACCAAGATTTTTTTGATGAATTGAGATTTTAGTAAGTTTTATTTCGTCATTAAGGTTCTCTAGTATCTATATTTTCTTAATTGTAACAATTAACCTGTATATGTCTTACGAAAGTCGACTTATATTACTAAATGTCTGTAACAAAATAGGATCAATTAAAATTTGCTGACGTGGTATCTACAAAGTTGCCGGGAACTGCTCATATAACCTTTTTCACTAGACTCATGCACAGATAGGTACCAATACCATTATGAGCCTTCTAGCCTAGAAGGTCCTAAAGATAAATTTAAAATTGGTAAACGTGGTAAAGCCCAGGCCTATCGTGTGGTCTATTTGTATAGCCAACCTAGGCTCCAGGGGAGGCCATGACCCCCATGGACCAGGATCCGCGCATGGTTCCCAGCGACTCAAAAGTAGGGACTACTGATGTGCCGACGGAAAGTTTCCTAAATTCTGAAACATTCACATAGCAAAACTTGGGAATTTTTCCATACTTTGTTGGGACAATTGTATGGATTTAAATTTTCCATTTCATAAATTTAAATTCCGGAATTTACAGAATAAAACGTTTTGTGGCATCTCGTTTTCATGGGTGACAACAAATAATGTGTTAAAGAATTTAAGGTATTTTTGAAGATTACCTCAAATGGCTTAAGTCATCCCTCCTGTCTCGTGTCGGGTCTTCTTCAGGAGCCCTAGGTCTGTATTTGCAGGGCTCCTCATAGGCCTTAGGGCGGATGGTTTCGCGCTGCGGAGAATGGCGGGGGGAACGGGCTAAAATTGGATTATGACATTGATAATAATATGTGCCTTAGTGCGTTTTCACATTATCCGATCCGATATGGGATGTAGGAAGGATAAAGGCAAAAATCAAAGATGGCGGCTCAACTTCACTATTGTCTTGCAGAAACTTTTTATTTAGTATATATATATGATTTAGTATACATATAATATTTCTTGGCAGAAACACCTTACGCAGAATATGCTTTGGCATAAATAATTTCGCAGATTTTTATAATACCAAATCGTACTTTGGCATAATGTTGAAGAGCATAATAGTCTTCTAGTCGAATAGTACTTTCGCAGATAATACTTGTGCAAAATAAAATATAGGCGGCATAAAGTCGCAATTTGCTTTTTGATAGTGAGTTGGATCTTTTGATGCAAGTTAACTAACACTCCTCCTCGCTTCGCTCGTCGTTGTACCTAACCTCTAGGGCTGTATTTCCTTTTCGATAGCGTGTCATAATTCTGCTCTTGTATGCTATACGATTATTGTGGTACATAAAATTATGCTAAATCAAAGTCGACCAAAGTAATGTTCTGTAAAACAATATTCTGCCAAAGGTGTGTAATAATGCCAACTAAGTTTTCTGCAAAATTACCATTCGATCGAAAGTGTTTCTACGAAACATGTAATGCGAAGTGTGTTTCTGACCAAAATTATTCTGCCAGATGAGGGTAACCCATCGGTCCTATATCCGATATCGGATCGGATAATATAAAAACGCACTTAGGCTGCTCATATAGTCGAAATCTGATCAGGGGCCCATTTTTCGAAGCTACAGGTTACAATTTACAAGTGGTTGTCAATGTCTAATATGACAAGTTGGAAAGAGACTTCCGCTCGTAACTTGTAACTTTCAGTTTAGAGAAACGGGCCCCAGGTATAACTTTGCTTTTAAGAGCACGCACGAATAATAACTTAAACAGTTAAAACGATTAAATAAACTATTTTATAAACACGGTCAATCTTGTCACAAAAAGAAGACGGCAAATTTGAAAAATGTACGAAGGTCTCAGCGGCTTATTGTCTTGTTCAGCGCATGCCTTCCTTCGGCAGAATTATCGACGAGCCATACTTAACACAAAAATTATTGAAAAAAATTTAACCAAGGGCGAAGTTTATCGTTCAATGGAAAAATTTAATTTCGCGGCTTTTTAAGTGACACAATTTGCTTGACCGTCTATTATGCTCACAGGTCCTCGGCATAGCGTAGGTGATAAGCCGGTCAAAAACTTCGGCCGATTCGTTCAGGAGACGTGGATACTTTCGGAGCGACCCTTTAGAGAAACTACAAGAAACTCACAAGTCCTTGGCATAGCGTAGGTGATGAGCCGCTCGAACACTTCAGAAGAGTGTTCAGGAGGCATGGACGGATACTTTCGGAGCGACCCTTTAGAGAAACTACAAGAAACTCACAAGTCCTTGGCATAGCGTAGGTGATGAGCCGCTCGAACACTTCGGAGGAGTGTTCAGGAGGCATGGACGGATACTTTCGGAGCGACCCTTTAGAGGAACTACAAGAAACTCACAAGTCCTCGGCATAGCGTAGGTGATGAGCCGCTCGAACACTTCAGAGGAGTGTTCAGGAGGCATGGACGGATACTTTCGGAGCGACCTCTCGAAGCTGTCCGAACAGCGAGACATACGTGGAGAATACACGTCACCTAAAACATATATATCGATGAGTAATATTGCACAATATTTGCATCTACCTATTCGTACTAATATTATAAACTAGCCTTTTCCCGCGGCCTCGCCCGCGTAATATAAGTAATATTAAAAAATCCTTTCATAGTGCTCCTCTACATCTTATAATATAAGGAACCTACGTATCTGGAATCTCTAGAATCAGCGGTTTCGGTTGTGCGTTGATATGTCAGTCAGTCAGTCAGTTTCTTCTTTTACGAGTATATATTTAGATAGGAAAGTGTATTGTATGTGTCTGTTTGTATGTCCCTCTTTCACGGAAAAACGGAGCGACGTTTTGACGTGATTTTTTAAGTGGAGATAGTCGAAGAGATGGAGAGTGATATCGGCTACTTTTTGTCTCTTTCTAACCTCCCACTTCACTAAAATGGGGGGGGGGTGTAAGTTACTATGGAGCATTCCGCAAATTTTCGAATTTACGTTAGCGAAGCCGCGGGCAAAAGCTAAGTAGTTCGTAAATCTCTTTTAAAAACTGTACCTACAAGGCATACATTTTGACAAGAAACGAAAGATTCGGAATAAGTATCCATACTACCTCTAATATTAAAAATGGGAAAGTGTGTGTGTGTGTCTGTTGGTTAGTCCGTCTTTCACGGCAAAACGAAGCGACGAATTGACGTGGTTTTTTAGGTGGAGATAGTTGAAGGGATGGAGAGTTGTATCTTTCTAACGCGAGCAAAGCAGCTGGCAAGAGCTAGTGTCATATATTTTTCACTTTCCATCCAAAATTATGACAAAACCGATTTCAAATGCGAAATACCCAATTCTAGTGATTGTTTATTCACGTGTTCAACGCTTATCGTTTTTTATTTAAATTATGATGCAATATAAAAGTTATAGGCTCTCGAGATTAAATCTGAATTATCAGAAACCAGGAGGCCTAAAAACATTGTGACATCTAGCTAGGAAAAAACTGAAATTCGTTCTTTTTCGATAATGAAACAAAATCACGCATGAATTTTTCGAAGAAGTACTTCTCTTCATGACTGAGGGTCGTGACCACCATAAGTGCGACCACATTATCCGATCCGATATCGGATGTAAGACCGATATCCCATAAAGTCGCTGTATGTACGTTGCAGTGCCCTCCACTCAACCAAAAGAAGTGCTATGACTGACTGCAAGATGAATAAACTAGCTATAGTGTCATTTATTCTAAGACTCACTGTAGCTGCAGATCATCAGGCCCTACGAGTCTATAAAGGGGAAACCGCCTCAGAAAACGAATTTTCCTTCATCGTGCTGTTGTACTTAAAGATTATCCCACACTTCACTTTCAGAATCTGCACTGGAAGCCTCATTGCCGAAACCTGGGTGCTCACAGCTGGACACTGTTTGAATTCCCCACACAAAATGGCCGTAAGATATGGAGACTTTACTTCAGCACCAAATGAGACAACTTTAAACGTCAATATAATACGAACTTTCACTCCACCGACGAATAACTTTATAGGAATCTCTGCGAGAGGATTTGACGTGGGGCCAATGGATGACATAGGACTAGTTTTAGTTGAAAAAATACCAAAAAAACACGCGAAACTTTTAGCGTTAGACTATAAGACTTTATTCGGTCTACCGGTAGAATACGCTGGCTTTGGAAGAACGAGTGGGCATATATTTGAAAGCGATTCGTTGTATAAGACAATCCAGCTAGCTAGAATACCACTACAAGTGGGGAGAGGCATTGTAATACCTTGTAGTAACATTGATGTATATGTTGGTCCAGTGGTATGTGTTGCAGCGATGTGCTCAAACAAAATGCAAATGGCTCTCCAGGGGGATTCTGGGGGACCTTTGTTGCTCAATGGGACTATAATAGGCGTAGTCAAAGGAGGGGATAGTCAGCATGTCACTATGAGTGGGGCGTTCACTCCTGTGAGCATTTATCTGCAATGGATAAAAGACACTATGAATTCAAATGGGAAACCAGTTCGAAGGACGCGGAACCGAATGCCGACACGTACCACTAGATTCATTGCACCGATCATTCCAAATATCCTTGGATAACCGACCACCAGGAAAACGTTGCGAGGGAATTTGATAAAGCCTATGGTTAAAAGGTGACAACCGGACACAAAATGGTGCCTAAAAATGAACCAAAGAACGAAGATGATGACATTAGGCAGGAGACCAAACCACCGCAAAGTAACAATGAGTTCTATTATGTACGAGCATTAAAATGTTTTTCGGAAATCCTTTAGGGCGGCCGATCGATTTAGATTTCGTTTTTTTAGGGTTTCTGTTTGAAAACTGAATTAGTCGTGAGTGTTCTTAGCCGCATTTGATTAAATTGTTCCACTATGTCGAAGTTTTTTCAAAATTAAAATGTTGTATGGTGGTTAATACTAACTTCTGTTAGGCCAGTTCATCCCTCCCCCACGGTAGCTGGTACTCTTCAGAGGCATGCTACAGGTCTCTCCACTTCCCCTGCCACCGACTTGGAAATTATCACCACCTAAGATAGAAAAAAGGGTTTTAGGGATAGGAAAGGTTCAAAGAATTAGTAGACGTCTGATCGAAGCACAGTTCTCTGTGGATCGAAGTGGCTTGATAGACGAAAAGAGATTGCATGTAGCGGGGATGAGAATGTTAAGATGGATGTGTGGGGTCACAAGAATGGATAAGATTAGGAATGAGTATATAAGAGGAAGTCTGAAAGTTGCACCGATAGTAGAAAAAGTAAGAGCGAATCGACTAGCATGGTATGGGCATGTGATGCGAAGGGATGAAAATCATGTGACGAGAAAGGTATTACGAATGAATGTTGAAGGAAGTAATGGGAGAGGAAAACCGAGGAAAAGGACGGACTGTGTGAAAGATGATATGAAACGGAAACAAGTGAATGATGAGATGACGGGTGATAGAGAGGTATGGAAGAGAAGGACATGTTGCGCCGACCCCAAATGACTGGGATAAGGGCAGGAGAATGATGAATGATGATGATCGAAGTGGCTTGGAAGGACTAGGAAAGCAGACAGAGATTCACGACGTCACAACCGCTTGCACATTGTAAGCGTATCGTAGCTAGCTCACTTTATCGCTCTTCGGTAGTGGTGTGATAGAGCCAGACTCCACGTAGCGTAGCGTCAACGGTTGTTTTTGATGAGGCTGACAGCCTGCCATAGCTGAATGGCATTTTTACGACGCGAAATGAAAACGAAACGCCGCGAAAGTTAGTCTGTTGCGCCAATATGCACCAGCGATAGAGATAGACATCTACGAACGTTTCGTTTCGTGAGCGTTTGTGCTATTTGGCTACGGGGCTTGCAGAGGTGTGAAGTGTGCGGTGCAGCGACACTTGGGCTGCATAGAGCAGGTGGCTACTGCTCGAGCAGCCCCACTGGCAAGGTCGCCATGAAGTGTGCGGCGTTGGAGGCGTTACGGGAGAGTAGTGAAAGACGTGACTGTCCAGTATAGAATCCTTTATTTAAGTACACGGTTTCCCTTATATACTATGTAAGTTCTTTGTTCATGTGCAGTCACGTGTAAGATTGACCTTGACATAGTTTAATAGAAAATAGAATTATAATTAAAGGTATATATAATATCAAGTTACAGGTATATCGGATTACAGATGCAGGTGCATTACAAGGTTATTGGAAATGTACAATGTAGGCCAAGGTTAGCTGATGCAACCTACATACCTATCCTTCGTGGGTGGTCTAAGTACGTATGTGTGTGTGTACCTACACCTCAGGTGAGTGCGGGGGTGAGTTACTTAATACCAATATCCACGAATGCGAGTCAAGTCCTTGGTTCGCGTGTTTTTCTATAACCATAGTCACTTTGGTGGTTCGCGTGCTTTTCAATCGCCGTTGTCACTTCGGCCAGACGGTTTGGAACTGAATGCGAGGCAGGTAACTCACCGTAAGCGACGTCAGGGCGTTGCGGCGGAAACTCGGACGTCATCGGTGGGGGCGAAGTTGGGGTCATCTTGCAATGCTGTACCTGAAAATATGTCATAGGGCCGGTTGCATCAAACCGCCGTAAAGCGTCTGCTGCGTGACGATGATGTGTCTGACAAATGTGGTTGGTGCAACTGGCCCTTAATCATCATCCAATAATGTTTTTAGCATTTCCATACACACCTTTGCGATTACAGTATCCAATTTTAATCAGTTTTTAACCGACTTGACTTTATATGAAAGGTTAGTAAGAGTATAAAAGGGGAAGCCTGAAAGTAGCACCAATAGTAGAAAAAGTAAGAGCGATCGTTTAGCGTGGTATGGGCACGTTATGCGGAGGGATGAGTTAAATGTAATAAACCCTTATTCTCAAAAGTTTGGAGGTTTTATTTTCCGCATGGACAATAGTGGCGACCATAGAGGAATAAGTAACGGAAGAGTTGTAACTCCATACATCAGTAAATGCGGGTTATTTGTATAGGCATAGTTAAGTGACATCTAGCGACAATCACACGTCAATCACGCGTCAAATAACGTGGATTATCAGTACCACTACTCGATACTAGGTGGCAACAGTGTCTCGCCTGCCAAAAATTTAATATTAAGGTAACGGCGGCTATCAACGCGGGTATCGAAATCGACGTCCATTACCGCCGCATTTGCAAATACGCATTTTATAGGCAAACCGACCAATTTCTTAAAAAAAGTTACTCACACAAAGGAAGCCTGTTTAGTTGACTAACGCACATATAGGCGATAGAGAGTGTGAATGAAAGAAGACGCTCGCTATTTGACAGTTTTTGACACGGGGCCGCGAGAAGAGGTTGTGTCATACTGACGTGTGACGCTAAACATAAGTGAACTCCAATCTCATTTAGTAGTTTACGTAATCATTATGGCAAACAGGTGAAAGTTATGCATTTCAAATTATTGTTTATAGTTTTCTACATGACTTCAGAGTACTTTTTACGTATTGTTTAGCCTGGAAATGTGTTTAAAGTGGAAATTAAAAGACAGCGGTGAAAGGCGCCATTTCGTGAGTAGATTCTATTACTGTGGTATACCACGGTAATAGTTAAAGTAGTGATATTAGTTCTTTTTGCTTTATTTTAAGTATATGTGATCAGTTATATAACGTCTTACAGTTGTTTCAATCTTGATCTATTCACGCTATCAAAGAACTATTTACGCGGTATGAAAATTATTCAACAAAACCTTAATTTTTAGCAAAAACTTCATGACTGATTTCGTAGTTTCTATGAAAACCGTTAATTTGTCAGTTTTTTTAAACATTGACATAAAGTCTGATGCTTACTTACCAGTTATGTAAACTTGGTTTTAATATAAGGTTGCAATATTTTATTTTGATTTGTAATGAAAATACATCTGTATGACTTTGTTTTTATGGGTCGGAATTAGATTTTATAATACTCCAATTTATGCCTATTACCGATGGTACGATCAGATAACCCTCGGTAATAGAATATATAAGAATCTATTACCGATCCATGCAATATTTGTTTGGGTCGGTAATGGGTTCCTATAGAAGTATCTATTACCGAGCGACATATTAGTCTTGTATCAAAATATGACATTTAGTGTACCGTAAGTACAGATTTCTTAGGTGAAACTGAGTCTTCTGTGGGTATTCATAAAGGAGGATAGTATAGGTATATGTATTTGTCATAATTTGTATATTCAACCGTCGGTATTAAGCTCCGAATTTTGAGATGGGTTTCTATTTACCGATGGCAGAAAAACACTGTCAATCATACCCTCGGTAATGAAATCTCAATTCGCGTTAATAGAACTGCAACCTGTTCATTACCACGGTAATAGAAAATTTAGGTATGTTGGCTTCAATAATCATTTTATGACATATAATAAACTAAAATGATCCTAAAACTCTTCAAAACTAATAGTTCAATAAATACTCTTCCATAAAAAAAATATTTGTGGTCGTTAATGAGCTTTGATACCCTTAATTTTTTGGTATCTTTTGAAATCTGCCTAAGTACCACGTTAATAGGCGCCATTACCTTAGAACAGTTTACAACTTATATTACAAGCAGAAGGAATTGAAAACAGAATACTGATTAATACTATTGTAATATAGCTGGTGAGCATTAAACTCTTTGTTCGTCGCGACATCTATTGACAAGTAGCAGTACTGATAATTTACGCTAGTTGTCGCTAGATGTCACTTAACTATGCCTATACAAATAACCCGCATTTACTGATGTATGGAGTTACAACTCTTCCCTTACTTATTCCTCTATGATGGCGACCGTGACAGGACATTTGACAAGAAAGGAATTACGGATGAATATGGATGGAATAAACGGGAGAGGGAAACCAAGAAAAGATGGATGGACTGTGTGAGAGATGGTATGAAACGAAAGGAAGTGGATGATGAGCTGACGGGCGATAGAGAGGTATGGAAGAGAAAGACATGCTAGCTGCGCTGACCCCAAATAAATGAGACAGGGGCAAACGAGTAGTAATTTTAGAGACTAGTATTTTTATACAATTTAGATTGACATAATTTTATTAATACAATGCAAGTAGTTTTAAAACAATATTGTGTATTAAATTGCTCTGATACCCATACTAATATTATAAATGGGAAAGTGTGTGTGTCTGCTTGTTTGTCCGCCTTTCACGGCAAAACGGAGCGACGAATTGACGTGATTTTTAAAGTGAAGATAGTTGAAGGGATGGAGACTGACATAGGCTACTTTTTGTCTCTTTCTAACGCGTGCGAAGCCGCGAGCAAAAGCTAATTTAAAATTGTACATTGTTGACCATTTAAAAGTGCTTATTGTAAGCCTATTTGAATAAAGAATGTTTTGATTGATTGATTGAATAAGTAATTACCCTGTAGACGGTGGCATATTGTCCATCGACAGCTTGAGTAGTGCTGTCGCATTGGTTAGTGCGGCCGGAGTAGTTCCTCACACGGCTTGGTTCAGGCGGCTATGGAAATAAATAAGAAATTATTGAATTAAACGTAAGTAGTACTGAAGTAGTTTTCAGTTGATTAACGTCGTTTCGAGACCTTATACATCTCTAATCATTGTAGTAGCGTAATACTTTAGTTAGAACTTAGAATTAGTATTATCAATTGTAATTTCAGTTCAACTTGTATATTGACGTGTAAAAGTGCCCCTATTTGCTGAATAAATGTTTTTTTTTATTTTATTGTTTATTGAATAAGCATCTTACATGAACATAAAAATAAATACAACGTCCCCCAAAACTGTTTACACAGTTTGACTGTGGGATCCACGCACAGACCAACCCCTATAGACATCTATTACAAGACGACTCGCGGTGGCCAGCCTTCCTAGTATTTGCACTGATATAAGCGCGGGCGCTCGCCGGGCCCGATCAGTATCGACCAAGTAACAGACCCGAAAGCAGCGCGTGTTTTTCGCACAAAAAAATTGGAAAAGGGTATTTTGATTGCTTAAAGATGTCCACCTGTAGTGTGAAATGGTGTGGAAAGGTAACAAGAAGCTCAAATTTAAAAACAGACGACATTACATTCCACAAATAAGTCATATTTATAATTTATTCAGAGCCGGCATAGGTCAACTTACATTGGCCACTTACGCGTCAGTAGAGGGACAGTCATACTTCTGTCCCTTTTCATCTGGCGCGACTGCCCGCCGTCCTTGAAACGGCCAATCACAGCGCGCTTAACACATTCCCCGCCCGCTCCTCGCACCCCAAACACTGGTGACTCGTATCACGAACCAAATATACAAGACTGCCACTCTATAGGAGGTTCTCTGTGGATCCACGAGATACAATAGATAATTAGTTATAATACCTTGTAATTTGTAATACCTTAGTATAGTTGACGATGTTGACATTGCGCCCAGCAGCCTGAGTGGTGGCATCGTAGCTAGGCCCTGTCCCAACGTCGGCCGTTCTACCTTGGTACTTCTCTTCTTGATACTTCTTCGGAACTACCTCCACCTATAATGTAGATTCTCACTGTTTGGACCATTTTTTTTTCAAAGTGCTCGGAGCCCACACACACACTGTTTTTGTATTTGGATTTTTTTATGTGGTTTCCAGTCAGAATCGCGATCTCTTTCAATCCTAAAGCTAGGAACATATTACGCGGACGGGGATCTAGACAATGAATATACACTTAACCGTGCAAACTATCGGTCGTCGGTCGTGGACATGGCCTTGAGCGCACGGACGTCCGATCGTAATCTGGCTCGCTGGATGTTTTGGTCAGCCGAAGCCACGTCCCGAAGACCGTGTACACTGATCGGTCGAGGTCGCGGTCGCGCGACCGCGGACGTCCGCGTAGTATGTTCCTAGCTTAATAGGAGTCCCGATGTTCTTTTCTCATTCCGTTACCATTTTTTCATACATTTTGTACGACGGTAACGGAGTGGAAAGTTTGAAAAATGTAACATGGAAGTCTTGAGACAATTTTGTTTCTCCTATCAGGGTGCGTAGCCGAATGGCACAAACGCTCAAAAAACGCTCACGAAACGAAACGCTCGTAGATATATATCTCTATCGCTCTTGCGTATTGGCGCGACAGAGCCAGACTACATTTCTGTGGCGTTTCGGTGGTGTTTCGCGTCGTAGACTGAGTTCAGAGTTCTAGGTAGGTAATCGTCCTAAGTTCGAGTAGGATAGAGAGGGGCACAATTTTAGGTGGGCCCCTGGAATTCCTTGGATTTAAGGAGGTCTCTGGCTGGTAAAAATAGGGATCACAAACCCTCAGATCAGCATCGAGGAAGCTCTGCAGCACAGCCTGCATCAAGCGGTCAGTTTCCATATTACACCTCTGGTATTACGCTGTTCTGCAAGTCAAATGGGTTATTTTATAGGATAGTTTTGTTTTATACTATTAATGTGAAAAACGGATACACTTCTACATAACATAAAACATAACATAAAAGACATTTATTCATGACAATCACATAACATGTACGGACATGTACAGACATCAAACATAAAACAGCAAAGAACAAAATGACATAAAAGTGTTCATAACGAAATGGACCCAACTCAGCATGATGCTAGCCATGTAGCCAGCGCTGATCTTCCGTAGGGCCCATTTGGTGATGCCACGACAGCTAACACATATTCTACCCATTGGAATATTTTATGCAATTACCCCTTCGACTGCTTTTAAGGTTGTATCACGAGCTCTTTCAATTCTAATACTTGGAGAAAAAAAGTCTCCCAAGGTTTTTTCCCATTCCGTTACCGTTATTCCATACATTTTGTATGGCCGAAAAAATGTGTGGAAATCTTGGTACATTTTGTTTCTCCTATCAGGTCGAAAGAGCTCGCGATTCTGAGTATTAATCGCGTAGAAAATACCGATGTTACAAAAAAAGTGTCATCCCTCCCATCTACTGCCTGGGGGCTACTTACACAAAAAGCTCTTGAAATTTGGTAGCTAAGTAATATTTACCATTAATTTGAGCCACTTGGAGACGTAATTGAACAGATCGGGTTGATAGCAGCCCTGTGTTTCGCTTTCTTCAAGCCTGGAAAATGCCACACAGAACTATCAGATATACACCATGGCATTCACAAAGTTTAATAATTTTTAAGAAAAAAAAACCGCCTTCCTTTGGGGTTCTGGTGATAAATACTTTCAAATGTTGGATTATGTTATCAATTCGTCTGTATATTTTTTAATGTTTGTTATTCGATATCTCCGTCATTTCTGAACCAATTTTGAAATCTGGATGATTCTGAAGTACTTACAGATGAGAATGATTATCAGAACGGAACTCTAACCAGGGGCGGCTCACTCTTCATCAGCAGTTCCACTGCACCAAATGTCACTGTTCTGGACGTAAGTGCATGCTGTTCTTATAAAAATACCAAGGTCACTATAAGTGTGCCGTTCAGATTTGAGGAGTTCCGTTCTGACCATCATCAGCAATTCCACTGCACCAGATATCACTGTTCTGGACGTAAGTGCATGCTGTTCTTATAAAAATACCAAAGTCACTATAAGTGTGCCGTTCAGATTTGAGGAGTTCCATGCTGACCATCATCAGGAGTTCCACTGCACCAAATGTCACTGTTCCGTACGTAAATGCATGCTGTTCCTTTAAAAACACAAAAATCACCATATGTATGCCTTTCAGATTTGAGGAGTTCCCTCGATTTCTCCAGGATCCCATCATCAGAACTGGGTTCTGAGAAAAATGGGACCAATCTGTATGCATATACATTCAATCAAAAAAAAATTTTCAAAATCGGTCCAGTAACGACGGAGATATCGAGGAACAAACATTAAAAAAAAAAAAAAAAAAAAAAACATACAGACGACTTGATAACCCCTTCCTTTGAGATTTGGAAGGCGGTTAAAAATAGAAGCTGACTGCATGCCGACTAATTGCCGTCGATTTGCAGCTCGGCTGAATCGACCTTAAAAACTGAGCCTTTTACAGACATATATATATATATGGTTTATTTTAAGCGTTTAGATGTACAACTTTCGGGCGGAGCCATGAGTCGCTGCGGTGGGTACTCCACTCCTCATCTCTTCTACTTCTTACTATCGTGTCAGTAGATAACCCGGCAACCTTCAAATCAAGAGTGAACAGGCATCTTCTGGGCGAGCTCACTCCATCGTATGCCATGTCTTTGCCTTTGGCTAGTCTGTGGCAAAGAGTAAGCCCATTTATAATTTAAAAAAAAGAAGGAAGGAGATCGGACATGGCGGAAGATTAGTATTGAATACAACTATTGCGCGTTTTTGAACCCACACACTTGTAGATGGACGCACCTATTGCGGAATACACGCGCATCATTTCCATGTGTGTGTGCATGCGACCGACCAGGCGAGTCGTGTCATCACGCACGCACACAACGACAATTGTATCACATCACAGTATAATAAAGAGTTCTATCGTAGAGTATGGCCACTCAAGCTCCCCGCCGCCAGCCGCAAATCCGCTCTCGATTACCGCACAGTTACCGCCTGTCAAAAACGCGACCAGTCGACCTGTCATATCTCACTCATACAAGTACGGTACGCGTTCACCTACACGAGCTTAAAATGTGTGCTAATAGATACGCGCTTCTTTCATAGATTTGATCGCCAGTGTCCGAGGTCGAGTCTTAGCTCGTGTAGGTGAACACGTACCATGCTTGTATGAGGGAGATATGACAGGTCGACTGGTCGCGTTTTTGACAGGCGGTAACTGTGAGGTAACCGAGAGCGGTTGGGCGGCACGCGGCGGGGAGCGGGAGTGGCCATACTGTACGATATGCTCAATGAGCTAACAACTGCAGCTTGTACGCTCTCTAGAATTTATATACTCTAAGATTAATGCGATGGCAGGTAATAAATAAGTAAAAAACTCACATGGCCCGAAATATTTTTAGTCAAATACTGTGTTCAAAACTGCACACAATGGAATTTCAAAATGAAGGCAATCTCCAAATGATTACATACAAAATTTTGAATTTTACGACATCACTAATGGCGACAATTTCACATAATTTGACAGAATATTACTTTCTTTCAATTAATGTGAAAAATCTATGGTTAAAGCAGTTACTACTAAAAGGAATAACCAAGACTTTTCTATAGGTACTTCTCGATATCTTTGGCTTTAACAGTCTTCTGTCAAACGTTGTCAATCTGTCAAAAAATATCAACAAACCATGTTTTCGATCCGTAATTTATCATATTTTTAACATGTACAAAAAACTCAAAACATTACGAAACCGAAATCAAGTTGCAAGATCAATGATGTGTTATATGTGGCTACTACTTTAGGTATTGTACATTAATTTACCTACTTGTATATAGTACGTTTTTCAGTATAAATAATATCGTTTGCATTCAACAGCCCAGTTTATTATATGTTATTATTTTATTTATTACTTATTTGATCCACTAGCAGCTCTTAGAGCAAAGTTTAATAGGTCTCAATACTCTCAATAGTGTTCAACATCATATCGGCGATGAATGGCTTCGTATGCAGCAAAGGGTTAATAGTTATTTGTTATACAAGGGGGCAAAGTTGTATTTTAACGCCGAGTGTGAAATTGAAAAACGAGCAAGTGAAAGGATTCTATAGTTGAACCACGAGCGAAGCGAGTGGTTCAAGAATAGAATCCTGAACTTGCGAGTTTTTTAACACACGAGAAGTAAAATACATTTGCACCCGAGTGTAACACAAAACTTTTCCCCTCACTATAGCGAGGAAACTACAACGCAAAAAATGCGTTTATCACTGCTTCCAGTAGTTCCACAGGTGGTAAATACTACTACTTACTAGATTCACCTACTTTTATCAATTTTAAAACAGTTAATTTGACTTTATTCAGGGTCAAATTACTTTACCCACTAGTGGATAAAATGAGTTTTTACCCGCTGTTATTAAAGGACAAAACACGTGTTTCCGAGCTAGTGAGGGGAAAAAGAAGATGAATGGATGAATGCCTGTTCATGGCGATGGTACTGGGTTCGAATCTCAGAATAGGCTAGTATCCTACACTTAAAATAAAATATTCTATGCAGTGCACAAAATAAAGCACCATATAATTAAAAGAAAAATATGGATAGTAGTTATGATTAAACATAATTTTTATTTAATAAATTGAAATTCAAATTAAAAGTAAATGAATTGACCGTGACGTTACTCCTCAGTATTTCATAGTAATTCCATAGTAGCAAATCGTTTTGACAGCTCTTAAAAAGAAGCTGATTTGACTAGTAGGAAACTAGCCTATTCGAGTAACTTTGGGCCTATTTGTCAGTCAAAAGTCAAAACTACTGCGCCCTGACTGCGCCAGTTAGCTCATACTGTTTTTAGTAGTAGTAGCGACATATTGCAGATCGTAAGAACATATAAATAAGGTTTCAAAGACACTGCTGTCGTGAGACGAAGTAGGTACGCAAACGCATGTTAGTTGTAAGTTGCATTGTGGTTTGTGGTAAACAACTTAATTAAGGTAAAATATGTTTGAGAGCGCACTATTCGCCAACAAACTGGTTCCAGTTTGGCGAAAAGAAAAAAATGTAATATAGTCATAAGTTTTTTTGAAATAAATAAATAATAATAATAATAATCGTTTTACCGCGTTCTGCTGATGAATATGGGTAGTAACTCTTCTAGGAAACGTATGCCGCGGTATGTCTGTGTTTATGCGAACACATGTAAGCGGATAAGAATGAACGAGAATGAATCTTTCTTATCCGCTTACATGTGTTGCGTACGGACACGGCGCGCACACATACCACGCGGCGTACGTTTTTGTTAGAAGAGTTACTACAGTGCTTATACTGTGGTTATGTGGTAGTACTATAATTTATTCTCTTACCTTATAGATATAATGCTAGTTGTTTCATTCGCTTTTGTGTCGTCGTGTGAAACTGATTCAAGATCTAAGACGTTAAAAATAGTGCAATGTGGAGCTGAAGAATGGACAAACCTTACGTACTATGTATGGTATGAAACGTACAATTTTGTCATTGCATGCGCACTACTAGTACAAACTGTTACCTACATAAACTTGCTATCATGATAGTTGCTTTTTAACTACACTGAGACTTTAGCGCGTGCCGTGGAGACGGGAGCTAGTCGTTGTGAAATTCACGTTCGTTTTCACATTATCCGATCCGATATCGGATGTGGGAAAGATGTCAAAGGCAAAATGTGGCGGCTTAAATGTATAGTATATCGGACCTACATCCGATATCGGATCGGATAATGTGAAAACGCACTAAGAGCGCAGGCCAAACGATTACCTCAGATGGTCCATCAGACTGTAACCATAATATAATAAAGAGTATTATCGTACAGTACAGTATAGCCACTCTCTGCTTCCCACTGAAAGCGCCGCCCACCCGCTCTCGGTTACTTCAATCAATCAATCAATCAATCAATTATTTATTCGTGTGATAACTACAAAATACACAAGTAAGAAAACAGAAACAGCAAATAAAAGAAATTAAACATATAAGTTACCACGAAATGGTCCCGACTCAGCATAAAATGCTAACCCGAGGGTCAGCGCTGGTCTTCCGTCGGGACCATTTTGTTGGTCACGAACGCAGCTGTACGACGCGGACCTGTGACACAGTGAACGCAGCGCAAAGATAAAAACTTCACAGTTACCGCCTGTCGAGAACGCGACCAGTCGATCTTATCTTACTCATACAAGCATGGTACAGTCAAGTGCAAAAATACGTGTCGAAATAATCGTCTCATAAATATGGTACTATGCTCTTATTACACCGGACTAAGATGCTAAGGACATATTTTTGAGTAAGATGTATACACCCATATTATTACACTTGACTGTACGCGTTCGTCTACACGAGCTTAGACTGTGTGTATAGGAACGTGTTTATTTCATGTGTTTGACCGTCGTTGTCCGAGGTGCTATAAATATATACTTATACAGATTGTTATATTTCAGAAAAGCAAAGTGGCCAAGCGTAAGGCCGCTAACTCGTGTCCAGCGTGCCGGTGCGCGGATAAGGGATGGAGCTACAAACTGTATAAGGAGCTGTTTGCCTTTGGGAAGGTAACGCTAACATAACTCTCTTTATGTGGGGTATACAGGGGGCCGATTTTTTAATCTCACTGTCACTGAAATACCGGTTGAAAACGGTGAATTGCCTACTATTTTCAGTGACAATTTTCTGAATTCGAACGCCGTGAGATTCAAAAATCGGCCCCCAGGTACAATAACGTCTATCTCAAAAGGTATAGGCGGAGCTCATGAAACTACTCAAGGTTCAGTGCCACTCTTGGCAAATAAGGGGTTGAAAGAAATCCAAACTGTGACATTGCAGTAACAGGTTGCCAGCCTCTCGCCTACGCCACAATTAATCCCATATCCCAGTCGACTTCTACAACACCCACGGGAAGAAAGGGGGTGATGAAATTCTTAACCAGTCACTGTGATAGTATGTATGTAACTTAATTTTTGGAAGGGAGACCTTTAAGGGTGCGCGCCCACGGGGGCAACAGTTGCTCGGCGACTTTCGTATTTATATGAAAAGTTGCGTCGCCTCGTGTGCGCACTTTCATACTAGGCCCATAGATTTAGAATTATTAAAGCTCTTTGGATGGAAGTAACTAAACGCAAACGTGACAGCCACTTGACAGATTGTTTTTAAGGTTATATTACGAAGTTCCACTTCTTGCGCGCGGAGGGACTGCACGCACTATTTTTTTGCTTCCAGATTTGCAAACCGCATTTATGTGTTAAGCTGAGAGAGAGGTTGGATCAACACCGGATCACCTGTCCTGCTTTCAAGAGCTACAATGGGCAGAGCGTAAGTTTTTCAACGAAAATATATTTAATAGGGAACTTGCCTGTCCTTGAAATAAAAAAAAATAGTGCGTGGAGTTCCTCTACGTGGAAGCAGTGAAAGTTCGTAATGTAGACATGAAAGGAGGAAGGGTTATTTCAAGATTTGTGTTGGCAACACTGAGCTTTAAACGTTTTATCTAGGCACGCCACAGACAGTCTTAAAAAAGATTTGTATGCCACCTGTCAGTTCAAACTGACAGAATTTTCAGATTGATATGACAGATTGCATACAAATCTTTTTTAAGATTATGAATTTTTCAGACTGTCTGTGGCGTGCCTTAGAAGTTTCACTTCAATAAAATATTTCATATTATAGCATGCACGAAATGAAGCATCAGATACGATCCGATAATCATGGCCAATAGTTATAGACAGTCAACGAAATCATGGCATAAAAAAGGCGGCGAAAAATGAAGGTACAGTCAACCAATCTGAATCCTAGGCAACTGTAGAACCCTTTCGCAGAAAAAGTCAAACTGACTTCTATCTTATACCTTTAAACGAGCAGTTCTTGCATATTTATTTATTCATATATATATATATATATACATACCGTGTTTCCGGTATCACTCAAAACCTCAGACACCCCAACTGATTTTTATTTTTTTAAACGTATCTAGAATATTCATTTTTTAATTTGATGATTATTATTTTTTTAAATTGAATATTTAATTTTCTGTGCAGCTCTACTCGACTTTTAACTCTACACTCAATAAAATAATTCCATCGTAAACCTTAAAACTGATTAATTGTGTATGTTACTGCAACGACATAAGGTTTACCAATAGACAGCTATGTCACTGTAAAGCACGTTAAACTGTGTCACAGTACCTAAAAACTGAAATAAATGTCAAAAAACACAAATTAAGATATTTCCTATGAAATAATTTAATTTGGTCTTACAGTACCTAAACTTCAAATTGGACAGGTGACGCAGTAAGCAAATTTAAACCCAAAATTCAAAATGACAAGGTTGTAATTAGGTAAGAGTTCAATTTGTTATGACTTATGATAAACTTTAAAATTAAAGTGACGCACAACGTCAAACTCGTAGCGGAAAAAATAATCGTCCAAGTAACCAGCCAGTATTAATACCCCTAAATACTGAAAAAGGTATACAACCTCTAGCAATGATATGCACAATGTTGTATTACGAATTTGTAGAATGGGCACGTAAACAATAACTAATTATACAAATTAAAACAAAAAAATATTACCCCCATCAAGATATAGCTCAATCGATTCTACTCTCGGTTCTGAACAAACGGTTTTCAGGTTTTTAGTGTTAAGTGAAACACGGTGTAATAGTGACGATCTCGGAAACCGCTCTAACGATTTCGCTGAAATTTGTTATGTGGGGGTTTTCGGGGGTGAAAAATCGATCTAGCGTAGCCTTAGATCCCGGAAAACGCGAATTTTCGAGTTTTCATGCGTTTTTCTTTCGCGTTAGTAAACGTAAAAATATGGTCGTTAATTTCGCCGACCGCGCGTCGGCTCCGCGTAGCTCAGTCATACGAGGTCGGTCTAACGTTCGCAGACATATCGCAGGTGTCAGGGGTTTGAATCCCGGCCAGAAATTAAGTTTTTTTTTATTTATCTGATTTTTTTTATCTAAAGACGTGATATCAAAAATCAAAAATCAAAATAATTTATTCAGCAAATAGGCCACAGGGGCACTTTTACACGTCACATGTACATAGGTATTTAAAAAAATATTTAAAATTGAGTTGAAATTACAATTGATACTATTATATACTAATTCTAAGTTCTAACTAAAGTTAACTCTATACAATTAATTAGAGATGTAGAAGGTCTCTAAATGTCGAATTACAACCAAGAACTACACTAAATTTTAATATAAAAAGTACAAATACAAAAAAAAAAGTCTAAAATTACTTTAGAGGTGCAAATGACTCTAAATGTCACAACTAAAAATAAAATGTATATCTACTTAATCTAATTCTCCTTAGAGATGTATATGGTCTCCATGAGTCAAAATCATATATTTAAAATATTCACTAAAAGAAAGGAAACAAACGACAACCGAACAAAGTGTCCTAATTTAATAAAAATTAGAATTAAAGTTACTAAGTTATAACAGCCCCAGTAAGCTTAAACAGACCGGTCTTCACAGACGGCACCCGTTCACGAGTATGACGCGTATCTCAGCCATCGCCTCCCTCAACCTTTATTCGGGAAGGTGGCGACCCGATCAACGACGCCACCGCAGCAAAGACTTTTAAGTGTGCATGACATGTTCAAGCTGCCAGGCTAAATTAAATATTCAAATAATAAACAGGCTAAATTAAATATTAAAATAGAACCGAGCAAAGCGGTCACCCAGATATTAGCAAATAAAGCACGGTGTCAATACGACGTGGTACTAGAGTGGCCTAGGGTTCTAATTGGTTGACTGTACCTAACGAGCTTCACCGGTCAATTGTGTCCGTAATAACGTTCTCACCTCAGTCCTATTGCAAGAAACCGGTCTTCAAACTTAGGGGTGTCAATATAGATGTCCTTGAGTTACTTCCTTGGATGCTAACGGATTTATTTTATTTTCAGGCACCGGCCATCACATCTGGAGGTAAGTTATTACCAAAGAGTAGGTATTAGAGAGTTATTGGCAAAGTAAAGTGTGTAATCACAGTGCATAGACTGCCATCTCTCGACACAAGCTTCAAACTTTTCAACCTTAGTTTTGACAATTTGGCCCATATTGTTAGCTTGATATGTGCTAAAATGTCAAATATTAATATTCGCGCCATCTAGCCGAGCGTTCCCCAAAGGTGTAACGTCATCTAGGCCACCGTACTGCAGAAGGAATTGAACACAGAGTACTGATTAATACTATTGTAATGTTAGCTAAAAATTGTTGAGCATCTGGCAACAATATTTAAAGGTAATATAATAAATAATATAAATACTTAATACACATTGAAAACATCCATGACTCAGGAACAAATATCTGTGCTCATCACTCAAATAAATGCCCTTACCAGGACTGCGGCTTAGCAGGCCCGATAGGCCAGACCGGACCTATTTTTTACTTATGTATTTCTTTCAGGTCACACTGTTGACCGAGCATCGTCTACTTCAAAGAAGAAATCAATAGGAATATCCACTCCCCACAAGCATAAAGAGAAGCCCAAACTCACCTCAGTACAAACCAGTTACACAGAAGAAGATTTTATTCCCTTTAAACTTGCCACTGAAATATGCTCAGCCCAAACTGACTTGACTTTTTTTCCAATCAACGCTAATAATGAAGCTAATCAAACAGAGACAGAAGACAAACATGATAAAACACCAGTGAAACTCACTGATACATACGATGTGAAAACTAACGATCTGAAACAATATGAAACTCGTGAAAAACGACCAAGACGAATAGGTGATAGTAACAAAGAAAGAATGGTTGAACCTGGTGAAGATGTAAGTAAACCTGTAAAAGATAATGAAGATCAACAAAGAAGTGAATATGATGAACGAAACAGTGATTCAGTTTTGAATCAAAATTACGAAGTTACACGCAAATTCTTTACGATGAAACGTACTCATGAGAAAAAATCAAGAGGACAGGAATATAGAACTAAACTTAAAGCAGTAATTCATGAATTCTTCCGTGATATACCAGTGTTTCCAAATACGAGTGAAGATATTAAGCAAAAACGATTGTACATTATTGAGCAATTTGTAGATAAAGTTGCTAGTCTTTTTATCTTTATAAATGATGAAGATTACTATGATAGAGTGGAACGTAAAATTAAAGAATGTTTACAAGTTCTACCCATGTGGGAACCAAAAAGTAATCAGTATAAACTAGAATATAACATCTATGTAGAAGACAGATTGTTCACATTAATAAAGACTTTTAATAAAAAAATGCATAACTTTAAAATTAAAGAGAGAGAGAATATGGAAAAACAAGTAACTCATTTTGCAAAAAAATATCTCAAAAATTCTAATGAAAAGGGCATCGCAAGGACAAATCTAATAACGAAACTAAATCCAATACAAGATTCTGGGATTCACGAAACACGTGTCATGAGAGAAGAAATTATCAATATCCTAGAAGAAATATCACCTCACTTACAACTGTCACGTGATAAAGATGTCGATTCTTTAGCTAGTGAATTAACAAAAATTCTACGTGACTCAGAAGAAAACATTAAATTGAGCGATGAATACAAGCATACAAGAGATAATGCTTCAAATGATTATCAGTTAGAAGAAAACGCGGAAGACGAAGTCATCAGCGAAATCACTAATATTTTGTTCGCCTATGACGATTTAGGTTTGCTTAGCAACAAACATAAAGTTGTTAAAGAAATACGGCAAATCCTCCAATCATCGGGAGAATTTTCTGATTCTGAATCATCTAGTTTTGCCAAAACTCTGATTGAGCATGTCAGAGGTTGTTATGACGAAGATCTTTATACAAAAAAGGAGTACACAGTCACTCCAGCTCATATGTGGTATTAACATCAGAGCAAGATCTATCAGAAAAGAGTGATCCTCCTTTTCACTCAACACCTAAAAACTATGTACAAAAAAAGAAGTTCCAACACTTAACAAAGCAGAAAAAGTTTTCATTGGCAAAGTATCAGCAATCATCAGAACCTGGCTTGATACTACTGACGCGTCTTTCGAGACAATGGAAGAGCAGTCGCTTAAAGAAACTGTGGTTGATGATATGACAAATGACATTCATAGTATCGTAAAACAAATTGTCCAATTACAAGTACCTGGTGGTCCGAGAATAACTGATACAGCATTGAATAAGATAATACTTAGAGGAATAAAGAGATATGACCTATTTACACGAGCTATGACCGAAGAGTCACCTGAAGTTAAAGATCTTTGCAGACGTCTAAAAGCTTTAGATACTGATGATCTATTGGACAAATCTAAATTCTTAGAACCGCAGCAAGGGAACAGACAAGCGATGGAGAATATAAAATTCAGAAATGTTAATGACATAAGAAATGATCCACGTCCCATTTACCGACCTAACACATTAGATGTACTTGAAGATAATATATCTATTTGGGTGAACGAACAACCCTCTGACATATATGAGCCGCTTGACAGACCAACTAAAGAGAAACTAATACGAGAAGTTGCTACCAAAATACAAGAAAAAATGATGAGCAAAAGTGCTGATGATGAAATAAAAAATGAATTAACGGAATGGCTAAATAAAATAGTGAAGCCACAATTAAAAAGAAACGTTGATGGCTTAGCAGAAAATCTCAAAGATAAGATTGTGAACTTACCTCACGATGAAACATTGAACAGAGTTCATCAGAAAAGGGTTGATAAAGAAAATGAAGAAATTGAAGAAGAAGATAAACTATATGGATTTATAGAGAAACAGATAAGTCAATATAATATAGATGATGATGTTGTAAATGGTGTTTTAAAATTAATGTTATTAAGAGAGTTGTACAAATTGACTCCTGGAACGAGGGACGACTTATACAATAATAAGATTAGTGGCGTCATCGGTACAGATGAATTTCGCAAGGAACTAGAAATAGCCAGGGAAGTACATGACTGGCTGAAGAACATACCATTTTACTATCCTTTGCTCAAACCTGGGCCTGAAACTATAGAATTCGTTCACATTCTTGCAAGAAATATTGCTAACCTAGAATTTGAAAGACTTCAGAATCCAAATAAAATGAATTACAATTCTTTGTTATATACTCTGATAGCAACATATATGCTGCAGAAAGAGGCGGCTATAACTGACGATGAAGACAAACTGAAAATAGATTATTACGCAAATCAGCTGTATGCGCGTATTATAAATTTACGGAAAGATGAGGAAAACACAGATGAACTATGTAAAATAATCACAGAGCATATGAAGAAGTATGATACATTATTAGCAAAGGATTATCTCAAGAAAATTCTGTGGCGTCGTCGGCTAGCTGATAACGTTAAAAAATTGTTGCTCGCAGAACCTACAGCTTCCAGAGTTGATGTAGAGAAGGCACTAGCAATGACACCATTACCACAAGATGATTCTGTGTTCAAATATAAAATGGAAATTAAATACAATATAACTATTCATGACTGGCTACACGCTCTCCCATTAACACCACCTAAAGATAACGAAGAAGAACATAGAAGAAAGGATAAGATTCAAGAACTGTTACAAAAAGTAATAGAAGCAGATGAAAGGAAAGCTGAAAATCCTGACGACACACAAGTTGATGATGACTTAGATAATTACATAGCTTCTTGGCTATCCGAGTTGCAGTTTGAGGAAGACGCTGACGTAAACATCCCTACGATGGTTTCGCAGTTGAGGAGTGGGTTGGAATATATCAAATGGTCGGAACTACAGCCGAAGCGAACTTCGTTAGCCTCGGAGGATGGAGTTAGCAGGTCAATGTATGTTTATATGTAAGTTATCGTAAGGAAATGTAGGATATAGTTTCAAAGTCTGCTTTCTTTCAAGAATTTGATTTTAGGTGAATTAGGTACATACTACATTTGCTTTAAAGTAACTTCTTAAAATCTTATTTCAGAAGCAGACAGCACTCAAAAATTCGCAGCACCAAGCAAAAAGATCCAGGAGAACAAATGGTAGAAGTTATCGAAAACTGGTGTAAACATTTACCAATAAAAGAAGATGATAATGAATCTACGAAAGCTAAAAAGGATAAAATTGCTATAAATATATTCCAAATATTAGGATCCCTTAATGATGATTCTCGGCTTGCTAATGATAATCAAAAGTTTAGTGTAGTGTTAGAGAACGAAATCGACAGTCAGTTAGAGAGTTTATCAGAACATAAAGGTATCATCAAAAACAGAGAAAAGTTAAAATATGACTTAGTTGATAAAATAATGGAAATAAAATCTATGCTTAGAAATAAAACGGCAGGGGATGATTATGTTCAGAGTCTTGAAAATACTATGGACGCTTCTTTACCTAATCCACATTATCGATCTCCTAAGTTGGATCCTGTTTATGAACTATTCAAAAAGCGGATGGTTATGCTTTGGCTCCTAGAAAATTATGACTATGCCATAGACTACCACTCCATGAAATATAAAAAAATGCTTTCGGAGGAAGTAAGATCCCTCTCTGAAGAGGTTCAGAATAAAAACCTTTTCCCTGGCGACAAAGATGAGATGATGAATGATATAATTAGCGCGTTTTATACTGCCACTCCTCCCAATGAAGACGCAATAGTTGACGAGATTGAAAATATAAAACTTAGATGTGAAATAGAAATTTGGGCAAACGAATTACCATTAAAAGAACCTTCAAATTATAACAAAGTACTGGAACGTGATCAGATACTGACTATATTGACAAAATTGTTGTTCGACATTATAAAAAAGGGAGATCGTGACGCAGGCAATCAAATGAGATCGGAAATAAATAAATGGACACAAAAACTGCCTCTGTTACACGGAGAGAAGACCAACGTACCCAAATACACTGAATTACTTATGTGTTTTCTAAATGCTTCTGTGGACTCAAGGAAATGCCAAAGGCAATCCGAACCACAAAACCTGACTGCTGTAGAAGAAACTTTGAAAAACTTAAAATCTGATGACGCAGTTCCGTCTAAAACATACCAGGGAAATACAAGTCAAGTTGCTGGACCGAGCAATCTCAAATCTTGTGGCGGCTGTGGCGGTTGCGGCGCGTCGATGGAACAACTTACATTTTTAATTAATAACGCTATAGTGAACTGGTGCGCTCAGTTGCCGTTGCGGTACGGAGGCTGTGATGAACAAGCTGTAGTGCAAAGAGCGAAGCAGCTAATTTCGCAAAGATTATTCCTATTTATAAGCGAACTGAATTATCACCCGAATACTTTAAACAATGAAGGATTATATGAGCACTATTTGAATCTAGAGTTAGACCGTATTCTTACACAGTTAACAAACGATCGGGCTTACTGGGAAGAACAACGTACAAGAAACGATAGAAAGTACCAGCTCATAAACGCGCTTAAGTCAATAAGACCTTTAATCCAAGAAGTAAGAGATAAAGAACTTTATAAACAAAAGCTAAAACGCACAATATCAAGTTTTAATGATTCGATGCCTCAGCATTCAGCGATACAACTAAGCGAGAATACACAAATGGATATTTTAGATGATTTCATACAATACAATCATCATAATGGAGATTTTGAAAACCAAGAGCTTTGCAAATTGAAGATAAACGATGCGTTAAAAAGTGAATTGAATGAAGATGTAGATCCTTTACTAACAGCCAATCGTTTAATTTGTGAATTATCAAAAGTGGAGTATCCTCAGTCAGGTAATCAGAGAAGATATTCCGAACCTCCTATTTCTAACAATTCGCGACCAGCAGCATTTAGAAGACATTCTTTACCCGCATCACAAAATTACGGTCCAAGATTTGTGAAATCTCAAAATTTTATCCCTCATCAACAGCCGAATTTGGCTGCTCCTGGTCCATCATATCAAAGATCGCCTTTATCCACATCCCTTCCGGCCCAAAGTTGTCCAAGACCGCCTAACTACCGAAGAAGTCTACCTTTAACATCAGAAGATTACCCACCACCTCTCCCTCAAGAACTACCAGTTTTTTACCGTCCCGCTGCTCTTGATATACAAGATTTTCCCATGCCTCCTCCCGAAGTAAGTCTCACAAAACAATCACATTACCGATCTCCAGTGCAAGGCCCGCAAACATTCTACAGACCCCCGGAAATTCAACAGAATCCAGTCCGAGCTGGCCAATCTTATAATGAACAACCTATTCTTGAACAAATGCCATCTGACCAACCAAGAATGAGAACTGCAGCGCGAGCCATGAACGACCCACGGTCTTCGGCGGAATGTCCGGAAGAACAACAACTTACTGGACAAGATTATTGTGAAACGTGTGTTAGAGACCTTGACTGTGCGTACAATATGCCGTATCCTCCGTATATGGATTATATGTATTACAGAGGGTAAGGTTGGTGATTCATGTTTAATAAATGGAGGAAAATGTTTGTGTTTGAATTATTAATAAAATATTTTACTTGAATACGTTATTATAACGTATTCAAGTAAAATTATACGTTACATAAAATATAATATAAGAAAAATATTGCATTATCCGCCCACGATATTGTGCTAAATCATTTTTTTTTGTTATGAGAAGTCAAATCTTCGCGTCTAGATTTTACTTTTGTTTTCTTTTCTACTGACGAAGTGGGTGTGTCTGTATAATTTTGCAGTATTCTTTAGAAAAATTGTTTTAAAATGCAAAAAATACAAACAAAAATACATAAATAAAATGAATATCGTCCCATACTAAATTTAAAGATCGCGGCTTTTTTCTAGTGTCAAGCTTGTTTGACCGTCATATTTTACCAATTTTTAATTCTAGCGTGCAAAACTGCTACTCAAACACGCTGGCTGTATGAAACCATTCCAATGTCACACAACGGAATAAAAAAAAGATACTTTCATGACGCCATGACAGGTCACGTGATGTAAATTTTTGTCGGGCATGCGCGACATCACGAATTTTACAAGTGATTTTGAAACGATGGACTTTTTCGCGGAGAAAATTGTTATAACATACTCTAATACGAACCTAAATTTCGATTACAGTGTATAAATACTCGTGTGTACCAAGTGTTTGTGTTTCAAATTGATTTGTGCAAGGAAGTGTTACTTCTCAAAGGTCAGTTTCTGAAAAAGGTAATGTCTCCTCCAAATGGTATTTTTGCGGTGGATATCTCGACAAATTCTTTGTTTTGCTCGTGAGTCATTTTCTCATTATGTCGCTGTTGGGGATGGGGAGTTATTTACGTATTTACACCGGTTAAATCGCTTTATAACGGTCGCACTGTCGGTTTGCGAATCTCCTGCCGTTTGATTTGACATCTTTTGTCGAGACATCTCCGCATATTTGATTGATGAATTCAAGGTTTTTAAGTAACAGTGACCTTAAAAATAACGCTCTCCTAATTTGAAAATCAAAACTACATGATATTTTTATTTAGGTCATGAGAACTGTGCATAAATTTGCATTTAATTCGTATGGGTGGTATAGTGTCACATACAAGGTTGATTGTAGACGGTCCGCAGTAACAAACGAGTTAATTTTTCTCCATGTAGCTTCAATTGGTCGTTGGTACGATGACATCACTACGGATATCGTGCCTACGTACATTCGGACGTATATGTAAACAATTGCTGTACTTATTAGTATGAATTGAAACAGTAATCGTTCTCATAATTAATGAATCAAATCCGCCCAGGTGTTAGGAAAGTATGGCTTCTGATAATCTTATTAAATAGGAATTATTGATGTAGGCATACTGTCTATGGTTAATCTATGAATTCATAATCCAGCTTGTGAAACCCTTAATGTTTCACTCTACATATCCAAAGAGGCTTATTATATGTGATACAGGTCCTTTCCAATGATTGTCTGTGAAAAACAATAGGATCATGGAAATAAATGTGAAAAGTTCAGATATCTATGCCTTGGTTGGGTAAAATCAGGCCGCAGTTTCACTCGCACTAAATTCAAAAATTGCGGAATGTTCCATACAAACTTCCACCTCCTATTTTAGGGAAGTGGGGGGTCAGAAAGGGACAAAAAGTGGCCTATGTCACTCTCCATCCCTTCTAGTACCTCCACTTAAAAAATCACGTCAATTCGTTGCTCCGTTTTTCCATGAAAGACAGACAAACAAACAGACACACATACTTTAGCATTTATAATATTAGTATGGATAAAATAGGCTTCAAATAACGGTAGGAAGCTTAATAGCAGAATGTAGCAAGTGACTCTCAAAAGGATTAAAAGTAAGGAGCTTTTGAGCTGATTTTCCAACCAAGTTCTGTCCACAATTTTCTCAAAATGATTTGGGTTATTGGCATGTTAGTTCATTTTTTTTATGGGAACCCTATCTAATCCTAAGTGCTTGGTGACCTCTATATCCTGTGGCCCATTTCTCACAAGTTACAAGCAAAAGTCTCTTTTGAACTTGTCATATTAGACAGTGACTTCCGCTTGTAACTTGTAACTTTCAGCTTTGAAAAATGGGCCACTGCTCACCATACTCAGTTTAAGTAATTCAAATTTGGAAATAAATGGCCTTAAGTAAGCATCCATACTAATATTATAAATGGGAAAGTGTGTGTGTCTGTTTGTTTGTCCGTCTTTCACGGCAAAACGGAACGACGTATTGACGTGATTTTTTTAAGTGGAGGTAGTCGAAGGGATGGAGAGTGACATAGGCTACTTTTTGTCTCTTTCTAATGCGAGCAAAGCCGCGGGCAAAAGCTAGTAAAACATATTTATCAATAGTACTTTATTTAAATAATACGACATGTCTTTTCTCAGAGATTCATTGTTCATATGAAAGCCATGGGAAATAAACTAATCTCATGCACATGCTGACAGATTTCATCATTTGGACATTCATAACTGTTTTTAAACTACAAAAAAAAAAAAAATTTGAGGCCTACTGCTGGGCATAAGTAATTTTTATAAGGGTGATTCTAAGTTAAGAGGTACTTTCGACGGCACTGACAAAAAAATATATTTTTTCAAGATAATACTTCATAATAACATATTTATTTTAAAAAACTAAATGTTTTCTACCTGGGCACTCAAAATTATTACAGAAATTCATGTAAATTAGTCACAATCAGCTCTAATGTAGGAAAAATGTCTCTCCCCTGGCCTGTCCCCCAACCGAATTTATTTGTCAACAAGTAATTATGACTTTGTTAAAATTCACTTATTATTTTAATAGCCTTAATTTTACAAACACAAATAACTAAGGAACAGTATTTTATGAGTGGAATTTCTTATATTACTGTATTTAACAACAATTATGAACTCCAAACTTTGTCCTACGTGTTTCGTGTCTCGTCCCCTGGCTTTTTAGTTTTCGTTCAAAAGTCGGTTTAATTTGTTAATCTGTGGAGGTTCTGTCCAGATACAGAGGGTGTTATGTGAAGTTACCGTCAAGAGGCGCGTAAGGCAACTATGCATCCGTTTTGTTGATTATTTCGGCCACGGCACTCGCTGGGTACAGAAATGTTGAGTGAATGCAGTCTTTCCTCTGGTCACTTTTATTTCACAATCATTTGTTTAAATACTAATATATATAACAATATCCACTGTAAATATTGAATATATTGTTACGTTTATTTATGAATTGCGTACGAGAAACACTTTTACAGCTATTTTTGATTTTCATCGAAAATGTATCTTCCCTGGCGTATCAAAAAAGCCAGGGGAGATACTTTTGTACTAGTTTTGATTATTTTTATTTCCGTTTTCTCTTAACCTTTGTTTAGCGTTGTGCCTATTTTTATTTTAGCTTTACGATAGAAGGTTTTCTTTCCAGAAAAACGCAACTATTAAGAAAAAAAGAGGACACATTCACATTCAACTTCATATGAAATTTTCGTGAAGCTGTTTAATACTGATATTAATAGGATAGGTTTTTGTTTACTTGTTGCCTATTGATTGTACATTAAAATTATTTTTGTTTTAATGGATAATATGGAGAAGTGAAAAATAAGACAACTCATTAAGGAATTATCACTTTTCTTGCTGTAAGAATGTTATGAAATGTAAAGTCTGAGTATAAGTAATCAATAATTATAATAAAAACAATAAATAGAGTTAATTCTTAAAAAATAAAACTAAATTTTTCATACAACTGTCTCTTCCCTGGTCACAAAGTATCCTCCCCTGTGCAACAGTATCTCCCCTGGACTGAGTATTTCCCCTGGTCGCTGATAAAACACGATAAAACAAATAAATTGACTGGTCCTCTTTGTAAACACTTCAAATTGGCAGTTTTAACTAATACAAATAAACAAATAGGTAAAAAACAACAAAAAAGTTCGCGCCGTCTCTCCATACAACGTATTACCTCTTAACTTAGAATCACCCATAAATGTCCTTTGAAGAAAAGAGAATAAGTTTTTTTTTTACAAAAATTTCATTTTTGGAACAAGCTTTTATCGCCGACTGTACCTTTCTTTCAACAGTCATCTGCTGCTTTCCGAGGTGTTCCTAAAAACCCATAACAAAGTTCCTATGACCACCTTTCTGCTCCATCAGATCAGCTCCATGATACCATAATATTGCATTGTCACGTGATTTACATATGTGTGCAAAATTTCAGGTAAATCTGAAATGGGTCAAATTTTGCTTCTATGTTTTGATTTTGACCCAAACTAACATACTAACAAGGCAAGTTAAATAAAAGCTTGTAAAAAACCTCTGCTGGATAAGTCATAAAGATGGTATGAATGGTAGCCAGTTATTGACCACAAATAAGATTGGGCAATGTAACCAAACCTAGAGCACTAAGAGTACCTTGTGGAAGAACTATGTTCATACATACATACAATCACCCCTGTATCCCATAAAGCCTACCCCTTTGAACACAGAACACATGAAACTACTAAAGCTTCAGTGCCACTCTTGGCAAATAAGGGGTTGAAAGAAAACGAAACTGTGACATTGCAGTGACAGGTTGCCAGCCTCTCGCCTACGCCACAATTTAACCCATATCCCACAGTCGCCTTCTACGACACCCACGGGAAGAAAGGGGTGGTGAAATTCTTAACCCGTCACCACACAGGCTACACTATGTTCATAAGTATTCCAAATTTCAAAGCGATAGCTGAAGTAGTCCTCGAGATATTTAGTAATGTGACAGGCAGACAGATGGACAGAGTCACACCATAAGGGTTCCTTTTGTACATCTTTGGTACGAAACCTTAAAAACCACCATGTGTAGTGAAAAAGTGTGTCCAACGGTATTGATTCAATCATTCAAGGCCATATCAACAGGAGATGATGACATTAAGTTAATTTTATATGTATTCATGATTTTATCTATCTATGGCAGTAAAATAAGTAATAAATTTGACGAGCGGTCTGGCCTAGCGCGTAGTAGCCCCGTCTGCTGTGCCGCGGTCCCGGGTTTGAATCCTGGTAAGGGCATTTATTTATGTCATGAGCACAGATATTTGTTCCTGTCATGGAAGTTTTCCATGTATATAATAAGTACTAGCTTTTGGCCGCGGCTTCACTTGCTTTAGAAAGAAACAAAAAGTATCCTATGTCACTCTCCATTCCTTCAACTATCTCCAATTAAAATATCACGTCAATTCGTCGCTCCGTTTTGCTGTGAAAGACGGACAAACAGACACACACACTTTCCCATTTATAATATTTGTATGGATTTGTATATTAAATATAATATATCGTTGTCAAGGTAGTACCTGCAACACAAGCCTTCTTGAGCTTACCATGGGACTCAGTCAATCTGTGTAAGAGTGTCCTATAATATTTATTTATAAAATTTTAATCTATGTTTATCCATGTTTGTACAATGTATTAAATATGGACACGGGCAAAGGGCCAAAAACACGTAAACATTATACTTATTATTCCCAGGCAACAAGGTGCTGTGTATATACTTTTGGCACTTTGTCCGTGTCCATAATATTACTTGACCGTATCAATTATGTTTTACGTTATTTATTAGTTTGTATCAGGAAGATATTAATCTTATCAGATAAATATGTCATAATTTATAGGGGCAATAACTTATATCTATTTATACATTCCTTTGATGTTGTTAACTAAAAGGGCGTAGTTTCTTTAAAGTGGTTCAGTTAGGGTTAATTAGTTTGTCAACAGTTCAAAACAGATTCTCTTTAAGTATTTAGAACAAATTGGGCAAAAGACTAGCTATCTGAATCTGAATAAATCTATGTTTAGTTTTATAGTCCGGTCCACACAGAGCGAGGCACATCTCTTATGTGCTGGCTTGTTAACTATTTTGGACTGACAGTTATTTCGAAATATTAGCAAAGAAGCTAAAAGTAAAATGTGTGTTTTAATAGTAAAATTGACCAATGGATTGGTATAGTTTGGTGATAAGAACAGGAAAATTAGTGAAATAACTTTTGCAAAACTACCAGGAGGATAATTTTATCAAAAAGAGTAACAGGAGATAAATACATTCCGGATTTCAAAGGCAAAAATCATTCCTTTAAATTGGTCCTACATACAATATTGGATCGGATAATGTGAAAATGCACTTACCATATTTCTAACACTTATTCTCTTTGTTTCCAGGTAACACAGCCATGTGAGAAGTGCCTCAGCACTGCCAGTGAAGTGTTTAGTGATTAGTGTCGCACTGTAAAAGTGCAGTAGTGTGTCAAAGTGTGTGCAAGTGAGATGAGAGCGGAAGAGACTTGGACAGTTTGTGTTACGACAGAGGTCGAAGATTGATTAGGAATTCAAGGTATTTATTTACTTTTTTCCTTTGGTAATTCTCAGTAATAAACGCGCGCCAGGCGAAAATGGCAATATATGTATATCTATTGTATTTGTTACTCACATTAAGTATATTAAGGTTTAAGTTTTTTGTAGAGCTATTCACACATTATAGAGCGTTACTAGCTTACTAGTAGGCCTCTCCAGCCAGCCTTCCAATCTGGCCCGCGGGCTCTGATGGACAGCCCTGACCTATAATATATTTTTCACATCACCCATTCGGAAAGGGTACTTATACTTTTCTTCCCTGTTAAGAGGGAGCAAGGGAGCACACAAATATGCAAACAAAACCTCACTACGTCAGATTTTAATTATAGAATTCTTAACTTCGCTCGGAATTAAATTTCCGCCCTCGCTGTAAATATGTAATTGCTACAAGAAAAATCTATTAATGCCTGACTAAACAACAGACTTGTTTTTCCCCAGATGGCCCACTTCCCCCAACCAACATCACTCGAAGCGGCCTTACCTCTTATGGTGAAGCCAGACCTGCGCCTGCGCCAGCTATTGGGAGAGCAGCTGCCAGCCCTAGTTCGGAAGGAACCGTTTATTGAGCAGGATATAGCTGCGCAGTTATTGGACGCGCTGGTCCACTGGCTCAATGGGGGCAACTTCAAGGTGCGCTATAGTTTTGTTATTCACGGCTTCTCTCAACCAAGCGTTTCTTTTTTTTTATATTTAGGTCAATTCTACTTAAAATCACGAGCATTTTCTGTCTCAATAGGAGACAAAAAGTGTCCCAGAATGTTTGTTATCAATCGATAATTTATCAACCTTTTGTTATTATGATAATTATCAAAGATATTTTATGATAAATTATATTTTAAGATTTATAATAACAAACAAAATGAATAAAGTTGTTGAATTTTAAATACCAGAATATATAATTTCTTTTTTTGTATTTTTTTGTGTAAAATATGTTATGAAAAAAAAAACAATATAGCATCTGTCGTGCCTATGAAAGAATGTAACAAATTCACTTCCTATAAACATGATACAAACGCGGATCCAGCTTCGTGCCCAGGGGGGGGGGGCACGTGGTAAAGGCCCAGGCCAACCTAAGCTCCTGGATCCGCGCATGACATGATAATTATCGGATAATTATCTTGATAATATTGAACCACCTCAATGGGGGCAACTTTAAGGCGTGTATCATTATTATCCCGGACCCCGGATTCTTGTGGCAACGACGTCACAAAAGGGTAGTTTGGGGAGTAAATGGAACGGTGGGACTAAATGATACAGAAATAATAAGATAAGAATAAATGTGAGTGTGTTTAGTAAAACGCCCCGCTTTTTTGGTTACCATTAAGGCGAGATTTACTTGTATCTTTATATGAATAAACTGACAACTTTATAGCAATCAACAACGTGGGACGTTTTCCCGTGCACACTCACAAATTAATTTAATCACTAACTCGGATAGGCATAGTTATGACATCTAGCGACAATCACGCGTCAAATAGCGTGAATTATCAGTACCACTACTCGATACTAGGTGGCAACTGTGTCTCGTTTGGCAAAAATTTAATATTAGAACAGTTTACAACTTATATTGCAAGCAGAAGGAATAGAAAACAGAATACTGATTAATACTATTGTAATATTAGCTAAAAATTGGTGAGTATTAGACTCTTCGTTCGTCGCGACATCTATTGACAAGTAGCAGTACTGATAATTTACGCTAGTTGACGCGTGATTGTAGCTAGATGTCACTTAACTACGCCTATACAAATAACCCGCATTTATGATGTATGGAGTTACAACTCTTCCCTTACTATTCCTCTATGATACATACTATACTATTCCTTCAAAATAATAATCCTGAGAGAACCTATCTCCTGAACAATTCGAGCGACTGATGATGATGATATCCTAGTCAGGAATATAGGGCTCTCAGAAATAATTAGCATTGTTCACTGTCCAACGAAGTCTAGTCTAGTACATACATACATACATACAATCACGCCTGTATCCCATAAAGGGGTAGGCAGAACACATGAAACTACTAAAGCTTCAGTGCCACTCTTGGCAAATAAGGGGTTGAAAGAAAACGAAACTGTGGCATTGCAGTGACAGGTTGCCAGCCTCTCGCCTACGTCACAATTTGATCCATATCTCATAGTCGCCTTCTACGACACCCACGGGAAAAAAGGGGGTGGTGACATTCTTAACCCGTCACCACACAGGCATACAATACAATACAATACAAATCCACTTTATTGCACAACCTCAGAAATGTACATAGGAACACACACATTACAATAAATTTTATTACAGAGGTAAACAACAGGCGGCCTTATCGCTAAAGAGCGATCTCTTCCAGGCAACCTTTGGGTAGTGGAAAAATGGTATTCATAACTTTAACTAATTAGGAGGTGCAAAAAAACTAAATTGAAAGTAATTAATTGTAGCTAAAAAGCATATACCTACATAATACATATAATACCTACACATACATATACATACATACTACTTACATATTATATACCTACATACATATATTATAATACATACAATATTTCGTGCCAAACGTGTAAGTGGAGAATTTACAGAGACACTAATGAAGGGACAAATAATAGTCTTTCAGATGGGATTTAAAAGTAGCAAGGGATTGAGCGCGTCTCAATTCGACAGGAAGAGAGTTCCAGAGCCGAACAGCCCGAAAAGTGAAAGAAGAATTGTAGAATTTGGAAGAGGAAGGAGGAACAGAGAGAAGCAAGTTTTGTGAGGATCTAGTGGAGTTTAAATAACTGAAACGTTCTTTTAGGTAACGAGGTGTGGTGGGATTAAAAAGTATATTATATAAGAGACAAAGAATATGAAAATTTCGTCGAAAGCGGATTGGGAGCCACTTGAGTTGCGCGCGGAAATGAGAGACGTGGTCAAATTTACGCAATCCAAATATAAACCGGATGCAGAGATTTTGTATTCGCTCTAGCTTGCTCAGTTGCTCCTCTGTGAGATCAAGATAGGAGATGTCAGCATAATCCAGTATCGGCAGAAGAAGAGACTGTGCAAGCGCAACTCTGGTGGCGATTGGCAAGAAGTTACGTAATCGCCTAAGAGAGCCAACAGCAGCAAACATTTTCCTACTAACCTCGCATACCTATGTATTTGTATATTAATCCGCTTGTCAACTGTGTATAGTTTTCAATGTCATAACATAACGAAATGTTTATTTAAGTAACCTTGATATCACGTAAATAAATACAACCGTCAATGATATCAGCCGTCCTAGCCAATGTGACAATCTTTCTCGCTCCGTACCGCAACCCATGGACGCCTGCAACTCAATCAGTGTCACATGCGCGTTGCCACCCCATTAGAAACTTGTACATTCCCTTTTGCTGTGTTAAGTATACAGCAAAAAGGAGTGTACAAGTTCTAAGGAGGGTTCGGGTTGCCGACGACTCTAAGGACAATAGACGGAACAAGTTAGTTTAGTTCCGTAAGTCCTCCCGTCATCAGCACACCGCACCCTCGTTGAGCTCTGGCAGCCTTACTCACCGGCAGGAACACAACACTAATATGGTCTACTCGCACGAATATGGACGAGCGATAGGGAAAGATAACTACAACACGCTACCGTTTTTAGGGGTCCTTATGGCGCCGCTCTCCGTCTGTCTGTCTGTCTGTCCGTCTGTCACATTACTCAATATCTTGAGAACTACTTATGCTATCGGTATAAAATTTGGAATAGTTATGAACATTGTTAACGTGTACAAATTGAAGGTATTGTTTTTTTAAAGTAATTAATATAAATTATAGAAAATGGCCAAAATGAAAGGGGGGCAACCTGTAAATGTCAAGTTACTAGGTCAAGTGGGGTATCGTTAGAAAGAGCTCAAATTGTACTAATAAAACTATTTCTAACCCCCGACGCAAAAACGACGTCGGTTTGTCTGTCTGTCTGTCTGTGGCATCATAGCTCCCGAACGGATGAACCGATTTAGATTTAGTTTTTTTGTCAGAAAGCTGAGTTAGTCGGGAGTGTTCTTTTCTTAGCCATGTTTCATGAAAATCGGTCTACTATGTCGCGGTCGGGGTTTTTTCAAAATTTTAATTGTGTGGTTAGGTAATTTATAATTGGTTTGTAGTGGAGAAAGATGAAGGAAAATGTTAAAAAAAAATACCGTTCCTCCCCCCTCACCTGCGAAGTGCAATAAATACGACGCTATTTTCTTGGAGGTTTGAAAGTCGAGCGTCAACTATTGTCACTTGGATTGGGCTAGGCGGGAAATATTCATTCTAATAACCAATATGATATCCACTGGAATCTACCGAGAAAATGATCTCTTGCTGTAACCGTCACATGCATCATGCACACTCTGATTGCCAGTCATGGACCATTGCGCGCGCCTATTCTGACACAGGCGCCGGATTATCGTGCTAGTTTATGCTCGGAACTTAAAAAAAAAATATATTCAATAAAAGTGAAACAGTTTTACATAAGTTTTTCCGCCAAACTGTAGAACAGTTTGTTGGCAGGAATAGGCTCCCTTTCATCACATTTACTGTTGTTTCTTAGGTGCTAAAGTGTTAGTACAAGTTACAAACATTGTACCGGAATCGTGGCAGAATGAGATAATGACCTAAGGACCTAACCACAAAATTAAAATTTTGAAAAAAAAAAAACCCCGACATAGTGAACCGATTTTCATTAAACTTGGCTAAGAACACTCCCGACTAATACAGCTCTCAAACACTAAATCAAAATCGGTTCATCGACGATGCCACAGACAGACACACACACACAAACAGACATACAGACACGTCAAACTATTAACACCCCGTCGTTTTTGCGTCGGGGGTTAAAACACTATCCTTTCCTGGGACAGGAGCTTATCCTTTATAGGTACTTTATGTGCATGACTGGTGCCGCCCTCATTTTGTGAGCTTTACCATGTGAAATACGAGTATTATGGAGCCAAATTAGTTCCAACGACCGCCGCTAGCATTCATGTTTGACATTCCATAATATTACATGTATTTATTTAAAAATATTTTAAGCGGGTTACTCACGTATTAAGTCGATATAGCGTTCGACATGTAAAGGCGGGGTGTCGCTACTCTTGAGAAAGGTTCTCGAAATTGAACCGAAACATGTCGAACGCTATATCGACTTAATACGTGAGTAACCCGCTTAAAATATTTTTAAATATGTATGAGTCTCACGGGAGTTTTATAGTTAAAATTACATGTATTCGTAACAAAAGGGGAATTAACGTAATACTTTGCTCAGAGGGCGCCACTTGTACATTAAGAAACGTTGGAAACAAAGTAAACTAATGTTAATTAATCGCGTTCGACCTGTGTGTGACTATAATTATGTGTACAAAGCGCGAGAACTTAAAGTGTTTACAAGTATGTCTATCGCACAAGCTTTTACGCATCATTAAGAACAATATTGTAATTATCTGTATCAGAATAGTGGCATTGTAACCATAGTCTTATAGAGTAGATCAGTGCGCCTTGAGTTGTCTCTACGAAGTATTGTTTGTGGACTAGTGACAATATGGATTTATGGATTAGATATACTTAGGTATACTAATATGAGTAATGAGTGACCTTGTAAAATATAAAAAATTTCGTTGACAAATAATAATGATATTTACAAAATATAAAAGTGAAAAGTAATTAGCGATCATGATATTCATGACGTTTTGATGACATCCATACTAATATTATAAATGGGAAAGTGTGTGTCCGTCTTTCACGGCAAAACGGAGCAACGAATTGACGTCATTTTTTAAGTGGAGATAATGGAAGAGATGGAGAGTGACATAGGCTACTTTTGTCTTTTTTTTTATATACTACATACATACAATCACGCCTGTATCCCATAAAGGGGTAGGCAGAACACATGAAACTACTGAAGCTTCAGTGCCACTCTTGGCAAATAAGGGGTTGAAAGAAAACGAAACTGTGACATTGCAGTGACAGGTTGCCAGCCTCTCGCCTACGCCACAATTTAATCCATGCCATTTTTTATATACTATTTTTTATAATGCCCGTACTAAGCTCCAGGGCCCTACTTATCTTCCACCCTGAATATACGACTGTGTTCTGCTGACGAAGGTTTTAATATGTACGTATGTGTTTGTACAGGTGGCCCAAAACGGGCTGGAGACGATTGCGGCGCTCTCCGAGCGGCTGGGACCAGATTTTTCCTGCTACGTGCCTACAGTACTGCCGCACATTATCGACAGGTAAAATTATCTTCAGCCTAACTATTTCCCGGCCTAGCGCCAGGGTCTGCTGTCCTTTTTTTTTTTTGTCGGAGTGGGGAATGCGTTACGCACCGTCCCCCCAGCCGCGGGAAGGCAGGGTCTGCTGTCCTGCTCAATTTTCTCTTCGTCCGGTCTTCGGCATCCAGAGGTGTGAGATCGCGTGACCTAGGGACTTGGACAGTGAGATTAAGGCAGTTAAAATATTTTAAAGAAATATTCCGAACGATAAAATTCCTTCAAGCAACATTTTGATGTTCTCAAGACGAGGTCCCACATTTTCCGTAATTCGGTAGCCATAAAGATGGAACACATTCGTAGGTATCTTTAATTTTTATATGAATTAGTTGTTGAGATAGCAACTTTTAAAAGTAAAATTAGATTACTGATTGTTATGCACGCAGGACCGACGTATTGGTGTGAAAGAAAGGGACAAACGAACTTTATTTATTTATTTAAACTTTATTGCACAGTAAAAAAAAATTACAAAAGGCGAACTTAATACCAAAAGGCATTCTCTACCAGCTAACCTTTGGGCCAAACAGAGATCAATAAGAGCTAATAGGTGCAAGAAATATAACAAGACGAGAAATTTAATATCTACTTAATAAACCTAAATGGTTACATACATGAAATAAAACTATGGAAACGGATTAAATCGCGTATAATGAATTTAAAATACATCCCGACGTTTCGAACTCTTTACAGCGTTCGTGGTCAACGGGTGACTGAGGAAAAATTAAAATGTGCAAAAACTACCCACTTACAAGAAATATTAACGAACCATGACCACAAATAATATAGATTTCTAAGGCAGGTTCACACACTATTAATAAAGCTAGTTATACAATATTCAAAAAATTTACCATTACTCTGTTAAAAAATAATTAACCAATTAATCTACACAAAATTGACAAAGAAACAAACTGCAAATGTCCAACACCATACAACACAAATGCCTCACAGCCTTCGTCGTGCTTGTTCCATTATCAGATGTACTACTGGATCCCAAGCCGGTGGTAAAGTAAAGCCATCCTCTCTATTAAAGTTTGGATATTTCTTGATCTCAATGGCCTCTCGCAACATTCTGGGTATATATCGCTTCTCCTTAGCGAGAACCAGAGGCTTGTCAAACTTTATAGCATGATTGACTTTATCCATGACATGTTCAGAGACTGCAGACCTTTGCCGACGGTGCTTGACATCCGCTATGTGTTCCTTCACCCGTGTGGAAATGCTTCGTTTCGTCTGTCCCACATATGACAGGCCGCACTCACAGTCTAGCCTGTACACTCCCGCGCTTTGTAGAGGAGTTTGACATTTCACAGGCCTCAGGAATTGGGACATCTTCTTCATAGGCTTGAAATAAGTTTTAATAGAAGCCCGTTTCAAGATGTGGCTGATCCTATCTGTGACCCCTCTAACAAAAGGGAGAATTGCAGGCCGGCGCTCGACTGTAGGGATCTTCAAACGGGCCTTCTGCTTGACACGCGGTATCTTGAGCTCGTTTGCCAACAGCGCCTGCCTGGCATGTCGAAGCTCCGCGGTCAAATGTTGGTCGTCACATATCCGAACAGCCGAGCCGAGTTCGAAACGTCGGGATGTATTTTAAATTCATTATACGCGATTTAATCCGTTTCCATAGTTTTATTTCATGAGTAACTATCGCGGTAACCGAAGACAATATTATGGTTACATACATATCACATCATACAAACGTCATACGAACATCATACGAACTTTATCGGCTTAATAACTTTAGTGAACGTTTATGAATAAGGGGGTAAGTACGTAAGTATATAAGTTATATTAGATGTACTTTCCTGTCCACTCAGCATGTTAGCATGAGCAACCTTTGCAGATGACATCATTAGCAGAGGCCTAGTTACCGGCTCGACGGAGCGTTACATCACAATAGGTTTAGGGCTATATGTATGTCTTATCTTTATTTATCTCTTTCTTTTATCCGTAATATCCGTATACATTAAGTTAGATAAGTTACCAACTCAGGTCCGTTGCAACAAAAATATGTACATATTTATAATTCTACAACGATTTCGGCACTGTATTGTCTATTTTCATATGTAATACAACTCAATGTAACTCTTCTGTAATGACTGTTTGTGCCAAAATAAAGAGAAAAAAAAAATATTTTGCGATCAGAAAGTATTCGTATACATCAATTACATCATGTCGGTGTAAAAAGGCTTAGTTTTCAATAATAAAATGTCATTTATCTTGATGATGTATGTATACTAATACTTTCACAATATGTTAATTTTTGCATTTCATAATAACCAATCTAATATTCAAGGCGGTTATTTGTTTTTTTAACTGCAAAAAGATTTTATTTATAAACGACATATAAAATAATACAAAAAACACTTACATTAAAACTTACAATAAAACTTATAAATAAAATATTTGGCCCAGGTCTTGCCCGTTGGGTAAGGTGCCCAGAAGGCTGGCCGCGTTACCCCGCTGGATAGCAATGCTGATCCGCTGAGCTCCTTGTAGAGGCAACGCGCACTAGGTCCCCACGGCCCCAGGGTTTCGACCCCAAACGCCGCGGTTTATCCTAAAATTAGATTAAAAAACTTCGTGTATGGGGATATACCTCTACACTGTGTATTTATAATTCTTAAAGTATCTTAAGGTACAGGGAAATATTATATTGATGTTCAAAGTGTATCAGCTTTTGAATTCGGCTAAAATATTAAAAACTTATTTTGAACCTTTATTACAGGCTGGCGGACACAAAGGAAGGCGTCCGCCACATGGCGCGAGTCTGCATCGCGGCCCTCGGAGAGAGTCGCGCCGCCCCGCCCCGCGCGCTGCTAGCGCGCCTCATCCCCGCGACTCAACACAAGGCTCCTCACACGAGGGAGGAGGCAGTTAGGACGATACAAGCATTATTAGACACGTGAGTATTGGCCATATCTATAGAAAACCCTGAAACAATGGTATGACTGAAAGCCTAAACCGGACATTGCTTAAGAATGAATTCAACACAACAAAAGGCGCCACACATTATTGAAGAGGTGGTTAGGACGATACACGCATTGTTAAACACGTAAGTACAGAATTTACATCTATAGATCACAGACCACCCTTATAATAATGGTATGACCGATAGACTAAATCGGACACTGCTTGAGAGTCGCTCTTCTAGCTTGCTTCACCCCCGCCACTCAGCATAAGGCCTCACACGAGGAAGGAGGCAGTTAGGACGACACAAGCATTGTTAGACACGTAAGTATTGAACGTCACCCTCAACATAATGGTGTAACTGAAAGATTAAACCCAACACTGCTTAAGAGTCCATCCAACACGACACAAGGCGCCACATATGAGGAAAGAAGCTGTAAAGACTATACATGAGACTCACCCTCAACGTAATGGAATGACTGAGAGACTAAACCGAATACTACTTAAGAGTCAATCGGACACTACACTAATCTACAGCAATACTGTAATGAGATAGTTATTCTCCTATATACCGCTACGCAATCCTAAATAATATACATTCTGATCCCAACAAAGCCATCGAGAAAGGAAACTGCACCACCCGAATTCAGAAATGTACCAAATAATGTATATTGAATTTATAGTATATATTTTCTTTTCAGGCACGGCGTGCAAGAGCTACAGCTCCGAGCGGCCGTACCCAACCTCGCCGCGCTTTTAGGCGACCCTAGCAGTGCGGTGAGAGATGCAGCGATGCAACTACTGGTCGACATGTATAGACATGTTGGTGAGTGAAATCCTTTTAATATTTTTACATGTAAAATTGCACAAGGATGATTAATCGTGTATTTTTTAATATTGTCTCCGGTTACCGCGATAGTTACTCATGAAATAAAATTATGGAAACGGATTAAATCGCGTATAATGAATTTAAAATTCATCCCGACGTTTCGAACACTTTACAGGGTTCGTGGTCAACGGGTGACTGAGGAAAAATTACAATGTGCAAAAGCTACCCACATACAAGAAATATTAACGAACCATGACCACAAATAATATAGATTTTTAAGGCAGGTTTACATACTATTAATAAAGCTAGTTATACAATATTCAAAAAATTTACCATTACTATGTTAAAAAACAATTACAAAATTGACGAAAAGAAACTGCAAATGTCCAACACCATACAACACAAATGCCTCAAAGCCTTCGTCGTGCTTGTTCCATTGTCAGATGTACTACTGGATCCCGTTGACCACGAACCCTGTAAAGTGTTCGAAACGTCGGGATGAATTTTAAATTCATTATACGCGATTTAATCAGTTTCCATAGTTTTATTTCACGTGTATTTTTTGTTTTATTTCTGATGTTTCGAGAAAGCCTTGTCTCTGTGATTTCGGTGAATATTGCCTAAAATTTGATATCAACATCTAGGCGGAGTTTTGAAACTACCCGCACCTGGGCTTGATTATGACATTTATGACACATGAACTTTTGGGTCACTAAGTCCCATGTACAAGTGTACACAGTGCAATTTTTTTTCCATGGTGTCAAGAATAATGGATAGGTGGGTCAAAATTCTTTTCGATGTTTTATTTTGTGTCCCTAAAAACGTGACGGAGTGGTGATTTTTGTATGAGATGATGTTTTGTTTTTATTTTTTCGTGTTTGAACTAAAATCTAGACTGAAAAAGAAATACAGTTGCACCGGTTGTTTTTTTTTTAAATATTGGGTCGAACAGCATATAAAAGTGTGACAGAGTGGTATGAAACAAGACATCGAAAATAATTTTGACCCAGGTGCTAGCCACCAAGTGGATACCGACGAAGAAGCGTGGGTAGGCCCAGGCAAAGATAGCGCGAAATGAGAATGGGGCACTCAAATAGGCTTCGAAAAAAAGTTTCTAAACATAAACTAGCAAACTTTAACAGTCTCCTAGACTCGTCAGTACTGTTGAAATGAAATGAAATGAAATATTTATTTTCCAAGTAGGCATATTACAATGCGCTTATGAACGTCAAATAAAACTAAGCCGGCTCTAACCCTACGCCTCAGCCTCGAGAAGATTTCAGTCCCCCCTCAGTTGGAGGAGGGTATCCACTATGGGACCGGCAAGAAACTCGGCGGGCCACTTCTTTTCAAAACATTACATCTTATAATTAACATGCATTAAAAAAAACAAGATACAATTTAATAAGCAAAAGTATTCATAAAAAAAAAATTAACACAAGAAATTATACAAAGTACAAAGCTATTATGATTATTAATAAGAGATGTTAGGCAGCGTTCCCACTTATGCGTCGCGTGTCTCGGGGCGCGCAAAGGGCGTCCGCGCCACGCCACCTGAGTGTAATTCAAAAAGCGTCTCCTCAGTACATTTTGTATAGGAAGGACGTAAGGCGCGCCGCCAAGCGGCGCGGCGCGCGCCCCGCCGCCGCCACGCCACCTGGGGCGCGTCTTACGTCTTTCCTATACAAAATGTACTGAGGAGACGTTTTTTGAATTACACTTAAGCGGCGTGGCGCGGACGCCCCTTGCGCGCCCCGAGACACGCGACGCTCTGGTGTGGCCGGTCACTTAGAGATGTATAGAGTCTCTAAGTGTCAAAGTACATCTAAAAAAATATACATGAAGAAAAAAAAAACGAATAACTAAAATAACTTTAGAGTTGTAAAAGACTCTTGTTGTCTTAAGCAAAGGAAATATATATATATACTTAATCTACTTTTTTCCTTGGAGATGTATATGGTCTCCAAGAGTCAGAAAGAAAATAAACAAACAAGGACCGAACAGAGTGCCTCAACGTAATCTCATTCAAAATTAATGTTACATAGAATAGCATAGCCCCTATTAGCTGAAACAGACCGGTCTTCACAAACAGCACCCGTTCACGAATATGGCGCGCATCTCAGATCAGGGATCGGAACCCGTTCCCAAATACCATTTGATATCGTTCTTAAACCGTTACCTATAAATTTTGTTCAATGGGAACAAAATAATTTCGGTTACGGTTCTTATATCGTTCCCTAAACGAACGGTTCATTATAAATTTTGTTCAGTGGGAACAAAATAATTTCGGTTTCGGTTCTTATTTCGTTCCCTCAAAGAACAGTTCCTTACAGTAACGTTTAAATGAACGAACAGAATTTTAGCGTTCCTAAAACCAATATTATTTCGTTCCGAGCCGCGCGGGAGTAGGTATAGCGACTGTAGCGAGCGCCAGAGCCGAACGTTTTCGCCGACGCACGAGCCGCCTTTCGCTGTCTCTTTTTCACACGAAGTTCATGTATATTTCTGTTTCGGTTAGCCGGCCGGCCGCGGCCGGCAATGAAGGTGAAGGTAGGTTGTTTGTTTTGTTTACTTCATTTACTTGAGTTGCAACTTTCGGCGTATAAACAGCGAACGTGCAGTGATAGTGTATGCTTGATATTGAAACTATTAGGATAGGAAGAAACAGCATAGAATATACACCATGTATAAAGGGCGGCAAATTTTAAAATTGTAGGGCTCACCGGCCAATTGTCTTCATAAAACCTGTCTACTTAAAGTTTCACGTTAACGGAATCATTAAAGGATTAAGACGATACAGGAGGCAAGCACGAATTCAGATTTTTAGGTCTTTATCGCCGTCGCGTTGACGGGGCGGAACCCACAGAGAGGCCCTGTATAGTAAAGTTGTGTGTGCGCGTGGCGCACGCACACAGACGCGTACGCCGGCGGCGCAAGTACTCGCGCTCGAGCCGACCGGCGCCCGCAATCGCTCTCTATAGTCTCTATCTATATTTTTCTAGTTTTGGACTTCTGATTTGCGTATAGTTTTGGACTCCGTGAAGTATACTCGTACTGATTTGAATAGAATGCAAATTTGTCATATTTTAGGTATTCTAAATATTATTCCTTACCTTATACATAATGTAATTATCTTAAAAGGAATCATGATACCGAAATAAAGTTATTCGGTATGTAAAAAACTAAAGCCTTTTCGATGTCAAAAAGAAAGTTTAAAATAATTTTGTGATAAAGTAAATATTTTCTGAAAGGATTGGGTTATACCTAGGGATTGCAATAATATAAAATCCGGATTTTCGGATTATTTTTAGGGCAAAATCCGAACTCCGGATTAAATCCGGATTTTTTTTAGTAACTAAAGCCTGACAAGTTTTTATTTGACCCTGGAAGAGTGTCGCTACAAATCGTTTTCATATGGCAATAATGTGCCGACGTCATGTATAATCGGGACAGCGAGTACTGGGTTTCGTTTCGCGTTAATATTTGTAGAAAATTAAAGCATGGTTTTAGAGAATGACAATTTAATAAGCTAGGTTTGAAGACTTGCTACTTCCACACAGCCTAAAATTCATGAAGCTTGTGCCTGTATCGAAGTCGTCGATGTTTATTTTCTTCTTACGTGGGACCTTGTTTTGTACTGGTGGCGATGATGAAACGGCCTCCTTATTTCTTTAAATATTTTTCACGGCAGAGCTAAATACAGACACCATAAATAAGAACAAAAAATATATTAAGCTAAATCGAAACCAACTAATCATTGCATGAGAACATTATTAGGGTGCCCGCCCCCTACACGTAAAGTGGGGAGAGATTTTTTTCATTTCAACCCTGACGTGTGATATACCTATTGTTGGATAGGTATTAAAAAATGAATAGGGGTTTACTACTAACATTTTTTGATATTGTTAATTTTTTCGGAAATAATCGCTCGGAAATGTATGGGACATTTCAGAGGTAAACTTTTGTATGGGCTTTGTCAGTCCCGGTATCTATCGTCCTTGATATTAGGCAAGTCAATGTGCACCTCTAACGACTCTTACGCAGTGGCCATTGAGGCCAATCAATTAAAGGTGAGGAAACAGTCTCAGCTGTTGCCATTAGATTTGGTGAAAATAACATTGATCGCGTTGGATATGGTAAGTATGCTTAAGAAACTAAAGCCTGACCAGAAATATAAATAACTATTGTCAGGCAGGAGTGCGCTGTTATTCTGATGTATGGAGTGACAGTTCAGTATAGTATGATGACTATGAAGAAAATAGTTTTAATGAAATTCCGCTACATGGCGCGTAGTCATATATTTCTGGTCATGCTTTACATGTGTATAAAATAAAACAAAACTTATGAATCTTATGATATAATCTTTCCAGTAATTGCCTATGGGAAAATAACATTGTAGTTACCACTGGTAACAACTTAGTGGTAACTCTGACTAGTGGAATAACCCTTATTTTATAACGATATTTCACTAACGAATGTACCAAAATATGATTGACTTTTACACTGAAGCTATAATTATGATAGAGTACACATAATCTTGATACACATTTAATAATATTTTTCTATTTTATTTTCGAGATCTTCTAAACAAGCCCGTAAATTCTCTTCGGGAACTTGTTCTAACTTTTTTCTTATAACGACTGCAACTATATTACGCTTGCATGAACAAGGGCACATCGCGTCCGGTTCCGGTTCACTATAAATGGATTGCATGGGTTGTGCTCTCTCAAGGACTGCATCTTGGTCCTTAAAAACATTTAAAAACATATCACTATTACAAATTCACACAGATTAAGTAACACACATATTTATACAAATTAGTGCAGATTATATTTTATACAGCTTTCTCACACTATAAGCACTTACATCCAACTCAAGGTCATCAGAATCGCTTGGATATGGGGTAGTTTTTTCTCTATATATATTTTTTTGAAGGCTAGATCTTCATCATCTATGTCAAAGCTTTTATCTGCAATAAAAATATCTTATTTATTTTGCATAATGTACTTACATTTCTAGAAAATTATTACAATAAGTTACAAGCTTTTGAGAATTGGGCCCTTGGTGTATCTACATGGAATACACAACTGTAGTTGGCGAGTGTATTAGTGTCTACACTGTCTACAGACGACCAAACCGACCAAGGTCCAACAAGTACGGGATTGTAAGAGCGGGAGAGCTACGTCAACCGGGGTGGCTTTAGGAAAATTTGGGGTTACTTTGATGGTATTTGAACGGCTTTAAAATTAACATCATTCATTATTTACTGAAACTGTTCATGTAATTAGTAGATAGATAATAGATCAATAAATATTCTTGTAAATCTACCATAGAAAATCGCGAATTTACTTACAGTATGACTTTAAAACTAAATTTTCAAAGTCACCCCTGCGTTTTTAAAGCCACCCCGGTTGACCGTATAAGGCTTTCTCATTTTTTTACAAATAACTGCGTCCCTAATTGACATATGTCGGTACGGTCGCCTGTAAGTACCTACTTTAGGAGTGACACCGAATAGGGCTTGTATTGTAATCCGGATATATCCGCTGATTTTGAAATTCGGATAATTTGCACGTTAAAATCCGGATAAAACGAATAATTCGAATATTGTGAATGACAGAAATACCATTGCAATTTTTAATCAGCTCATTTGGAAAACAAGTTTTAAAGTAAAATTAACACATTTACGATATTAAAGCGATTTATATCAAAAATTACTCCTTGAGTGGCACTACTACCTTATTTAATAATAGTCATACTAGTTATGAAAAGAAAGCTGCACTTTTGGATGGAAGCAAGTCGCTTTGCATGGTGATAGTAGACATCATAGTAAACGATTTTTTCCGAGGATATCGAAATTTCATCCCTTAAGAAGCCGAGCGTAGCGAGGTGTTTTATGAAAATGAAAAAAATTCTATCTTTTTATTGTATCGTCCGATTTTGACAAAACGTATCTCAAATGAAAGGTATTAATTTGTGTAATTAAAAAAAAATACAAAGAAAAAAAATCCATACTAATATTATAAATGCGAAAGTAACTCTGTCTGTCTGTCTGTCTGTCTGTCTGTTACGCTTTCCCGCTTAAACCACGCAACCGATTTTGATGAAATTTGGAACAGACAATCTTTAGACCCTGAGACAGAACATAGGCTACTTTTTATTTCGAAAAAAGGGATGAAGGGGTTGAAAAAGAGGTTGAAAGTTTGTATGGGATTTCTTAATTTTAAATGATAAAACCATGAAACTTTATATTTTAGCACTTGATAAGAAATCATTAAACATATATTTAAAGTCACATACAGGTCGAACGCGATTAATTAACATTATTTTTACCTTTAAAATAAACATGGTGGGAAATAAACATTAACTAAAAGCGGGTAGATTATATTTATTTGTCTACCCCGAACATTTATATAAATTAATATCGGGTAGTTTTGTGTTGTTTACATCTCCGGTGACATTTTGCTGGGACGTCAGTCTTCCGCGACCACGGCCAGTGCAACCTGGCCGAAACCACAGTATAATAAAGAGTACTATCGTACAGTATGGCCACTCCCGCTCCCCACTGAAATCGCCGCCCACCCCCTCTCGGTTACCTGACAGTTACCGCCTGTCAAAAACGCGAACAGTCGACCTGTCATATGTCACTCATACAAGCATAGTACGCGTTCACCTACACGAGCTTAGACTGTGTGCAAGGAACGCGCCTCTTTCATATATTTGATCGCCAGTGTCCGAGGTGTGCCGAAACGTTGGGAAAAAAGGTAAAAATAATGTTATTAATTAATCCCGTTCGACCTGTATGTGACTTTAAATATGTGTACAAAGCGCGAGAACTTAAAGTGTTATATCATTAAACATCTTGATAAGGGATAGGGATAGGGATAGCGATAGGGATAGCGATAGGGAAAGCGATAGGGATAGCGATAGGGATAGCGATAGGGATAGCGATAGGGATAGCGATAGCGATAGCGATAGCGATAGCGACAGCGACAGCGATAGCGATAGCGATAGCGTTAGCGATAGCGATAGCGTTAGCGATAGCGATAGCGATACGGATACGGATAATATGGGTATCGTTAGAGGGATACGGATAATCGGTCGGCGGTCTCTTACAATCAATGTGCTCTAAGACGATCGTTGTTTGCTTGCTTGAAGATTACGTTTGCGATAAGTATAAGCAAAATGTAAAAAATTGTAAGGGATAATAGAAAAAAGTACTTTTTACCCACCGATCATAGTGTCGAAATACGGGCTATATGGGATGTTTATAAAGGTTTCCCCAGCGTATATAGAATTACCTACGCTGTGGTCCATTTGTAATATTTCTACAATCATTGCAAGCAAAAGTATTATGTGCAATCGAAATAATCGCAGATAAATATACCTACAGAGAAACCTACGGTCCCTACGGATCCAAATGAAAATCTTAATGAATACTTTTATTACGCGGGCGAAGCCGCGGGTAAAAGCTAGTTTAAAATAAAAGTAAGAAAAAAATAAAAAAAGTAAATTTCCGTCTCGCACTGAATAACTTCAAAGAATGACAGACAAAATGTACAATGTAGATATACAAGTTTTTTTTTTAATCGAAGACAGATAAATTTTTAGTTGAAAACTGAAGACCGCATCGAAATCAGATCAGCATTTTTTAAGATACAAGTTGCCAAAGTTGGGAAAGATCGCTTTATATGGCCACTTTGAAATTCCTTTGCCAGAAAGTCAGAAATAATATGTTTTCGGACACAGAAAAATACATAGTAACAGTACACATCAAAATAAAATTAAAAATTCCGAGGATATTATAATTTCATCCCTTAGAACGACGAGCGTAGCGAGATCGGTTACGAAAACCGAAAAAAAAATCTCATTTTTTTGTACGTCGTCCGATTTTGACAAAACATGTTTCATTTGAAAGGTATTACTTTATGTAACTTAAAAAAAATATTGAAAAAAATTGGAAAAAAAATGTAAGATTTAAAAAAAAAACCTTAATTTTCGTATCACACTGAATAACCGCAAAAAACGGTAGACACGGTGTATAATTTCGATATATGATTTTTTTAAATTAAAGACAAATAAATGTATGATTATAAACTAAAAACCGAATCGAAATCGAATCAGTAGTTTTTAAGATGCAATTTGTCAAAGTTGGCTTAGTTTGTTTATATGGTCGCTTATAAATTCCTTAGCCAGAAAGTCAGAAACATTATATTTTTCTCACAGTTAAAAGTATGCATAGGTAATAGACATCATAATAAACAATTTTTTACGAGGATATAAAAAATTCATCCCTTGGAAAGCCGAGCGTAGCGATGTCTGTTACGAAAAACAAAAAAAGGCAGTTTTTTTTATTGGATCGTCTTTGTAAGGGTTTCTAAGGGATGAAATTTTTATATCCTTGTAAAAAAATGTTTATAATGATGTCTATTACCTATGCATACTTTTAACTGTAAGAAAAATATAATGTTTCTGACTTTCTGGCTAAGGAATTTATATTATAACTATTATAAGCGACCATATAAACAAACTAAGCCAACTTTGACAACTTGCATCTTAAAAACTACTGATTCGATTTCGATTCGGTTTTTAGTTTATAATCATGCATTTATTTGTCTTTAATTTAAAAAAATCATATATCGAAATTATACACCGTGTCTACCGTTTTTTGCGGTTATTCAGTGTGATACGAAAATTAAGGTTTTTTTTTTTAAATCTTACATTTTTTTCCAATTTTTTTCAATATTTTTTTTAAGTTACATAAAGTAATACCTTTCAAATGAAACATGTTTTGTCAAAATCGGACGACGTACAAAAAAATGAGATTTTTTTTCGGTTTTCGTAACCGACCTCGCTACGCTCGTCGTTCTAAGGGATGAAATTATAATATCCTCGGAATTTTTAATTTTAGTTTGATGTGTACTGTTACTATGTATTTTTCTGTGTCAGAAAAACATGTTATTTCTGACTTTCTGGCAAAGGAATTTCAAAGTGGCCATATAAAGCGATCTTTCCCAACTTTGGCAACTTGTATCTTAAAAAATGCTGATCTGATTTCGATGCGGTCTTCAGTTTTCAACTAAAAATTTATCTGTCTTCGATTAAAAAAAACTTGTATATCGACATTGTACATTTTGTCTGTCATTCTTTGAAGTTATTCAGTGCGAGACGGAAATTTACTTTTTTTATTTTTTTCTTACTTTTCTTTTAAATTTTTTTCTTTGTATTTTTTTTAAATTACACAAATTAATACCTTTCATTTGAGATACGTTTTGTCAAAATCAGACGATACAATAAAAAGATAGAATTTTTTTCATTTTCATAAAACACCTCGCTACGCTCGGCTTCCTAAGAGATGAAATTTCGATATCCTCGGAAAAAATCGTTTACTATAATGTCTACTATCACCATGCAAAGCGGCTTGCTTCCATCCAAAAGTGCAGCTTTTGGCCAAAAATTCTCCATAACAAGTATGACTATAAGTAAATAAATAATAAACAAAAATATTGGGGGACATCTTACATAGATCAACCTAGCCCCAAACTAAGCAAAGCTTGTACTATGGGTGCTAGGCGACGATACGAATACATACTTATATAGATAAATACATACTTATATACACAGAAAACATCCAAGACTCAGGAACAAATATCTATGCTCATCACACAAATAAATGCCCTTACCGGGATTCGAATCCGCCGGGACCGCGGCTTAGCAGGCAGGGTTTTTTTCATGAATATTTGTGGATAATCTCATGTAAATGTATATCAATTTAACTCAATCAATCAAGTGACACTGAGTACCGTATCAAACGCTGCACTTTCATTATTGTTAGCATCCGAATACATTATAAATAAATAAATAAATTGCAAACAGAACTAAAACTGTTCAAATTTTCTGACAAAAAGAAGTCTTCTATGTATCCCGCGGCGGAAGACCTGTTTAGTATTGAACTGCAGAACAAGATGAAGTAGTTAAGCAGATACGCTTTTACATTTTATCCTTTCAAAATAGGTTGCAAGTGTTGCAACACCAAAACTTTTTCGCTGTATACGTAACGTAAGGCCCTCTGGCTAAGAACGTCTACCCGAGAGTCCCAAGTGTAACTGGAATGGAGTCACGAAGTCATCAAAGATAAGAGGTGAAAATTATTAGAGAGAAAGATCATTCAGCCTTGTTATTTAACAAAGCTAAATGGTGTTTGTAATATGTCATAGTTCTTTTTGCATTTGAATAAATCGGCAATGAAAACCTCGTAAATGCAATCTGATATTTAAACAAGGAGTAGGTAGGTAATACCTTTTTTAGGTAATATTCGATCTAAACGATCACAACATGACGTTTTGCCTCATATGGCAATCAGATTATGTCTCTAGCATTAAAATTCATTAATATCAAATATTAGTCAAAATTACATAAAAATAAAATCATATATCTTATGGGCAACCAAGTTCAAAACAATTTTCCTAGAAAGTCTTTATAAAGTTCTACTTTTGTGATTTTTTTCATATTTTTTAAATATATGGTTCAAAAGTTAGAGGGGGGGGACGCACTTTTTTTTCCTTTAAGAGCGATTATTTCCGAAAATATTAATATTATCAAAAAACGATCTAAGTAAACCCTTATTCATTTTTAAATACCTATCCAACGATGTATCACACGTTGGGGTTGGAATGAAAAAAAAAATCTGCCCCCACTTTACATGTAGGGGTGGTACCCTAATAAAACATTTTTTTCCATTTTTTATTTTTGCACTTTGTTGGCGTGATTGATATACATATTGCTACCAAATTTCAGCTTTCTAGTGCTTACGGTTACTGAGATTATCCGCGGACGGACGGACGGACGGACGGACGGACGGACGGACGGACGGACGGACGGACGGACGGACGGACGGACAGACAGACATGGCGAAGCTATAAGGGTTCCTAGTTGACTACGGAACCCTAAAAAAGGCAAGAATGAAATAACTAAGTAACCTAACCTAACATTAAGGTTACGAACAACAGCTCAAGCCTGATTATAAAATAACAATTTCCTACGACGTGTTTTTCGTATCGTAGTACATAATTATGTTACTAATTATGAGATTTATTAAATAAAATAAAAAATATTCGAAATATCCATTTTATCCGAATATCCGGATTTTCAAATATCGAGTCGAATCATCCGGATTTCGAATTGGACGGATAATTGCAAGCCCTAACACCGAACCACCGGGCAGAGTTTCAGTATTTAGGTTTATGAAGGTTTAGTATAGGTAAGTACTTACTCAGTGGCTCATTCTGTGCATCGATCAAGTCATAAATATCATCATTAGTGCCCCTTTCACTCGCAGCAGTATAAGAACATTGGATGAATTGGGATTCTTCGAGTTCTGGGACACGGGAGTGTTGAATACTAAAAACAATTTATTTTTGTGACTAATTGCACATTTCACATCTTTCATTGTGACGTTTTTAGACTAAGGGCCCGTTGCATCAACCACATTTGACACACACATCATCGTCACGCAGCAGACGCCTATGGAACTGTCCATACAATAAAATTTAACGAATGCTTTAACGGTGACAGACGGTTTGGTGCAACTGACCCTAAAGGTCCATTGTTGATAGTAGCTGATGTAATTTCTATGGTAATTGACTATCTACAGTACCAACGACACAATTAATGGGAAAGTAGTGTATATTACACACACACACACACACACACACACACACACACACACACACACACACACACACACACACACACACACACACACACACACACACACACACACACACACACACACACACACACACACCTGAGATGACCGTACCAAGGTCAAATAAGGACGCTCGCTCTTGCTAATAGCGGCGTCCCGTCCTTATTTGACCTTGGACTGTACGATTGCCTGTAAATAAATACTTAAGCGTCGTGACATTACTTAAATTTTAAAATCGGTAAAATTGAAAGCACTAAGTTAAAAGAAAAAAACTTACTTCATTGTGGTTGTGGTGCAGAATGTTTTCGACGTATTTGTTTCGTTCGACGCCACGTTTACTCACCGCTAGTCTCAAATCAAACTAAAGTTACTAAAGTGATGGCCGTGGCCGACACCGCTTGCACTGTTCGTTCAAATTCTTGGAAATAGAAAAACCGAAATAATTTCGTTCCTGCGAACTGTTCTTTAAAGAACGTATCATTTAATTCCGTTCCCGCGAACTGTTCTTTAAAGAACGTATCATTTAATTCTGTTCTTCGGAACAGTTCTCACTCATAAACGTTCGTTCACTGAACGAAAAAGAATACCGGTTAAGAGCGCATTCAACGAAAACGTCGTAATAATGTAAAATTGATAGTTTTAGTCGGCAAAATGCTACACTTTCCGTCATCTAAAAGACTTATTAAGTTCAGGATTCGGTTAGGACATCTTCTTAACTTACATGTTGTGAGACTGGATTTTTAAAAACTAACTCACTTAATTAATTATGATTTTTTTTCTGGTGCATGTTTAGGAAAACCCGCAAAAAGTGCTGACTTAGTCCGCCTAATTTGTAAAATTTGGATAGTTTTGAATGCTTCAAGTGGTAAATATGTATTATGTATATCCTGTACTACAATCTTCTGAGACTACTTCTTTGTTATAAGGCTTTAGAATAGAGTAAATGAGGATATGATGAATCCAATTTGTTTCAGAAATCACCTCAGAATAAGTGTCAATTCCTTTGAAAACTTACTTGTTTTTGAAGTAGTTTTAATATAAAAATAATCTGCAACGCTTACTTAAACAGATTTTATGCAAAAGTTTTCTATTAATTGCAATTTAATATTTTTGACGATTTTTTAAAAATGCCTCCTTATTACCGGTTACGCGCGCTTGCGATGTCAGTACCGCGGCAGAGCTTCTAGAGGCAGGACGTGTGTTAGTCCGCTCCGCACGCGGCTCGACGATCGCGAAGTTATTTTGTCATTGTGTGCGGCACCCGCCGTGTCCAAAACCGCACTTGTGTGCGTGTTTGGCTGTACTGTTGCATGTATACTGCGACCGAAAACTTTGATCCTTGGGTTGACGACTTTGGTAAGTAACTAATTAACTTGACTAATATTTTTAGTAAGTATTATTTATTATTGAATATAATTTTAGGTTACTGACTCGTCTCAACAAAATCTTTGACAATAGATGGTACTCAGGATCTGATGATGAAGTCAGATGGTAGTCATGAGTTCTCATCAACCAGATCTTGAAACCATTTCGTGTTTGGGCTCTTTTGATTCGCCTCAACAAGATCTTTGACAAGAGGTGATGGTACCCAGGATCTGATGATGAAGCCGGAAGGTAGTCATGAGTTCTCATCAACCAGGTCTTGAAACCATTTCGTGTTTGGGCTCGTTTGATTTGCCTCAACAAGATCTTTGACAAGAGGTGATGGTACCCAGGATCTGATGATGAAGCCGGAAGGTAGTCATGAGTTCTCATCAACCAGGTCTTGAAACCATTTCGTGTTTGGGCTCGTTTGGTTCGTCTCAACAAGATCTTTGACAAGAGATGGTACCCAGGATCTGATGATGAAGTCAGATGGTAGTCATGAGTTCTCATCAACCAGGTCTTAAAACCACATCGTGTTTGGGCTCGTTTGATTCGTCTCAACAAGATCTTTGACAAGAGATGCTACCCAGGGTCTGATGATGAAGTCAGATGGTAGTCATGAGTTCTCATCAACCAGGTCTTAAAACCACATCGTGTTTGGGCTCGTATGATTCGTCTCAACAAGATCTTTGACAAGAGATGCTACCCAGGTTCTGATGATGAAGTCAGATGGTAGTCATGAGTTCTCATCAACCAGGTCTTGAAACCACTTCGTGTTTGGGTTCGTCTGATTCGTCTCAACAAGATCTTTGACACGTGATATTAATAATCGAAGTTTGATAATTAAACCAAAATTTCTAGTTTTTGCATAAGTATATTTTCTAATACTTATTATAAATTGGTTTCAGTTTAACACTGGTACTAGCAATGGGGAAAGACAAAAAATACCAATGCCTTCAAAAACGAAAAAAATGGAACCGTTGCGTTTTACAGAATGCAAGAGAAGCTCTAAGGTATGTCACAATAATATTATTTATAAATATTTACAGAACTGAAATGAAACTTTTAATCGTCGAAAGTTTTAATCGTCTTATGCCTTAATTATATTTTCTGATATTATCGACACCTGTCAGATGTAGAAAGATTAAATTTCTAACAATTAACAATTTCAAGCATTTTATTTATCTTTTTGGAATAAGATGTTTTAATTATATTGATATTATTACAAATCATTTCAGATTGAAAAAGCTACAAGTTTCAAATAATAGTAATGCTCCTATAAGTAATGGTCCCAATGTTCAACAAACCGATCCCTTCAACGAGGTAAAAACCATAACTACACTTATTGAGTCTTTCAGTTACACGCTGGCAAAAAAGAGCAGAAAATAATAGGGGCACCACCGTCTATGTAAACCACTTTGCATGTGGCAACTATTTTGACACTTTTGTATGAGAAATGTAAGTGTTGCTGATAGTGTTGATGAATAGTTCCATTTCTTTTCCTTTTTGCCAAGCTGTACATAGGTTATTTATTTGAGTTCTGGAAATTTATATTTAGATTTCTATTCTATCAGTCTTTCGTTGGCCGCAGACGCCCCTCAGGAAGCAGGAGGAATTTCGTCAAGTTTTTCTATATAGTTTCTATATAAAGTATTTGTCTGTATGTGTGTGTGTGTGTGTGTGTGTGTGTGTGTGTGTGTGTGTGTGTGTGGCTGTCTATCAGTCTCTACGAGTTTTGTAAGCAAATTATCAGGTAAAAATTAATACTTTCACTTAGGGCGAAATATTTAAGTACTTTTACATTTTTTTAGATCAATGACCAAACTTTAGATGACAATGACCAAACAACATTTCAAAATGATAACGGTAAATCACCACAACAAAATGTACAGTTTGATGAAGAGATTGAAGAGCGGAATGAGGCGGAAGAAATATCCCTTACAATAGAAAAAGAAATAGAAGATTCCGAAGTAAGTTTAACTAAATTTTTATTTAAATAATAAAGTAAATAAATAGATTATAGGACATTCTTTTTACACATATTATACATATAAAAAAAAAACTTACATAAATAAAATAACTAAATATTTATTGAAATTATCTTACACTAGATAGAAAAATACTTATATAAATAACTAAATATTGAATGGAAATATTTCACACTAGATAGAAAAATAATTAGACAAATAAAAGAACTAAAAAGTTCAATAGGAATAAAATAACTAGATAGGAAACATCTTATACTAATAGGTTAGATATGTGAAATCACTGAAATAAACTCCCTTACATTCCTTAAATATTGAAATTGTTTCAGGTACCTAATTATGTCGTTCAGGGGCGGAGAGTGATTGATTTTGAATATTTTATGACACAGTTAACTGCTATTGAATCACATGGTGATAAATTCGGTTGTAGGCTGAGCAATCTGAAAATAGTTCAAGAAAAACAAACCGGACTCAAATCGGTATTTTCTTATAAATGTCGTATGTGCGGTTTAAAATTTGTACTTAACACTTGCGACGATGATGCTATGAAACTCGACGTCAACGCTGGAGCAGTATCTGGAGCAATCGTGACCGGAATTGGATGGTCAAATCTTAATGAAATCAATGCCTCGATGGATTTACCAACTATGTCGTTCAATTTGTACAGCTCTACACACGACGATGTTGCAGAAATATGGCGTATAACTGCTGAGCAAACTATGCAGAAAGCTGCCGAAGATGAACGAGAAGCCGCAATAATACGGGGCGATGTCAATGATGCAGGAATAGCAATGATACCAGTAGAAGCAGACGCCTGTTGGAGTAAACGTTCATACAGAACAAATTACTCTGCTTTATCTGGTGTGGCAGCCATCGTTGGCGAACATACCGGTAAAGTATTGCATGTTGGGGTACGTAATCGGTATTGCGTGATATGTGCACGTGCTCAAAAAAAAAAGGTTCCTCCTCGTGAACATCAGTGCAGTAAAAATCATCATGGGTCAGCCACAAGCATGGAGTCAGCGATATTAGTAGAAGGTTTTAAATGTTCAATTGCAGAAAGAAATTTAATATACAAAACTTTGATAGCCGATGGAGATTCCAGCACCTACAAGAGTATTCTTGAGAGTCGACCATATCCGGACGTACATATTGAAAAAATAGAGTGCACTAATCACCTGTTGCGAAACTATAACGGTAAAAACATGCAATTGCAAAAAGATACTTCGATCCCATTACGTGAACGCAAACTCCTAACAGATGATCGGCTTACAAGACTCCGTACAGCTATTCGCTCGGCGAGCAAATTCAGAAGAAACGAAAACAACTCCGTCGAAACTAAAATTAAAAACTTACAAGTGGACATCATGAACAGTATACGCCATATTTTTGGAGACCACGGGGACTGTGCTGATTATTATTGCACGCAACAACGAAAAACTGAGCAAAATTTAGTTCCACTCGTACCTTGTTTGCTGACAAAACTACAAAAGAACGCATCGAAATTGGCACTCCACTCTAGAAGTCTGTTAGCAAACTATACTAACAACCGAGCTGAGCAATTTAACAGCATGATTGCAAAAGTAGTAGGTGGCAAGAGGATAAATTACTCATTGAAAAATTCATACAAAGCACGATGCTATGCTGCAATTGTGGCTTTTAATACCGGAAAAGCACAGCACACTTTGTATAAAACACTTTGGAATAAGAGTCCTGGACTATCTTTGAAACGTGTGGAGGGAAAGAGACATGCGCAAAACACGCTTCGCTCAGAGAAACCTAAGCGCTGTAGAAAAAAAATCCTCTTCACCAAAACTGACGGGCACTACGGCCAGGAATGCCAGCGCCCAGATATGGACCAAAAAGACTTTGATCAGGCCAAAGATCTTTTCTTGAACCATTTAAAAAAACAGGCAGCTAACCGGTCCGAAATAGAACGCAGCACTGTTCTACAGGCTGAAAGCGCATTGTGGTTAGAATTGAGGAGGTGCATTCTAACAGCATCGATATTTGCGAAAATATGCAAGAGACGCGCCAACCTGAATTCGGCACCTTTGGTCAAAACAGTTTTATATAATTATGACTTGAGCCATGTTCCTTCCATAAAACATGGAAAGGAGAATGAAGGAGAGGCTCTGGCGCAACTTGCTGCACAAGAAAACATAGTAATTGAGAAATGCGGGTTGTTTATAGACAAAGACCACTGTTTTCTTGGTGCTTCTCCAGACGGCATCTGCGATGAAGGGGTAGTGGAAATTAAATGCCCATTTTCCGCATTTGGTGTCGACCCCAACGATGCGATTAAGAATAAAAAAATTAAGTGTTTCAAAACAGACAAAGCCGGGAACTTTGTCATGGATATGAACCATGAGTGGTTTTATCAGATTCAGGGACAACTGCATATTGCAAATAAACCTATTTGTGTATTTGCAATATGGACTAGCCCTGAATTCTCTATGAAAGTTGTAAGAGTGCCCAAAAATGACGATTTCTGGGAACAGAAAATGTTACCAAAATTGACAAAATTTTACCATACTTGTGTCCTTCCAGAAATAATAGATCCGAGAAAATCACGTTCCATGCCAATCAGAGAAATAAAACTCTAGATATATTGTCTAAATTGTCTTCGATTACCGCTTACCGCGACACTTACACGACATCAAAGTAGTTTTAACTATAAAACTCCCGTGAGACTCATACATATTTAAAAATATTTTAAGCGGGTTACTCACGTATTAAGTCGATATAGCGTTCGACGCTACATCGAACGCTATATCGACTTAATACGTGAGTAACCCGCTTAAAATATTTTTAAATCAAAGTAGTTCATCAAGGAACCAAGCAAAACATAGATTCTGTATACCTTTTGCGTCATTTGGATTTCTAGAGTGGAATGCCAGTTGTGATGCGTTCATGGGCCGTCTGAGTTTCATGTAAATGTAAATGTGTCCCTGTGGCATACTTACTGAATAAATGTTTAAAAATAAAATTGTGCATTAACCATCGTTGAAATATATACTCGTAGTCTTGTGTTGTATGATTTTTTGTATGGAATGGTGCTCATTGTATTTGGTCAGCTTTTTTGCATTTTTTTAGTACAATATTCATGTATAAATGTATCGTTCTAATGATGGCGTAAGTTTGAATTGTTCTGTTTGTCACTGTCATCGCATTCATCTGAAAATTTTATGATTATGGAGTTATTCGTGAACTGGAAAGAAACTTGAGGTTCATTTATACTGGCTCATTATCTAAAGTAAATAGTTGTTCACAAAAATGAAGTTAATTAACTGGATTTAATTTGTAATGGAAAAGCAGTTTAGTTTAAATTTATAACACGACCTAATTTGGATATCGTAGGTCATCATTATCAGCCTATCCTCGTCCACTGCTGGACATAGGCCTCTCCTAATGCACGCCACTGCTCCCGATCTTCAGCTAATCTCATCCAGCCAACACCAAACACCAGATATCGTAGGTACTTCACATTATTTTTAGTACTGTCGTCATCTACTTGTTTAATTATTTTTTGAATTTTTCGAACCCACGATGTATGATTATAATAGTAAACCTAGAATGTTGTTAAATAAAATATTTAATGTATACTGGTATTTTGTATTAAAAGTATTGAAACTTTCTTGAGCCAGATTTTTTCTGACATGTGTAGTGTTACTTTAACCTGTAACTCTAAACTTTGCTCTCGTAATATTCTGTTCCCTTTTAGACATTTGAGATTCTTGATATAGATAAAAACATATTCCTTTTTTGACAGTAACAAAATATTACCTTAAAAAATTGTTTGAAGATTGTACTACAGGATATACGTATTATAAATTTCAGTTTCAGTATTCAGTATTGTCTAAATTTTACAAATAAGATCGACTAATTTAGCATTATACGCGGGTTTTCCTAAACGTGCATCAGAGAAAACAATCATAATTAATTTAGTGAGTTAAGCCTGATTTAGACGGCGTGTGAACTCGCATGCGATTTTAGTTACATTGCGGGCTAATGAGATTATGTACAATTTTGTACAGCCATCAGATACCGCAGTCGGCAATGTTATAAAACTCGTGTGTGAGTTCTCGTACCGTCTAAATGGGCCCTAAGTTTTCAAAAATCCAGTCTGATAAGAATCAAAATACCTAATAAAAAAATGTTCTAATTGAAACCTGAATTAGATATATATTTTAGATAACGCAAAGTTTCTCCGACTAAACTATCAATTTTACATTATTATGACATTTTTCTTCAAAGCACCCAAAGAGTTCAGTTATACATAGGTACATAGAAAACATAATTATCATACACAAAATAAAATAAAACTATGGAAACGCATTATACATTTATTATACGCGATATAATTCATTTCCATACTTTTATTTCATGAGTAACTATCGCGGTAACCTAAGATAATATTATAATATTAATACACAATTTATTATGTTATAAAAGTTTTCTTATTTATTTTCGCGACTTCACATCTTAATAGAAATATTACCTCTGATAAGTTAAATAATTAAACTAAAAGTGCACAAAACCATGTATGCAAATAATAGTTGGTGTTTTTACGCAAGTATCAATAACAGTTCGTCCGCAACGATACTGACGGCGTGGCTATGGTGGTAATCTGTAAACAACTTATGGGACGCGCCGAATGCTATCCCTTTCGCTCTAGGCGCACGTAATTGCGGTTCGAGGAGGATCGTACGCTATGTCTGTGTGTACCGCTGGCTACAATCGTTATACGTCTGGTTATAGTGTGCGTCTGCACACAGGCGCGCGCCAGCGCCGCCGGCGTCGAAATGCGAGCAAGCAGATTTTTTGAAAGCCCTCTTAATGGAACCAGAAACGCTAAAGTAAAGTTCTCGGGTCAACGTACGGAACCGTTCCGAAAAAAATACCGGTATCCGATCCCTGTCTCAGATATCGCCTCCCTTTAATTAATATGACACTATATCGTCACTACTTTTAAAAAATCTCGTATCTCACGCTGCTCCGCAAAGTTAAAACGCAGTAAGTCTATATGCATTCCATACATACTTACTACAATTTTCTTTTCATTGACAGACGAAGATACAAGTTTTTTTAAAAGTAGTGACGATATGAAGGTAGGTGTACGAATACGTATTTTAATAATTTATTTTTCTGTTATCAGGTGAAAGACTGAGAACGGACTTGAAGAAGAAGGAATTGGTGCCGGCGCAGAAACTGGCGCTGCTGGAACAGAAGTTTGACGAGACCCGGGAAGCGGGTTTATTACTGCCCACAGGTACATCTCTTCAAAAGTATTATTTAGTGAATATATTACTCCTTCAAATCAAGAGTGATCAGGCATCTTCTGGGCTAGGGTTGCAAAAAAACGGTTTTTTTTTCAGGCTTGAAAAAAAAACATGAAAAAAACCGTGAAAATCCTCAAAATTTGCAAAGTACTCTAAGAACAAATTAAATTACTTTCATAGAAAATATTTTAACTTGTTATTTTAAGTAGTAACACTACTATTATGTTCTAAACATTAAATAAATGTCATATACAAAGAAAAAGTGACCAAAGCCTCCAGTGCTCCGAGCTGGAATCGAACCAGCGTACTCCGCTTACCGGGCGAATGCCAGAACCACTCGGCTATCGGTCCACGAAAGCAAGGGTCGAAATTTCTAAGTATATGACATTTTTCCGAAGGCTCGTGGCGCCCTCTGGCCATCCCTGAGGTAGAACAGTATGGTTCGACCTCCTAGCCGAATCAACTCAGGTGATTACAAGCTAGCGAAGAGAGATGGCGCTGCCATTAACACTCTAAGAACAAATTAAATTACTTTCATAGAACTGGAGGCTTTGGTCACTTTTTAGGGTTCCGTAGTCAAGTAGGAACCCTTATAGTTTCGCCATGTCTGTCTGTCCGTCCGTCCGTCCGTCCGTCCGTCCGTCCGTCCGTCCGCGGATAATCTCAGTAACCGTAAGCACTAGAAAGCTGAAATTTGGTACCAATATGTATATCAATCACGCCAACAAAGTGCAAAAATAAAAAATGGAAAAAAATGTTTTATTAGGGTACCCCCCCTATATGTAAAGTGGGGGCTGATTTTTTTTTTCATTCCAACCCCAACGTGTGATATATTGTTTGATAGGTATTTAAAAATGAATAAGGGTTTACTAAGATCGTTTTTTGATAATATTAATATTTTCGGAAATAATCGCTCTTAAAGGAAAAAAAAGTGCGTCCCCCCCCCCCTCTAACTTTTGAACCATATGTTTAAAAAATATGACAAAAATCACAAAAGTAGAACTTTATAAACACTTTCTAGGAAAATTGAATTTTTGATTGAATTTTTTGAACTTGATAGGTTCAGTAGTTTTTGAGAAAAATACGGAAAACTACGGAACCCTACACTGAGCGTGGCCCGACACGCTCTTGGCCGGTTTTCTTTGTATATGACATTTATTTAATGTTTATTTGCAAAGTAGTTCATACTTTTATACGGTTTTTTAGACTTAATGTTAACTAATAACGAATTTAATCAAATAACTTTGATTTCTGGTTTTATAAAAGTAACATGTACGAAATCTGTAGTTGGTATGAGGTGTAGGTACACACACACACATACGTACACTATTTACTGTTGGCAACACCACCGCCTCTCCATAAAAAAAAAGTTTTCATTTAGCATCCTAGCGCACAGAAGAAAGCTCAACGTTCGACAAACTATTTGTGGGCTTTTATTCTTCTCATTATTATATGGCTTTTGTTACGAAACCGTTCAAAAACCACCCTGGTTTTTGATCCTGTCTTCGTTAGGTTAAGATATTCATTTTTGTAATTAAAAATCAATTTTCAATTTTATAAATTTAATAATAATAATTCATTTTAATTCTAATTCATTATCATGCAACTTTTGACATTTCAATTTGTATATTCTTTCATTAAAATATTCAATATTGTATTCAAGTTGACATTACGCATTGCAAATCATCAGTTTTAATTTATTCAATTTTTATTTAATGTTCATTTATAATTCTATTATTCATTAATACTACTTGCATATTTTTTAACTAAAATATTCATTGGAGTGTATAAAATCATACTTGAAATCACTATTTACAATTGGCAATATTCACATTCAAATCTGACAGCTTTTAGAGCTTTTTAAAAAACTTACGGTTATTCCGCCTCCAACGACATTCACTGTGCCACTTTCTTTGTCTTCCACAATTTGGATTAAACCAGCACCAAACTACAGTCCGCTTATTATTTCTACCACCACTACGAAGACCTGAGACCAGCGAAGATTTTACATGGTCCTTACGAAGCCTCTGGATTGTGAGAGGACAGGACTGTGGCACCGAGTCAGGCTCCACCTATGCAACGGGTCTTCATCATCGAAGCCGTGGGTCGACCAGGTTGGCGCAGGGCGTATTCAGCTGCGTGCAGGTTCCAGGGCTTCCACTCATCGCGTCCCATCCCATCAGCCAGGATCCAGGACGGGTGAAAGTCGCGACGAGCACACGCAGCATCCCATTGCAGTGGGCATCCATCCGTGACCAGCAGTCAGTCGCGGGATCCAGCCAATTCAGCGCCAACTAGACCAGTCCAGGAGTATTCAGTGGAGATCAGCGGGAGCCAGCATTCAAAACCAAGCAGCAGCCAGCACAGGAGGGAAAACGAACAAAGTGAGATCGTTCCATTCCTTTCTTTTTTTATCCACATTCCTTTGTTTTCTTCATTTTCTGTGTAGCTGCAATATTCATTAGGTATTATTCAGTCATACCTATTCAAATACCAAATTCATTGCTTTCCCATTCAGTGCAGAAAGTTAATTCATTGCCATAGTTTGGATTAGAAGCCACTAGGCATTTCGATAGGATTATTCACTAGAGGTATTCATTTTAGTAGGTATAACCTCTTGACCCAGTTCACAGTAATACATAAGATTTTAATATAAACTATCACTTTCACATAATTCCTATACAATACAATAACAATAATTTTATAACTTTATTACGCTAATTTCAATTAAAAACTTCAAAAACAATAGACAAACACGTTCTTAAAACAATCTTGATAACTAACTGCAGTGCAAATAAGTCGTAAACAAGGTTACGTAATACAAGTGCATACCTTTGATTCGCATAGCAAATAGTTTTAGCGCCTGGAGATTTTTTAAGAGCAAAGTTTTTATTTAAGGTCATAATTTGTACCAATATTTATAGGCTCATTTTTTAGCATTTTATTATGCCACAATGTCATCGGAACATGATTTTCATAAACTTAATTACAAGGTTGGACTTATTAAAGGTAAACTTACTGTTTTTCACAATTTTGTGTCGCAACTAGCTGCTGAACCGCAAGTAAACGAGTTACAGCTTGCAGAGCTGCAGCTGCGATTTGACAAAATAGGGCCTTTGTACAATGATTTCGAGAATTTGCTGCTAGACATAGGCATATTGTCAGAATGCACAAGCGGAGAGTATATAGAGGATGAGCGAGCACTCTTCGAAGACATTTACTTCGCTAGCATGTCGAATGCACGAGTGCTAATTCATAAGTATTCAAAACTTAATTCAACAGTGAAAGTGTCCACTCAGGCTATCAAAAATATGTTAGATAGCACGATAAACACACAAGTATCCATATCCGCACATAAAACTCCCTCAAATACAAATATTCAGTTTCCAGTTAGGGAATTAGATTCAAATGTTCCGAGTGACAGTTGTACGATACAATGTCAGTGTCCAAAAGCTGCTCATGATCAGCAATCCACGACATCCATCGCGTTTAATGAGCGGCCGTCAGTCCAGGGATACTCATTACAGCGAACTTCAGTTGCCTCCCTTACTATGGAGCGTAGCTTGGAAGCCAAACATGGCAATACAATTCACAGGTGCAGTTACGATCGTGGGGTGGGAAGACCGAGCAACTCCATTCACATTCAGGTTCTTCAACGTTCAGGGTTGCTCAGTTCAAAACATCAGCGTCAATATGTATACATTTTTATATTCAAATATTACCGCCTCACGTTCTTACATGCAGGGCCTCTTTTGAATAACGAAACGATACAGTTCTTGATAGGTAACGTATCAAGAGAGCGTGAGGCGTTTCATTTATACTGTTATCACGTTATTTATTACACACTTTCACATAGGTACATTACACCTACTGATTCAAATTATGGTAATTTTCACCCAAACATATTTCAGTCCTTTCGTTCCTTTCCACTTCCTGATGGGCGATCCACACATTTCGTTCCACATGCACAGATTGCAGCCTCCAAGACATCACCGGTTCGTGGCACTCAGCAGCAGGACAACTTGGAAGGCATCCATGGCAGCGACGGTATCTCACGGTCTGCAACAACGTCTACCCTCCCCCTCGGCATACAGTTGAAGTCACAGACTTCAAGGCGGGAGCATGTTACGAAACCGTTCAAAAACCACCCTGGTTTTTGATCCTGTCTTCGTTAGGTTAAGATATTCATTTTTGTAATTAAAAATCAATTTTCAATTTTATAAATTTAATAATAATAATTCATTTTAATTCTAATTCATTATCATGCAACTTTTGACATTTCAATTTGTATATTCTTTCATTAAAATATTCAATATTGTATTCAAGTTGACATTACGCATTGCAAATCATCAGTTTTAATTTATTCAATTTTTATTTAATGTTCATTTATAATTCTATTATTCATTAATACTACTTGCATATTTTTTAACTAAAATATTCATTGGAGTGTATAAAATCATACTTGAAATCACTATTTACAATTGGCAATATTCACATTCAAATCTGACAGCTTTTAGAGCTTTTTAAAAAACTTACGGTTATTCCGCCTCCAACGACATTCACTGTGCCACTTTCTTTGTCTTCCACAATTTGGATTAAACCAGCACCAAACTACAGTCCGCTTATTATTTCTACCACCACTACGAAGACCTGAGACCAGCGAAGATTTTACACTTTAATGGCTGACAATTTTGAATTATCTATACACGATTCTTACTTGAATTAGCTTTACAGCTACGAATGGTTATTGTAAACAAGGTAGAAAGGGCTGATAAGGAAATTTGTATAACATATTTTTGTGGTTAAAGAATTTTATTAATCTCAAAAGAAATTTACATTTCACTTAATGAGATACATGTATCAAATTAATATATTTATAAATTGCTAGTTTGCACCCGTGGGCGACAATTCTATTTACATTAATATTGTATGTTAATAAACTTAGGGCCGGTTGCACCAAACCGTCTGGCACCGTTAAAACGTTCGTTAAATTTTATTGTATGGGAAGTTCCATAGACGTCTGCTGCGTGACGATGATGTGTCTGTCAAATGTGGTTGGTGCAACTGGCCCTTAGTATATATTCCTAAGTATAACGATTATCAATTGCAAAATAATAAAATAAATCACATAGTAGGTAGAAATAAGTTAACATAAAATAATTCATATGCGCACCGCTGTACAACTGCACTCTCTGACACTAAAAAAATTGTAAGTGTGTATAGTGTATATCATTCCATCAGTGAGAATAAAGACGCTCAAGTATATCAAAACTGTGAAATACCGTGTTCTGCGCGCAAAGTGAAGTGAATACGTGTTCAATATTGAACTTTTTAGCTTGCTTGTAATACAACATTTAAATTATAAAAGTTGACCGATCTTCATCAGACATGGCTAAGAACACTCCCGACTAAATTCAGCTTTCAAACAGAAAAAAACGAAGTCTATCGGTTCATCCGTTCGAAAGCTATTTACGATACCACAGATAGACAGACACGTCAAACTTATAACACCCTGTCGTTTTTGCGTCCGTCTACAAAAATCTCATCATCATCATCTCAGCCATTAATCGCCCACTGCTGAGCATAGGCCTCCCTTCGTGTACGCCACTTATCCCGGTCCTGGGCTAATCTCATCCAGAAGTGCCCCGCAGTTTTTCGGATGTCGTCCACCCAACGAGCCAACGGATGCCAGGCGCTTCTTACATCCGATAGCGGCCACCATTCGGTCAACATTTTGGTCCACCTGCCATCACTCTGCCTGGCAACATGCCCCGCCCAATTCCATTTGAGTTTGGAAATGACGTCACCCACGTCCCGCACCTTGGTGCGGCGTCGGATCTCGACATTCCTCACTCGATCTTGGAGTTTATTGCCGAGCATGGTGCGCTCCATCGCTCTCTGTGCTACCCGTATCTTATGCACAGCCTTTTTAGTGAGCGTCCATGTCTCGGCACAAAAATCTAGGTTTCATGAATCATTTTAGAAAGTAAGAATAATTTGTTGTAGCGAATGCTGGCCTGGACGAGGCGGACTTCGTGTCGCGGACGACGGCGCGGCGCCAGTTCGCCATCCCCACCTCCGCGCGCTCCCGGGACGGAGACTACTCAGGGCCCTCCACGCCAGGTCAGTGCTTAACCTTACTATTGTATTATTTAAGCCACATTCAATTATTTAATCAATGGGCATTTTCAGAATTTGGGACACCCCAATTCAATAAAATTTTTTTGATTGCTTTAGGGAATTTTAGGTCAATTGTACTCAGAATCACGAGTACTTTCAATCTCACTGGGAGACAAAAAGTGTCCCAGAATTTCCATACATTTTTGTTACTTTCCTCTTTTGTTAACAAAATAAGAAAAAATCATATGGGACAATTTTTTTAACTATTAGGATTGAAAAAGCTAGTAATTCTGAGTATAAATAGCATTTTTTTTTTTCAAAATATCACACTTCATATAAGTGGTAAAAAAAAGAAATGCTCAATTAGCGTAAGTAGTTAACAAAAATTAACTCGCTGTCAACTTTGTGACGACAATTCAGCATAAAATCTGTCTACAAATTTACTTTTTTCACATTCTGAATGAAGATTATTGCTCAAAGTTCATGTAATTAACTCAAAAACTTAATTCTTAATTTTATTATCGTCACAAAACTGACAGGGAGTTAATTTTTGCCAACAACTGACGCTAATTGAGGGGTCCCAAATTCTGAAAATGCTCTTATATGTGTTACACAACCATCGGCATATTACAGAAGTTCACCTTAGCGTTGTCTCAGCGTTTTGCTACTTGCCTTTGTCACAGGCACTAGTTTTTACACAAGAATATAGGGGCGTAAACGCAAAATATCTTCTGCACTATTCGAGTCAAAATTATGTTATGTGAAATTTAATGTAGTTTTTGCCCATCATGTTATAAATAGGTTATCATCACTACTCTTACACTATTTCTGATACTGGTTAATTTATGCATTGATATTAACAACATTTCAACGCTTTTTCATTAGAAAGCCAAACACACATACCATGGGTAAATCAACTGACCAACCATTTTGTCCGACTCAAATCTGTCTGCAGATTTTAAACTTTTATTCTTTTCACTTTCTGGCGTGTGAATACTTTCAAAGCCCTAACTGTTAAACCCAATGTATTGAATCGTTGTTTATTAGAAGTTCACTTTTTTGGTTACTTCAGAGACATTTTGAGTACTGCCGATGACATATTAAAAATATTTTAAACGGGTTACTCACGTTTTCATTAAGTCGAAATAACGCTCGACATGTTTCGATCCATTTTCGAGGATCTTTTTCAACAGTAGCTACCCCGTCTTCACTCGTCGAATGCGCGACGGGTGAGTAACCTGCTTAAATTTTTTAAATATGTTTGAGTTTCATGGGAGTTTTGTAGTGGCATTGGTTACACTCAAAACTGTTGGTAAAATGTTGATTAACCTATTTACAGAAACGTTCGTATTTGTCATGACATATACGCCTGACACGACATGACACGACACGACACGACACGACACGACACGACACGACAGCATGACAAATACGAACGTTTAACAATTCGAAGGCAAATTTTTCGCACTACACCTGTAATAATATTAACAATGGATAAACTTGAAATGCTGTTAAAATTCTCCTAAATTTTTTTTTAAACTTAATTTAATTTATCTTCAAGCTGAACTAACACAATCTCTCTTTTTCTAACATGTTCACCGGGGGCCACTGTAACCGACTGCGAACTAATCCATCCGACGTGGGACTACATACTTATTAACTTATCATTTACCTATCTATCTATTATCTAATTTTGACCAAAACCTATTTTTATTCTTCCATCTACATTTTTTGAATTCATTGTCAAAATCATTATTTAAACTTTTTATATTATTTGTCTATCTTTATATCTATTACCTATATTTTGCCCAAAATCATTTTCATCTAAATTTTTTAATCAATTGCCAAAATCTGTTAAAACTTGCTATGATCAATTTGATTTTATATTTATTTTTTACTTTATCTCATTTCATATTTATTTCTAACTTATACACTATCGTCTCATTTACAAACTCATTCCTATTTATTTTTTATAATGTTTTTTTAATGATGAACATATGATACAAATATATCATATTTGTGACAAAAATCTGTCTACATTTATGTTTGTTGTTTCTACATTGAAATTTGGAATACCATCAACATTGCCCTTCTTAATTACGACTTTTACTACCAAATACATTCTAAAATCATCCTTTTTTTACAATTTCTTTCTTCTCTATAATAAATATGTTCATCTCCGTCCATGTCATATAAATATTATCGTCTATCATATATGAATAAATATTTTCACCTCCATTCATATCAATATATATGTACATATATAGCGTGTGAAGTACCAAAGAGGACAGTTCCCGGGTTATATAGTTTACCATCAGCAAGTAGAAAACCGCCGCCGCCGACGAAACTGAATAGTGCTACTAGTGGTACGTATGGATAGATGTAGTCACAGATGTCATATATACCATAGATCAAGCAAACGTATCTACTTAGCATGTCAAATGAACTCAGTGAAATCCACTGAGTTGTCCGTTTTTAATCGCAGCTTGCTGCTTTCGGGCGTCAATTTTTGTAAGTTGAAGTCAATCAAAACATAAAAAATGCTTCGTTACGTGATATTCAATTGCAACAACACAAAAATTATGAACAATCAAGAGCCTGAGACATATTTCAAATTACAGGCAAGAAACAACTTCAGTACAAAATTTGACACGCTCGGCCCCTATACAAATAGATGAACTTGTTTCTTCTATATAAATAAAGTTCTATGGATGTAGTTGATTATTTGTAGATTAGAAGTGTGTGAAAATGTATCTTAAGGTGGCTCGCCTAGGTTACCCGAAGCTCAGGCTGCGTTAGATGGCGTTAATCTGCAAATTACCAGTCTTATTTTTTTTGTGGAGTCGTACAGGCATTTATATACTTTCAATTATGCTTCGCGAACATTTAATATTAAAATTGACGTATTACAACAAACATTCAACTTCTCATTGTAACGTTAATCCCCTTAATGTAAATAAATTTACTATTTTACACTATTTTTAAGTACCACTCACACATACAAACAGTGTTTTTGTATTCCTTCTAGTCGATAATTTCACGCGGCGACAGCTTGTTTAAATAGCCTTGCGGTAAATACGTGCCATCGCATGATTTGCATGGAAGTACTGGGTTCGAATCCAGGACTTTTTCTCTCTTTTTTTTTTTTTTTAATACTACGTCGGTGGCAAACAAGCATACGGTCCGCCTGATGGAAAGCGGTCACCGTAACCTATGGACGCCTGCAACTCGAAGAGTGTCGTATGCGCGTTGCCGCCCCATTAGAAACTTGTACACTCCCCTTTGCTGCGTATGCACAGCAAAAAGGAGTGTACAAGTTCAAAGGAGGGTTTGGGTTGCCGACGACTCAAAGGACAATAGACGGAACAAATTAGTTCCGTAAGTCCTCCCGTCGTCGGCACCCCGCACCCTCGTTGAGCTCTGGCAGCCTTACTCACCGGCAGGAACACAACACTATGTGACACTATTTTTTGTTTTATTATTATACATAAATGTATATGTACTCGTACAGTAGTTACTGAGCGTTTTCCACAAAAAAGATTAAAAACCTATTATCTTACATGGTAATAATTTTTGGGTTCGTCGAACTCAGAATTTCTAACATAATTATCCTAATCTGATATTTTAAAAAATTCCAAAAAGTATAGATAAATTTTAGTTTCTAAACTACGATCCGAATGTTTTTTTTTTCTAATTGTTTATTTTGGATGGAGCAAGGGTATTCAAATCGCTTTTGAAATCTTAAATTAGTAAATGAAAATGCAATAGTTAACTGAGTAACGTAATGCTTTAAAAACTCAAGTGGACTTTTTTATCTAAGGAGTGATTTCGATAAAATATTATATTTAACGAGGGTATTAAAAGTTGTGTTTTATATCTCAACTTAATAAATAGAAAATCAAAATGACAATAAAAAAATCAATATGTTCTCTAAGATAAAATTGATACCTTCGGCTCTCCATTCTTGCTCGGTCAATAAAAAAAACGAAATTTATATCCAAAAAAATATAAAAAGTTTATAGAATCCTGGGAATCGAACGCACCTTCACGGCGTGACAGACGATTGTTCCCCAACGACGCCATTACATAACACGCTGTTACCGACGAAATTGGGCTATACATATATAATTATTTAAATATAAATAATAATGTCAAATCCATACTAATATTACAAATGGGAAAGGGTGTGTGTCTGTTTGTTTGTCCGTCTTTCACGGCAAAACCGGAGCGACGAATTGACGTGATTATTTAAGGGGATTTAGTTGAAGGGATGGAGAGTGATATAGGCTACTTTTTGTCTCTTTCTTACGTGAGCGAAGCCGCGGTCAAAAGCTAGTTTATTATAAATGGGAAAAGCTGGTTACTCTATAATCTGAAGTGGAAGAATTCGTTGTTTCACCAAAGATAATGTGTGTTTGTTTGTTTGTCCGTCTTTCACGGCCAAACGGAGCGACGGATTGACATGTTTTTTAAGTGGAGATAGTTGAAGGGATGGAGAGTGACATATGCTACTTTTGTCTCTTTCTAACGCGAGCGAAGCCGCGGGCTAAAGCTAGTACAGCACGGGAAGCATGGTCGCGCGATAGACGATAAAATATCAGGCCGTCCCTGTGCGAACTATTAGTAAGTGCGATTATAGGGACGGCCAGATGTTTTATCATTTATCGCGTGACCATAATTGCCTGCCTGGACCAGATTATATTGATGATAATTTGATGATAATTATTATTTGTAACCATTTAGTTAATATTGTCTTCAGTTACCGCGATAGTTACTCATGAAATAAAAACTATGAAAACGGATTAAATCGCGTATAATGAGTTTAAAATTCATCCCGATGTTTCGAACACTTTTACAGCGTTCGTGGTCAACGGGTGACTGAGGAAAAATTACAATGTGCAAAAGCTACCCATATTGTTGTATATAACCATTTAGTTGTTGAAGAAAAACATTCACACAACAATAACATAGGTTAACCAGCTCAGTAAATGCAATACATTACTAATACTATGCCCACACTTTGACCTATGTATAATGTATTATACCAGACGTGTAATATTTTATTTTATCAACAAAGGCATAATAAAGGATTGTATTGTATTTTTGTATAAAAATAAAAAATAGGAAAGCAATATAGTAACAGTCAAATATTCCATTTAAAAAATATATAAAAAAAAAATCCAAAAAAAGTTCAAATGATTAAAAAAAACTGCGGGATGGAACTCAGAATCACCTGCTTCATAATCGGTGCATTTGACCAAGACGCCATTTCGATTTACATTAGCAGTGCCGAAATATACGATATGTATCTTTATTGACAAAATGCGTCATTATTTCTGAGTCTGCTTGAGTTAACTAAACCAATATCTTTAATAATTACTTGTCAAGAGCCAAGTGTCACTGATGACAATGTCAATTAAAAATGCGCGAAATATGACGGCTCTGTGTCTGTACACAAAATTTGGCACGCACATTTACGTAAAATTAATAAAAAATTCACATGGATTTGTCCATGATTTCTGCATGAAACAATGTATTTCATTCACTACCGCGACGACGAATAATGTATAGTAGATGTATGCGCATATTTTTATTTAGTTGTAGTGTGCGGTGACTAAATAAATGGTAGATGTTTTTTGTATGGAAAGCGAGCCACCTTAAGGGACCGTCCACACTCAAGAGACGCATGTCCGCCGACGCGGAAAGGACGTCAGCGCGACGCCGCCTGAATGTAATTTAAAAAACGTCTCCTCCGTCGGCGGACATGCGTCTCTTGAGTGTGGAGTGAGTACTAGAACTCGCATTAAGTAATTTCATATAGATTTTAACTTGATGTCTTAATGTGGCTGGTAGAAGTTACCTATAAATGATGATTTTGAATCATAAATATTGGATAAATTGATGGATTTGTTTTAATTTGCTATTTTAAGTATTTTCTTTATATTGAAATGTTTATGCTGTATGAAAATGTTGTGTTTTACTCGAGGGCAAATGTTTAACTTTTGATTTTTTGAAACATTCGCATCGCTTATGATTCTACTTTTCAAACCATTTGCCACGCTTGTGGTTTAATATTGTAATCTCGCTTGGGTAAATATTGGTACAGTAAACCAATTACTGTAGAACTATGTCATAGTGACGTCGGGCCCCGGGCATTTCTGCGATGCGAAACACCACCGAAACGCCGCAGAAATGTAGTCTGGCTCTGTCGCGCTAATACGCAAGAGCGATAGAGATAGATAGCTACGAAAGGGATATTATCCTGAGCGTTTGTGTACTGGGCTACGCAGGAGATGTCACTACAAAAACATTCAGTCGAATTGAGAACCTCCTCCTTTTTTGAAGTCGGTTAATAACTCGAATTTAGTGATGTATGCAGTTCCAACTTTTTCGTTACTTATTTCCTCTATGGCATAATATACATTTCGGCGACCGGTCTGGCGTAGTTGGTAGTGACCCTGCCTGCTAAGCCGCGGTCCCGGGTTCGAATCCCGGTAAGGGCAATTATTTGTGTGATGAACACAGATATTTGTTCCAGAGTCATGGATGTTTTCTATGTATATAAGTATAAGTATGTATTTATCTAAGTATGGTGGCGCCCGTGTGGTGACGGGTTAAGAATTTCACCACCCCCTTTCTTCCCGTGGGTGTCGTAGAAGGCGACTGTGGGATATGGGTTAAAGTGTGGCGTAGGCGAGACTGGCAACCTGTCACTGCAATGTCACACTTTCGTTTTCTATCGACCCCTTATTTGCCAAGAGTGGCACTGAAACTTGAGTAGTTTCATGTGTTCTGCCTACCCCTTCATGGGATACAGGCGTGATTGTATGTATGTTATCTAAGTATATATATACATACAATCACGCCTGTATCCCATAAAGGGGTAGGCAGAGCACATGAAACTACTAAAGCTTCAGGGCCACTCTTGGCAAATAAGGGGTTAAAAGAAAACGAAACTGTAAGTATATAAGTATGTATATCGTCGCCTTGCACCCATAGTACAGTCACGGACTTTAATTGTTAATCCACTTCTAGCTCATTTTATACTGGACGAGTCATAGTTAAACATTGTTAAGCTATAGTGTTCGAGTATAAAACAATTAAAGTCCGTGACCGTGAAACTTTTCTTAGAGCCCATTTAGACGGTACGAGAACTCGCATACGAGTTTTATTACATTGCGGTATTGACGGCTGTGCAAAATCGTATGTAACTTAAACAGTCCGCAATATAACTAAAATCGCATGTGAGTTTGCACGCCGTCTAAATCAGGCCTTAGTTTGGGGCTAGGTTGATCCGTGTAAGGTGTCCCCCAATATTTATTTACATTAGTAAAACGTAACCCCCTCCCTGCAGTATCGTCGGGGCAGAGCGTCCCCGGCGGCGAGGCGGGCGCGGTGTCGTGCGAGGCGTTCGAGGCCGCCTTCGCCGCCGCCGCGCCCGCCGCCGTCTACGGCCCGCGCGGGCTCGACGACCTGTGCCGCCACGCCGCCGCGCTGCTGGGCGACAAGGCCGCCGAGTGGGAGAGGAGGGTCGACGCTGTAAGTTGGATAAATCGCCTCTATTTCATAGTATAATATAGTGTCTATTGTACTAAAAAGACTCGTGTAAGGAAGCTGCCGCTCTGTTAGGAGACAAGGCTGCCGAGTGGGAGAGGAGGGTCGACGCTGTAAGTTGGATAAATCGCCTCTATTTCATAGTATAATATAGTGTCTATTGTACTAAAAAGACTCGTGTAAGGAAGCTGCCGCTCTGTTAGGAGACAAGGCTGCCGAGTGGGAGAGGAAAGTCGACGCTGTAAGTTGGAGAAATTACCTCTATTTCATGGTATAATATAGTGTCTATTGTACTAAAAAGACTCGTGTAAGGAAGCTGCCGCTCTGTTAGGAGACAAGGCTGCCGAGTGGGAGTGGAGAGTCGACGCTGTAAGTTGGAGAAATTACCTCTATTTCATAGTATAATATAGTGTCTATTGTACTAAAAAGACTCGTGTAAGTAAGCTGCCGCTCTGTTAGGAGACAAGGCTGCCGAGTGGGAGCGGAGAGTCGACGCTGTAAGTTGGAGAAATTACCTCTATTTCATACTATAATATAGTGTCTATTGTGCTAAAAAGACTCGTGTAAGTAAGCTGCCGCTCTGTAAAAAGACAAGGCTGCCGAGTGGGAGAGGAGAGTTGATGCTGTGAGTGTTACGCTTATCATGTATTACAAGGCCTATGCGATTTCAGTAAGCTGCCGCTCTGTTGAGATGCTGTAACTAAAATATGATAAATGATTTTACCAGGTGTCCCGAGGATATACATATTTAATTTCTTTCAACCCCTTGTTTACTAAAAGTGGGACTGAAACTTCGTCAGTTTCATGTGAAGAATGTCAGTTTTCAGAAAAAAAGTCCCAAAATTTCCATACATTTTTTCGAATCTTCCATTCCGTTACCGTCATACAAAATGTATGAAAAAATGTTAACGGAATGGAAAAAAACCTTGGGACACTTTTTTTCTCCTATTAGAATTGAAAGAGCTCGCGATTCTGACTGGAAACCACATAAAAATTTCCAAATTAAAAAAAAGTGGGATGGACAACTTTAAAAAAAAAATGGCCCATGTGCTCTGCCTAGCCGCTTCGGAAATACTGGATCTGTATATTGGATGGCATATGGGATGACATCTACATGCTTTATCACTATAAATGCTAAATAGTTGTAAATACGCACAGATGTCATCATATATACCATAGATCAAGCAAACGTATTTACTTAGCGTGTCAAATGAACTCGGTGAAATCCACTGAGTTGTCCGTCTTTACTCGCAGCTTGCAGCTTTCGGGCGTCAATTTTTGTAAGTTGAAGTCAACCAAAACATAAAAAATGCCTCGTTACGTGATATTCAATTGCAACAACACAAAAATTATGAACAATCAAGAGCCTGAGACATATTTAAAATTACAGGCAAGAATCAACTTCAGTACAAAATTTGACACGCTCGGCCCCTATACAAATATATGAATTTGTTTCTTCTATCTAAATTAAGTTCTGTGTAAATACGTTTGTCAACTTAAAAGTATAATTTTACCATCATCATCCTCCTTGCGTTATCCCGGCATCTGCCACGGCTCATGTGTGTGTGTGTCTGTTTGTTTGTCCGTTCTTCACGGCAAAACGGAACGACGAATTGTCCTGATTTCTTTGGTGGAGATGGTTGAAGGGATGGAGAGTGACATAGGCTACTTTTGTCTATATCTAACGCGAGCGAAGCCGTAAATAAATGTGATTTTTTTAACATAATGCGTTTTGTTTGCAGCTCAAGAAAATCCGGTCTCTACTGACAGCCAACGCGCATGCGCAGTACCCTACAGAGTTCGCTGCGCATTTGAAGGAGCTCTCCGTGCCTTTTCTGGTCGTCATCAAGGATTTGAGGAGTCAGGTACAATACACTACAGTCGGTTCATCTTTACTTGTCCTATCATGTAAACAAACGAAACGTCAAATATGATCAAAGACATTTACTAGTGATTGGAAATGTCGATAAAATGATGTATTAACGATAATTAACGATAATTTGTAAATAAACGCTGCTAATGTCATCAGAGGATTTTCAATTTTACGTCACACAACATCTATGTAAAAACCAAAATTTAATTAGGTTTCATCACATTTGCAACAATCCTATGGAAAAGGCTAGTACAGTATTCATTTCATAGTACCTAACATTAACATTAATACAACAAAAAATATACTGATAGTAAAATATTTATGGTAAAGAGGTAGGAAATAAAACGTAAGTAAGTCGGTTAATAAATCTGATAAATTATTGTAATTAATATCAACGCATTTTTTCCAAGCTATACAAACTCAAACGTTAATATCGATCGTTCATAACGATAAGTTGTCATCCCAACATTACGACTCATAGACAATCTAGACTTCGTAATGTCAGGAGTTTTTGATGTCATCCGTTCGTAATTACAATTATTGATGAAAATCGTTTTAGAAATGATATTTTTCAGTGGTTTTTGATTGATTTCAATACTTTGTGAGTTTATTTAAGTGTATAATAACATTTTTAGTGATGGTTAATGTGCAATTCCAGAGAAAAGTGAGATAATGTTTTCCAGCAGTGTTTGTTTACATGATTGGACAAGTAAGGTTGAACTAGGTATAATCTTATATACTGCTGTGGGCTGTGGCCTGTTTCAACAGTGACCATCGTCGCCCGTCAGTGACACATCGCTCATTACCTGTTCACAGGGAAATATTAACGCTGAGTAACACACATACATACCTGTACCCCATAAAGGGGTAGGCAGAGCACATTAAACTAAAGTTTCAGTGCCACTCTTGGTAAATAAGGGGTTGAAGGAAAACGAAACTGCGACATTTCAGTGACAGGTTGCCAGCCTCTCGCCTACGCCACCATTTAACCCATATCCCACAGTCGACTTCTACGACACCCACGGCAAAGAGGATCGAGTTTTACAGAGAGTTACTGTCAAAGGAAAATGTGGATTAACAGTGCATAGACTGCCATCTCTCGACACAAGCTTAAAACTTTTGAACCACAGTTTTGACAATTTGGCCCATATTTTAGCTTAGCTTGATAAGTGTTAAAATGTCAAATATTAATCGTCATCTAGCCGAGCGTCCCCCAAAAGTGTATCGCCATCTTGGTCACCATACCTTTTTTCTTAGATTATCTGTATAAACGGAGTTACATATGTCTTTGCCATCGAGTAAGGCGTTTTTAGAAACGTCTCGGAGAGCAGTAGATGACGGTTGAAGGAAAGGTACAGTCGGCGATAAAAGCTTGTGCCAATAATGATTTTTTTTGCAAAAAAACTTATACCTAATTGATTATGTTTGGATTAACAGGTGGTGCGGGAAGCGTGTATCACCATCGCGCACATGGCTAAAGTGCTCAAGAACAAACTGGAACAGTTCAGTCTGTACATACTACAGGAACTTATTAACCTCATACAGAATGCTGCCAAGGTAAGTTGTTATACACCCTGTTTTTATTGAATTCCGTCCTATTTCTCTAAGAAACTAGCCTCTTTAACTCTTACGGTTATCGAATTATTAAAAAAAAATACTGAACACGTGTGTGGCATCCCTTACCCTTACCACTTTCTTTTGCTATTTTTTTGACATGTGCCGTCAAACGGCAAGGTCCTCTCACGCGAATTAATCCATTTATTATGTATGGAAACGAAAAAAAAAATCTTTGACACTTAGTCAACTATAATATTTCATTACAGTTCACTTTAGTTAACTGTAAAAATTTCAAAAATAGAACTCTATACAAGTTTTATACTAATTTATGATACTTGGAAAATTTGTCTGCACCTTTCATTCAAGTTAAAATTAATGTTAATAGCGTCGTTCACCGTTGTATCAACATAGAATTACCTGGCAACCAATTGTTTGTAATAACGGTCCCTGATTGGTCAATAACGCGATAGATAAAAAAAAAAGTGTTTCAGATGCAGAAAAAATTGCCAGGTATTAAGTATAAATTAGTATAGAACTTGTATCGAGTTCTATTTTTGAAATTTTGAAGTTTAATGAAATATTATAGTTGACTAAGTGTCAAAGACTATCCAACACTGAAAAGTCAGCACGTATTGGCTACGTGCACGACAATTACGCCCACTACCATGTGAATTTGAAGTGGAAAATGTCAAAAAATGACATGTAAACAAACACTATATTTTAACGATTTTTCGTTAATTTTAAATAAATCGAATAACAAGAGCTACTATTTCAAGTGTAATTTAGGTAGATAGATTATAAAGACAAGGATATAATACCAAAAATCAGTTTCCAAAGCATTACTCACGGTATAAACTTCCAACCCCAGACTACAGAAAGAGTCAATAAATTGGTGCTGGCAGGGCATATAATGAATCTTGAAGAACATAGGAGTAATGGTACAAGTTTTTCGCGCTAGTGATATAGTATTCGCTAAACCTCCGTCCCGTTAATGCCATATAAAACAAATCTAAACGTAAGTACGTAGTCATGTCCGCGGCCGCAGAAATATCCGACACGGGCCTATTCCCAGGCTAGGCCTGAATCTTTAAGCATAATCTTTTACGGTAGGAAAAATACTAACAGCGTATTGAACAATATTAGGTAAAGAAAGCTTAAATATAATTTATTATCATGTTTTGTTTTGACATGTCACTTACGTTTTCTTTTCACCGTAGCTATCCATTTAGTTCTTTGATTCAATTTCCAGTGTTCTCTAAGAAACGCATAGAACGTGCAACGACTATTTATGCCATTATTTTTACAATTAACAACGAAACAACATTGAAACCCCATATCAAACATTACACGACATTGTATTATATTTTATGAGTTTTGATAGATGACAATCAGTGTCGATTTTGACCACCGCAAGCACTGCGATCGCTTTGCTTACCCCCTCCATGCCCTTCGCACGAAGCCAATAGTTTAGTCTGTGGTGTTCTAATTGATAGATTAAAGTCGACGAGTAGAAAAAAGATTATACAAAACTATATTTTTCCATAAAACTAATTTAGAAATTAAATATAAGTTTACTAATTGTTGTTGACAGGTGGTGTCATCAGCGGGCACAGTGTGCGTCCGATACATTGTGACGTATGTGCACTGCCCTCGCCTAGTGCCCGTCATAGCAACTAATTTGACTACGAACAAGTCCAAAGAGATTCGGTCTACTTTAAGGTAAGATTACACACCTACCTCTACAATAGGCTACTAGACTCTTATCGAATTTGGCACAAGAAATTATTGTTTCCTGTAGTATTTGACATTAAAAACCGATTTTTATAAATTTTGGTTATTAAAAGTGTATGGTGGCTAAGTTTATAGTTCAAAATGTATATATATTTATTTATTATAAATGGGCTTACTCCACACACACCTCAAAGCCAAAACAAGCCAAAGGCAAAGACGTGGCCTACGATGGAGTGAGCTCGCCCAGAAGATGCCTGTTCACCCTTGAACGTTGCCGGGTTATATGAGCTCAGAAAATATTAAAAGATTTGTCATTGTTTTTGTTACAGTGAAGTCCTAGTGCTAATGCTAGAGAAATGGTCGCAACCGGCCATAGAGAAACAGCTGCCAGTTGTGCGAGACGCGATACGTCGCGCCTGTATAGATGCAGACAGCACCGCCAGAACCTTCGGACGCAGGTACAATCCTCATCATCCTCCTTGCGTTATCCCGGCATTTGCCACGGCTCATGGGACCCTGGGGTCCGCTGTAACAACTAATCCTAAGATTTGGCGTAGCCACTAGTTTTACGAAAGCGACTGCCACCTGACCTTCCAACCCGAAGGGTAACTAACTGGGTCTTATTAGGATTATAGTCCGGTTTCCTCACGATGTTTTCCTTCACCATAAGTTCCGAAAAACTCATTGGTGAAAGCCGGGGTTCGAACCCGCGACCGACGGATCGTAAGTCGCACGCTTTTACCGTTAGGCCACCAGCGCTTATAATGAGGAGGCGACTGAGGCGGCGCCTGTGCAAGTGTCAAGGCATGTCACTGTCAGTCATATGTGAGAGAGAGAAAACATATCATCTTCTCGCTCTCACGTATGGACTAATAGGGTGGCGCCTTCTGTCATAACCTTTTGAGTGTGCCTCCTCATTGCTACCACATGCTGGAACAATATTCCGCCACCACAACATCTAACTTGTGTTTCAGAGCGTACTGGGCGTACAAGCGAGCGTTTCCCGCCGACGCCGAGCAGTTGTTCGCTCGCCTCGACGCCGCCGCTCAGAAACAACTGGAAAGGGAACGAAACGTCGGCAGCGTCGATAGTCTACAGCACGTCGGCACTGGTTAGTTAATTTTTTTTAAATAAAACTATGGATTAAATCGCGTATAATTAATTTACAATTCATCTCAACGTTTCGAACATTTTACAGCGTTCGTAGTCAACGGGTGACTGAGGAAAAATTACAATGTGCAAAAGCTACCCACATACAAGAAATATTAACGAAACATGACCATAAATAATATAGATTTTTAAGGGAGGTTCACAAATAAAGCTAATCGTTATATAATATTCAAAAAAATTACCATTACTATGTTAAAAAGCAATTAATTTATACAAAATTTGACAATAACAAACTGCAAATGTCCAACACCATACAACACAAATGCCTCACAGTCTTCGTCGTGCTTGTTCCATTATCAGGTGTACTATGATATGGATGATGTATGATGAATTGATGATATGGATTTTAATTGTCTGAAATAAATGATTTTTTTTTATTTACTACTGGATCCCAAGCCGGTGGTAAAGTAAAGCCATCTTCTCTATTAAAGTATGGATATTTCTTGATCCGTTTCCATAGTTTTATTTCATGAGTAACTATCGCGGTAACCGAAGACAATATCAATTATGTTTTTGTTACAGAAAGGCGTACGATCACCAGTCCACGCAGCCCGTCTGTCAGCGTGTCAGGTTAGTACCCATAACTAAAGACACCTACTGTTCAACTCACACGGTCTCCAGACAATCGTTTGAGATAAACAGGAGGTAGGGTCGGAACAAGCTTACTCTGCAGCGATCTTGACGTCATTATAAGATGTAAAAATATTATTTTAAGTGTCACAATAGACTAGTTTCCTATACTCAAAAATAAAATATTTTATGCAGTGCACGAAATAAAGCACCACATAATTAGAAGAAAAATATGGACAGTAGTTATGTTTAAACATAATTTCTATTTAATTAGTCAAAGAGAAACACATAAAGTAAATGAATTGACCGTGACGTCACTCCTCAGTATTTCATATTCTGAAGCTGATTTGACTAGTAGGAAACTAACCTATTGTCCATACATAAGTATAGAAAGTTTCCGAAGTTTTCCTATGTGAAAATTTTAGAATTTTGGAAACTTTCCGTCGGCGCAGTAGACATGGGGTCAATTTTATTGTGGTGTGAAGTTTTAGTTTTCTTTTCACCCCTTAATTGCTAATAGTATGATACTTGAGCAGTCTCATGTGGTTTGTATGTCAAAATCGCTGCAGAATTATCTTGGTCTTACTCTATTTTGCGGTGCACGCTTTGTAGACATTATGATTATACAGGGTGTCCCAAAAATAGCAATACTAAAATTTTTAGCTAGTACTTTGTAGATATTATCGACGATTACTTGTAGTGAATATAATATACTATATACTGATTATATAATATACTATAAACAAAATTATCATTACTATTTAGTTAGTTCACAGTTTCCACACAAATAAAAACTTATCTATATACATATATAAAATGCTAACGCTAATGTACGTATGTCCGGGGTTTTCTCTATCACTATCAATTCCAATCAACACCCTGTTGGGGTGGTAAATACGCCTTGGTCTCTAGATGAAAGTAAGGGAGTTTGGTCGCGGTGGGTGGAAGTAGGTGGCTGTGGGTGGCGAAAATGTTAAAAAAATATATATCTGTCCTTCTTCTGTACTGTACATCTCTACTTCTGTATCACGCAATATAATTTTAAATGTGTCACGCAATATAAAAAATGTGGGTAAGTGCATCTGTACTTATATATCTGTACTTCTGGAAAGTTCTAAAAATTTCTGAAATGATCTAGAAAAGTCCAGAATTTGTGTAAATGTTTCAATCGATATGGAATGTTCTAGAAAGTTCTAGATACTTCTGGAAAGTTCTAATATTTTCTAGAATAATCTAGAACGTTCCAAAATCTGCAAAACTGAATGTAGTTGACATAGAATGTTCTGGAAAGTTCTGATATTTTCTAGAATGATCTAAAACGTTCCAAGATGTGTAAAACTGAATGTATTTAATATAGAATGCTCTGGAAAATTCTAATATTTTCTAGAATGTTCTAGAACGTTCCAAAATGTGTTAAACTGAATGTAGTTGATATATAATGTTCTGGAAAGTTCTAATATTTTCTAGAATGTTTTAAAACGTTCCAAAATGTGTAAAACTGAATGTAGTTGATATATAATGTTCTGGAAAGTTCTAATATTTTCTAGAATGATCTAGAACGTTCCAAAACGTGAAAAACTGAATGTAATTGATATAGAATATTCTGGAAAGTTCTGATATTTTCTAGAATGATCTAGAACGTTCCAAAATGTGCAAAACTGAATACAGTTGATATAGAATGCTCTGGAAAATTCTAATATTTTCTAGAATGTTCTATAACGTTCCAAAATGTGTTAAACTGAATTAAGTTTTACATATTTCTGAAATTTCTACATTATTCCATAAGTTTTCAGAACTTTCTAGAACATTCCATATCGATTGAAACATTTACACACATTCTGGACTTTTCTAGATCATTTCAGAAATTTTATGAACATTCCAGAACATTCTTATGAACAACATTAAGTTTTACACGTTTTGGAACGTTCTAGAACATTCTAGAAAATATAAGAACTTTCCCGAACATTCTAAATCTAAATATATATAAGAAGAAACTGACTGACTGGCTGACTAACATATCAACGCACAGCCGAAACCGCTGGTCCTAGAGATTCCAAATTTGGCACGTAGATTCCTTATATAATGTAGTCGCTACGGGACGAGACGGGCCGGGCCGGGACAGGAATAAGGTTAGGGATAAGGATAGGGATAGGGATAGGGACAGGGACAGCGACAGGGACAGGGACAGGGACAGGGACAGGGACAGGGACAGGGACAGGGACAGGGACAGGGACAGGGACAGGGACAGGGACAGGGACAGGGACAGGGACAGGGACAGGGACAGGGACAGGGACAGGGACAGGGACAGGGACAGGGACAGGGACAGGGACAGGGACAGGGACAGGGACAGGGACAGGGACAGGGACAGGGACAGGGACAGGGACAGGGACAGGGACAGGGACAGGGACAGGGACAGGGACAGGGACAGGGACAGGGACAGGGACAGGGACAGGGACAGGGACAGGGACAGGGACAGGGACAGGGACAGGGACAGGGACAGGGACAGGGACAGGGACAGGGACAGGGACAGGGACAGGGACAGGGATAGGGATAGGGATAATATGGGTATCGTTAGAGGGATATGCAGGCAGTGTAAAACGCAGTGCAAAAAGCAGGCGGCTCAGTGGGAAGGGATTGTTGTTGTAAGGTATAATGCAAGAAAATACTTTTTACTCACCGACCATTAGTGTCGAAATACGGGCTATGTGGGTTGTTTATAAAGGTTTCCCCAGCGTATATAGAATACATACCTACTCATACCTACTACCTACGCTGTGGTCGATGTGGTAACATTTCTACAATCATTGCAAGCATTTCTTTAAAAACAATAGTATTATGTGTAATCGAAATAATCGCAGACAAATGTACCTACAGAGAAACCTACGGATCCAAATGAAAATCTTAATTTTTGTATACGTTTGAATAAAAATACTTTTAGTACGCGGGCGAAGCAGCGGGTAAAAGCTAGTTTTTGAATAAAATCCTGTCAAAAAGATACCACATTGTTTCGTAACATTAAAATTTGTTTAATACCAACAAATCGTACGTATCAAGATATCAAAAGTTAAATAGTAGTATTTTGTTTTTTGAGTTTATAGTAATTTTAGACGATTCTTAATAGGGTTTCCTCTATTTGGCATAACTTAAATTGTCCGAAACGATTTTCGCATAAGACTTCGCATAATCGATTTTCGCCGAATGTTAATTTGGCAGAAAACTTATTTGTTATAATCTACAATAATACAAATATTACTTTGTCTGAAAGTAATTTCGCATAATTCTGTTTACGCCGATTGTTTTTATGAATAAAATTATATCGCACAATTGTACTTGGCATATTTCTTAAAATCAGAATATCCACCCATACTAAATGCTGTCAAGAGAGTCGGAGTGGTTAGGTTAGGAATGCGACCTCAACAAATACAACATTTTGTCAAGAATTTCGGTTAGGTTAGAACTGCAACATTAATATAGTAATACATATTACCTATGATAAAAAATCTGCGTGGTAAATTTCGACTAAACCATGTTATGTAGAAATAAATTATGCATAAAAACCATTCGGCGAATAACCTTTATTGCATGAAATATATTCGGTAAATAAAAATATGCCGAGACAAATTATGCGTAACTATACTATGCCATAACAGATTATGCGAAAGGTGATGCCAATATAGATTATGCCAAAAATAATTCTTGATATTAAAATTATGCCAAAACAAGGGGAACCTTCTTAATAACCCCTAATGTCGTTTATTAACATTAGTTTCACTACGTAACACGTAGCTAGGTGAAAATTTAAAACAAAAACATAATTGGCTTTAAATCTTTTCAGTGTTCCATGTTGGACGGAAGAATTCGTTCTAAAAAATGTGTAAAACCATTTTCAAAAGCGAAATGAACAGTATCAAGAATTGAATGAACGAATCTAGCGTTTTTTACTAATTATTCTAATTAATTATATTGAATAAGTCTTGTAAACTAATACTATTCATGTTATCTTAATATTCTTAATGAAATAATATGTTTTCAGTACATATGGTGTTTTTTCCGCACTACTTCCCAACGTAGTACCTTTCTTGTCACCTCGAAACTTCAAAGTGCCATATGTACTGAAAATCGTCGTACGATACACATGCGTAAAGGAGATTTAATTTATCGCCACTCGTTTCGAATTTCCTCCCATCCGCACTTGTATCGTAATTTACTATTAAATTAATATATTTCTGGGACACCCTGTAGTACAAAACGCATGTACATTCTTGTTTTTTGAAAATATATTTGTGATATTCAAAATTTAGAAATATATTGTGCAATAAAAAATATCTACAATATAATATATAACTATTTTATTTTGTAATACATGCGTTTTAAAAATGCTTATGCACTGTAAATATTGTATTCGTGCTTTTTATATGAATAATATATGTTCTTAGATATAATTATTTGACTTTCGCATAATTTTAAGTCAAGTACAGTGGGTACTTGTGTTTTAACTTTTAATATAATAATATATAGTTATACATTTAATGTTGATGTTTTCTTTAATCTTATAAAAATGGATAGGATTTAAAAAATGTGTCGTTTTCAAACAAAAGATACCACATTATCGCTTAAGCATAAAAACCCTCTAAGCCGTGATCCACACACAGGCGACGCACGTCGTAACGCGACGCGGCGCGTCTTACGTCTTTCCTATACAAAATGTACTGAGGAGACGTTTTTTAACACTTTCGCTACCAAGAACCCGACTGTCGGGTACACCGCTCGTAGAAGCGTAGCCGATTACATGGGTTTCCCCGTATGTAGCGAAAATGTCGTAGCGCCGCGTAGAGCCCGGTTTCGAAAGTGTTAAATTACACTCGGGCGGCGCGGCGCTGGCGTCCGTTCCGCGTCTTACGACGTGCGTCGCCTGTGTGTGGGTCGCCCCTAAAACTTAAGGTCAATATCGGTAAATGTATCATAAGGGTAAGTCTGTCTGGCCTTCACATTTGGCCTATTTTTTATTTTATTTTATTTTCTTTATTGGGGAAAAAAAACAGACATAGGAAGGTCATACAGATAAGAAGATATTGAAATACACAATAATAGGTACAACCTACATCCTGAGACAATTCCCACTAAGATTTATAGCCAATAGTATCTGAGTGGCATTGTCATAGGGCAATGGTATACAATGATAGATCTTAATAGGCACTAAACTAAACTAAAATATTTTTTCTACTCCCGTACTGTTATTCGCGAGTTACAAGGTCGTGCATAGAACTTAAAAACCCTACATAAAAGATGTCAGGACAAGTCTATCTAGTCTATACCCTGAAAACATTTAGTAGAAGTAGCACGATATAGCTGTTACAGTTCAGTAAATACATTGCTACCAACTTAACAAACCAATTCGCAGAGTCGAGACTCCTTCGTTTAATTTTCTGCTGCGTTCATTGGCGACGCGTCGAATCGCATTCAAATGTATGAGAACTCGATTCAACTCGGCTCGATTCGTCTTAGTGGCCAGGCTTCAAAGAACCATACCATAGACAGTTTTATTTTCATGTTTGCACTCAAACTGCATATTCAAAATGGTAGGCGGTCCACTAGATAACTAAGATGACTGAAAGTAGGTATTTGTTGATTTATAATTTTCTTTCAAAATAAGTGCTTGGTCGTAGAAAAAGTATTGTATGCAACGGTGTTTAACTGAGTCAAAAAATGCTCGTGGCGTCTTTATTAACAATTTTCGGCTTCGCCTCAAATTGTTACCCACGCCACTCACCTTTTTTGACCTCTTTTAACCACCAGTTGCATAAAATACTATATTTAAACCAATGATCAGTGTTTATTGAAAGTTTATACGTTAACCATTAATCGTGAGTAGTAAATGGCAAAAGTATGAACTCGCAAAAACAAATGTGTCAAAAATGTGAACTTACAAATCCGGGACAATAACCACACAATTAATTTTGAAAAAAAAACCCGACATAGTGGACCGATTTTCATGAAACATGGCTAAGAACACTCCCGACTAACTCAGCTTTCAGACAAAAAAACTAAATCTAAATCGGTTCATCCGTTGTTCGGGAGCTACGATGCCACAGACTAGTGATGTGCAAGTTGCGGAAACTTTCCAAAAAAATCTTAAATTTCTTGAAAAATTCACGAAACTTTCACGAAAAATAAAGGGAATTTAAATTTATGAAATGGAAAGTTTCCATCCATACAAATGTCCATACAAAGTATGGAAACTTTCCGAAATTTTCCTATGTTAAAATTTCGAAATTTTGGAAACTTTCCGTCGGCACATCAGTACCACAGACAGACACACACAGAGAGACACACACACACACACACACACACACACACACACACACACACACACACACACACACACGTCAAACTTAAAACACCCCGTCGTTTTTGCGTCGGGGGTTAAAAACCCCTACATAGTGGATTGATTTTCATGAAACATGGCTAAGAACACTCCCGACTAATTCAGCTTTCAAATGGTCAAATATGAAGGCCAAACACACTTCTTAATATAACATGATATCTGGGCGACCGAGCTTCGCTCGGCTCTATTTTAATATATCACGTCTTTAGATAAAAAAAAACTTATAAATACAAAAACAAAAAAAAAAGACAAAAAACAAAAACTTAATTTCTGGCCGGGATTCGAAACCCTGACACCTACGATCTATCTGCATACATTAGAGCGACCTCGTACGACTGAGCTAAGCGGAATCGATGCGCGCGCGGCGAAATTAAGGACCATATTTTACGTTTACAAACGCGAAAGAAAAACTCATGAAAACTCGAAAATTCGCGTTTTCCGGGATCTAAGGCTACGCTAGATCGATTTTTCACCCCCGAAAACCCCCACAACAAATTTCAGCGAAATCGTTAGAGCGGTTTCCGAGATCGTCGGTATATATAAATAAATAAATATACAAGAATTGCTCGTTTAATAGTATAAGAATAAATAAATAAATAAATATACAAGAATTGCTCGTTAATAGTATAAGATAAGATTTATCACAGATGTCATATATACCATAGATCAAGCAAACGTATCTACTTAGCGTGTCAAATGAACTCAGTGAAATCCACTGAGTTGTCCGTCTTTACTCGCGGCTTGCAGCTTTCGGGCGTCAATTTTTGTAAGTTGAAGTCAACCAAAACATAAAAAATGCCTCGTTACGTGATATTCAATTGCAACAACACAAAAATTATAAACAATCAAGAGCCTGAGACATATTTAAAATTACAGGCATGAATCAACTTCAGTACAAAATTTGACACGCTCGGCCCCTATACAAATATATGAATTTGTTTCTTCTATCTAAATTAAGTTTGTGAGATTTATCCTTATTGACCTTAATGTAGGTAAAAAAGAGTTTTAAGACATATAAAAGACATTTTGACGACTTGAAATACATAAGTTATTTTTCTTTCCACGCTACCATGGATACGGTTTGTATAACTTACAATCAGCTTCAACCGAAAATCTAGTGTCAGGGATCAGTAGGACCAACTCTTTGCGTCGGCGACGCTTGTCGCAAGACCGCCCGCCTGTCTCACACATACCTGTGGCTATGAGAGGTGAAATAAACATCCATACTACTGGCCTTAGCGTCTATTTCAGGCGATTTCTGGTGCAATGTCCAAGATACATCGCTTTTAATGACTGAAGAGACCTATGCTATACAGAGTGGGGCCTGTAACAAAGGCGAAGAATTGAACTCTAGGCTATTCTCCTTATACTGATCAACATTTGTTCGGCGACTTTTAAAAATAACTTGTATTTTGATTTTTATCACCCTTGAAAGTTTTTTCTAAGAGGTAATGTATTGCGAATTCTGTTAAGTCTAAAGTGTGACAGACAACGTCAATGAAAACAATAATGGCGTACATTGAAGCTAATATTTATTTTGTATGAAAAATTTAAAGACTTCATAATTTTTAAAAGTCACTGAACAAATGTTGATCAGTATAAGGAGAATAGCCTACAGTTCAATTCTTCGCCTTTGTTACAGGCCCCACGCTGTATACGTATGTATCAAAGAGGATCGAGTATTATAGAGAGTTACTGTCGAAGTAAAATGTGTAATCACAGTGCATAGACTGTCATCTGTTGACACAGGTTTAAAACTTTTGAACCTCAGTTTTGACAATTTGGCCCATATTCGTAACTTGATATGTTTTAAATCGTCAAATATTAATATTAGCGCCATCTAGCTGAGCGTACCCCAAAGGTGTAATGCCATCTAGGCCACCGTACCTTTTTCTATATGGTACTGAGGTACGTTTTTTTCTTAGACTTTATCTGTCTATAAGGAGTTATATATGTCTTTGGTATGTATGTATATCGTCGCCTAGCACCTATAGTACAAGCTTTGCTCAGTTTGGGGCTAGGTTGATCTGTGTAAGGTGTCCTCCAATATTTATTTATTATCTTTTGTTCGTTTTTATAGCCGATAGCTCAGCTTACTAGCTCGCGGTGAGACCAGTAGGCCTAGCACATGATGGCCGCGGGAGTATGTCGCCGCGAGATAGATGCCACGTCTTCTTCTAACTGTATTAATGACATAAGGACGGGTAGTCTATCTCGCGGCGACATACTCCCGCGGCCATCATGTGCTAGGCCTACAGGCGATAGGCATAGGCTCTTCATATAAATATATGCCGTTTTTCTCTTCAAAGACTTCAACCTCGATGTTGCGTCGACGCGGCGTCTTTTTCCATACAGCTGGCCCGACGCTACGCTCGAGAGACGCTAGATGTGTGTGGGGGGGCTAAACAGTTAGAAATGCAAATTATTCACGTAATCAATTCTGAATTTGGACTCCTAATGACACTTGAAATTGTTGTTTTGGTCTCACTTTCGATCTTTACGGCCCAGCCACGACATTGGTCTAAGCGCGACAGCGGTGAGCGGCAGCCATACGTACGAATGAAAAGTCCCATCACTGTGTCTCGCTCCAATGTATGGCCGCCGCTCACCGCTGCCGCGCTTAGACCAATGTCGTGGCTGAGCCGTTAAAGTTCCTCTTTGACATTCTACGTCTATGGGTTTTAGTGATAATAATTGTACTAGATAAGCGTGTGTTTCTACAGATCGATCACCAAGCGGAGCCGCAGCGCGTTCAGTATCCGCCGTGGACGCAGCCGCTGCTCAACGAGCCCGCGCGCGCGCTCTCTACTCACACATGACGCGAGCCAAGATGGCCGCCGGCACTGCTAGTTTGCGTAAGTATTTATTTAGTCACACCTCGAACAATGACTATCAAATATATCGTCACTACTTTAAAAAAAACTTGTATCTTCGTCTGTCAATGAAAAGAAGATTGTAGTAAGTATGTATGGAATGCATATAGACTTACTGCGTTTTAACTTTGAGGAGCAGCGTGAGATACGAGATTTTTTAAAAGTAGTGACGATATGAAAGAAGAGCGCTCCTACGCACACAGTCAAAGCTCGTGTAGGCGAACGCGTGTGTGGACATAAACATTTTTGGCACGTTTTCCGCATCTATTTTTAAGACCTTAATTATACCTATTTTAATCGTTATCTGTACCATTTTAACGGGAAATGATATCCTAAAATTAATTTGCTACATTATATTAACATTTTTGATCAATGATACAACATTTTTAGATTGCTACATCATGGTTAAATACCCAGAAAATTAGGCTTGTGCCGTTTCGTTCGTTGATCGGAGCGCTCCGATCTCGTTCAATCGCTCCCACGAACTAGTTCGCTCTTTTAGGTATTTTGCTCATTTAGTTCAGCCAGACCAGCGACCACTGCGGTCGGAAAGATCAGAACGAATGGGACCGAATAGTGTCAAAATGATACGAATAGTCCACAGATAGTAACATTCCGGGTCGAAAGGTTGTAAGTAACCGAAGTTTAATATGAAACCTTGATGTTTTTGTGTTGCTCTGCTAAGTAGCTCTCGCTCTCGGTCGGCGCAGTCACACAATCGTTCTTGATCGAAACCGCTCGCGCTCGCCGATCCTATACTGAACTAAATGAGCAAAGACCGATTCTCAGAGCACAAAATGATTCAGTTCATTTCGGTCATTGATGGGATTTTATTCCTAACAGTCCATAGTTCGTGAACGACACAAGCCTACAGAAAATAAAAACTACCTAAGTACTACTTGAGTGGCCCGCCGAGTTTCTTGCCGGTCCCATAGTGGATACTCTGGATACCCCCCCCCCAACTGAGGGGGGACTGAAATCTTCTCGAGGCTGAGGCGTAGGGTTAGAGCCGGCGTAGCTTTATTTGTTGTTCATGTGCGCATTGTAATATGCCTACTTGGAAAATAAATATGTCATTATTTCTAAATTAGTGAGACATCGAGCGAAGCGAGGAGTGCTGTGCACTTATATTTAAACGTGTTAAAAAAATATAGTTAATTCTTTTGAATGTAAAATAAATGTAATATGATGTTATATTATTAGTTAATAAGTCTTGTATTGTTTTTGCCTCCAAATAGAGGGAGAGGTGGCCCAGCAAGGTACTTTTAAAATAGTACACACTAAATTGAATCCACAATATATCAACACATTTAACCGCACATTTTTGTTGCTACGCACTAAAGGCTTTACATTACATGTCCTTTTATTTTTAATTTTATGACTATTTAGCCATCACATTATATTTGTTATGATATAAAATTTTCATCACACTCACTAATAAACGGTGTTAATATTACATGCCTGCATACTGTACTGATACGTAATGAGCTATTTTACCGCCCTAGGGCATTTGTTTAAAATTTGGTTATTACTTCGCGAGTGTGATGAAAAACATTGTATATCACGGGCGGCTGTTCGGCGCCGGGCTTTAAACAGCCTCTCGTTCGTAATCCTTCACTTTCCGCCCTTAATACACAATGTACTATTTTGTTTGACATAACACTGCACTTTTATAATGATGCTTGTTTTAGAAATAGGTTAGTTTCCTACACTTTAAATAAAATATTTTATGCAGTGGCAGTGCACGAAATAAAGCACAACATACATACATACATACATACATACAATCACGCCTGTGTCCCATGAAGGGGTAGGCAGAGCACAAACTACTCGTCAGGTTTCAGTGCCACTCTTGGCAAATATTGCAGTGACAGGTTGCCCATATCCCACAGTCGCCTTCTACGACACCCACGGGAAAAAAGGGGGTGGTGAAATTCTTAACCCGTCACCACACGGGCACAACATAATTAGAAGAAAAACATGGACCGTAGTTGTGTTTAAATATAATTTTTATTTAATAAGTCAAAGAGAAAGATATAAAGTAAATGAATTGACCGTGACGTCACTCCTCAGTATTTCATAGTAATTCATTATCAAATCGTTTTGACAGTTCTTAAAAAGAAGCTGATTTGACTAGTAGGAAACTAGCCTATTGCATCTTTTCCTTAGCAAGATACTCATTTTATAATTTTGACAATTTTTTTATTGCTAAGTAGTCATGAACATTCTTTTTTGCACTTTTGCTTGCTACCTTATTCATATAGTCAACTTTGTAAGTAAATCAAAGACGGTTAACCAAAAGGAATATTTTAGAAACCACGAACGACATTTTAGCCATACATATATTAAATTCACATTGCATCCGACAATATAGCCGTACAAATATATTTTTGGAATGATTAGCCACTGGTCCCACCGCGAGCTAATAAGCTATGAGCTATCGGCTATAAAAACCAACAAAAGATAAGCACTCCCGTGCAAATAAAAGAGACACGGCGATTTTGATAGCTCACCGCTGGGCGAAGCTATAAACATCGCCGTGTCTCTTTTGTTTGCACGGAAGTGATTGTCTTTTGTTCCTTTTTATAGCCGATAGCTCATAGTTTACTAGCTCGCGGTGGCCTAACTAACCAGTGCCTAACTTATAAAGTGTTTGTTAACTACCTCAAATATGATTATACTAGATATGTAACTATTTAGATTATTACCAATTAGGTTATATAATGAGATTAACGTGTTTGTACACTTGCAGCCCGCGCGAAGAGGTCTCCACAGAGCAACAGCGGCGTCCCGCCGAGCCCCGAGAGAGTGGCCGGCCGGTCGCGCTCCCGCCCTGGTGTTTCTCAGTCACAACGTAAGTTTTAACCCAGTATAAAACCAGTAATAATTCTTATAACAAATTTCGCGCCTCGCGGTTTGTCCTTGAGTAGTGCTCGCACGCAGCGAGGTGCAGCGAGTACATGTGTACTATAAATAAAGCTAGTTATACAATATTCAAAAAAAATAACTTTATTTTAATATTTATAACTAGCTAGCTAGGCGACTATGGGATATGGGTTAAATTGTGGCGTAGGCGAGAGGCTGGCAACCTGTCACTGCAATGTCACAGTTTCGTTTTCTTTCAACCCCTTATTTGCCAAGAGTGGCACTGACGCTTTAGTAGTTTCATGTGTTCTGCCTACCCCTTTATGGGATACAGGCATGATTGTATGTATTGTATGTATGTATGTATGTATAACTAGCTTTATGTATAGTGTGTGAACCTGCCTTAGCAAACTATATTATTTATGGCCATGGTTCGTTAATATTTCTTGTATGTGGGTAGCTTTTGCACATTGTAATTTTTCCTCAGTCACCCGTTGACCACGAACGCTGTAAAGTGTTGAAAACGTCGGGATGAATTTTAAATTCATACGCGATTTAATCAGTTTCCATAGTTTTATTTCATGAATAACTATCGCGGTAACCGAAGACAATATTAATTACATAAACTTTAAGCTATAATCTACGAGCGTGCGCAGACAGAGAGCGGTCTGCGTTCTGTCAGAGTTCTGGTGACCGTTGACCGCTCAAGAGCTCCAACGCACACAGGCGGCGTTCAAATTCTCGCTCTCTAGCTTCGTTTGTGTCTTTGTACATGCAACATGTCACTGAAAAGTTCGTTTTCCTATGAAGAATTATTGCTCAAATATTCCACCTATTAAATTCTCCTTACAGATGAACAGCGATTCGATATTTTTATTCGCATGTCGATGAATAGTTTCATTAATTGAGAAAAATAAAGGCTGGCTGTATTTTTAGGGCACTGTAATTATTTATTAAGGATAAAATAAACATAACAGCATTTCATCGTGTACTATCCGTAGATTCGACCTCAGAAATCCCTCCTTTCCCTAACAAATTCATTATTTTTTCTGTGTTTGCAACCTTAGACATCCCCTCGTTCCGGCGTTCTCTGTCTCGGCGCGAAAAGAACGCTAGAACACGGCGTCCCGCTTTGACCGCCGCGGTCAGACTGCCCGCTGTGTGCGTTGCTGCTACAGACTCGGTACATTCTAAAGAACGTAGAACTCTGAACGCGGAACGCAGAACTCCAGACTGCTCTCTGTCTGCGCACGCTCTACACATTCAGAATGTGAAAAGAGTTAATTTTTAGACAGATTTTATTTATCACTATTATCTTTTCTTGCAGCTACTTCTCGGTCATCATCGCCCTCATCTCGAACGTCTGGGCCGCTCTCATTGGCTAGCGCTCGGCGCAGGCCTTCGGGGATCCCAAGGTCACTCGCCGGCTCCAGGGAAACAAGTCCTACCAGGTACAAAAAATCAAAATAATTTATTCAGCAAACAGGCCACAGGGGCACTTTTACACGTCACATTTACATATTTAGAAAATATTTAAGATTGAATTGAAATTAAGTACTACTAATTCTAAGTTCTAACTAAAGTATAACTCTACTACAATTAATTAGAGATGTATAAGGTCTCTAAATGTCGAATTACAACTAAGAACTACACTACTAAATATAAATATAAAATACTACTAAATATAAAAAGTACAAATACAAAAAGTCTAAAATTACTTTAGAGGTGCAAATGACTCTAAATGTCACAACTAAAGATAAAATGTATACTTAATCTAATTCTCCTTAGAGATGTATATTATGGTCTCCAAGAGTCAAAATCATATATTTAAAATATTCACTAAAAGAAAGGAAACAAACGAGAACTTTATTACAGAGAGAACCATTAGAAACTTGTACACTCCTTTTTTGAAGAACCCCATACTGTAGTTCATCGGGAATACCTCGACAGGGAGCCCATACCTTACCGGGATTCGAACCCAGGACCGCCGCTCAGCAGGCAGGGTCACTACCGACTGAGCCAGACCGGTCGTCACCTAAAATATAATTTAATAATATCGAGTTTAAGCAAAAAGTAGTTTTTAAAAAGCTCTACAGGTTGAACCACCTTTAAAATGACCTTTTTTACAGATCGGGTAGATCCAGCAGCGTCGTAGGCTCCGCTATCAGAAGGCGCGAGTCCGTGGAGAGGACGACCCGCGCCCCGTCGGCCACGCTCAGGTTGCTGCAGCAGACTAGAGACGCGGAGGGAGTGCTAAGGGTAATTCATTTTGTTTTACTTATGACCAGGGAGCGTACTTTTCGTGCCGATGACATCAATTTGACGTCACGCTCCATATAGGGTGATCACAAATTGTTTTATTGTTAATTATTAATCATTAGTCATCAATCATTTTAAGTTATGAATTTCTTTGCATGGTAATGAATGCAAAAAGGATGGTGTGCTTTACGTTAGAGAGAAATTCTCTTTTCTACGTATTTCTTGTAATGTGTTGTTAACAATACTATTTAATTAAATTTATTTATAAAAACAAATCAAATAATTTTATTCATCACGTTTCACATTTCAAGTAGGTATTATTTATGCCACATGTAAATGGACTACTGTATTTGAAGTAATTTGTATACGATTAAAATGATTGACGACTAATGATTAATAATTTACAATAAAACTATTTGTGATCACCTATACGGAGCGTGACGTCAGATTAATGTCATCGGCATGAAAAGTACGCTCCCTGCTTATGACAAAGACATATATTATAACTCCGTATAGACACTATAGACAGATAAAGTTTAAGAAAAAAAAACGTACCTCAGTACCATACACAAAAAGGTACGGTGGTCTAGATGGCATTACACCTTTGGTACACCTCGGACACTGGCGATCAAATATATGAAAGAGGCGCGTTCCTAGCACACAGTCTAAGCTCGTGTAGGTGAACGCGTACTATGCTTGTATGAGTGAAATATGACAGGTCGACTGTTCGCGTTTTTGACAGGCGGTAACTGTGAGGTAATCGAGAGGGGGTGGGCGGCACTTTCAGCGGGGAGCGGGAGTGGCCATACTGTACGATAGTACTCTTTATTATACTGTGCCTTTGGGGTACGCTCAGCTAGATCAAAGTGTTTACTTACTTACTTAATTTGTACTGAAATTAATGGAAATAATATTAATGTTTATTTTATCAATAGAGTCCAGAAGACAGTTCCGCGTATGACAGCGGTCGGCGTGACGACGATTCGGAAGCTTCCAGCGTCTGCTCGGAGAGAAGCTTGGACTCTTATAGAAGACATGACGTAAGTAGGCTTTTAAACTGTCAAATTAGTAATGAATGGTCATTATTATTCTCGGTATTTATTTTCATTCTCCTGGCTACTAGGTTTTTTGACAGTCCATACTAATATTATAAATAGGAAAGTGTGTGTGTCTGTTTGTTTGTCCGTCTTTCACGCCAAAACGAGTGATTTTTAAGTGGAGATCTTCATGAAAATCGGTCCACTATGTCGCGGTCGGGGGTTTTTTCAAAATGTTAATTTTGTGGTTAGGTTATTCAGCTTGCAATGTTCAGCAGTGGCTTCTGGTGAAAATTTCTGCTAGGCAACACTGAGCATAAAGAAACCTACCATAACATTAGGTACTTTACTATAAGTAGTAATCAATTTTAGGCAAGCCGGTGGGAATTGGCTTGTATAGATCAGACGCTGCTGATGTCCAGTCAATATAGGCTGGTTTCCTATACCTAAAATAAAATATTTTATGCAATGCACGAAATAAAGCACCACATAATTAGAAGAAAAATATGGACAGGAGTTATGTTTAAACTTAATTTCTATTTAATAAGTCAAATAGAAATATATAAAGTAAATGAATTGACCGTGACGTCACTCCTCAGTAATTCCATATCAGCAAATCGTTTTGACAGTTCTTAAAAAGAAGCTGATTTGACTAGTAGGAAACTAGCCTATTCTGGACACCGCGCAGATTTTGTGTCTTGTAGACCCTAGAGTAAAATGTAATGTTTTTTGACAGAGCGTGTCGTGGTCAGGGTCCGCATCACGACTTGGCTGGGAAGGCTCGCCGCCGCCGCCGCCCCCGGCCGACGAGATCATTGCTCTGTGCGCCAGCACGCACTGGACCGAGCGCAAGGACGGCCTCACACACTTGGTAAGCCTACAGTATTATCTAACCATTGTACACTTATTATTTATTTATTTAAAGCCTATACTGTGTCCCACTGCTGGGCAAAGGCCTCCCCCTTCGATTTCCACTCGTCCCGGTTATGAGCGATTTCCGGCCAGTCGCTGAGATACACGTCCAGGTCGTCCCGCCATCTCCGCCTGGGCCTGCCAGATCAGTACACTTAAAAATACAAATTAAAAAAATTTCAAATGAGAATAATTTCATTTGTTCTAAGATTTGCAAGGCAGCGCCATCTCTCTTCGCTAGCTCGTAATCACATGTGTTGATTCAGTTAGGAGGTCGAACTAGTTTCGGTTCTACCTCAGAGATGGCGGGCGCCATAAGCCTTCGGTAATTGTGTCATATACTTGGAAATTTCGACCCTTGCTTTCGTGATCCGATGGCCGAGTGGTTTTACAGGCATTCTTCAGGTTAACGGAGTACGCTGGTTCGATTCCAGCTCGGGACCCTTGGAGGCCTTGGTCACTTTTTCTTTGTATATGACATTTATTTAATGTCTATAGTAATGTTACTACTTAAAAATACAAATTAAAATATTTTCAAATGAGAATAATTTAATCTTTTCTAAGTAGTCCAATATGTTTTAATTCAAAACGCTTATTGTTTGTCGTACAGGCCAACTACCTGAACTCCGGTCGCCTCCTCACCGACTCGCAACTCCGCCGCCTCACGGAACTCCTCAACAAGATGTTCGTGGACGCACACACTAAGGTGTTCAGCCTGCTGCTGGACGCCGTCTGTGAACTGCTGCTGGTCCACTGGCAGCAGCTGAAGGACTGGCTGTACCAACTGCTGTTCAGGTAAAACCCACGCTTCTTCCCAAAAGGGACAGGCGGAGCTCATGACACTGCTTAAATATCAGTGTTGAAAGAAAATACATCGTGGTATAACCCATACCCTTCAGTCGACTTCTGCGACACCCACGGGAGAAAAACTCATTGGCAGAAGCTTAATGACGATATCAACTTCAATTCAGGTGATTATTTAATATTACAGCAGATGGCGCTAAACTGCCAGCTTTTAAGATCGTTCTTGTGTTATCCCGGCATTCGCCACGGCCCAAGGGAGCCTGGGGTCCGTGACAACTAATCCCAAGATTTGGTGTAGGCACCAGTATTTACGAAAGCGCCTGCCATCTGACCTTCCAACCATAACCAGGCCTCATTAAAATTAGTCGGGTTTCCTCACGCTGTTTTCCTGCGCCGAAAAGCGACTGGAAAATATCAAATGACATTTCGCACATAAGTATAGCACATATTCTGGCATGACCTTTGCGATGAAAACAATAAATAAATAAAACAAATAAATAATGCTCACCAATCTTTATCTAAATAGCACATATTCTGGCATGACCTTTGCGATGAAAACAATAAATAAATAAAATAAATAAATAATGCTCACCAATCTTTATCTAATATTACAATAGTATTAATCAGTATTCTCATTATTTTTAAAATCGGGACTTAATCGCGTATAACTACATATTAAACTGACCTCCAACGTTTCAAGGACGGCGTTGTCCCCGTGGTCTCGGAGAAGACTGGCTTGAAATGACATCAACACCTTCTGACAGCCGCGCGAGTTTTTCGAACTACCCGCACTTGGTTTTGATTATCAACTTGAACTGTTTGCGCACTAGGGATGTTACTACACTGACGATATTTGATTTAACGACTGTCGATATTATTTTCGGCTTACACTTATTAATGACAGGATTCCATGTGGATGAGATCCTAAAACCTTCGTCCCGATTGAAATTGCGATGTTTTTTGATTTCAATGGCTTCACGCACTTTTCTACTGTAGAAATGGCGTTCCGTGGAAAGGACTTTAGGGTCATGTAGTTCGATCCAGTGGTTTGGCCCTGACTCTAACAAATGTTCAGCCACGGCAGACTTGTTGACCTGACGATTTTTCACAGCCGCGATGTGCTCCTTTACCCTTTCTTCTATGGTGGTGGTGGTGGTTAAAATCGTCAGGTCAACAAGTCTGCCGTGGCTGAACATTTGTTAGAGTCAGGGCCAAACCACTGGATCGAACTACATGACCCTAAAGTCCTGTTGTGGGTAGAACTAGATTTAATAAAAATCAGTTGTCATCCAACCCGCGTTTCATTACACAACATGGTGGCAGCGGTGGTGTTTTAAATTGTATTTAAATTGAGTTACAGTTCGCGTTTCATGTGTATAAGTGCTAAAAAGTAGTATTTCAGTGTTTTGTTAAGTGTTAGTGCGTAACTTTAATATGGAGCACGCGAGACCACCGTCGGAACTCAGTTTGGATGGCAGCCCCGTCAGCCGGGCTGACGCATGGCGGAAATGGAAAACACAGTTTAATTTGTTCCTAAAAGCATCTGGGGTGCATAAGGAAGAATCAGCGGTGCAGTCTAGCCTACTCATCAATTTGATAGGGCCAGACGGCTTTGATGTTTATCAAACGCTCTCATTCGACGCCGAGACTGACCGAGAGGACGTCAAAGCGGTACTCAAAAAATTTGATGAGTACTTCGGAGTGAAATCAAATCTGACATTGGCTAGATATCAATTCTTCACAAGGAGTCAGGAACAAGGAGAAACGATCGGTCAATACGTCGTCGCTCTGAAGTTACTTAGTAAAAAATGCGAGTTCGGGTCTTTGGAAGACTCGCTCATTCGCGATCGCATAGTTTGCGGCATAAAAAACGGGATCGTACGCGACCGCCTTTTGCGAGTCGAGGATTTAAGTTTAGATAAGGCGATCAAGATGTGCGAGGCCGACGAGGTGTCGGCTGACGGCAGCCGGTGCTTAGAGTCCCGCGAGGCGGGACCGACGCGAGTGGACGCGGTGCGCGTGCGCCAGCGCGGTGCGCGCGGGGGCCGCCGCGGCCGCGGCCGGGGCGCCGCCAGCGCCGCCGCCGAGGGCCGCCCGCGCGCCGCCGCCGCCGCCAGGGACCCGCCGCCGGGGGCGAGTTGTCACGGTTGCGGTATGCAGTGTTTGCCGGGTACGTGTCCCGCGATGAATGTGAAGTGTTATGTGTGTCAAAATTATGGCCATTATGCCAGGCGGTGTAATGCGCCACGAAGCATTAAAAAAGTGTACGGTATTGAGGTACGCGAGGAGGACTCGGACGGCGGCGAGGACGATTGTGAGTTGTTTTACGTCTCTGTGATAAAAAATATTTCGCTTGTAGGTCAGTCCGATGATGATGACGGTGACCGTGTTTGGTATGAAACTTTGACCCGCGACAGCGGTGGTTCGGAGCGCTTTAAATTAGATTCCGGGGCCGACATTAGCGTACTGTCGTACAAGCGATTCTTGGCTAAAGCCAACAACCACGACGACATGTTAAGTGTCAACCTAAAGGTTATAGCGATTCTATCATAGAAAACGAGCGTAGTGTGAGATTATGTAATTTTAGTGATGAAAGAATACGTATTAAGGGAATATGTCATTTAAATTGGATACATAAAAATAAAAAATACTCCATTAAATTTGCTATAGCCAATATTCCATGTGACAGCGTACTGGGCAGACGAGCATGTCGTGAAATGGGATTAATAAAACGGATTAATGAGGTTACATTAGATGAGTATAGTGACTTATTTGAGGGTGTAGGATGTTTGCCGGGGGAGTATAGCATCGTGGTCGACCCGAGCGTGCCGCCGGTGGTGAGCGCGCCGCGGAAGGTGCCGCTCGCTCTGCGCGACAAGTTGCTTGACGAGTTGAATAGGATGACGGACTTGGGCGTGATAAGAAAAGTTACTCATCCCACTTTATGGGTTAATTCTATCGTATTGGCGGCTAAAAAAATGGAGATATTAGAATATGCCTAGACCCTCGTCCATTAAACTGTGCTATTCGTCGTGCTCACTTTCAGTTGCCAACAATTACAGAGTTAACTTCAAAGTTAAACGGAGCGTGTTATTTTTCGGTGCTAGATGCAAACTCGGGATTTTGGGCAATAAAACTAGATGACGCCAGTGCTGACCTCTGCACTTTCGGGACACCTTTTGGTAGATTTCAGTTTACTAGATTACCGTTCGGAATAAATTGTGCCTCGGAAGTCTTCCACGCCAAGATAAAGCAGTTGCTTGAGGGTCTGGACGGGGTTGATTCTTTTATTGATGACATCATTTGCTGGGGTAGAACAAAACAGGAGCACGATGAACGGCTGATTGCATTGTTAGAAAAAGCGCGCAGTATTAATTTAAAATTTAATAAATCTAAGTGCAAGATAGGCGTTGAAGAAGTGACGTATCTTGGTCACGTGTTCAACAAAAATGGTATGAAACCCGACTGTTCTAAAGTGAAGGCTATTATTGAGATGCCGTCTCCCACCGACAAGAAATCCTTAGAACGTTTTTTAGGAGCCACTAACTACTTGTCAAAATTTATTCCGAGCTATTCGGAGCACACTAAGCCGCTAACTAGCTTATTAAGAAAGGATACAGTTTGGATTTGGGACGCGGTACACCAAAATGCGCTAGATAAATTAAAAAAGCTGATTAGTGAAAGTCCGGTTTTAGCGTTATATGACGTGCAGCAGCCGGCGGTGTTGTCGGTGGACGCGAGCAGCGTGGCGCTGGGCGCGGTGCTGCTGCAGGGCGGGCGGCCCGTGGAGTACGCCTCGCGCATGCTCACCGACACACAAACCAGGTACGCTCAGGTCGAAAAAGAGATGTTGGCCATTTTGTTTGCCTGTGAAAAGTTTCGCCAATATATTTATGGGAGGAAAAACGTCGTTGTGGAAACAGATCACAAACCACTTGAGAGTTTATTTAAAAAACCGTTAGAGTCCGTCCCAGTACGTCTGCAACGAATGTTATTACGCTTGCAGGGACTAGATTTAGTAGTCACATATAAACCGGGCAAATATATGTACTTAGCAGACACTTTGTCTCGCGCGTCTTTACCTGAGAAATACGATGAGTCTGTAAGTAAAGGTATTAGGTATCAGGTAGATCTTTTGATGAGTAATGTAAATATGTCAAAAAATAAATTAAGTGCCATTAAAGAGGAAACCACGAAGGACAGTAGTCTTGTTACATTGTTAAGTTACATAAACAAGGGCTGGCCAAACAATAGGTACGAAGTTAAAAATAATTTAATTTTAATTCCAAAGTCGATGCGAGCTGATATGCTCAAAGTCATTCACGACGGACATCTTGGCATTGATCGGTGTAAGAGACGCGCTAGGCAAGTGTTATTTTGGCCTGGAGTCAATAAAGAGATTGAAATGTATGTAAAGTGCTGCAAAGTGTGCCAGGATCACTTAAATGCACCAAGTAGAGAGCCATTAATACCCGTTGAGGTACCAAAATTGCCGTGGTGTCAAGTAGGTACAGACATTTTTGAGTATTTAAAAAAATATTATTTAATAATAGTTGACTATCACTCAGGGTATGTCGAAGTTTCAAAGTTAAACAATTTAACGAGTTCCGCAGTAATACAGGCTCTAAAAGAAAATTTTGCCAGGCACGGAATTCCAGAGAAGGTGATAAGTGATAATGGCACACAATACACTAGCGGGGTTTTTAAGCGGTTTGCAGCGGATTGGGGATTTGAACACATAACGACTTCGCCAAATTACGCGCAGGCGAATGGAAAAAGTGAAAGAGCGGTCCAAACTGTAAAAAACATATTAAAAAAATCTATTCAAAGTAATACTGATATTAACTTAAATCTACTTAGTTATCGCAACACGCCGCGAGAAAACTTGAGCTCGCCCGCTCAAATGCTAATGGGTCGTATGTTGAAGTGTCGTTTGCCGGTTCACCGCGATCTGCTGCAGCCCAAACCAGTACAATCCGATCAATATGACGCGATTGTGACCAATCAGCAAAAAAGTAAGCGGTACTATGATCAGCGATCTAAGGCCTTGCCAATTTTAAACGAAGGCGATAATGTTATTATCCTCGACAAAAATTACAGAACTAGGGGACATGTTGTATCAAAAAGTACTACACCCAGATCGTATATTGTAAAAAATAAAAGGGGAGTATATAGACGTAATAGGAGACATCTCATAAAATGCCTGTCACCTGTTACAGATCAAAACCTTGCTGATTGTGATGATGAGGGTGATGTGGAACAGGTACTGTCTCCTGCAATGGACGCTTTCTCTTCTGCGGAGTCATCAGAGGAAACTGTGGTCGAGTCACACTCTCCCATGATAACAATAAGAAAAAAAGGTGGACAAATAGCCGAGTAACCAGGTCTTGTCCCGCATCACTCTATATATAGATAGTTTAAATTTTGAAAAGACATTTAAAGTTATGTATTTCAATATAATTTATCAGTGTACGATATAATAAGTATTCCTAAGTTACTACTGTACGCACATTTTAAAATGTTAAAAACAAAACCCTATTGATTGGGGTACCTTTGTATGGGTAACAATTTTATGCAAGTTATGTAATCCGGTGTTGGGTAGATTATATTAGTATGTAATCTTTAAAAGGGGAAGATGTTGTGGGTAGAACTAGATTTAATAAAAATCAGTTGTCATCCAACCCGCGTTTCATTACACAACAAGTCCTTTTCACGGAACGCCATTTCTACAGTAGAAAAGTGCGTGAAGCCATTGAAATCAAAAAACATCGCAATTTCAATCGGGACGAAGGTTTTAGGATCTCATCCACATGGAATCCTGTCATTAATAAGTGTAAGCCGAAAATAATATCGACAGTCGTTAAATCAAATATCGTCAGTGTTGTATGTCGACAGAGTAACATCCCTAGTGCGCAAACAGTTCAAGTTGATAATCAAAACCAAGTGCGGGTAGTTCGAAAAACTCGCGCGGCTGTCAGAAGGTGTTGATGTCATTTCAAGCCAGTCTTCTCCGAGACCACGGGGACAACGCCGTCCTTGAAACGTTGGAGGTCAGTTTAATATGTAGTTATACGCGATTAAGTCCCGATTTTAAAAATAATGATGTGTAATAATCGTGAAAGTTTAAATCAATCAGTATTCTGTTTTCAATTCCTTCTGCTTGTAATATAAGTTGTAAACTGTTCTAATATTAATTTTTTGGCAGACGAGACACTGTTGACACCTAGTATCGAATAGTGGTACATCTCGGACACTGGCGATCAAATATATGAACGTGGCGCGTTCCTAGCACACATTCTAAGCTCGTGTGGGTGAATGCGTACCATGCTTGTGTGAGTGAGATATGACAGGTCGACTGTTCGCGTATTTGACAGGCGGTAACTGTGAGGTAACCGAGAGTGGGCGGCACTTTCAGCAGGGAGCGGGAGTGGCCATACTGTACGATAGTATTATTTATTATACTGTGAATAGTACTGATAATGTACGCTATTTGACGCGTGATTGTCGCTAGATGTCAGTACAAACAAAGAGGATCGAGTATTATAAAGAGTTACTGTCGAAGTAAAATGTGTAATCACAGTGCATAGACTGCCATCTCTTGACACAGGCTTAAAACTTTTGAACCTCAATTTTGACAATTTGACCCATATTCTTAATTGGATACGTTTTAAAATGTCAAATATTAATATTAGCGCCATCTAGTTGAGCGTACCCTAAAGGTGTAATGCCATCTAGGCCACCGTACCTTTTTCTGTATGGTACTGAGATACGTTTTTTTCTTAGACTTTATCGGTCTATACGGAGTTATATAAGTCTCTCTGATAGTCTGATAGTACTGATAATTTACGCTATTTGACGCGTGATTGTCGCTAGATGTCACTACAAATAACCCTCATTTACTGATGTATTTATGTAGTTACAACACTTCCCTTACTTATTCCTCTGTGATGAAAACTTAGGATTAGTTTCTGGAATTGTCTTGATGAACTGTCGAAAGAAAAGTACCGTCAGCGGTTAAAGCAAGTACTATTTTTTTTAGGGGTCAATGTATATTTATTATCGAATAAAACTTTTAATTAACTTTGACGACCGGTCTGGCTCAGTCGGTAGTGACCCTGCCTGCTGAGCCGCGGTCCCAGGTTCGGATCCCGGTAAGGGCATTTATTTGTGTGATGAGCACAGATATTTCCTGAGTCATGGATGTTTTCTATGTATATAAGTATGTATTTATCTATTTAAGTATGTATATCGTCGCTTAGCACCCATAGTACAAGCTTTGCTTAGTTTGGGGCTAAGTTGATCTGTGTAAGGTGTCCCCCAATATTTTTTTTTTTAATACTACATGACAATTAGAGAGTAAACAGATTATAAAACAAAACAAATAATTCACATCTTCGCAATCAGTTGGAGTTGGGGATGGCTGCTCCGTTATCAAAACCTAACATTCTCGCTGCAGGCACAGTATAATAAAGAGTACTATCGTACAGTATGGCCACTCCCGCTCCCCGCTGAAAGTGCCGCCCACCCCCTCTCGGTTGCCTCACAGTTACCGCCTGTCAAAAACGCGAACAGTCGACCTGTCATATTTCACTCATACAAGCATGGTACGCGTTCACCTACACGAGCTTAGACTGTGTGCTAGAAACGCGCCTCTTTCATATATTTGATCGCCAGTGTCCGAGGTGTGCTGCAGGTTTAAATTTGTGACGTGTGCCTCGTATGCACATGCTGGTGGTTCGAATTACCTAGTACTAAAATTGTCGTTTTGTTCGCAGGTTACTAATGAAGTTAGGCACGGACATCCTAGGCTCCGTACAAAGCAAGATAATGAAGACGCTTGATGTTATACACGAATGTTTTCCGCCCGAGTTGCAGCTGCATAACATATTCAGGTACAGTTCACATCCATTTTTAAGCCCCGACGCAAAAACGACGGGGTCTGTCTGTCTGTGTGTGTGTCTGTCTTAGCTCCCGAACGGATAAACCGATTTCGATTTAGTTTTTTTTGTTTGAAAGCTGAGTTAGTCGGGAGTGTTCTTAGCCATGTTTCATGAAAATCGGTCCACTATGTCGCGGTCGGGATTTTTTCAAAATTTTAATTTTTAGACCGTAAAACTTATTACAAGCTTTTGCCTTGTTAGTATGTTAGTTTGGGTCAAAACGTAGAAGTTAAATTTGACCCACTTCCCGGTTTCCGATCGAGCTGAAATTTTACACACATGTAAATCACGTGACAACGCAATATTATGGTATCATGGAGCTGATCTGATGATGGAGCAGAAAGGTGGTCATAGGAACTCTGTTATGAAACGTCGTAGGTATCCCATCGAATAAGGGGTTTTCAGAAACGTCTCTGAGAGCAAAAGATGACTGTTGAAAGAATTTCTTACTTTGGATGATGTCGAGCACCGAGAACCTCCTATAGAGTAGCAATCTTGTATATTTTGTTCGCGATACGAGTCACCAGTGCCAGTGCGAGGAGCGGGCGGGGAATGTGTTAAGCGCGCTGTGATTGGCCGTTTCAAGGACGGCGGGCAGTCGCGCCAGATGAAAGGGACTGTCCCTCTACTGACGCGTAAGTGGCCAATGTAAGTTGACTTATGTCGGCTCTGAATAAATTATAAATATGACTTTTATGTGGAATGTAATGACGTCTGTTTTTAAATTTGAGCTTCTTGTTACCTTTCCACACCATTTCACACTACAGGTGGACATCTTTAAGGCATCAAAATACCCTTTTTCAATTTTTTTATTGCGAAAAACGCGCTGCTTTCGGGTCTGTTACTTGGTCGCTACTGATCGGGCACGGCGAGCGCCCGCGCTTATATCAGTGCAAATACTAGGAAGGCTGGCGACCGCGAGTCGTCTTGTAATGGATGTCTATAGGGGTTGGTCTGTGATGTCGAGTAACATTGATAGTAATTTTGTTCAACCACGTGCTTTCGAACGCAGTAGGTACTTTTCGCGTCGCCGCTGCCGGAGATACTACTGAGTCGTGGTTATACTGTGCCAGAGGTCGCAGGTTCGAGTCCTGCCGGAGGTGTGAATTTCCATTTTTCCTTTAATTTAAACATACAATCATACATACAATCACGCCTGTATCCCATAAAGGGGTAGGCAGAACACATGAAACTACTAAAGCTTCAGTGCCACTCTTGGCAAATAAGGGGTTGAAAGAAAACGAAACTGTGACATTGCAGTGATAGGGTTGCCAGCCTCTCGCCTACGCCACAATTTAACCCATATCCCACAGTCGCCTTCTACGACACCCACGGGAAGAAAGGGGGTGGTGAAATTCTTAACCCGTCACCACACAGGCTCAGGCAGGTTAATTTAAATATATGTAATAAGAATGTAATTTGTGCAGGTTTTTGGCGGACGGCGCGACCGCCCCGACAACTAAGACAAAAGCGGCAGCGCTGAAATTCCTAGCGTCGCTCGCGCACGACTATTGCACGCCCAACGCTTGCGCGCAGGCATTACAAGGTAAGATTCTTCTCATCACACCCGCACTCTAAATGTGCTATTGCACGCAGGCGGAGCGTGAGTTATAGAAAAATCGTTCTCCCAAGGGAATATTGAAATTTCTTGTACCGTACTTAGCTTTTTTACATCTATTTCCAAATTTTTATATTGCGAGTGTGATGAAAAACATTGTGTGTAACTCGGGAAGTATGAATATTACTAACTCGAATAATATTCAACTTCCTCCCCTTGTTGCACAATGTACTACTTTTAACCCCCGGCGCAAAAACGACGGGGTGTTATAAGTTTGACGTGTCTGTCTGTCTGTGGCATCGTAGCCCCGAACGGATGAACCGATTTCGATTTAGTTTTTTTTTGTCTGAAAGTTAGTCGGGAGTGTTCTTAGCCATGGTTCATGAAAATCGGTCCACCTACGCCAAATCTTGGGATTAGTAGACCCTGGGCTCCCATGAGCCGTGTCAAAACGCCGGGATAACGCAAGGAGGATGATGATTGCCTTTTTTAGCTAAAGTTTTGTTTTGTGTAGGTGGCGCCACAGGCGTGGCGGGTCGAGCTTTAGTGAAAGTGGCGGGGCATGCGCAAGATCCCCGCGCGGCGGACATCAGGCTTAATGCTAGACGCGCGCTCGCTGCCCTCTACGATTGTAACCCAGTGCCTGTGAGTATTTTGCCAGTAACTGTCCTATAATATTTATTATTTATGTCTATCCCATAACGGAACAATGGTGTTCCGGACCTTTGGGAGGCGTGCGCGGGGCCAAAGCCAACGCGTAGAGCCCCTTTTGACACTTTAATGAAATGTAAGGGGTACACCGAGCGGATGTTGCCCTTGCCCGTGTCATGGGACACGCAGAGGCAACACCCGCCAGAGAGAAAGAATTACTTATTTCAAAATGCTATTATACAATTACTGAGTTCTTTGATGACAATCTAACTTCCTCGCTCTAGCACTAATTAATTGACTTTTTTTTTTATAAATATTGACATTTAACTTATTTTTAACTTATTTTTATTATTGTTTTTTTTTAAGTCATAATTTTAATCTGAAAGTGGAAAATTGTAAACAAATATTATTAATTATTGACGGAAAATAACAATGTACGCGTAATGTAATACTTTCACAGCTTGATAATATTCTTTTATTTATTGTACATGTAAAGTTTTTAGTTTTAAGCTAGTTTTCTATAAGACAGTGCTACGCCCTTGCAGGGTGACCATGTACCTAATTTATGTTATGTAACACCTCTTGTAACCATGGTTTTGCATGAAATAAATGAAATGAAATGAAATGAGTGTAAGGACTATTTGAGAGTTAATGGCATCTAAAATGAACTGGTCTATTTTGATGAAAGTGATGGACTAAATACTGGGCTATGGATAAAAAACCGGACCCCTGCCTAATAAAACGGTATCCAATTTCTATAATATTTATTATTATTCTCAGTATTTATTTCCCCTCTTAGGCTAGGTATTTTACAATATGTATATAAAAATAAAATATAAAAACATTTAGAAACACCTAACTGCGCTCTAAAACTGGTATAACAGTATGGGTGCTAAGACAGCCAAACTTAAGTGGGATTGGGCAGGGCATGTTTGCCGGATGCACCCGGAACGGTGGGCCAAAGTGACGACTGAGTGGTTACCGCAAATTAGCCGGGGCAGAGGACGACCAAAGAGATGGCGGGACGACCTCGACGTATTTTGCAGATACTGGCAAGAGCGGGCATCAAACCGTGAGGACTGGAGAAAGAAAGGGGAGGCCTTTGCCCAGCAGTGGGAGGCTAATAAAAAAAAACATTTACAAAACAATATAAAATCATATAAACATATTATAAAAAAACCTAACCTAGGGTGCCGCCAGCAGCGGGGCAGGGCCCAAGCTGCCGGTGGTTAGGGCTGCAGAGAGAGGAACCGTCGGACTATCCGCGCCGTGTCCAAGATCACCGCCTTCTGCATCTGGCCCTTGATCCAGCCACCTAGCGAGAGTCTCTTAAGATGTTGGTCGAGACTCTTCGCTATGAGACCGTTCGCTGAAACGACTATCGGGACAATGATCGTTGAATCAACATCCCACATGGTGATTATCTCGTGAGCCAAGTCTAGGTACTTACTGGACTTGTCCTTCTCGGCTTTCACGAGATTCTCATCATGGGGGACGGTGATGTTATTATTTATTATTTTACTCTGTATAGCTCTTAACTTTTGACGAGAAGGCCAACACTAGTTCGACCGTTTTTAATCTCCGACGCAAAAACGACCCCGTAATCTATTGCGAGCTATGTGCTCAGAAAGAGAAAGTTTTGGATTCAGGTCCTGTTTGTTTTTGAACAGTGATGTAGATGATTAACTTTTTTTTTTTCAGTTCACGGCGCTAATGAGCGAACTTTCGCCGGACACACAGGCCCTAGTCAACGGAGTCTTGCAGCAACACGTCAGGAGGACCTCCAGCAGTACGTATTATATACTCGGAAACACGTGTTTTATCCTTTAACGCCAGCGGGTAAAAACACATTTTATCCACTAGTAAAGTAATTTGACCTTGAATATATTCAAATTTTCTGCTTTAAGATTGATAAAAGTGGGTGAATATAGTGATGAAGACTTACCTCCTCTGAAACTACTAGAAGTAGTGTACTTTCCTCGCTATAGTGAGGGGAGTGTGCTCAAGAGCTACACGAGCTTATTCCACCGTCCCCATTCTACCATCGGACTCTTAGACGCACGGCAGGTCTCCATCCTTACTTGGTGGATATTCCACGAATCCGCACGAAGCGCTTTGCTTCTTTTTTTCTTATGCGTACTGCCAAGGAGTGGAATTCCTTGCCGGCGGCTATATTTCCGAGCTCATATAACCCGGCAACCTTCAAATCAAGAGTGAACAGGCATCTTCTGGGCGAGCTCACTCCATCGTAGGCCACGTCTTTGCCTTTGGCTAGTCTGTGGTCAAGAGTAAGCCCATTTATAATAAAAAAAAATAAAAAAAAAGGGGATTTTTTTTTGTGTTACACATGGGTGAAACTATACAATCCTTTCACTTGCTCGTTTTTCACACTTGTATAACAAATAACTATTTCTGCGTCAGGAAAATAACATACATACCAAAGACATGCGTAAGACGGATAGATACATTTTAAAATAAAACGTACAGTCTGTAAAAATATGGGTGCGTACAACTTATCAAAAATATGTCCCATAGCACTTTATGTCGGCGGAATAAGGTCTCGGTACATATTTTTGAGCGGATAAATCGATACGTATTTTTGCACTTGACTGTACCTCGGCACCGTCAAAAGAAATGTTTGGTTGATTCTCGGCTATATGGTGCTAATATTAATAATTGTTATCAAGTTGACTAAACTATCTATAAAACAATCTGAGGTTCTAAAGTTTTAAGCCTGTGTCTATACACCGTGTTTTTTTTTTTTGTTTTCCGTTAAATTCGACATGTCGTTAGGTTCATTATCAGGAACCATATCACTTTAGTTAAATTCGCAAAAAAAAAATTTTTCATCGTTTTCATACATAATAAATAAATAAATTAGTGTGAGAGGCCCTTAAGAATAAATTTCAAGTTAGTGTCAAGTGATTAACGGCACATGTCAAAACAAATAACATTGGGAAGTGGTAAAGGCTGTCACACACGTGTTCAGTAATTATTTTTATTTTTCTAATAACTCGATAGCCGTCGAAGTTAAGACACTAGTTTCTTAGAGAAATTAATTGTATTTGGTCTAAAGAACCATCCCTTTTAGTTAACGGAATTCAATAAAAACAGGGTGTAGATAGCAGTCTATGCACTGTGACTACTCCTTTTACTTTTATTTCTGTTTTTTGTGCAGCCGGCAGCGACTCTCCACTAAGGACGTCCTCAGCGACGCCGAATTCGGGCACCGACGACGTTCATTCACGTATCAAAAGGACCACCACTGAGATTCACACGTACACTGCACAACATGCCAACGGTAAGAAAACACTTTTTCATCACACCCGCACTTTAAATGTGCTATTGCACGCAGGCGGAGCGTAAGTTATAGAAAAATCGTTCTCCCAAGGGAATAATGCAATTTCTTGTACCGTTGTCTTTTTTACATGTATTTACATATTTTTTACATTGCGAGTGTGATGAAAAACATTGTGTGTAACTCGGGGAGTATGAATATTACTAACTCGAGTCTTTAAATCTTTAACTTACTCTCGTTAGTAATATTCCACTTCCTCCCCTTGTTGTACAAAATACTATATCCATACTAATATTATAAATGGGAAAGTGTGTGTCTGTTTGTTTGTCCGTCTTTCACGGCAAAACGGAGCGACGAATTGACGTGATTTTTTAAGTGGAGATAGTTGAAGGGATGGAGAGTGACATAGGCTATTATTTGTCTCTTTCTAACGCGAGCGAAGCCGCGGGCAAAAGCTAGTATTTATATATAATACACATCTCGGCAAAGTCATATCACCAATAGGGCAAATGAAAAAGGAAATAAATCTAAGAGTAGCAAACTCATAGAAACGTACTGGTCGTTAAAAAGAAGTGATGAAGAATGATAATTAGAGATGCACCGAATATTCGGTTACTATTCGGTATCCGGCCTATTCGGCCCTAATTTTAATATTAGGCCGGATACCGGATAGTGACGTACTATCCGGCCGGATACCGGATGTGCTATTTTTGATTGAATGATTTTGGGGTAAACAAATTTAAATGTAAAAAAAAAAACAGTTACGGTTATAATACTTATAATCATAGCCCTTTATTATTAAAAAAATGAACATTTAAAACAAAAACGGACCCTGCGCTTGCTTTGTTTTGCTTAAACTGTAGGTATTGTAGGTAAAATTTTGCTGTCCGAATATTCAGCGGCCGGATACCGAATATTCGGCCGATGGTTGGGCCGAATATTCGGTATCCGGTATCCGGCCAAACAATTATTCGTTGCATCTCTAATGATAATATACCTACATCAGAAAAAAGCAAGGTATTAAACATGTGTATCGTACCATGCTTGACCTGCGGATGCCAAACATGGTCCTTAACAAAGTCACTCGAGCAGAAATTGATGGTTACTCAACACGGAATGGACAGGAATAAGGGATGGTAAAGGAATAAGTAACTCTTTTTAAGACGTGTGTTGTTTTTAATTGGATCCTTACTGAAGCGCTGGTAGCCTAGCGGTAAGTACGTGCGACTTTCGTTCCGGAGGTCGCGGGTTCGAACCCCGGCTCGCACCAATGAGTTTTCAGAACTTATGTGCGAAATGTCATTTGATATTTGCCAGTCGCTTTTCGGTGAAGGAAAACATCGTGAGGAAACCGGACTAATTCCAATACGGGCCCGCCCAAACGGATGCAACAGTTGCACGGCGACATTTTTTGTCTCTGTCGTCACTCCTTGGACGCACGACAGATACAAAAAATGTCGCCGTGCAACTGTTGCATCCGTGTGCGCGGAGCGTAAGGCCTAGTTACCCTTCGGGTTGGAAGGTCAGATGGCAGTCGCTCTCGTAAAACTAGTGCCTACGCCAAATCTTGGGATTAGGTGTCAAAGCGGACCCCAGGCTCCCATGAGCCGTGGCAAATGCCGGGATAACGCAAGGAGGATGATGAATTGGATGGATCCTTACTATTTTTGTTTGTTACAGCAGAGTGCGGCAACCACATGTCGAGCAAAGACTCCGGCATCAGTCAAATGTCCGACGTGACTCTCTCAAACAAAGGAGTCAACGGGGTACCCAATGGACATTATAACGCGTGAGTATAACTATCATCCATACTGATTCCAAAGACATATATAACTCCGTATAGACAGATAAAGTCTAAGAAAAAAACGTACCTCTAAACCATACACAAAAAATACGGTGACCTAGATGGCGATACACCTTTGGGAGACGCTCGGCTAGATGGCGCTAATATTAATATTTGACATTTTAACATATGTCAAGCTAAGAATATGGGCCAAATTGTCAAAACTGAGGTTCAAAAGTTTTAAGCTTGTGTCGAGAGATGGCAGTCTATGCAGATTAAACATTTTACTTTGACAGTAACTCTCTATACTCGATCCTCTTTGCTAATATTATAATGGGAAAGTGGTTGTGTCAGTTTGTTTGTCCGTCTTTCACGGAAAAACGGAGCGACGAATTGACGTGATTTTTTAAGCGGAGATAATTGAAGGGATGGAGAGTGACATAGGCTACTTTTTGTCTCTTTATAATCCCCCACTTCTCTCAAATAGGGGGTGGAAGTTTGTTTTTTAGCATTCCAAAATTAAAGCTAGTTTATTCATATAAAAGCTAGTTTTAAAATAAGCCTGGGTGAATATATTGTCTCCTCAAAAGTGACAATCATGTGTAGAGATGATTTAAAAAAATACTATATAAATATAAATTGCCAGACAAAATAAAAGAGGAAACTACTGAAACAGCGTTTCTCCGCAAACTGAAAAATTTACTAATTAGCAAATGTTATTATACTTTAAATGAATATTTAAATGATGAATTTAGCGATATTTAGAAATATTATAGCAATGTACAAATTTATACTTAAGTCTAATTATAAGTGCCTTTCTCACTATATCTTGCTGCGCCCAACAGGGTACATAATGCGATCTGTATAAATATTATATGCCAACTGTGTAACCATTATGTGCAATAAATGATTGAGTATTGAGTACTTTCAATTTGTCGAGTTTAACGATGTTTATGAACATATTATGAACGTATTCCAAATTTCAAAGCGATAGCGTAATTAGTTCTCGAAATATTTAATAATGTGACAGACAGACGGACAGAGTCGCACCATAAGGGTTCTTTTTGAACCTGTTTGGTACGGAACCCTAAAAATGTCAAATATCTCCTTCAATGAAACATTTTCTGTCGTCTTTTCAGTGAAACCGCTCGTGCCGCGTCCGCGGACAGTTCGGAAGAGGCCACCAGCACTAAAGAGTCTTCTCCCGTGCCCCATCATCACAGGTTGGACCTGCCGCCTCATGGGTAACTAATATTATACTTTATGTTCTTGCTCCTAAGTAGCTGTAGGATCGTAGGGGGGGGGTCATTGCACAAAAGATCGCTATGGGTCGAAGTGTACCCGTAGGGGCCCTCACAGATATATAAAAAGCATTTCTTTTTTTTTTGCCAATAAAAAAATTTTGATTGTTTTAGGGAATTTCAGGTCAATTGTACTCAGAATCATGAGTACTTTCAATCTCACTGGGAGACAAAAAGTGTCCCAGAATTTCAATACATTTTTGTTACTTTCCTCTTTTGTTACCCCATACAACATGTACGGAAAATGGTAACAAAATAAGAAAAAATCGTATGGGACAATTTTTTTTATTACTAGAATTGAAAAAGCTAGTAATTCTGAATAGAAATAGCATTTTTTTTTCAAAAACATCACACTTCATAAAAGGTTGGTTTTTGTTGCCAGTATACACTGGCAGTATTCTTGTACGTGAGTCAAATACAAAGACACATGTAGACAGGTAAAGCCTAAGAAAAAAACGTACCTCAAAACCATACAGAAAAAGGTACGGTGGCCTAGATGGCATTACACCTTCGGGGGACGCTGGGCTAGATGGCTCTAATATTAATATTTGATATTTTAACACATATCAAGCTAAGAATATTGGTTAAATTATCAAAAATGAGATTAAAAAAATTTAAGCTTGTGCCGAGAGATGGCAGTCTATGCACTGTGATTACACATTTTTCTTTGACAGTAACTCTCTATAATACTAGATCCTCTTTGGTCAAATATCAGGTCCGACGTTTTTTTATGAAATAGGCAGCAAACGTGCAGACGAGCCGCCTGATGGTAAGCAGGCATCGCCGCCCATGGACATAAGCAACATCAGGGGAGCCACTTATGCGTTGCCGACCTTTGAGAACCCTAAATACCTGCTTCTTGAAGAACCCCCTGTCAGCTGTGTCAGTAGTCAGTTGTTTCCCACGTCAGCACACTACAATATCCTTAAAAATTAAATATTTTTACGTAATATTTACTTATTGATGTCAATTTAACTTTGAATGTAACTTTTGTAGGGACTACAACTCGGCGCTATGTCGCGACAAGATGAAACCGTACGAGACTGACGAAAATGGGTTCCTAATAACCAAATGTGAGTATAATTCTACATTCTTGTATACAATATAGAAACTCGCGCAGCTAGAAGATGTTGATATAATTCCTCGTATATATAAGGTCCTAATTTATTAGTTGCAGATATTTTAACACATGATACTTTACATTAAAATAATTAACTTTAAATATAAATTAAGAAATCTTTTCATGTAACTTTTTTGATTTCATTTTCCTAACAAAAAAAATAATTATAATTTCGTCTAAAAAAATCATCATGTGCATTATCACATGTCACAATAACACTGTCTGTCATGTCAACAATTGTTTGTTGTAAATGTCGTAAAGGTTCGGCGGGAAAACTGCACATGTCATTGAAGTGGCCAGTTACAGTTAAGTGGTACGTAAAAGAGGTACTAGAATCTGTTCAATGAGTTTTCATTTAATAATCACATAAACAGGGTGTTTTTACGTAGCAAATTTGTTTTTCCGTTTTCTCCAAAAAAACATCGTAAAAGCTATAATGTTTCACGGTTTAATATACTCCAGAGACCGAGTACTATCAGCTGTAAAAATATCTGCATCTAATAAATTAGGACCTTATATATAGTCACTACTTTGAAAAATCTCGTATCTCACGCTGCTCCGCAAAGTTAAAACGCAGTAAGTCTATATGCATTCCATACATACTTACTACAATTTTCTTTTCATTGACAGACGAAGATACAAGGTTTTTTAAAAGTAGTGACGATATAATTCCTGATATAGTCTACCCGTGACCACAAACATAACGTTATGTTCGAAACGTCGGGTAAAATGTAAGTGTTTACGCGATTAAGTCCCGTTTAATTCTAAAATTATTATCAAATTTATCAGAATGTTCGAAGGTTGATATTTCGCTGTAAGATGACGGTCTTGGCGGTTAAACGGTTAACATATTTTTAACCCCCGACGCAAAATCGACGGGGTGTTATAAGTTTCACGTGTTTGTCTGTCTGTGTGTCTGTCTGTGGCATCGTAGCTCCCGAGCGGACGAACCGATTTAGATTTAGTATTTTTTTGTTTGAGAGCTGAGTTAGTCGGGAGTATTCTTAGCCATGTTTCATGAAAATCGGTCTGCTGTGTCGCGGTCGGGGGTTTTTTTTTTTCAAATTTTAATTTTGTTTTTGGCCCGTGTGGTGACGGGTTAAGAATTTCACCACCCCCTTTCTTTCCGTGGGTGTCGTAGAAGGCGACTATGGGATATGGGTTAAATTGTGGCGTAGGCGAGAGGCTGGCAACCTGTCACTGCAATGTCACAGTTTCGTTTTTTTTCAACCCCTTATTTGCCAAGAGTGGCACTGAAACTTGAGTAGTTTCATGTGCTCTGCCTACCCCTTTATGGGATACAGGCGTGATTGTATGTATGTTGTATGTATGTATGTAATTTTGTTTTATTTTTTAGCTGGCCTTCGCGAGCAAGAGGTCTTAGAAGCTCTCTGTCAATTGGACACGCAACATGCGCCTCCAGAACAGTGGGAGCGACTATTGCTCGCCACACACGAAATACTCAAATATGGTGACTGCCGCAAGCCTTCGGAATATTTCAAGTAAGTTTTCGTCACATTCGTAAAAATGCAAGATCTCGTCCCATTATTTTCTTAAGAGATTCGCTGCATCCTAAAAGCTCGGCCACACATGCGCGTTTTGATAGCGTAGGCGGAGCGGAAGCGGAGCGGTAGCGGAGCGCAACGATAGCGGTGCGCCGGACGAACGCTGGCGTTGCACCCAGCGGACGCCGGCGGGAACTAACGAGAGCGGATTGCAAGCAGAACGCCAGCGTTCCGCCGGCGCACCGCTACCATTGCGCTCAGCTAACGCTACGCTATCAAAACGCTTTATGTGTGGCGGAGGCTTAAATGTACTTATAAGAAGGTTTAATCCATATAATATTATAAATGGGAAAGTAATGTGTGTCTGTTTGTTTGTCCGTCTTTCACGGCAAAACGGAGCGACGAATTGACGTGATTTTTTAAGTGGAGATATTTGAAGGGATGGAGAGTGACATAGGATACTTTTGTCTCTTTCTAACGCGAGCGAAGCCACGGGCAAAAGCTAGTTTTTCATATTTGAGTCTCATTAGACCATATAAAACTTGTTTAAATTGATGTAAAAGAGTCAGACAAGTTTTAAACGAATTTCTACGATATAGCAAAGAGGATCGAATATTATAGATAGTTACTGTTAAAGTAAAATATGTAATCACAGTGCGTGATCTCTCCCTTCACTTGACACAAGCTTAAAACTTTTGAACCTCAGTTTTGACCATTTGGCCCATATTCTTAGCTTGATGTGTGTTAAAATGCCAAATATTAATATTAGCGCCATCTAGCCGAGCGTACCCCAAAGGTGTAACGCCATCTAGGCCACCGTACCTTTTTCTTTAGGGCTTTGAGGTACGTTTTTGACATTTTAAAACATATCTAGCTAAGAATGTGGGCCAAATTGTCAAAACTGTGATTCAAAAGTTTTTAGGCTGTGTCAAGAGATGGCAGTCTATGCACTGTGATTACACATTTTACTTCGACAGTAACTCTCTATAATACTCGATCCTCTTTGGAGATACTAACACATACGTTGCTTACAGGAACATAGTGCGAGTGGCGTTGGCTACTTTAGCGGTGGATGAGAACGCTGGAGATAAGGAGAATTCTGAAAACGCGTCGAATGCTCAACAGTCCTCAGGTAAACACCTTTTTCAGTACTGATGGTGTTTTTTTACGCACTAGTGCGAGAAGTGGTTCATTATATGCCAGGTCGAAACTTCGGACAGCCATCTGTACTGAAAAACGTCGTACGATACACGTGCGAAAAGGAAATTCGTAACTCGTGTCGATTTAAAACACTCCCTTCGGTCGTGTTTTAATTTATCGCCACTCGTTTCGAACTTCCTTTTTTACGCACTTGTATCGTAATGTACTATTTCATCACACTCGCACACTAAATATGCTATTGCTAGCAGGCGGAGCGTGAGTTATAGAAAAATCGTTCTCCCTGAGGAGTTAAGAAATTTCTAGTAGTGTATTAAACTCTTTTTTTACCTTTTTGCATATTTTTTTATAATGCAAGTGTGATGAAAAACATTGTGTAACTCGGGAAGTATGAATATTACTAACTCGAGTCTTTACATCGCTCCGGCAAGCCGTCGCGATTTAACTTACTCTCGTTAGTAATATTCAACTTCCTCCCCTTGTTGCACAATGTACTATTCTACTCCCGAACTGTTATTCGTCATTTACAGGGTCGTGCATAGATCTTTAAAACCCTACATAAAAGTGTATTCCCCAAAGCCAGCGTCCGCCGGCTTTCCGCGCATGCGCGCAGGATCGAAACTGAAAACGCATTGTTTGGCTCTGTAACCATGGCAACGCGTTGTTATAACGATACTGCGCGCGTGCGCGGGAAGGCTTTGGGCAGCTGAGCTGACAGTACAAACCTTTGCGTCAAAATACAGGAAACATTGTGAATTTCACGAAAGTTATTCAAGGAAACTATTAAAAACTAAGTGCATGGTCGTAGAAAAAGTATTGTATGCAACGGTGTTTAACTGAGTCAAAAAATACTCGTGGCGCCTTAATAACAATTTTCGGCTTCGACTCAAATTGTTACCCACGCCACTCGTCTTTTTTGAGCTCCTTTAAATGCCTGTTGCATAAAATACACTACATACATACCTACAATCACGCCTGTATCCCATAAAGGGGTAGGCAGAGCACATGAAACTGCTAAAGCTTCAGGGCTACTCTTGGCAAATAAGGGATTAAAAGAAAACGAAACTGTGGCATAAAATACTATATTTCATTAATGAATATGGCCCTCTTTTAACCCTTTAAAAACTAACAAAGTGGTTCAACTGTATACGACGAATTTACTAGTTAGTTAGAACCTTGTGTGTTTTTTCTCATGGCCAACTTGTTTTAGGGTTCCGTAGTCAACTAGGAACCCTTATAGTTTCGCCATGTCTGTCCGACCGTCTGTCCGTCCGCGGATAATCTGTAACCGTTAGCACTAGAAAGCTGAAATTTGGTACCAATATGTATATCAATCACGCCGACAAAGTGGTAAAATAAAAAGTGGAATAAAATGATTTGTTAAGTACCCTTCCTACATGTAAAGTGGGGATAGATGTATATTTTTTTTTTCATTTCAACCCCAGCGTGTAATATATTGTTGGATAGGTATTTAAAAATGAATAGGGGTTTACTTAAATCGTTTTTGGATAAAAGTAATATTTTAGGAAATAATCGCCTCTAACTTTTGTAACATATGTTTAAAAAATATTCAAAAAACCGGCCAAGAGCGTGTCGGGCCACGCTCAGTGTAGGGTTCCGTAGTTTTCTGTATTTTTCTCAAAAACTACTGAACCTATCAAGTTCAAAACAATTTTCCTAGAAAGTCTTTATAAAGTTCTACTTTTGTGATTTTTTTTTCATATTTTTTAAACATATGGTTCAAAAGTTAGAGGGGGGGGGGACGCACTTTTTTTCCTTTAGGAGCGATTATTTCCGAAAATATTAATATTATCAAAAAACGATCTTAGTAAACCCTTATTCATTTTTAAATACCTATCCAACAATATATCACACGTTGGGGTTGGAATGAAAAAAAATATCAGCCCCCACTTTACATGTAGGGGAGGTACCCTAATAAAACATTTTTTTCCATATTTTATTCTTGCACTTTGTTGGCGTGATTGATATACATATTGGTACTACATTTCAGCTTTCTAGTGCTAACGGTTACTGAGATTATCCGCGGACGGACGGACGGACGGACGGACAGACAGACATGGCGAAACTATAAGGGTTCCTAGTTGACTACGGAACCCTAAAAATCACCGAAGTAGAACTTTATAAAGACTTTCTAGGAAAATTGTTTTGAACTCGATAGGTTAAACCGTTTTTGAAAAAAATACGGAAAACTACGGAACCCTACACCGAGCGTGGCCCGACACGCTCTTGGTCGGTTTTTTTAAATATTGTTTCGGCGTCAACCCGTATTGGCTTACACAGCCACGAAAAACATTGTTGCCCCACCTGACACTGCTCAAGACATTTGTGGCACTTTGCGTTTGGGGTATTATGCGTTTAGGTCATAATACTTTTATAGGATTGGGCGTTTTTTAGTAAAGTAATTAATGTTAAGGTAGGTTTCTTTTTGCTCAGTGTCGCCTAGCAGACATTTTCACCAGCCGCCACTGCAACATTATAAGTTTTAATCTTTTAATTGGTTTTTCTGCAGCTAAGCGCTGGTAGCCTAGCGGCAAGTGCGTGCGACTTTCGTTCTGGAGGTCGCGGGTTCGAATCCTGGCTCGCACCAATGAGTTTTTCTTTTATGTGCGAAATGTCATTTGATATTTGCCAGTCGCTTTTCGGTGAAGGAAAACATCGTGAGGAAATCGGACTAATTCCAATAAGGTCACTACTCTTCGGGTTGGAAGGTCAGATGGCAGTCGCTTTAGTAAAACTAGTGCCTACGCCAAATCTTGGGATTAGTTGTCAAAGAATAGAATAGAAAACATTTATTTAACGTCACAACAAAGTACAAATAAAACAGAAGTCATGCAAACAAAAAACCTTAAACGCTAAAATAGGACCCCCACTCAGCATAATGCTGCGGACATCCGCAGCGCTGGTTTTCTGCGGGGACCTGACTTACACTAGGTTAAATGGCGGCACTTACGCCAACAACACACAATGGATACAAATACTGTTTTTTTTAATGATCAAAATTATTATTACACAAAGCGGACCCCAGTCTCCCAAATGCCGGGATAAACGTGAGGAGGATGATGAATTGGTTTTTGTGCAGGTTGGGCGACGGCGAACGAGCGCGCGGCCGCCGAGGCGGTGAAGGTGCTGATCTGGCTCTGCCGCCGCCCCGAGACGCGGCCGCAGTGGCTCGACTACTTCGACCTCATCCTGCTCAAGCTCATCAACGCGTACGGCGCGCTCAGCAAGGAGGTCATGCGCGCCGTCGACCACGGCCTGCCGCATGTCGCGCATGCGCTGCCCGCCGCGCAGGTATCCGTGCTCCATGCCCTACGCTCACTGCTTACCTGACGGACGAACACAGACAGACGGGTAGACAGACAAACAGATACATAGGCAGACAGACCGACAGACAACGCTGCCCACCGCGCAGGTATCCATACGCCACGCTCACTGCTTACCTGACGGACACACACAGACAGATACTCAGGCAGACAGACCGACAACGCTGCCCGCCGCGCAGGTAGCTATACGCCACGCTCACGGACTCACACAGACAGACGGGTAGACGGACAGACAGATACACAGGCAGACAGACCGACAAACAACGCTGCCCGCCGCGCGGGTACCCATACCCTACGCTGATACGCTCACTGCTTACCAACAGAAAGTTTGTACGCTGTTTGCCACCGTGTGGTAGAAAAAATTAACAAAAATTCCAGAAACCTACTACTCGGGTAAGGACATGATCCATAGGCTACGGTCACTGCTTACAAGCTGGTGGCGAGTACTGCCGTTCGAAAGCTGCGATGCCACAGATGGACATATACAGACAGAGAGACGGATGGAAGGGCAGACAGACAGATAGATACACAGACACACAGATAGATAGACAAACAGACAGATACACAAGCAGATACACAGGCAGACAAATCAGACAGACAGATATATAGATACACATACAAACAGACAGATATATTTGCAGATAATTCGACAGATAGACAGACAGACCGACAAATACACAGGCAGACAAAACGATATACAGGCAGACAGACAGATACACAGGCAGATAGACAGATACACTTGCAGACAGACAGACAGACAGATGCACAGGCACACAGAACGATACACAGGCAGACAGACAGATAGACAAATACACAGACATACACGTCAAACTAATAACAAACCTTCGTTTTTGCGTCGGGGATTCAAAATTGACAAAAATTGACCTCGATTTCGAAAGTAACCATTTCTGGCTACACCATTAGTGCGTTTTCACATAATCCGATCCGATATCAGATGTAGGACCGATTTTTACATTACGTGCGCCATCTTTAATTTCTGCCTTTCACATCCTTCCTACATCCGATATCGGATAGTGTGAAAACGCTCTGAAGCTCCGGGATACCAGGCCACAGTTATTTATCGCCACTCGTTTCGAACTTCCTTTTTTTCGCACTTGTATCGTAATGTACTATTATTTTAGCTACAGGAAACTAGACTATTATAACTCTAGCTGTAATCTATGTTCGAAACTTTATAAAAACATTTAAAATAAACATTTTTTTCATAATTTTAACTATAAAACTCCCGTGAGACTCATACATATTTAAAAATATTTTAAGCGGGTTACTCACGTATTAAGTCGATATAGCGTTCGACATTTTTTGGTCCAATTTCGAGGACCTTTCTCAAGAGTAGCGACCCCGCCTTTACATGTCGAGAGCGCGACGCATACTGAACGAACGCTATATCGACTTAATACGTGAGTAACCCGCTTAAAATATTTTTTCATAATATTCATGATTGTTGCAGGTGCTAGCCCTTCTGAAGCCTGTGATCCGAACTCGCGGTTACCCGACCTCGCTCTGCGCGTTAAAGTTAGCGGCCGAGGTCGCCAAGGCGAGGAGCAACGAACTCACGGACGATATCGTCGGACAACTCATGGATGGAGTTTCACAAGTAAGTACATAATAAACTAAAACAGGTTATATCACATACTGAGTTGGATTCCTTGCCGGGGCTATATTTCCGAGCTCATATAACCCGGCAACTTTCAAATCTAGGGTGAACATGCATCTTCTGGGCGAGCTCACTCCATCGTAGGCCACGTCTTTGCCTTTGGCTAGTCTGTGGCCAAGAGTAAGCCCATTTGTAAAATAGAAATAAAAAAATCGGCCAAGAGCGTGTCGGGCCACGCTCAGTGTAGGGTTCCGTAGTTTTCCGTATTTTTCTCAGAAACTACTGAACCTATCAAGTTCAAAACAATTTTCCTAGAAATTCTTTATAAAGTTCTACTTTTATGATTTTTTTCATATTTTTTAAACATATGGTTCAAAAGTTAGAGGGGGGGGGACGCACTTTTTTTTCCTTTAGGAGCGATTATTTCCGAAAATATTAATATTATCAAAAAACGATCTTAGTAAACCCTTTTTAATACCTATCCAACAGTATATCACACGTTGGGGTTGGAATGAAAAAAAATATCAGCCCCCACTTTACATGTGGGGGGGGGGGGTACCCTAATAAAACATTTTTTTCCATTTTTTATTTTTGCACTTTGTTGGCGTGATTGATATACATATTGGTACCAAATTTTAGCTTTCTAGTGCTTACGGTTACTGAGATTATCCGCGGACGGACGGACAGACAGACACACAGTGCGATGAAACCCCGATCTAGGTGGACAATATTATTTAAGCCTCAAAACCGACTCTAGTAGGTCATATTATGATGTCAAAATAGAAATGAAATGAAAGAAATTACAAATTCACATTAAAATTAAAAACCAGTATAAGCTGACCTATTGGTACTAAGAATTACTACACGCGTGAAGGCCAATTTATATTGGTTTTTATTATTATTATTTATTTTCTTAAGACACAATAGTTACATTGATATTACAGTTTACAAAATACCGCCAAACTGCAAAACAGTTTGTTGGCAAATTTGACTTTGTATAAGACGGATATACGTCATGGCCCGTTTTTAAGGCCCATTTTCTAGTTTTCATGTAGGTATAACTGGTACATTTAGCTTCGACATAATAAGCCAAAGCTTCTTCGTTTGATAAACAGCGTTGAGCACTAATAGAAGCTGCCATTTTCTTTTTTATTTCGGTGGCCACTGCAGGTGTTTGGGTAACAGATTTTATTATATTTGCTGCGTCACGATGACCAGATAATCTCGTAGATACCTCGGCAGCAATTCCTAATTCTTTGTCATTACAAGATTGCACTAAGTGTTCTACGCGTCTTTTTTTGGTTTTAAATGAAGCATCATTAAAATCGATTCTTGGCCGACCAGGTCCAGAAGTCTGGGGAGGATCACATCCAAATGAAGACGTAGAAGGTTGTATATAATATTGAATTGTAAACTTAAGCTCTTCACTAGTTAGCCATCCAACACCTAATGGTAGTGCTTCCAATACTTCTTGTTTTCTCCCGCAAGCAACCCACTTTTCTAATAATTTCCCAGAAATACGAGCTATATTTCTCTTGAAATTTCTTAGTGAATCTGGCGTGACTCTGCTCAAATCAAATTTAATTGAAAAATAATCGAAAAGACGGTTATTTTTATAGCGTGTTTTAACCATTCTTCATAAAACTCCCTCCTAGGTACGGATAGTTCGATTTCTAAAAAAAAGTCAAAGACTCGCATCAGATCGCAGTTTCTATCATGCATCAAACGAAAGAACATTAAAAACTCTATCATTAAAAAAATCCAGCCCGGGGGCAAGGGGGGGCATCCTTTTCCTTGTCTATGAAACACGAAACTCATGCAAAAAAATTGGAATTTTTTACGTTAAAGTTGATTTTTATTGGCAAAGGAATATCCGTTTTTAACAATTAATATTTTAAAATGTAGTCCATACCATTTACTTCACAATCCATGACTAGAAGTAGCACGATCTGATTGATAATTATTATAAAATATTGATAAGCGAAGAGCAGTAAAACGCACGATTTCACTATCGATGACAGTGTTTCGGTTCGCTTCGACATTATTTATTAATTTTATGAGGGTAGTAGGACAAAACTATTACTGGAATCATTCCTTCTAGGATGTTGGCTATCGCTATAGCCACCACAGATAATGAAATAGCGTGACCCTTTTTGTCCACCTAGATCGGGGTTTTATCGCACTGTGAGACATGGCGAAACTATAAGGGTTCCTAGTTGACTACGGAACCCTAAAAATTATGGAGCAGTCCGCAATATTTGAATTTAACGTGAGCGAAGCTGCGGGTAAAAGTTAGTATCTACATATTAGTATTTTCAAATATTGATGAATTTATTTGTCCACAGTTGGCCGACCACCAAAACTCGGCAGTTCGCAAAGCGGCCATTTTCTGCATGGTGGCGTTTACGTTCGCCCTCGGCGAAGAGAGGATGAAACCGCACTTGAAGCACCTGTCCGTCAGCAAGTGTCGGCTACTGCAGGTATGTGTACGTCAGCTGCCGCTGCGTTGGCGAGTTTGAAGTGGGTATCCCACCCAAACATATAGCGTGAATTTTTAATATTACCGCAAACTTTAACCAGACCGGACCAAGGTTTTAGCGCTAAGAGCCCATACAACAAGTAATTTTAAGTTTGGTGGCATATCAAACAAATTTCGACGATTTCGTAAGCATTTTGGGAGAAAACTTCTTCTTCTTCCTCCTACCCTTATCCCACGTTATGTGGGGTCGGTACAACATGTCTTCCTCTTCTATTCTCCCCTATCTTTCGTCATCTCAACACTCACATCTTTCTTTCTCATGTCCTCTTTCACACAATCCATCCATCGTTGTTTGGGTTTACCCCTCCCTCTCCATCCATCAACATTCATCTCCAACATTCTTTTGCCTATATGAAATTCATCCCTCCTCATTACATGACCGTACCACGCCAACCTGCCACTCCTCATCTTTTCCGTTATAGGCGCAACTTTCAAACTTCCCCTAATATACTCATTCCTGATCCGATCCATGAGAGAACTTAATATTCATTAAAGAAAAATGCAGAAAGGAGCCAACTTTCGTGACGGCTCGTGGCAAAACTATAAGTGCTAGCACTAAAGTGTGAATGAGAGATTTATAGTAAACTAGCTTTTACCCGCTGCTTCGCCCGCGTACTAAAAGTATTTTTATTCAAACGTATACAAAAATTAAGATTTTCATTTGGATCCGTAGGTTTCTCTGTAGGTACATTTGTCTGCGATTATTTCGATTACACATAATACTATTGTTTTTAAAGAAATGCTTGCAATGATTGTAGAAATGTTACCACATCGACCACAGCGTAGGTAGTAGGTATGAGTAGGTATGTATTCTATATACGCTGGGGAAACCTTTATAAACAACCCACATAGCCCGTATTTCGACACTAATGGTCGGTGGGTAAAAAGTACTTTCTTGCATTATCCCTTACAATAACGATCCCTTCCCACTGAGCCGCCTGCTTTTTGCACTGCGTTTTACACTGCCTGCATATCCCTCTAACGATACCCATATTATCCCTATCCCTGTCCCTGTCGCTGTCCCTATCCCTATCCCTATCCTTATCCTTAACCTTATTCCTGTCCCGGCCCGTCCCGTCTCGTCCTGTAGCGACTACATTATATAAGGAACCTACGTGCCAAATTTGGAATCTCTAGGACCAGCGGTTTCAGCTGTGCGTTGATATTTTATGTTAGTCAGCCAGTCAGTCAGTCAGTCAGTTTCTTCTTTTATATATTTAGATTTAGAATGTTCGGGAAAGTTCTTATATTTTCTAGAATGTTCTAGAACGTTCCAAAACGTGTAAAACTTAATGTTGTTCATAATAATGTTCTGGAATGTTCTAAAAATTTCTGAAATGATCTAGAAAAGTCCAGAATGTGTGTAAATGTTTCAATCGATATGGAATGTTCTAGAAAGTTCTGAAAACTTATGGAATAATGTAGAAATTTCATAAATATGTAAAACTTAATTCAGTTTAACACATTTTGGAACGTTCTAGAGCATTCTAGAAAATATTAGAATTTTCTAGAGCATTCTATATCAACTGTATTCAGTTTTGCACATTTTGGAACGTTCTAGATCATTCTAGAAAATATCAGAACTTTCCAGAATATTCTATTGGGTTGGTAAGAAAGTAATGAGCGAATCATAACCAATATTGTAATTTTTATTTAATTTATTATTTTAATCATTTATCAAAAATATAACGGCCTTCGTTATCTACTACTTGTCTCCATCGTTCTGGTAAAGAATGAATAGCATCGGCGAAGAAGTTCTTAGGTTTAGATTAAAAAACTCAGCTATATACTGTCGTAGATGGGCTTGATCATCGAACTTTTTTTCATTCAAGGCATTGCTTAGCGATCTGAACAATGCGTAATCCGTAGGTGCCAAGTCTGGAGAGTACGGTGGATGAGGTATCACTTTCCAACCTAGCTCCAATAGCTTTAGCCGAGTCACTTTTGCAATGTGTGGGCGAGCATTGTCGTGTAAGAAAAAAACTTTAGCATGCTGTGGACGATTCTGACAGATTTTTTGGTTTAAATTTTCAAGCTGATTACAGTATACTGATGCGGTAACAGTCATTCCACTTGGTAGGAGTTCCCAGTGAATAATACCATGAATATCCCACCAAACGGACAGCATAACTTTTTTCGGATGAGGCTCTGTTTTTGGTGCCTCTATTCCTTTTTCGTTTGGAGCTAGCCACTGACGTTTGCGTGTGTGATTTATATATAAGACCCATTTTTCATCTCCAGTGATAAGATGGTCCAACCAGTTGAATGTGCGGCGAAAAGACAGAAGTTGTATGCAGATATCGGCACGGCGGTTTAGTTGATCTCTATCAAGTTCGTGCGGTATCCAAACACTGTATTTGTAGTTTTTTCCCAACTCGTGTAAATGTGTTTCTATGGTGACATGAGAGCAGCCTAACTCGGTAGCAAGAGTACGACTCGTTAGCCTCGGTTCTCCTTCAATTAAGGTTTTTAATTTGGCTACATCAATCTTCACCGGTCGACCAGACTTAGGTTGATCTGATAATGAAAAGTCGCCACTACGAAACCGCTGGAACCATCGTTTCGCCGTGGCCTCAGACACAACTTCAGGAGCAACACGCTGACATATATTACGCACTGCTTCGGCGGCTGAATGGCCAGACTGAAATTCATATAGTAAGCAATGCCTTACATGCACTTTTAATTCGTCCATTTTCTTCCTTATATTAGCTCGGCGACAGCTAGTGAATGGCTGACAAGAAACAGTGCGACTCGCCCTTTATATACTTTCGACCATAGAAGATTCTAGAACTCTCTCAAAAATTTTATGTGGAATTCAATCGATCGCTCATTACTTTCTTACCAACCCAATATATCAATTACATTCAGTTTTGCACGTTTTGGAACGTTCTAGATCATTCTAGAAAATATTAGAACTTTCCAGAACATTCTATATCAACTACATTCAGTTTTACACATTTTGGAACGTTTTAGAACATTCTAGAAAATATTAGAACTTTCCAGAACATTATATATCAACTACATTCAGTTTTACACATTTTGGAACGTTCTAGAACATTCTAGAAAATATTAGAACTTTCCAGAACATTCTATATCAAATACATTCAGTTTTACACATTTTGGAACGTTTTAGATCATTCTAGAAAATATCAGAACTTTCCAGAACATTCTATATCAACTACATTCAGTTTTGCAGATTTTGGAACGTTCTAGATTATTTTAGAAAATATTAGAACTTTCCAGAAGTATCTAGAACTTTCTAGAACATTCCAGATCGATTGAAACATTTACACAAATTCTGGACTTTTATAGATCATTCCAGAAATTTTTAGAACTTTCCAGAAGTACAGATATATAAGTACAGATGCACTTACCCACATTTTTTATATTGCGTGACACATTTAAAATTATATTGCGTGATACAGAAGTAGAGATGTACAGTACAGAAGAAGGACAGATATATATTTTTTTAACATTTTCGCCACCCACAGCCACCCACTTCCACCCACCGCGACCAAACTCCCTTACTTTCATCTAGAGACCAAGGCGTATTTACCACCCCAACAGGGGGTTGATTGGAATTGATAGTGATAGAGAAAACCCCGGACATACGTACATTAGCGTTAGCATTTTATATATGTATATAGATTTTTTATATTTTGTGACACATTTAAAATTATATTGCGTGATACAGAAGTAGAGATGTACAGTACAGAAGAAGGACAGATATATACTTTTTTAACATTTTCGCCACCCACAGCCACCCACTTCCACCCACCGCGACCAAACTCCCTTACTTTCATCTAGAGACCAAGGCGTATTTACCACCCCAACAGGGGGTTGATTGGAATTGATAGTGATAGAGAAAACCCCGGACATACGTACATTAGCGTTAGCATTTTATATATGTATATAGATTTATTAAGGACTAGCTTTTGCCCGCAGTTTCGCTCGCGTTAAAAACAGACAAAAAGTAGCCTATGTCACTCTCCATCCCTTCAACTATCAACCTAAAAAAATCACGTCAATTCGTCGCTCCGTTTTGCCGTGAAACACGGACAAACAAACAGACACACATACTTTCCCATTTATAATATTAGTATGGATTACCTCATTCCTACACGCTTTTTCTGTATCTTCATCGGTTTTGTCAGAAATTGAGAAAAACCGCATTTTCGGCTCTTCAAGGGAGGGTAGAGGGGTGACGGAGAGGGGGGAGATGTGGGGAGGGTTGATGAAAAATAACTTCTGTCTATAACGTACATATCCCAATTTAAAAAAATCTTCCATTAATTATGCCGTAATTTTAGCTAACTTCCCCGTATTAACAGGTGTACATCAGCAAACACCGCGACGAGGCGGGTGGCGTCAGGGGCGCGGCGCCCAGCACGTAGCGGCGGCGTCGGCGCGCGCACACCACCACCCGCGCCACGCAGACCAACGAGTAACGCCACTGTCCCGCATAGGTGACACCAACCCCACTGTCTTGTATACACGACAATGGGTAGCCAGTGTCCTGTATAGACGACAATGAGTAGCACTGTGTCTTGTATAGAGGACAGAAATCCCAGTGTCTTATATAGACGACAATGGGTAACTGGTGTCTTTTATAGGTGACAATGGGTAGCCAATGTCTTATATAGAGAACAGGAACCCCGCTGTCTAGTATAGACGACAATACTGCCCTCCTATACCGAAAAGCGCAATCTCAAATCCATAGCTAACATACTTAAGTATCTATAGCTGACACGTTTCATTTTCAAAACCATTTGATTTTGAGATAGCGCCATACGGCTTAGCGGGGCAGAATAGGAAACCTCAGTGTCTTGTATAGACGACAATGGGTAGCTCGGTGTCTTTTATAGAGAACTACGGGTAGCCAAGTGTCATATATAAAGGACAATCAGTGGAGACGGTGAGTTGGTTGTTACGTTGCTGTTATATTTTAGAAAGGTGTCGTTTTCTATGTTTTTTTTTATGAGCGGGCAACAAGACTAAATTCACATAATAACCCACACAAGCAATGAGCTTTGAAATTAGTATAGACTTGTACAGATGACATCTGAATCTGTCATAAAATATCCATACACTTTGTTTTAGGCTTGACAGAAAAAACGGATGCTTTTGACATGTATAAAATACCTCGATCGACTAACTTCATTTTGACATCTAAATAAATAAAAAAAACCTAACCACATAATTAAAATTTTGAAAATTTAGACCGATTTTCATGAAACATTGCTAAGAACACTCCCGACTAACTCAGCTTTCAGACAAAAAAAAAAAACTAAATCTTAATCGGTTAATCCGTTCGGGAGCTACGATGCCACAGACAGACACACACACAGACAGACAGACAGACAAACACACAGACAGACACGTCAAACTTATAACACCCCTTCGTTTTTGCGTCGGGGGTTAAAAATAAGCATTTGAAAGTCGTAACGCAGCAAAATATATGTTTGTTCTAATTCGTAAAAAATATAACACATTTTTAACCAATTTATTAATAAAATATAACACAAGTTAACAATCAACCACCTAGTTACTCGGTCGCCGGCGAGAGGCCTTGTCATTCATTTATGTGATACTGATTTACGTTACTATTGATCTAAACTGAACTATAATACTTTGGAGTATTGCATATTTAATATTAAGGAACACACGTGTCGCCATTTTTCTTTAAAGTCCTGATGTCCTTTTAATAGGACATATTTAAATTTAACTTTGAACTATAAATATTCAAATTTCTAAAAGTCTAAACACTACTAACAGACTATACAACATTTTCTTTACAAAAAATAATCAGGGAATTCAGCAAAATACATCTCTACAGCTTGGCAAATTAAATTTTGAAAAAAGCCCCGACATAGTAAACCGATTTCCGTCAAACATGGCTAAGAACACTCCCGAGATTCAGTTTTCAAACAAAAAACTAAATCGGTTCATACGTTCGGGAGCTACGATGCCACAGACAGACATACACACACAGACAGACGCTTGAAACCTATAAGATCCCGTCGTTATTGCGTCGCGGGTATTAATAGTAAAACCTAAAAAGTGTCAACATCGTAGTACCGTCCCGTTTTCTCACACATATTGGTTTGAAAGGGACGTCACTACAACGTTGCCACTTTTTAATTTTGACTCTTTTTTTGTCAATACTAGTGCCTACACAAATCTTGGGATTAGTTGTCAGAGAGGACCCCAGACTCCGGGCTGACGCAAAGATGATGACTCTTTTTTTTGCCAAACTGTATATCCTAGGAAAGTCTTGTTCACATATTTATGTCCAGTTTATGGAATTAAAAAATGGCGACAAAAAAATACACTAAAAATCGAATTATGTTGTCATAATAAATATATGTCTCGAATAGATCAATAGTATTCTTATATTTCGACTCTGTTCGTATTACTTTAAGGACTACGTTTGTTTGTGTTGACAAATGCAATATTTCATATTTATCAATGTCTAAAACACACGTATGTACATTCAATCTGATATCTATAGACGATCAAACAAATCATGGCACTATAACCTAACCACAAAATTAAAATTTTGAAAAAAACCCTTGACATAGTGGATCGGTTTTCATGAAATTTGGCTAAGAACACGTCCGTTCGGGAGCTACGATGCCACAGACAGTCACACACAAACAGACAGACTCATCAAACGTGTAACACCCCGTCGTTATTGCGTCGGAGGTAAAAAAGGTGAATTTGAAATATCTACGCTCACTGGCCAACTGTCTGCAAAACGCGTGCCTTCCTAAACCTAAACGTTGGCGGAATCATCAACGAGCCATGACACTTCAAAAATGATTGGAAATGTTCCCATAGAAAAGAATTTCGCGCCTTTTTATAAGCTTTTATTTAACTTGCCGTGTTAGTATATTAGTGTGCGTCAAAACGTAGAAGCTAAATTTAAACCACTTCCCGGTTTCCGATTGAGCTGAAATTTTGCACACATATGTAAATCACGTGACAATGCGATATTATGGTATCATGGAGCTGATCTGATGATGGAGCAGAAAGGTTGTCATAGGAACTCTGTTGTAAAACGCCGTATCCCCATCGAGTAAGGGGTTTTTAGAGAAACGTCTCGGAGAAGATTGTTGAAAGAAACGTTAGCCAAAAATGAAATTTTTGCAATAAAACTTATTAGTGCCACGATTTGGTTGACCTTGTCATTTCGACAGTATCATAATTGATACATTTTAAGGGTTAAAAAAGTTGATAAATAAGAAGTGTTGTATTTTATTGATTGTACTAAAAAGACATGTTAATTTATTTGAAAATGATTCGTATGGCAAGGGGGGAGCGCGCGTCTACTTTGTACAGAATTGTATTTATATTAGATGTGGTTTTCGGGTTACGTTGGATGACGTTATAAAATATTTTGTTGTGAAAATTTGTCACAAATATGTAACAATTTCAATATGATTACTATTTGTGTTTATTTTTATCATAATAGCTTCTTAATAAATATGTATTAAACTTTTAATCTTCACTAATAAAACATTTTTTGGCCATATTGGTACAGTCAAGGTATTAAATATATATGCGAAGTGCCAAAAATATGTATAAACGACTTTGTAATAATAAGTTATCCTGAGGGTCGCCATGTAATAACAAATTATACTTGTACACTCCTTTTTGCTGTGTACTTAACACCGCAAAAGGGAGTGTACAAGTTTCTAATGGGTTGGCAACGCGCATGTGACACTCCTTGAGTTGCAGGCGTCCATAGGTTACGGTGACTGCTTTCCACCAGGCGGACCGTATGCTTGTTTGCCACCGACGTAGTTATAAAAAAATATCTTGACAGGGTCGCCATGAGATATGTTTAAGTTGCGGGGTTGAATGGAGATTAAGTAAAACTGGTCATTATGGGTGATGTGTTGTATGGTCGGTAATCAATGCAGGAGAGAAAGACAAGTAAAACAAATTATACCTTATTTATAGTAAATTACTGCTTACATGCTATTTCATTCACATATCTTTTTCGTAAACTTTCACTAAAGTCACAGTATAATCTAAAGTTATCAAGCCGATAAAGTTCGTTTGTCCCTTTCCGACGTATCGGTGTGATAGAAAAGGACAAACGAACTTTATCGGCTTGATAAATTTAGTATACGTTTATGAATAAGGGGGGTTAGACAGCAACATTAAGTTACTGTTAAAATGCTAATTAGGGTTATACTACAACTTTATTGCTTACACGTTAAAGACACGTGGATACATATTTCTGCCACTTTGTTGCATCTATATTTGTATTATAGTAATATGGTTTTAAGTTTCTATAAAAAAAATCTTACTAAAAATAACGTCATCCAATATTAACCCTTAAAAGTATTGGCTTAAGATTGGCAATGTCTAGTGCGGTGTATAAAATTATGTACGTTGGTAGGTATTAACTCTTAACTTAATAAGGATCGAACGTTTCGTGGCATTATTTTTTATAAAATAACGGATATTTCTTATCAATTTTTGTATCTTAAATCCCGATGTCCTTATAAAAGGCCAAAATCTTGTAGTGTTTCGTTCGAAGTACAATAGATGAAACAAATAATTAAAACTTCAGTTTGAAATTAAAATTTATAAAAACCCCAGACATAGTGGACCGATTTTCATGAAACATGGCTAAGAACACTCCCGACTAACTCAGCTTTCTAACAAAAAAAACGAAATCTAAATCGGTTCATCCGTTTGGAAGCTACGATGCCACAGACAGACACACACACAGACAGACAGACGCGCCAAACTTATAACACCCCGTCGTTTTTGCGTCGGAGGTTAAAAATATTGATAGGATCAAAAGTTATGCTTCATAATTATTATAGAAATACTTATAATAGTTTTGCAAAGAGAAATAAAAGAGTGTTTTTTTTTATTATTTACTTCTAACTATAACTACAGTTGTGTGTTAAAAATGCCACGAATCGTCCGATCCCTTAATTATTAAATAGTTTTGAACGCACTTCCAAAAATTCTTTCCTCGTTTCGATTCCAATCAGTTTTAAACACAAAAAAATATGTTTAAAACTGTTTGATAAAAAACGGAGTCATTTTTTAAAGTCAGATTAGATATGTTGTAATTAAAATAGTTTTCTACGTAAATCACATTGTAATAGATATGAGACTTCCGTACAAATAACCACTTTGATTTAGTATGAGTGAGATAGCATGCTTCCGTGTCTCTTTCCGATAGAAAATGATATAAATCTGATCAGAAATATGACTGTCAAGAGGGCGCTGTTGTTCTGGTGTATGCGGTGACAGAACAGTATAGTATGAAGATAATAGTTCTAATGAAATTCCACAACATGGCGCGTAGTTATATATTTCTGGTGAAGCTTTAATATATATTATAATTATGAACATTTCCGACATTTTTAAAATAGCAATAGTTAGAATATTTTATTACCAGTGTTAATATTAACACATATAACACCGGTCTGGCGCAGTCGGTAGTGACCCTGCCTGCTGCGCCGCGGTCCCGGGTTCGAATCCCGGTAAGGGCATTTATTTGTGTGATGAGTACAGATATTTGTTCCTGAGTCATGGATGTTTTCTATGTATATAAGTATTTATATATTATGTATATCGTTGTCTGAGTACCCACAACACAAGCCTTCTTGAGCTTACCGTGGGACTCAGTCAATCTGTGTAACAATGTCCTATAATATTTATTTATTTATTTATTTATTTATAACAATCATTTTTATTTAAGTCATGTGAAGTTTCGCCTCTGGAAGGGTTAAATTGTCATAATTTCAACTAAATTTACGTTTAAAATAACTGTGAGCTATCAAAATCATTACCAACATGTGTTGGACTGATTTTAACCCTAAGACACATAATCAACCCCTAAAATGTCCTTTTTATAGGACACTGGGCACTGCACGCTATCTCTATTGGAATAGATAATACAGTTTTGTACCTAATTTAATCGGTAGGTAATATGGACGATGGCTTGGCAATGTTTTAACTCTAAGGCAACTTCGATTCCAAAAAGCTGAAGTTCTGTCTAATTTACCAACTTTATTATTTATTTAAGTTTTTCGTCAAAATATCTCAAGTTGTCTTAGAGTATCGCTTGTGTAAGCTTGCCTTGAGTGGATGATAAGATTCGTATCGACAGTTAACAATTTTCTTTATTAAAAATTGTAAAAACGCTTACTACGGCACAGGTCCCGTCGAAAGCGAGTTAGCGATGAACTATCGGCGGTAGAAAGGAACAGAACATAGTCGCTCCCGTGTAAATAAAAGAGACGCGATGATAGCTCGAGCGAGTTATTGTCCCAGAGCTGCAAGAACCTCTTTTTGACACATGACAGCGTCCACAAAACGTAAACTCGCGCGACCTTAATGAAATTTTAAATAAAATCCTGTAATAACATTTGAAAAATCTAGTACTTAAAAACAATATTTCGCTTACTTTAAACATAATCTAACACATGTTACATTTTTGCGGATCGTTAGTGAGTATTTTACGATATTAATTTATCGCAGGATTTACTTATTATGTCATTTATCATTCATTTTTATTTTTAAACTAGTGCTGTGGCAGTCTGTCATTTCGATTCAAATGACATTTCAGTAAGTTGATAGAAATCGTATATTTAAGTGCCTCCTTGTACATAGGGCCTAATCGATTCAACCAATTCGAAATTAATCGCTAGATTTGGCAAACGATACGTCTTAGCCACATCGCAACATACATCAAAACAAATGTGTCAAAAATGTGAACTTACAGATCCGGGACAATAGTTTGTCGCCGAGCGATGGACTAAATCGCTCGCTCTCTTTTTTATTAACACGGGAGCGAGTTTTGGTTCGTTTCTATTACTGATAGCAGTGATAGCTCATCGCTTGCTCGCTTTGAATGACACCAGTGCCTAAAGCAAACATAAATAAAAAAAAACTAAAAAGTTAAGAAAAGGGTAAAATCATGGATATTAATATGACGTAAACATAAAATGCCTTATACATACTGTTTTGTTACACTCTAGTATACAATATAATGTCGCTAAGTTGATATTAGCTTGTTCTATTAGGTTTTCAAGGTGTTTACTGATATATGTGAATTTATGTAATTCTTACTTTTCAGATAATCGCCACTACTTTGAAAAAATCTCGTATCTCACGCTGCTCCTCAAAGTTAAAACGCAGTAAGTCTATATGCATTCCATACATACTTACTACAATTTTATTTTCATTGACAGACGAAGATACAATTTTTTTTTTAAAGTAGTGATGATATATCTATATATAGTTTAAGCACAAAATGGTGATTATTCTATGCGTATTTTCAACAGCTATGGTAGATTTGTCGAAAAAAATATTGTCACTGGTTCTGTAAGGTCCCAGTTGATTTTTTTTTTCTAGTATGTAATCATACATATATTACTCGCAAAATTTCAACCCTTCAAATGCCACACCTATTGATAATGACCAATGTCATCGTGAAACTTGGCAGAATATACAAAGGTTGATATTTGGCGATATAATGAAAAAAATGGGTCAAAAAATAGCCATTTTAAGTTACAAAATTCACATATATCAGTACTTGGCAGTTGTTCCCTACATGTGACAGATGGCGCCTCGGGCCGCGCCTTCATGCCAAAAATCGTTGGTTATTGTTTGTGGAAAACGCTGTTTGATTGTCTGTTGATTGCTGTATCGAAGACTTCTAATACTGATATAACGATAAATTAACATTTCTTTTTTTTTGCCACTTTTATAAAGTGTTATATTTTTGAAAAAAAAAAATGCTATTTCTACTCAGAATTACTGGCCTTCTCAATCCTAGTAGTTAAAAAAATTGTCCCATACGATTTGTTGATGACGGCCTCTTTACGTATTATATACTTTCTACCTTTATACTTTTTCTACCTTTTTTATGATATTTTTACATGTCATAGATCTGTTCTGTCACCTAATGTCTAATGAAATAAAACCATACTAGTGTTTGCAAGACTTCTTTTTATTAATATTATCTCAAAAATACTTAATAGGAGTTCAACAGCCCATAAAACCATCACGATTTTTTCTTATTTTGTTACCATTTTTCGTACATGTTGTATGGGGTAACAAAAGAGGAAAGTGACAAAAATGTATGGAAATTCTGGGACACTTTGTCTCCCAGTGAGATTGAAAGTACTCGTGATTCTGAGTACAATTGACCTAAAATTCCCTAAAACAGTAAAAAAAAAATTATTGGCAAAAAAAAAGAAATGCTCAAATGAGACATGTATCATATGTGATACAACTTTCAAACACGTGTATCATATGTGATACAAAGTTAGGTTTTGACATTTGAAATGAATATGAGTTTGTCACAACTAAAATCGTTGTAACATAGTTTCAGCAATACTGATGTGGTGCGAAAAGGGTTTCCTTCGTTTTTTTCCGGAAACGTTCGTATTTGTCACGCTAGTTCAGTCAATGTCAGTACATCTTGTACTGAGACTGACTGAAATAGCATGACACGTTCGTACGTTTCCGTAACAATACGAAGGCAAATCTTGCCGCACTACATCTGTATGACCCAGTGATTTTATATGCAATATAATGAAAAGAAAAAAAAAATGGACAAATATATAATTTAAAAAACGATACTCCCAGTGTTCGATACAATAACTGAATGACAAATACGTTCTAACTGTAGAAATCGTTTGTATTTATATAAGTTATCATGTACATTTCTAACAATTGAAAAGAATTTGATTTTTTAAGCCCGGTAAACTATGTGACGGTTAAAAACTATATTTGTGAGTGTGCACGGGAAAACGTACCACTGTCGATTGCTATAAAGCCGCTTTGTCAGTTTATTTATATAAAGATACAAGTATAACCGACAGAGTGGAACGTTTTACTAAACACACTCACATTTCATTTGCTGTACAGTCATCACGGGATAAGTATATCGGAGCGGCCAAGGTTTAAAATTATCTTTACATGGACTTAACACTCGTTATAATAGTGGTCTAGAACCATGGTCGAGCGATAAACGATAAAACATCAGTATGCGTAGTCCAATGCACAAACGCTCAGGATAATATCTCTTTCGTAGCTATCTATCTCTATCGCTCTTGCGTATTGGCGCGACGGAACCAGACTACATTTCTGCGGCGTTTCGGTGGCGTTTCGCGTCGCAGAAATTCCATTCGGCTGTGGGGCCAAGCCGTCTCTATCGCACTTACAAATAATGCGAAAGGGACGACCTGACCCCCTTAGCCGAATGGCATTTCTGCGACGCGAAGCGAAAACTAAACGCCGCGAAAGGTAGTCTGGCTCTGTCGCGCCAATACGCAAGAGCGATAGAGATAGATATCTACGAGCGTTTGTGCTATTCGGCTTCGGGGCCTGATTTTATATTATTTATCGCGCGACCACGCTTGCCTGCCAGATATTGATAAGTATTTTGGCTGTTTGTTGACATTACAGCAATTAAAAATAGTAGAAAAGTCGTACTATGGTACTAACATTTTGTGCCTTTTATTTCCTAGAATCGTTTATATAGTTTACCTGGCTCCAGTCATCTAGGAAGATTAATTATAACGCAAGTAATAATAGTTTTTAAATCAGTTTCATGTTATATGTTAAAAAAACTAAGTACATGACAAACGTGTCATAAAAAAATACCAATATTTTGACATTTAAAATATCCTAGGGAAGTGGAATCATATGTTTAAGCACCATATCTAAGCTTTATTGACGATTACCAGTGAAAATTGGATTCTACAAGCTAGGAAGAACTTTTGTATGTGGGCCATTTTTTTTTTTTTCAAAGTTGTCCACCCCACTTTTTTTGTAACATGGGCTTTTTTACGCGATTCATACTCAGAATCGCGAGTTCTTTCGATCCTGATAGGAAGAAAAAAATGTCCCAAGACTTCCATACATTTTTTAAACAGTTACCGCCACACAAAATGTATGAAAAAATGGTAACAGACTGGGAAAAAACATTGGGACACTTTTTTTCTCCTATTAGGATTGAAAGAGCTCGCGATTCTGAGTGGAAACCACATAATTTCCAAATGCAAAAAAATGTGGGGTGGACATCTGAAAAAAAGGGCCATGTGATCATTTATCTTATTGAAATCATCATAAGGTCACGTCTGAGCGTCGTTTAAACATATAACATGAACAATCTCTTTTTAATTCCAATTAGTTAACCCTTCCTTCGATTCTAATGCTTTAATATTTAGATAACTCATTTTTACACAAATTGTATGTTCTGATCAAAAGTTTTATAAACGCTGGTTAGCATATTTCCTGCTCCATTGCGATACGTCACATTTACACATGTATCAAATATGATACACTATACATACAAATGTATCATATGTGATACACGGATAAGAATAGCAGGGAATATGTTAAGTTGTAAATCTCTTTTGGTTTTCACATGTTGCTTATTATGTATGTTATGCAGAATCAGTGTGTAGGTTTTTGTTTGAGAATCTCTGAGAAACTGTTGGAATAATTGTGTGTGCATTGAAGTCTGTTATATATTATAAGTTTGGAAGTTTCTACGTTTGTAGTTATTTTACGGTATCATTATATAAGAATAAATCGTCATTAAAGTGAAATGATATTACAAATTATAAGTTTTATCTTAAATTTATGAGGAAAAGCACAGGTAAATATTGTTGACTCTTATATAATGATACTAAATAAAAACCCTTACTAGTAAACATTTATAAGAAAGAATATTTCGGTTATTGTCCTCTAGCCGCCCAGTGGCCTATAAAAGGCCTTTCATTCCATTGTATTGTGATCTTTATTTGTCGGCGACTAGAGTTTGTTGTTACTTTTGGCATTACAGTTTAATGCTGACTTGTGTGATTTTTTTAATCCTTGTTTCCATGCCATACGTATGTATCATATACGCATCAAGGGGGAACTTTTTGATATGGCTTAACTTTGTGATATTGGCATTTGATTCTTTGTGATATGTAAGATAGATTGTACTCAAAATATTCTTTCTTCTGATAATGAAAAAACTTCAGGGCACTTGCAACAACTATTTATACAGTCTAACATGACTTGGGGCATTTTCAGAAATTGAGACCCAAAATTAGTGACAGATGTTAAAAAAATTAACTCGATGTCAGTTTTGTGACGACAATTAAGAATAAAATTTGTCTAAAAACAAACTTTTTTCAAGTTATAAATGTAGATTATTGCTTATAGTTTACGTAATTAACACAAAAGCAATATTTTTATTGAAATTTCATGCTTATTAATGTCGTCACAAAACTGACATCGAGTATTTTTTTGTTAACTTTCATTAATTTTATGTAATTTCTATGTAAAGTTTTAGTAATATCACCGCCCACAATATCTCTGCTTTGCCTAAAGGTTGACTGGTAGAGAATGCTGTCTGGCATTAAGTCCGCCTTTTGTACTATAAGTTTTTCTTTCTTTGTGTACAATAAAGATTAAATAAATAAATAAATTTTGGGCCTCAATTTTTGATAATGCCCCTATATATGTAATTAGTCTATGGAATTACAAGCTGGCAAAAAAGAGTTGTCTCGTTTCCTCACATATATTAATAAGAAAGGGATAACATTATGTTGCTAATTTTTAATTTGTACTCTTTTTGCAAGGCATTCAATTCAATGTGTGTGTGTGTGTGTGCGTTTTTTTTTAATTTTGTAGCGACAATGTTAAAGATGTTTCCTTAGTAAGGGTTTTTATAACAACTGCGAGTAACTTCTAAAACCATTTCAATGCAACATCTGGAAGTTTCGATAGTTATACGTTATTGTATTTAATTGTGTAAAATTGCATTTATAAGGTAAACCGCTTGAAAGCTGTGTCAAATATTATTCATTATTAATTGATTCATGTACGATAGTTATGAATAAAATGATTTTTAAGCCTTTATTGGATTTATTTTATTTTTGTCAGAACCTAACTGTGTTTTAGCCGATATAGGTATGTGAGTGTGTTTAGCAAAACGCCCCTTTATGTCGGTCATCATAAAAACAAGATTTGCTTATATCTTCATATAAATAAACAGACAAAGCGACTTTATAGCAGTCGACAAAGTGGGACGTTTTACTAAACACACTCACATATGAATATCAAAGGAACATTATTTACATTATTCAAAATGTAGGAATGTATCATATTTGATACATGCGGCAGTAGGTATGATTTCAAACTGAAACTACACAAAATACAAGTCTCCTCTGTTACGGCAAAAAAAAAATATTATAACATATTTTAACTGTTTTTTTTTTAATCAACTTGTATCTGCTTTATATTCGTTTATGGCAAATATATAGTAGATTTAATTTATGTTTTATGCCGCGATCGATTTAGAAATATGGTAACTTTGCCACCATATTTATTCCAGTAAATTTTAAACAGAATTATTGGAAATCGGCAACGCGTAAGCAATAAATAAATAAATACTTTCAAGGCCACTTTATTTACATTTAGTCCAGAACATTCTTAACCGTGTTACATTTTTGGGCCGATAATACAGCTTTTTCTATCAATTGTGTAAATAATGACTAATTAATGGTTGTAAATAAAATGGCTGATCGGTGAGTAATTGTTTATTATGCTTCAGTAGGCTATTTAAGCACGTTGTGCTAAGATATAAATAAAATATTAATGCTAGGAAAAATAAATCAAAAACAATTGAAGTTCTTTTATTTGTGATACGAGAAACCGTGAAGGAAAATATAAGGTAAGTTTTTTTTTAATGCATATTTGTTTTTGTAATTTCTGTATTGTAATAAATTTAAAGTGTATATATTTGTTTGATAAAATTTTGTGTCGTCCCCCACATCACAGTTGGCCCGACGCTACGCTTGCGAGACGCTAGATGCGGGAGGGTCCTAAAACCTAGTTGGATTAAGAGCAATATTTAGGAAAATGAAATTAATTAAATACTTAAAATACAACTAATGCATAAAATCAAACTATACATACCTTTCTAGATAAACTTTCCTCTAATGGCGCTCGCACACTTTCTTTAATACCACGTCGGTGGCAAACAGGTATACGGTCCGCCTGATGGAAAGCGGTCACCGTAATCTATGGACGCCTGCAACTCAAGGGGTGTCACGTGCGCGTTGTCGACCCATTAGAAACTTTTACACTCCCTTTTTGAAGAACCCCACACTGGTTGTAATATGGGTGAATCAACTTTTTCTTACCTGTTATTACCATGGTTACGGTCCCCTGACTCCCCTGAGTCACGCTGCTTTTTTTGCAAAATTATGCTACTTAAAATTATGCAAGCATGCATGTAGTCGATGTTTGTAGGTGACAAATTAAGTAAAGGGCTTGTTAACACCAGAAAATGCATGTTTGCATAGTTTAAGTAGCATAGTTTTGCTTAACCAGCGTGACCCAGGGGACCGTAGCCATGCCAATAACAGGCAAGAAAAAGTTGATTCAGCCATATAGCATTTATAGCAGCCCAGTGTGGGAGCATCATAAGGCTTTTCTTGCCCCGAATAAAATAAACTAAGTTTTTCCTACCTCACCTGACCTTATATAATATTTTTAGATCTGATCCTAGTGTATTTGATAAACATGTATCAATGAGGAATATTTGTCAGAGAAAATAACAAAGAACTGTCAAAAACAGCTTTATTAAATATCAAATGACGTACATTTAAACAAATAATCGCGAACAATACTCGACGCACAAACACAGTAACAAATCAATATAATTTTTAGCTTTATTTTATTTCAGATTGTCAAACTAATATCGAGTATATTGTGAAGACAGAAAATACATTTTTGCAACAAAGGTGAGTGGTCCTTACTTCTTTTTTAATTTTGTTGGAACAGTTTGCTATAATAAATGCCATAATTATACGTAAATTTAGTCCTTTTGTCTGAATTCGTGTACGTGAGCATTACTGCCCGGCAAACTTATGAAAACATCTGAAAAATTGAGTACCTACCTCCTATGTTTGAGATTTCGATCTTAATAGTTGCTATAACCCGGCAACCTTCAAATCAAGAGTGAACAGGCATCTTCTGGGCGAGCTCACTCCATCGTAGGCCACGTCTTTGCCTTTGGCTAGTCTGTGGCCAAGAGTAAGCCCATTTATAATTTAAAAAAAAACTAAAGCTATAGTAAAATTTGAATTGGTTCCCATGTAGGTATATAAATTGTTACTGCAGTAGAAAAATTTAAGGAGTATACTTTGTACTACCGTTGGGACAGTGTTCCACCTAACAAAATCTACACGTACATGTCAAGGATTCAGACTATTTCAGACCTTAACATAAAATAAATAATAAACCAGTATTCTGCAATAACATGTAGACGAGGCTCCAAGGGGATGTTCGTTTGCAAAAATAGCGCACCTCATTCTGACTTCTGATATATATTGTATAGATCCCAGACATCCTATAAACAGATGTTGCCAACCAGTTTTGTGCCCCCCCCCCCCCCCTACCCGGCAATTAAAGATAGCATACAAAGATTTATAAAAAAATATCAAATATTTACATTTTCTCTAAAAATTTTTTAGATATTTTACGAAAATGCTTCATTTTTGAGTTAACTTTAAGCCACTATAGATTGAGAACTAATGAATATATTTTAATAATTATTATTTCAAATAACTTACAATAGTCCATTGTTTGCGAACCAATAGTTTGTAAGTACAGTGAAAAAGTTGCATGGAGGAGCGGGGGGAGCAATCAAAGATGGCGAGTTTCGATATTTCAATATATTTCTTAAATATCGGTTTCTGAGTGGAATTTCATTGCGGGACAATATAATTGACAGATTAAAGTGGGAGGAGGAAAGCAGGAGTAGAAAAACAATTTAGAACAACAGTTATACACAACGTTTGGCCACGAGAGAAATATCGAAACTCTCCATCTTTGATTGCTCCCCCGCTCCCCCATGCAACTTTTTTACTATACTAACTATTAGTTTGGTTACAAAGGACTATTGTTAGTTATTTAAAATAGTAATTATTAAAATATATTCATAACTTCTCAAGCAATTGTGGTTTAAAGTTAACTCGAAAACGGAGCATTTTATTTATTTATTTAAACTTTATTGCACAATTGGAAAAAAAAGTACAAATGGCGGACTTAATGCCTTAAGGCATTCTCTACCAGTCAACCATAGGGCCAAACAGAAATTCGCGAATGTGGATTTTAGTAAACTTTAAAAAAAATCTTACAGAAAGTGTAAGAAATGTTATAGTATGCTGTATATATTCGTGAACTACTCAGTAAGCCCTTTCATTTAATACCCCACACGGCATGGTTTGATAAAAAAAATCTTTGTATGCCATCTTTAATTGCCGGGGTGCGGGGAGGGGGGAGGGGGGCCACACAAAACTGGTTGGCAACATCTGTTTATAGGATGTCCGGGATCTCAGAAGTATATCAGAATATCAGAATATCAGATAGGGTATATCAGAAGTCAGAATGAGGTGCGCTATTTTTGAAAACGAACACCCCCCTGGAGCCTGCTCTAATGTTACACAAGAAAGTCAAGAAAGGCCGCAAAAATATATGAGAACATCTTATTTGTAGGGCCACAAAATGTTCGGCCTTCAAAGAGTACAAAATACAAATATTGTTACTTCAAAAATGAAAATTTTCTTTTTATTCCAAATTTGAAAAAACTTTTCCAACTTTTTGGAACTTGCAGAACTCTTGCCCAATTTTTAAATTATCAACTGCAAACTAAACTTTGTAATCCATTACCGTCGTTATTGACACAGTTGTGAAGGTGTGCTACGACCGCTTCCTCTGCGCAGTTGATCGGCAATAGTCTTCGAGCCAGGACAGCCGACGGTTGTGAAGATGCTGGCCAAAACACTCGTTGTGTTCGCAGCTCTTTCTTTCGCCGCGGGAAAGCAAAGTAAGTAAACTCTGTCAAACAAGTCTGTCAGTAAATAAGAACAAAGAAAACTATAGGTATCCTTTTCTCTGGCACCCTAAAGAAAAGGATGCATATAGTTTTCTTTGTTCTTATTTACTAACAGACTTGTTTGACAGAGTATATCTTACCATTCTTACCTTATCTAAGCAGTTTCAAAAAAATTGTCAGCAAATTTTAATTGGACATTTAGCAATATTAAATCCACTTTCGTGAGAATTGTTATAATTAAGAAAATATAGATACAAGAGAACCTTTTAATGACGAAATAGAACTTATTAAAATCTCAATTTATCAAAAAAATCTTGGTAACAAAATAGAAATAATAAAAACAAATTTAACTTTTTCCTTAATTTTTGTACAAACTTTTTGAGAACTGCTGGTCTTAACGTTTGTCATACAAGAGTCAAGACAATTGACAGTTAAGTACCTAGGGTAAACTCGCCTCATTCGGTGACACGCCTAATTCGGTGAAACAACCAAAAATCGTCTTTCGGAATAGTGCTTCAAAGCTTGTATCACCGAATTAGGCGTGTCACCGAATGAGGCGGGTTTACCCTACATAACCTACATTTAACTATTCTCTCGGCAAAATTTTAAAAGGCGACTAGATCAAGTTTCAGTTTCAATAAAATTGGCTTAGAAAAAAAACGATTCTAAAATAGAATCCTGGAATTAGTAGGGATTGAAATGTAAATGGACACAGGGAAGAAATAATTTTGCAACTAGTTACCATATTGCTTAAATATTGTAAGGTACAACGGGGTAATTTCGACTGGTGGATAAAATAAAAGGAACTGATCCATTTTTTTCCATGTTTTACAATGTTTGCATTATTAATTAGATTGTCCACTGGTTCTATATGACTCGCGTGTTCAATGGAAACATGTGGAACTCAAGTGAATAAAGTAATAATGGATCAGTTGTAATAAACCCCCAGTCGGGATTTGCCCCGCTGTACCTTAAGTAATACATTTATCACACTCGCACAGGGAGTTATAGAAAAAACGTTCTCCTTAGGGAGTTAGGGTACAGTATTAAACTTTTTTTAAATCTTTTGACATATTTTTATATTGCAAGTATGATTAAAAACATTGTGTAGGTATAACTCGGGCCGTAAGAATACTAAGAATATTGCAAACTCGAGTCTTTAAAAAACTTTAATTGTTAATTTACCAGCCGGCGATGTAGTCCACCCTTGCGCGCTACGCGATCACCACTGCATCCGGGACAACTTAAAGGCGAACTCCCACTGCCAGCCCAAGGTCCGGGGTTCGCTTCCCGGCAAATACACCATCGGGCAGTGGCGGTTCGAGACGCCATACTTCAACGCGTCGTATATAGACCAGGGTCTGATTGTCAGGAATCATAATAAGTGTTATGTTTCGGAATTCTTGTAAGTATTTTTAGTTCGTTTTCACATTATCCGATCCGATGGATGTCAGAAGGATTTCAATGGAATAAATCCAAGATGGCGCCGGTAATGTATGGGATATTGGTCACATCCGATGTTGGATCGGATAATGTGAAAACGCACTTAGGTATAAGACAATTGTATGTTGTGTAAAAAAGTTATTTGGCCTCAAATTCACTTGTAAATTTTAGTATCTTCTGGTTGGGGTGTCCATGGCCGGCAGTGATCGCTTACCATCGGGCGACCTGAGTACTCGTTTGCCTCCTATCATATAAAAAAATACAAAAAAATAAAGGGACAAATCGCGCTTGTATAGTTGGTTGTACACCCATCTCAAATGTCGGCAACGCACCTCCAACCCTTCTAGTGTTTCGAGTGTCTATGGGTGGCAGTGATCGCTTACCATCAGGCAAACTGTCTACTCGTTTGACTCCTATGGCATATAAAATAGGTTTAATTAACAACTTGAAACTTTATTCGCAGCTTCAACAAGAAGACGGAAGTAGCTGTCATCGCCATTGACTGCCCGAACATCGACTTCGAGTCTGATCGTCTGTTGCTACAACATTACTCGCTCAAAGAGGATACCACTTATAACTACCACATCAGGGGCACCTACCGTGAGTAATCATTTTCATTCATTTCATTCGATTCATCTACTCTAGCCTCGTGGCGCCCAATGTACTTTCTAAAGTACATAATGGTTTCAATGGAATTTTAACTTTCATGTAAACCAATAAAACATAATTTCTTTTGTTTCTAAATTTTTTCGAACATAGAAATTGAATTGAATCTCAAGTATAATGCTTAGCCTCGAGGTTGACTGGTAGAGAATGCCTTAAAGCATTAAGTCCGCCTTTTTGTACTGCAAGGTTTTTCTTTTGTGCAATAAAGATTAAATAAATAAAAGAATCAAAATTCCCTAGGAAAAATTTTGTATGGTGGGCGCTACGAGGCTAGAGAAGTTCACATTATCCGATCCGATATCGAATTTAGGACTGATACATTACAGGCGCCTTGGAAACAACGCTGAATGGATCGTGTGAAAGAGGATATGAGGAAGAAAGATGTGAGTGTTGAGATGACGAAAGATAGAGGAGAATGGAAGAGGAAGACGTGTTGTACCGACCCCACATAACGTGGGATAAGGGTAGGAGGAAGAAGAAGACATTACAGGCGCCTTGGATCTTTTCCATAGAAATCCTTCCGACATCCGATATCGGATCGGATAGTGTGAAAACGGACTAAGGACCCATTTAGACAGTACGTGAACTCGCATAAGTAGTTTTCCCCCTCACTAGTTCGGAAACACGTGTTTTGTCTTTAATACCAGCGGGTAAAAACGCATTTTATCTACTAGTGGATAAAGTAATTTGACCTTAAATATAGTCATTTTTTCTGCTTTAAAATTGATAAAAATGAGTGAATCTAGTGATGACGATGATTTACCACCTGTGGAACTACTGGAAGCAGTGATAAACGCGTTTTTTGCGTTGTACTTTCCTCGCTATAGTGAGGGGAAAAGTTTTGTGTTACACTCGGGTGCAAATGTATTTTACTTCTCGTGTGTTAAAAAACTCGCAAGTTCAGGATTCTATTCTCGAACCACTCGCTTCGCTCGTAGAATCCTTTGTCTCTCAACTGTAGAATCCTTTCACTTGCTCGTTTTTCACTTCCACACTCGGCGTTAAAATACAAATATATTTATCCATGGCATGTACCGTTTCTCTACTTTTAAATGTTTAAAAAGTCAGACTGCAGATATTGCAGGACGTCGTCGACTCTAGTTTTGTTTTTATTTGCAGCTCTGATCCGCCTGACGATGAACGTGCCGAAAGCGCATCGCCTGAACATCTGCAACGGGTTCACATTTGCCGACGTCACGGCTCTGCCCATCTTCCACATCAACCCTAACGGTAAGTGATGTGGGACGAACGGCCTAGCGCGTGACCCTACCTGCTAAAACTCGGTCCTGGGTTCGAACCACGGTGAGGGCATTTATTTGTGTGATGAACACGGGCGTATGGGATCGCGCATGGGAACACAGATATTTCCTTCAGAGTCATGGATATTTTCTATAGGTACATATAATTACTTGTATATTATATATATCGTTGTCTGAGTACTCACAACACAAGCCTTCTTGAGCTTACCGTGGGACTCAGTAAATTGTCCTATTGAATCCTGAGTTTTTGAAACTGTTGAATTATGCCCAAAGCTGTAGTAAAATATGAAAATAATTTATAAAAATCGGCTATAGCATCGGCTACTTGTTTAAATTATGAATGTGATTAGTGACTACAGTCACCGGCATAAATAAGTGATGATTTTTATACCTTGTCGCTTTTAATCGTTTGACAATTTCGTATGACATTTCATACACGACGTTAAAGCGACAGGGTACAGAAATCATCACTTATTTATGCCGGTGACTACTAACACTTTAACACATTCACTACTAGACAAAAAAATACGCACTGTGCTTGTACATTTTGTATGCCGACTACTCGACCGGCGGGTTCTCCTGCATCTGAGCAAAGTTCACGAGTGCCCGCTAGGCGGGTTCTCGGTTGGTCTTCGGTTGTGTTTTAATTAATCACCACTCGTTTCGGATTTCCTCTGTTCTGCACTTGTATAGTAATGTACGTCTTTCCCATCACGGAACAATGGTGTTCCGGACCTTTGGGAGACGGGCCGAAGCCAACGCGTAGAGGCCATTTTCACACTTTAATGAAATGAAAGGGGTACACTGAGCGGATGTTGCCCTTGTCGGTATCATGGGACACACGCAGAGGCAACACCCGCCAGGGTGTAAGGACTATTTGAGAGTTCATGGAATCTAAAATGAACTGGGCTAATGGATGAAAGTGATGAACTAAATATTGGGCTATGGGATAAAAAACCGGACTAATGATAGATAACCCTCTGTACTCTGTAAATGAGTACATGGAATTGAATTTGTGATAGCATGCATTTGATTACACTGACTTCGGATTTTATTTCATTTGTTAATTTTATTGTGTTTTGTGTATTTCTCTTTGTAAATGACGATCCTTATTGGGAGAAACTATTAATTTTAATATTTTCAATTCATAATGTAATTTTTGACGATCATGATGAGAAGATAAACATAACTTTGGCATGTAACAAATTTATAGTGTAATTTTTATCATGAAATAAAGAAATCTAAATCTAATATAATATACCGTAATGTACTAATATTATTTCACGCTGTTTTTCGTGTTTTTTCCACAGACAAGCCAACAGCAAAGTTCCTGACCCCCGATCTCTCCTACCTGAGTATCTTCGAGCGAGAGACATTCTTCTACCGCGCCAACTATCTGCTCAGGGCGTATGTCAACGCGTACATCTGCGACTTTGGATGCAACTAACTCTTTAGATTGTTTTAGATACCTGCAGTACTTTTTAGACTAGAAACTAGCATACTTTAAAACTATTTTCGTATAAAGTTTACGGCAAAATTCGATTTTTATACTTAAAAGGCTTTAAACAGACAAAAACGTTAAGCCTACATTTGTAACTTTGGATGCATCTAACTTACATTACATATGTAGTTATTACCGATTATACCATTTTTAAGTATTTTTCAACAGTTGCCATCAAATAAAACGAGTTCTTTTAAGTAAAATTATTAACTAGTGTTTTATAATCAAAACCATTGTCGCAGAAATTTACATTCCTTCTAAATAAAGAAACTAAAACTTTATTGTTTTATTATAACCGTCCCTTGTATAGCGAGAACCCGCCCCGCGGGTTCTTCAGCATCTGAGCAAAGTTCACGAGTGCCCACACGGCGGGTTCTTGGTTGCGAAAGTGATAATGAAAATAACAATTAAAAAAATGATTTTATTCAATGCACAACTTTTGTAAAAGCATTACGTGAAATATCACACGATTAGTAAACTTACAACTAAGTTACATATCACATATAATATTATACCGTCCGGTTATATTCCATATTTTCTTGAGGGGCCTATTTCACTCGTCACCTTGGTGCGTAGCCGAATGGCACAAACGCTCACGATACGCTCATGAAACGAAACGCTCGTAGATATCTATCTCTATCGCTGCGTATTAGAGCGACAGAGCCAGACTACCTTTCGCGGCGTTTCGTTTTCGTTTCGCGTCGCAGAAATGCCATTCGGCTACAGCCCTTATCATGTCGTGACGTGTCTATCGTGTTTTCAAAGTGTAGCCAAACTGAGACGTATACAGGGTGTAAACCTAATACGGGCGAACCTCTTAACGGTGGTGAGTATAGGACATAAAAAATGGAATTAGATAACTTTTACTTAAAATTGAAATATTTTTTTTATCCATACAAATTAATTCGGCCCGCAACGTAATGCAAACACACTCGCGTTTAACGCTCGTTGACAGTTGTCATTGATTGTCATCGCAACAACGTTTACAGTACATTGCTGCTGGTAATTTTTTCAAAAATTCATTATGGGGTGAAAACTCAAAAACACCTCTTAATTAATGATAACAATATTGAATTATATGCCTGGTTTCATTTATCGCCCTTATTAGGTTTACGCGCTGTATAGATAGATAACTATAACAATAGATTCCTTAAGGCACGCCACAGACAGTCTAAAAAATTCATAACCTTAAAAAAGATTTGTATGCAACCTGTCAGTTCAAACTGACAGAATTGTTGATTGAACTGACAGATCGCATACAAATATTTTTTAAGATTATGCATTTTTCAGACTGTTTGTGGAGTGTCTCAAACATCCAAAAAATAATTTGATGTAACTTATTTAAATATTTTGCCATAATAAAGACACCCCCTTACCTATTCATAAACGATGACTAAAGTTATCAACTTATCAAGCCGATAAAGTTCGTTTGTCCCTTTCTATCACACCAATACATCGGAAAGGTACAAACCAACTTTATCGGCTTGATAACTTTAGTGAACTTTATGAATATGGTGGTTAGGTACTGAGTGATCAACGTAAACAGGTAGAGAGTTCTTATATCGATAAGCCCAATTATCGATGCTCTAAATTTGTCGATATAAATACTTCATATAGCTTGGCTAAACTTTGAAAAAATCAGCAATTCTCTTATTGACAAAATAATATAATCATAATGAAATATTAATCAATATAAATGATTATAATTATATCCAAATCGTCAAATAACTTCATAGGTAATATAACCAGTTCATAAATATTTATTTACCTACCAGTGGCGGAGCGTACATAAAACCCTATTGTCTTTTTAACCCTTTGACCGCCAAAGTTAACCCGTTAACTGCTAATCACAACACGTTGTCGTTTTGCCTCTACGACGCATTTTCACTACATACGGGCCACGGAAAATGTTATCGGCTACAACGTATCGGTTCGCTTTTGCTTAAAATCGTCATATATATAAATATACTAATTGATAAAAAGTAAATAAAGATGGAAATCTCTTACAAACAAAAAAACACTGTAAACAAATCAAGCTTTCATTTCTGAAATGGAAAGTTTTAATTCTAATGCAAACATGACCGCACACGATAAGCGTCCAAAGGGTTAGAAACAGTTAAAAAAACACCCTTTAAATTTTGCAGCAAAATTATGTCTTTCTAACACAGAAAGTTTCTAATATACAAAAAACCCTCTCTGCTTAACACATTTACTTCCAGATACCAGACAAAAACGGGCACGTCAGAAGCCGGTCGTTTCTTATCACCGCCTGCTTGAACCCGCCAGGCGGGTTCTCTGGCATCTGAGCAAAGTTTACGAGTGCCCAACAGGCGGGTTCCTGGTTTTGAAAATGTTAAAAACCACTGAGCCAAATTCGACCTTAGTAACACCCCACCACTGTTACCTATAACCTTAAAGTATTCTAAATAGCATTCTTAAAGCCTTCACAAATATTTTATATTTATTGAAACAGTTGAAATGTGACATTAATTCGTTCGCATTTAGAAAAAATCTAATTTACAATACTATATGAACATTGAGAATATATAATGATCAACTAACGTTTAAAACAATTATGTAACTAACTTTTTCAGTACAGATGGTGTTTTTTTACGCACTAGTGCGAGAAGTGGTTCATTATATGCCAGGTCGAAACTTCGGAGGCTCATCTGTACTGAAAAACGTCGTACGATACACGTGCGAAAAGGAAATTCGTAACCCGTGTCGATTTAAAACACTCCCTTCGGTCGTGTTTTAATTTATCGCCACTCGTTTCGAACTTCCTTTTTTATATCGTCACTACTTTTAAAAAAACTTGTATCTTCGTCTGTCAATGAAAAGAAAATTGTAGTAAGTATGTATGGAATGCATATAGACTTACTGCGTTTTAACTTTGAGGAGCAGCGTGAGATACGAGATTTTTTCAAAGTAGTGACGATATGTATCGTAATGTACTATTTCGGCATTTAGGCACTGGTCTCACCCAAAGCGTGTAAGCGATAAGCTTTCGGTGATAGAAACGAGCAAAAGATAGTTGCTCCCGTGTAAATAAAAGAGACGCGATGATAGCGCAAGCGAGTTAGTTCGTCGCTGAGCGTAACGTTTTAACGTAACGTTACGTAAAAGTAACGTGAGTCACGACTTCATTGAATGTTTATCCATACTAATCCATACTAATCTTATAAATGGGAAAGTGAGTGTGTCTGTTTGTTTGTCCGTCCTTCACGGTAAAACGGAGCGACGAATTGTCGTGATTTTTTAAGTGGAGATAGTTGAAGGGATGGAGAGTGACATAGGCTACTTTTTGTCTCTTTTTAACGCGAGCAAAGCCGCGGGCAAAAGCTAGTTTTAACTAAAGCTGCAAATGAAAGGATCTATGCATATATCTATAAAGCAACACTTAGGACAGATTATCAGTTGAACTTGCGTCGTGAATAAATAATAAATAAATAAATAAATATTGGGGACACCTTACACAGATCAACTTAGCCCCAAACTAAGCAAAGCTTGTACTATGTGTGCTAGCGACGGTATACATACTTAAATAGATAAATACATACTTATATACATAGAAAACATCCATGACTCAGAAACAAAAACTCGCCTTTGTATCTCTATTCCTACAATTGTATTTGTAATTGTACACAATAAATTGATTACTACTACTACTACAAATATCTGTGCTCATCACATAAATAAATGCCCTCACCGGGATTCGAACCCAGGACCGTGGCTTAGCAGGCAGGGTCACTACCGACTGAGCCAGACCGGTCGTCAAATGGAACATGCCATAAAATCGTGACTCATGTTACTCTTTTTTTTTTTTTATGGGATAGGAGGCAAACGAGCAGACAGGTCGCCTGATGGTAAGCGATCACCGCCGCCCATGGACACCCGAAACACCAGAGGTGTTGGAGGTGCGTTGCCGGCCTTTAAGATGGGTGTACGCTCTTTTCTTGAAGATTTGAAGGTCGTATCGGTCCGGAAATACCGCATACGTTACTCTTGCCGTGAATTGACTCCTATTCGTTTCTATCGATAACTCATCGGTTACTCGTTTTTGGTGAGACCAGTGCCTACACGTACCATCTATTTTGGTTACATCTTGTATGTATCTTGATACAGGAAAAATATGATTAGTAAATTATTAGAGATGGAATAAATCATTCCCTTCCTTAACCTCTTAGAAGTCATTTTAAATAATGACTTGTAAAAATGCACTTTATTAAGGTTAAATCTTCTTTCAACTTAGTTATTTTTATCTTTTTTAATGACACAACTTATAATGATTATTAAAATAACACTCATAGACGGACTTTCGACAATTTCGTATATGATACATAATCAAATGTTACAATTCCAATGATGTAGACTCAGTGTACCCTTACCACGAACTTGACCGATATTTTCCCTAATTTTGATAACTTTCTACGCAACTCGCTCATATTTAGTTAATACTGCTGAAATGAATAGAAAGATACGCTAACCAAACTCATAAAATACATATATAATTATAACTCCGTTTAGACAGATAGTGTAACAAAAAAACGTAGCTACCTCTCGGAACTAACAAGAAAAATGTACCTACATTCGTCTAGATCGCGTTACACCTTTGATTGACTCTCGGTTAGATGGCGCTAATAATAATATTTGTCAATTTTAAAATACTAAAGACAATTTTTTACTTATTTTTTTAATTATAATTGGAGGTGCGTTGCCGGCCTTTAACACTTTCGCTACCAAGAACCCGACTGTCGGGCACACCGCTCGTAGAAGCGTAGCCGATTACATGGGTTTCCCCGTATGTAGCGAAAATGTCGTAGCGCCGCGTAGAGCCCGGTTTCGAAAGTGTTAAGATGGGTGTACGCTGTTTTACTTTCTTTTGATAGTAATAGGCTAGTTTCCTACTAGTCAAATCAGCTTCTTTTTAAGAACAGTCAAAATGATTTGCTAATATGAAATGACTATGAAATACCTACTGAGAAGTGACGTCACGGTCAATTCGTTTACTTTATATCTTTCTCTTTGACTTATTAAATAGAAATTATGTTTAAACATAACTACTGTTCATATTTTTCTTCTAATTATGTGGTGCTTTTTGTGCAGCGCATAACATATTTTATTTTAAGTATAGGAAACTGACCTATTCTCTTTAAACTTCGATCAAATTCGTAGTAAGGGTACTAAATATATTATGAGAAGAAGGGCACTTCACAAGCGATCCACAGACTGTCAGACCAAACCCTAAGAAATTAGCTATCTTAAGTTTTAACGTCACTATCAAACAGTAATGAATACATACTGGTATTTATTATAATATGGACATTTTTACATTCATATTACACCACTTTTTATATGAGTACATTTTTTTCACATATTTCGATAAAATTTAGCAAACCTCCCGCAGAAAGCTATCTATTTTAGATAAAGTCACGTTTGTATTACCATAAGGGTTAGTCAGAGCACATGAAACTGTACAGATTAGGCACAATTTTAGCCAACGAGATTTTGTCAGAGAAAAATAAATACAGTTTTCTTTTGAAAAAGAATTTATCCCGTCAAGATTGAGACGCTTTATTAAGCTAAATATTTATCGAAATTCTAAGAAAAAATATTACCCAAATAATTATATCAATGTTATCATCAATCAGTTGGCGAAAATATTCGATTAATCTGTTAATCGATTGATGAAAACGGGTAAGTTTCCGTCATAGATTAAATATAAGAAGATCATACCATCCCATACATTAAAATGCGACCGCCTAAGAACGCGCATACACTACACCACACATAGATGGCGCCACAAAAGAAATATCATGTAGCTTTCGATTATACTTGTAGATGGCGTTAAGTGTCGCTTTTGACACAGATTTATGGCTCGAAAGTGACACTTAACGCCAATCTACAAATAATCGATGGCAACAAGGCATTTTTTTGTGGCGCCACCTATGTGTGGTGTAGTGTATGCGCGTTCTTAGGCGGTCGCATTTTAATGTATGGGATGGTATGATCCTTTTATATTTAATTTATGTTTCCATTCAGTTTGTGTGACCACCAGCAACATCTATTGCATCTTTCCGGTACTCCATTTACACAAGGTGTAAACACTAACCCTTTTTTATATTATAAACTTTCACTAAAGTTATCAAGCCGATAAAGTTCGTTTGTCCCTTTCTATCACACCAATACGTCGGAAAGGGACAAACGAACTTTATCGGCTTAACTTTAGTGAACGTTTATAAATAAGGGGGTAAATACTGCAAAATTTAGACACCGAACAGATTCTTGTTATATACACGTTTTTTTATATACTTTTTTACAAATATACGCAGGGTTGTTTTTGTTTTCATAAATTTACTTATTTAAGAGATATTAGTAAATAAGTACGAGGAACTTTTTACTGCCAGACAAAAAACAGCGCACTACTTCAGAGTTACTGTCTTAGCGGCCACCCGCCTAGCGGGTTGTCCGACAGCATAGTTCACGAGTGCCCAATAAGCGGGTTCCTGCCAGTGTGTGTGTTACTCGTAAAATGGTTTAACTTTAAGGCATTTTCGCGAGAACAATCACCAAAAATATTTTTTCTAAGGTAGGTAAATTTTATGTTTTTCCTAATCAGAATCTGGAGCCTTTTCGAAAAAAATGGTCCCAAAATTTTCTATCATTTTGCATACTTTCCACTTTGTAGCCGCTGTACAAAGTGTTTGAAAAAAGGTAACGAAATGGAAAAAAATCAATTAGCGACGCTTTTTTCCGCATAGTAGGATGAAAACGGCTCGTAATTTTGAGTAGGAAAAACATTAAATTTACCTATTTTAGAAAAAAAAGTTTTTGAATATTTTTTCGCGAAAACATCGTTTAGTATATTAGTGTTTACACTTTGTATACAGCATATTCATGTATTTCCTATATAAATATTTCCTTTTTCAAGCTCTTGTATTTTAAGTCACTCATTCCCTTCACTCCCATATATCTATGATATTAATGACATTCCGCCCACTTTACAGCTTTTTTTCCAATTTGTCGTTTTATTAAAACAAGACTTGGATACCGGTTAAATTAGCCGTTATTTTTTGTTCAAAAACCGTTCTTTTCAGACCGGTTTGTCATGTTAGTTAAGGGTCATTCCAGCGAAACCGACACCACAGGCATAAAAATTAAATAACTTAATTTACATTTAAATCTACATCTAGAGAATAGAACATTATGCCTAATTTTATGATTCAATGAGTTTTTCCTTTTTATGACATTTTTTTGCATTTTATATGTGTCCAAATGTACCCCTAGCACCAGTTGTCTAAGGTGGCATATATATACCCTATGTTGGCAGCGCTATTTCGCGCTTTTAATAAACATTATGGAGAAAGTGATATGTGTAAAAGAAAATATATTTAAAGCTGTTTAAACCAGTGGCAAGTAAATTTAAATTAAGTTTCATGGTTAGGATTTATTGGGCGTCTACACAATGCGTAACTCACGTCCCACCCGTCACAATAAAACAAAGTTTTTTCTTGTTTACCCTAAAAGTATCTAAACTCTTGATGTCTTACTTTGTGAAAGTAACAATTAGGTTGAGGTTGGTTATTTTAGCTAAAAAACGCGTTGCTCTTGTGAATAAAAGTATACTTTTAACGCTTTTCAAAGTAGGTCCCACCCGTCACAGTGACGGGTGAGCAAAATGGGTTATCTGATAAAACTTGAGTTAATGAGTATAAAATCCTTCTTTTAAGTTTAGTTAAACCTAACTGGGTTATATTAAAGCAAATTATATGTCTAATATTGCTTAATTCGGTTGGGGTATTACTTTTTAGAACACAATGAATGCAATGAGGCCTATGAGTCAGGAAGAAGTCTTTTTCATTAAAACTGGTAAAATTTTTGACATTATTTCTGACCCACTGATAAAAGTATGTGGTAATAGACTGTTTGACAAGGTTTGACAATTTTTTGAACCTTTAAAAATTCAAGTTGAAAAAATATTTTTTTTTGGTTTAATGCTCTAAGAAAACTACTGAAATTATTACTTGTAACATTAAATAATTAATAAAAGAGCTGATTTAAAGTAAATACAAACGAACTGTCTTTATATTTTTCATATATTTGTATACTCAAATGTTACTCGTCCCACCCGTCACAAAGCGCTGTCCCACCCGTCACAAGCATTGAGAAGCAAAATTATTTTTGTTTTACGAGTTATTTGCGTAAATTATACTAATACCTAATCTATATAATATCAGGAATTAAATAAAAAATGGTTGTTTAACAAAAGTTTCGTAGTTTCTTACCAATTGCGAATTGTGTAAGTCAAGTCGGAGAGGAGAGGCACTTTGAAGTCCCACCCGTCACACTTCTTATACCATCAATTTCTCATAATAATAATGACATTTTCATATTTTTTTTGATGGTACAGTACGCATTGATTATTCAAGTAATTGATAATGTCATATTTAATACGCTAATTGTTGCCGTTTGGCAGAAATAAAGCAAAATGTAGGCAAAAAAGAGTATAAATATCCCACCCGTCACAATGGAATGACCCTTAAGCTGATTAAAATAATCGATATGAATGTTATATAATATCGTGTATAATGATGCATTTTCAAAATTCGTTATACACGACATAGTTTTAACGTCAATAAATAATAAGGGTTCCTGTTGTACCTTTTTGGTACGGAACCCTAAAATAGAAGCGTTTCAAGGCCGGTTCCAAAATATTTCCTATTCTTCTTTTTACACTCACTACCAGACAAAAAATGGCGCACATAAACCGGTCGTAATAACCGCCCGCTTGTATGGCGAGAACCCGCCAAGCGGGTTTTTCGTATCTTAGCAAAGTTCACGAGTACCCATTAGGCGGGTCCTTGATTTCGAAAGTGTTAAAAAAAAATAATCTATAACGTTCGCGTTTTCAACTTCGAAAAGTAATCGAAATTAACCTAATGCAAGTCTTGTTTGAGTCGACTAACGAAAAACGTTGTAAAGACGCAGTATATGCACACACGCAGCCTTCAGTCAGCATTCAATTATCTTGAAGCACCGAGCCACACGGTGAATAGTTCACATTTAGGATACGTACGTTTTACCGATTTACGTTACCACCTGTAAAAAAAAAATACATAAAATCTCTTCTCTCTATTTTCTTCTAAAATGTTAATTTAGAACACAATTTTTACTAGTTCAAATATGTTTCACTTCAAACTAAGAGGCAGCAAACATGAAAGACATAAGTTGTTCAACTAAATCTGGCATGAATAGAATAAATAAAGTTTTATAAATTAATTAGATAGACATATATATTTCCATTTTTTCATTTTTTTTATCGTATCCGATCTTCTGAAATGGCCTATAGGCACAAAGATTCATGACAAAATTTTGTGGCAAAAATATTTTAAATATTAAGTTACCGTCTCTCGTGTAGCGCGATCATATGATGTCGCAGCAGCGGCAGTAGCGCGGGCGCGCGGCGCCGCCGGCCGCCGGCGGCGTGACGGGCGCGAAGTACGCGTGCACCTTTATGTTGGGCAGGTGGTTCTGAACACAAATTATATACTAGTAAGTATAGGACAAATCAGAATACATACTATATGGGAATATGGGTGAGCATTTCTTTTTTTTTTGCCAATAAATTTTTTTTATTGTTTTAGGGAATTTTAGGTCAATTGTACTCAGAATCACGAGTACTTTCAATCTTACTGGGAGACAAAAAGTGTCCCAAAATTTCCATACATTTTTGTTACTTTTCTCTTTTGTTACCCCATACAACATGTACGGAAAATGGTAACAAAATAAGAACAAATCGTATGGGGCAATTTTTTTAACTACTAGGATTGAAAAAGCTAGTAATTCTGAGTAGAAATTGCGTTTTTTTTTTTCAAAAATATCACACTTCATAAAAGTGGCAAAAAAAAAAAGAAATGCTCGGGTAATACTAGATAAGTTTGTAACAATTGTCACAGCCTCCTCCTGTAGATTTTATTATTTGTGCCGTTTGTATATCCGAGGTCTTATATAGAGAGAGTACGTCGTAGACGTCGCATCGGACCGATAGATGGCGCCATCGTTCGTTGTAAGTCGCTCCGGCGTCACACCGCCGCGATGTTGGTAGTCCCGTTTTCCCCACCTGCAACATAAGGCTCCTACGCGCCCCGGCCCGCCACCAGCCATCCTCATTGTTTCGTCGAACGCCGAAGTGACCGGTTGTCGCGTATTCCGTTCGAACATTTTTACAGCATGGTGTCTCGAAATTAATCTTTTAGTTTCTATTTCCTTGTTACTCCTGGTCAAACCAGAGTTATTCGTGTTTTTATTTAAAAAGTGGCTTATAACGTTTCGGAATTATGAAATTTTTCAATTTCAATTTTCACCGTCAATTCTTTCTTCCCTTTTAATTTACGCTCGTTCTTCTTGAATAATGAGATATATTATGCCTCGCTAGCGATCATTATTCGTCTTTCGGGGTTCTCACGATAGAAATGAACGAGCGGTGCTTTATGATTCTACCCACTTTTTTGTAAGAAAGTTCCATGCTGCAAAAATCGTTACCGTTAATCAGTTTTCTTTTTAAACTATTCGCATTTCCGAGACTAAAGTAGGAAGTGTTATCCGCGTATTAAAAGTTTCGCGCGAGAATATAAGCGGTAACGTAGGTAAGTTGCTCCGCCGGGGACCACGTGCTCCGGGGACCACGTGCTTCGCGACCGCGGGCTGCGCGACCTGCGGGCTGCGGCGGCGGCGGCGGCGGCGGGCGCGGTGGAGGAATACCGCGCTCCAAGGAGGTTTGAATTTCTCCGACGAATGGGTGAGCAGATTCATATTATTTTAGAAAGAACATGTTCGGTTTCCGATTCGGTGCGGAGGCCCCAAACCACGTGTCGGCGCCGGAACTTACTGTAGCGCTGCGATAGCGCCACTGACCGCGGCAGTGTTGTCCGCCGCGTCGGCGCCGCCGAAGTTGCGTAGAAGTTGCCTCCTCGTTAACGATGGCCATCTCTGCGGTGCCGCCGAACAACGTTGTGGCCGCCACATAGGCGTCGCGTGCGACGCTGTAAGTATGTCTGCTGCTGCCCCGACGCGAGCGCCGCGCCGTTAGTGATCTGTCGTCAATATGCAGGCTACCAGCGCGGCCACCTTCTGCCCCCGCCTACAACGCCGCGAGCCTGCTGAAGCTGTCCACCAATATCGCTGGCCGCCACGCTTATGCTGGCGCCTCGATGGTGATGCAGAGCGTTCGTCTGCCGTGACAACGCCGCGATCCTGCTGAAGCTGTCCACCAATATCGCTGGCCGCCACGCTTATGCTGGCGCCTCGATGGTGATGCAGAGCGTGCGTCTGCCTTGACAACGCCGCGAGCCTGCTGAAGCTGTCCACCAATATCGCTGGCCGCCACGCTTATGCTGGCGCCTCGATGGTGATGCAGAGCGTTCGTCTGCCGTGACAACGCCGCGATCCTGCTGAAGCTGTCCACCAGTATCGCTGGCCGCCACGCTTATGCTGGCGCCTCGATGGTGATGCAGAGCGTGCGTCTGCCTTGACAACGCCGCGAGCCTGCTGAAGCTGTCCACCAATATCGCTGGCCGCCACGCTTATGCTGGCGCCTCGATGGTGATGCAGAGCGTTCGTCTGCCGTGACAACGCCGCGATCCTGCTGACTGTCCACCAGTATCGCTGGCCGCCACGGTTATGCTGGCGCCTCGATGGTAATGCAGAGCGTGCGTCAGCCCTGACAACGCCGCGATCCTGCTGTAGCTGTCCACCAGTATCGCTGGCCGCCACGCTTATGCTGGCGCCTCGATGGTGATGCAGCGAGCTCATCTGCCGTGACAACGCCGCGATCCTGCTGAAGCTGTCCACCAGTATCGCTGGCCGCCACGCTTATGCTGGCGCCTCGATGGTGATGCAGCGCGCTCATCTGCCGTGAAAACGCCGCGACCCTGCTGAAGCTGTCCACCAGTATCGCTGGCCGCCACGCTTATGCTGGCGCCTCGATGGTGATGCAGAGCGTTCGTCTGCCGTGACAAGCCTCAGTGGTGATGCGGAGCGTAATACTGTTAACCGCTGCACAGGCGTCGCAATCCTTCTGCTGCGTCTGCCGTGACATCGCCGCAAGCTACTTGAAGTTTTCCACCGGTGTCGTCGGCCGACACGCTGATGCTGGCGCCTTGATGTCGCCTCGATCGCACGAGGTAAGATTGCAGACGCGGCGACCTTCATCGCGCCACCGAGCGCAATACTGCGGCTGCCGCGAAGGCGTCGCTAATTTTCCTGCCGCGTCTGCCGTGACGACGCCGCGAACTCTGTTGATGCTGTTCACCGATGTAGCTGACTGTCATGCTGGCGCCGGTGCCTCCCGCGCTGACGGCGGCGACCTCGAGAGGGCCACCGAGCACGATACTGCGTGACGCGACAGGGGCATCGAAGACGCCTTTCGAGCTGACGACGGCCGTCTCAATCTCACCGCCGAACGTAACATCGTCTGCTGCAGTGACAAGCTGGTAAGATTGCTGATGTGGTCCCTTGGTACTGCTAGCCGCCACGCTGATAACGCCCGTCGCGCCTAAGATGTCACGCTCACCGCGAGCACTGTCTTCCCCTACAATGGTGCCACGACCATATCCAGGCTCCGTCTGCTACGGTATCGTTGCAGACTCTGTTGCTGACCAGGCTGATACTGCCCTCCAATGTGACGCCGGGCGCCGCTATCAGCTGACATCCCGTACACTATAGTATCCACTCTTCTCTTTCCAGTTCCCGTGAAGTACTTCGACAGTATTTACACTCTATTTTGACCAATGACTCCTCCGTCGCCGAAGTGAGAACAGATAAATTCTAAAGATGCTACGTCCTAACGTGGCTTGGCCACCCATAGTTGAACGAGGTAAGACGTCAATAACCGGACGAGGAGCCGCACTGCTGCGAGGGTGTCCTGACGATGTTCGCGAGCTATCTAATCGGAGAGGCGCCTCGCGAGACGACCCTGTGATTCCTGTACGTCGCTCATTGTGTAGGTCAAAGACATCGTAAAGGTTTGCGGAATTAAAAAAAAAAAAAAAAAAAACTCTTTCAGAATGTCCAGATCTGAATTCGAGCCAGCGTGCTACATCCTGAGCGTGCGTCTGTTTACCGGGCGGACACCAAAACCGATCGGTAATCTGGCCGCGGGGGTTCCAAGTACACGACGATTTCCCGGAGGCTTGTGGCGCCCCCTGTCCATTCGAGAGATTAACTTATTCGCCGAGCCTCTAATAAACAAATTGGGAAAAATAAACCCGCTTCGCCTTAGTGAACTTGAGATTCCAGCTCAAAGCGAAAGGGGCCAGGAACTCAGGAGGACTTCAGTAGTTATCATCTGGCTCGACTATACTGAATTAATATAGAGCTTGATTCGATCGTAGAACCTGATTTCATCAATTTCACAACTTTCGTAGTCTACAGAGGGAGGTTGGTTTCCAGCATTACCTCGTACAGCTGCCGATAGCTGTAGGCCAATCGCTCCTGTTTTGCTTGCATTTGCAGCCCGATAAGACCTTAAATAATCGGAATATTGTACAAAGTAAAGCTCTTCCGATGGAAAATAATCTTCAACAGGCGGTGGCGCTGGCGACTGAAGTGACATGCAGCCGGATTAAGGTTCGCATAGCACTATATGCTATGCACAGTTCGGTTGTATGTTATGTTATGCTGTACGATGGCAGGACTACATCTCTTCGGTTACGAGTAACTACGACAGTAACTGCTGACTCCAACAGACTGTCGTACGAGGTCAGTATGCACCCCCTGGGAGCCAAGTAAGTGACCTTCGGTGACCTCGCCTTCTTCTGCTTCGCCCGTCATCGTACCTCTTCGTCTGCGAGAGCCCTGCATTACGCCGTACAACGGTACGTATTAAGCCTCCGCCACACATAAAGCGCATTCCGCTTCGCTAACGCTACGCTATCAGCGCGCTGAATGCGCGCGCATTCCGCTCGCGTCCCGCGCGCGTTGCGCTCGCAATCCGCGCTCGTTAGTTCCCGCTAGTGCCCACTGGGCGCAACGCCAGCGTTTGTGCGGTGCACCGCCATTATTGCGCTCCGCCTACGCTCTCAAAGCGCGCATGTGTGGCGGTGTTTTAATTCACCCCTTGACCTGCTACCACGACGTGTTCAGCAACCACCAGCGATGCGACACGGACGTCACCTCTCAGTCTACACTGTCGACCTTCATTGCACGAAGTAGAAATCCGTCGCATCGGGTTTTGGATTAGGTAATGGATTACCCTAAGAGTCAATGACTGACTTGAAGAAATCGACTGATACCTCCGTCCAGTGTAGTAGCAATCGACAGCGCTCGTACTTTTCATCTTCTAGGCTAGTTTTACCGAGCGACCAGTATCCTCAAATGCCCTCACTAAAAAGAGTTCAGAGTTCAGGAGTCTCGCTTGTAACCGCGCTCGCTTGACGCGAAATAGTCTGATCGAAAATACCAGTATCGTAACAAATAGCCCTCGGGCGCGTGAGTGATGACCTTTTTCTGTGTTTGATATGGACGTAAGACGTTGGACTTTAAATAGTCATATCAAAGCTAATATTGATTTAGATAATTTTTACGTAGGGTTGACAAAAGCAGTATCAATTACGTTACCCTGCTACAGTACAGATAGTTACACTACTTTTACAGTTAATTTCCACACTTTGTGTCTGAAATTGGGTTTATAATAACCTGATAAAATAACGTGTCTGTTAATAATAAAAGTGTATCTAAGGTTTTTGTATCTTGTTCAAGTCAGCCTCGCCTACAATGTATAATAATGTCATTTCTCTAACTATTCGCTGACTAAAGCTAAACGTCATCACGAAAATCTCTTTAGGCGTTTCTGGCACCGAGATATTCGCGGATCGAAGGCGATTTCGACTGATACATCTGTCAAATCGGTTCAACAACCGATTCACTTATTCTTCTATGCTATGCCAATAGGGCTACCAAAGGCTTGCGCGCCAGCTGACTCGCCACCAGGAGATAATAAACAGGTCTCTATATAAGACCTCGGATATACAAACGGCACAAATAATATAAAAATTTTACCTTCCAATAAAATTGTTATTATTTTGCCTGGTATATCCGAGGTCTGAGTGATGCCTTCCTGGTAGGCTTAATATACCGTCGGCACTTCTCCTCAACAATGAGGGTGGCTGGTGGCGGGCCGGGGCGCGTCGGAGCCTTATGTTGCAGGTGGGGAAAACGGGACTACCAACATCGCGGCGGTGTGACGCCGGAGCGACTTACAACGAACGATGGCGCCATCTATCGGTCCGATGCGACGTCTACGACGTACTCTCTCTATATAAGACCTCGGATATACCAGGCAAAATAATAACAATTTTATTGGAAGGTAAAATTTTTATATTTTAAATGCCAAAATTTGATAAAATTATGACATTTACTTAACATTTGCAGAGGCGAAGCTAGAATTATCTTGGCCGGACTCTAGTACAAATAAAAAATAAAATAAAATAAATATTATAGGACACTCTTACACAGATTGACTGAGGCCCACGGTAAGCTCAAGAAGGCTTGTGTTGTGGGTACCCAGACAACGATATATATATATATAATATACAAATACTTGGGCCATTTTTTTTCAAAGTTGTCCACCCCACTTTTTTCTTGGATTTGGAAATTTTTATGTGGTTTCCACTCAGAATCGCGAGCTCTTTCAACTCTAATAGGAGAAAAAAAGTGTCCCAAGGTTTTTTCCCATTCCGTTACCATTTTTTCATACATTTTGTATACCCATGTTACAAAAAAGTGGGGTGGACGACTTTGAAAAAATGGCCCATAGGAGAAATCATAATACAGGGTTGGGCAGAATAACTGTACTAGTTAAAAAGTGGTATAAAATTTTAAAAACACGATAATGTGAAAAGTAGTGCTATGATTTATATCCATAACATCTTAAGTTTTAAAGTGTTATGTAATATATTTTATTTGCTTTTCTTTAACTTGCATAATTTTAGGCATTTTGCTGTAGAAGGAGTTTGACCCGGCACGCACGATCTCATCTGCTAAGTCATGCAATACTTGACTACCCGACCCCAAAATAAATGCCAGTTTTAGCCTTTTGCCATCTCAATAAAACTTTGCATTTATTTTTATATGTAAATGTTAATAGTTATCAGTTATCTAAAAATGCGTAGCGTACGTTTCAAGATAAAATATCAGCCTAAAAATTTCGACGAAAATGGCACTTTTCCTCATGAAGATGTGGTCTGACTGAGTTTCTCTTTTGAATAAATTTATGGCTAAAATATCTTCATTTCTATCCCTTAATATAACACCATACTCAACATCAGTCTGACATTTGTTGAACTCCTGAAATTGAAATGCATTTTAGACCGAAAAACCCTCACGTTTTTCAAAGAAACAGCGTACGTACATAAATTATCCTTTATGTTTAGGTCCCTTAGTTCATGGTTATTTTGCAGTATGCAAAACGTTGTCCCCTCTTCAATTATATTATGTTATTGAATATTTTATAATTGAAGCACAATTTTGTATGATTCGCCCATGGTTATTTGTAGCTACTTTACTGACACAAACCATCCAATTCCTACAAAATCTTTACTTGATTTCAGAAGAAAAATACTTCTATAAACGATTTTTGGTATGCAATATCAAAGCAATATTGGATATTAACTTTTTTCAGTTAGTTGAATATCTCGCCCAATCCGCAATGTTCGCTGTCATAACTTCCAACTGTAAATACTTTTCAATTTTGTTATAAAAAAATAATTAAACAGACTGTAATAGAAGTGTCTTTTAGAATCCGTGAAAGGCATTAAATTGTCGATTTAAATTGATACACAGGGAATAGAAATCTGTTATATTGAAATAGATAACGACATGTATTACAATAGGACAGGTTAATCCGCCCAACCCTGTACATGTGTGTAACACGAATAAACCGAAAGACTAATCACGCATTTCTGAGAGCAAAAGAAAGATAAAATGTTATATCAAGCGAAATTCGCAAAAAAAAAGTAATTTGTTGATTTTTTTATACTGATATCTCTTAAAAGTTGGTGAAAGTATCTATAAGATATAAAACAATAGTACATTACTATACAAGTGCGTAAAAAAGGAAGTTTGAAACGAGTGGCGATAAATTAAAACACGACCGAAGGGAGTGTTTTAAATCGACACGAGTTACGAATTTCCTTTTCGCACATGTATCATACGACGTTTTTCAGTACAGATGAGCCTCTGAAGTTTCGACCTGGCATATAATGAACCACTTCTCGCACTAGTGCGTAAAAAAAACACCATCTGTACTGAAAAATCAAATTGCTGCTAACTTAACTCGGTATGACTCTAATAGGTATGGGGCTTACCCACAGATGTCATAATATATACCATAGATCAAGCAAACGTATCTACTTAGCGTGTCAAATGAACTCAGTGAAATCCACTGAGTTGTCCGTCTTTACTCGCAGCTTGCAGCTTTCGGGCGTCAATTTTTGTAAGCTGAAGTCAATCAAAACATAAAAAATGCCTCGTTACGTGATATTCAATTGCAACAACACAAAAATTATGAACAATCAAGAGCCTGAGACATATTTAAAATTACAGGCAAGAAACAACTTCAGTACAAAATTTGACACGCTCGGCCCCTATACAAATAGTAGAACTTGTTTCTTCTATATAAATAAAGTTCTGTGGGCTTACCCTAAGTTTTCGAATGGCGTTCCTAGTGACAAGCTGGCAGTCGTACAGCTCAATCAGCTGCAGGTTGTGGCAGGAAGTCAGGTGTTCTAACGCCCCGTCCGTCACCAAAGGGCAATTGTCTAGACCTGGAAACGAGTTACTGTCAATTTCATATTCTATTATAATAATTAAAAACCAACCATTATTACAAAGCTTTGTAACTTCAAGTTAATGTTCCAATTGTCCACGAGAAACTTTTTTTCTACTTTGTTCTGGAAATTACGATCTCAGAACGTTTACTACAACTGATTGTTTCATATATCTGGCAACCAAACGCTGGAATGATATCCCTCCACCATTATTTCCATTATTATTTAATACTGCTCAACAATAATTGAATAAAATTGTGTTTGAAAGCACGTACAATAAACAAGAATATCATACGGCTATTTGGCTGCGTATTTCAGAATATAATATCTGGGCAACCGAGCTTCGCTCGGTTCTGTTTCGTATCCTTGACATGTGTCGCCATCTAGTTCAAAAATGAATAGTACCTACATCGAGCGAAAGAATTCTCAGCCTTAACAACACAACTACTCCACACGAGATGGCGCGCATTTCGCCACAAAAACTCAAATAGTGTATTTTTCTATTCGTTTTAGCCTTGACCTGTGTCGCCATCTAGTGTTTGCAATAAATAGTACTTACATCAACCGAAAGAATTCTGTCTTAACAGTACAACTACTGCACATGAGATGGCGCGCGAAGAAAAACTCATGAAAACTCGAAAATTCGCGTTTTCCGGGACCTAAGGATAAGTTAGACCGATTTTTCACCCCCAAAAACCCCCACATAACAAATTTCTGCGAAATCGTTAGAGCGGTTTCCGAGATCGTCAGTGTAAATAAATATATATATAAATAAATAAATAAATAAATATACAAGAATTGCTCGTTTAAAAGTATAAGATTTTGCAGTAAATAAATTAATGACTTACACACTTTATACTTAATTAAAAAACATCACTTTCTAGTTTAAATGTGATCAGATAATTCATTTAAACTTCATTGCACAAATTTACAAAAAAAAAAGAGTACAAATGGCGGACTTAACGCCTTGAGGTATTCTCTACCGGTCAACCATTTAGGCAATGTTGTGGTATTTATAAAATAAAAGTGTTTAACGACATACCCAACACGGTGAGGTGCTCAGCCGCGCAGGGGGACATGGATAGTTGCTTGATGCCGTTGTCTGTTATCAACTCGCAGTGGGACAACGTCTGCAAGCAATAGTAAATTACGATACAAGTGCGGAAAAGATGTTTTTTGTTACAAAAGTTTAAGACAACAATAAAATGTACAATGAGGTACAATGTTTAGGCATAAATAGGCTACTTGCCTCCTAGTCAAATCAGCTTCTTTTTAAGAACTGTCAAAACGAATTTGAACGACTTGCTAATATGGAATTAATATGAAATCGAATTGAGTGACGTCACGGTCAACTCAGTTACTTTATATATTTCTACCTGACTTATTAAATAGAAATTGGATTTAAAAATAACTTCTATCCATGTTTTTCTTATAATTATCTGAAGTTGTATTTCGTGCATGGTCTAAAATATCTAACAGTCAAGTTCCCTATATTTTAGGTGCATTTAGTTTTTAGAAATAAATTGGGGGACAGGGCATTGGATCACACTTTTGTGGCACATTTGTTAATTTACCAGTTTTTCGAGCCTGGGGCATCCCATAGACAAATGCACGAGTGTGACGTCCGTTATCAAAACACACTCTTCCAGGTCCATTCGTTCCAGCATCCGGCAACTCTGCAATAGACAAATAGGGTAAGTTCGGGGCCGGAAAAGAGTAACCACTTACTAAATGAGTGGGTCAACATGAAAATATTAACATTTACTAGTGTCATAGTGTGCTACGCCCGCTGATCGGTGAATCCACGTAAAAGTAACGTGAGTCACGACTTCATTGAGTGTTTATTTGAACTACAGCTGCAAATGAAAGGATCTATGCATATATCGGGAAAGTAACACTTATTTAGAGATAGATTATCACTTGAGCTTGCATCGTGAATAAATGGAACATAAATAAATATTAAATAAATCTCATATACAAAAATATGGTTCCAGCTTGGAACACTTGGAGACATTGGTCATTTTTTCTTTGTATATGACATTTATTTAATATTTATAGTATAATAGTAGTGAGACTACTTAAAATTTTACTAGAAATATTTTCTATGAGAAAATAGTTTGATTTGATCTAAGATTAAATGGAACATGTCATTAAATCGTGACTCACGTTACTCTTGCCGCGGATTGACCGTTTATTTTTGGCAAAAAATATTATTTATAAGTACTCAAACCGAAGAGAATGTATGAGCGTTATAAAAGTGCGTGCGATAAATTGTTTCCATAATCCGCGATCTCTGCCTACCCCTTGGGAAAAGCCGTGAGTGTATGTTGTACCTACCCTAGCTAGCGCCTGGAAGCCAGCGTCCGTGAGCTGCGTGCACTGCGCCAACTCCAGCGTTACCAACTCCGGGCAGCGGGCCGCCAGGGCTGTCAGCGATGCGTCTGTGAGACGGGAGCAGCCCGACACGCATAGCAGCCGCATGCCGCCGTTTAATTTTGATATGGAATCGTCTGTTAGGCTCTGGAAGATAAATATAGAGGTACACTAAACTGAGTATCACACACACACACACACAGTGTGAGTCATGTAACAAAAGCAAAACAGCCCACCCACCCTATATGTATAATATAGGAATGGATATACAGACACAGAAAAAAGGTTATCAATAGGTGTGGGTATCCGTTTAAAGGCACAGTTCGAGTTCGATATCAAATTAAGAGTTTGAAATGATTCACGATTATTTTCATTAGACTTATATTGACCGGGATATAGACCGTGATCATGATGCACGCAACTGCGTCGAAATATCGGAAGCTCGACATACATCAAAAAGGTAATCACGGTCAATATAAGCCTAATATCGAATTAAATTAAGAAAAAATTTAAAAAATTAGTAAGTACCAATTTTTTAAGTAACTATTTAACTTTTTCTTGATCAAAACACGATACAGAACACACTTTTGAACTAGTATCCATTAATTTTGTTACATCTTGTAAGTTATAAAAAATCTGAGTTGTCATGAGGACGATATTTTTACAGGATGGCCGAGTAGAAAATAAGTTTCCGACACGGCCATTCTGTAAAAAGTGCGTCCTCGTGTTCAGAAATATCTGTTAGTGTCCTTAAAGTGGTTTACACTATTTCTGTTATACTTTGTATTAAATTATTGCGATCTAGAAACAAATATTTCTGAATCGTCACACGAGGAAGCGTTTCTTCCCGGATGGCCGTGTCAGAAGCTAAAAAAAATAAGCTACTGACACGGCCATCCTGTAAAAAGTGCGTCCTCGTGTTCAGAAATATCTGTTAGTGTCCTTAAAGTGGTTTACACTATTTCTGTTATACCTTGTATTAAATTATTGCGATCTAGAAACAAATATTTCTGAATCGTCACACGAGGAAGCGTTTCTTCCCGGATGGCCGTGTCAGAAGCTAAAAGAAATAAGCTACTGACACGGCCATCCTGTAAAAAGCACGACCTCGTGTGTCAATAACAAATATTTTTTTTTTTGTATTGATGAGTGGCGACGATCTCTGGTGTAGCTTGCTCTATTCATTGACAGTTAGTATCAAGTCTAATGTGACGCTCACAAAGGTCGCCTACCATATGGATCAAATTTATTCGTATCTTTTCACAACGACGTGGTACCTGTGACCTAGGAATAGCACAAATTTAGATGATTTACTTACTTCGCAGCCCTGTACGTTGAGCACTTCCAGGTCGGGGCAGTACGTGGCGAGGCACGACACAGCTCTGTCGTTCACGTTCTTGCAGCCTGACAGACAAACGGAATATTAGGCAATCCGGTAGCTATCGTGTTTTATGGACGCTCCGCCACTGCTAACTAATAATTCTAACCAATAAAATATGTCTTTAAGCAAAGAAGGTCCTCATGCTTGTGTATATGGAACATTTTGGTCCTAATCTGTCGCATAACTAGGAAAGACGAATTTATCTTCGTTTTCTCTGATAGACAGTCAAATATGGAGCAATGCGAGACTATATTTTAATTATAAAATTGTACTCTTAATCGAAACACGGCAAAACTTGTGACTTTTACAGTTATTCAGTCTTTGAGAGGCTGATTAATGTGACACTGAAAGAGTATAAGGCTTATTTTTGACGACCGGTCTGGCGCAGTCGGTAGTGACCCTGCCTGCTGCGCCGCGGTCCCGGGTTCGAATCCCGGTAAGGGCATTTATTTGTGTGATGAGCACAGATATTGGTTCCTCTGTCATGGATGTTTTCTATGTATATAAGTATTTATATATTATATATATCGTTGTCTGAGTACCCACAACACAAGCCTTCTTGAGCTTACCGTGGGCCTCTGTCAATCTGTATAAGAATGTCCTATAATATAATAGTTATAATGTAATAGTTATTTATTAGATTAAGTCGAGATATTCCTCCTGAACTGAAATCAGTTAAACCTACAGCCTGGCATAAAGAGTTGAAAATAATAGGGGCGCCACAGTCTACGTAAACTGGCATGTGGCAACTGTTAAGTCACTTTTGTATGAGAAATTAGTGTTGCTATGATAAAAAAAATAGTTCAATTTTTACTCTTTTTTGCCGAGTTCTAAGTTCTTTAGCTAAGCTACTAATCACCTCTGCAGATGAAGCTCTTCAGTTTGGGACAGCCTCGAGCCAGCGCCTCCACACCGTTTTCCGTGATGGACTGACACCACGACACGTTCACGTGCGTTAGGAGCTAAAAATATAATTAATATTTAATAAATTTTTTTTTGGAAAGAATTAAAGATTTTCCGTAAATTAATCACCAGGCCCCGAAGCCAATTGGCGCAGAAATGCAGTCTGGCTTTGTCGCGCCAATACGCAAGAGCGATAGAAATAGACAGCTACGAAAGAGACCGCATATACAAGTGGCAAATAGTTACACGTTTTGGTTTACTTACAAGGAGCATAACCATGATTGGCATTTATGCCATTGTTATCGACGGTCCAATATTAGTCTGTAGAACGTCACAAATATTTGTTACTATAATAGTGTACTTACCGGACATCCATCCGACAGTGCTTTTAGTGATATGTCCGACATACTGGGGCAGGAGTCCAGGTTTATCCTGCAAATTCAATATAATAGCAGTCAACACTGGCATGTCAACTTCTTACTTCTATGTCAGTGGTATATAAATGTGAACGTTTTGAATACAACTGATGTGTCGCCGGCATAGGACGGTTTGTTTGAATACGTGTCACTGGCTTAGGAGTCCGATTGTTTAGATCACAGAACTTGTGTAACAAGCATATGAGAAGGTTTATTTAAATCACAAACCTTGTGTGGCAACGAACGTGTTAAGAAGGTGAAATTGTACATTCAATATTTAAACTCATGTGTCATTCATTATAAGTAAATATTCTTTATTGCACCATTTCACATGTAAAAAATATATAGAATGTTGAGTGAGAGTATAACTAGGTAACAACAGGCGGTCTTATCGCTAAAAAGCGATCTTTTCCAGACAACCTTAGGGTAGCTGGAAAAACGGAACAGAAACAAAAGCTAACAGGCAGTGCAAGAACAAAAAATATAGAGAAAACCAACACAAACACACATACATATATATCGAATACATAAATAAATATACCTCATAATACATACATGCATACATAAATACAATAAATAAAAATGGCAACTTAAGATAGAGATAGACAGTATAATTTAAGCTGATTTTTGAAAATTGAAAGAGACTTTACTAGTCTTAAATTTACTGGTAAGGAATTCACAACCGTACAACCCGGTAGGTAAAAGAGTTGCTATAAAATTTAGAAGTAGAGATGGTGGAAGAGCAAGAATATGAGTTTGAGAACATCTGATTATACCTTTGTAGCTTGCTGCATCTCCTGCCGAGAGCTTGGCAAGTCTGATCGGTGAGCTTTTTGCATTTGTTCAGGTTCAAGTCTTCGATGTTCGGGCATGACTGCACAAACATAATGCAATGAGATATAGAGAGATAAGACGTAGAACATACAATTTGCACTGGCGAGGCCCTCGAAATCACTGTCAACTTAGCTTGGTATGAATTAAAGGTTAAATTTTCATCTATGGGCATTTTCGGAAATTGGAACCCAAAATTGAGAACTGTCACTAATTTTGGGTCCCAACAAAAAAAAATATTTACAAAATAAATTAAAAAAAAAATATCTGAAAATAAACTTATTTCATGTCAAAAATGTAGATTATTGGTTATAGTTTATGTAGATAACACAAAAGCAATATTTATAAAATTTTATGCTAAATTGTCGTCACAAAACTGACATAAGTAGAGTAAATTTTTATTAACAACATTCACTAATTTTAGGACCAATTTTTTGAAAATGCCCCTATCACGTTACGAGAAGCCAATGTTTTATGATTTATCGGTAGTGTTTTTGTTTTTGCGTTTTAGTAGTTGGCAAAACTCATTCAGTATAGCCTACATATCCACCCCCTAGAATATTATCCATATTAATATTATAATGGGAAAGTGTGCGTGTCTGTTTGTTTGTCCGCCTTTCACGGCAAAACGGAGCGACGAATTGACGTGATTTTTTAAGTGGAGATAGTTGAATGCATCCCTTCAACTATCTCCACTTAAAAAATCACGTCAATTCGCCTAAAAAAGTAGCCTATGTCACTCTCCATCGAGAGTGACATAGGCTACTTTTTGTCCCTTTCTAATCCCCCACTTCCCTAAAATGGGGGATGGAAGTTTGTATCCGCAATTTCTGAATTTAACGCGAGCGAAGCCGCGGGCAAAAGCTAGGTACACATAAAAATCTGCATGTATATATACTGGAAATGCTAGTTTACCTGTGCAAGTGTCTTCATAGAGCCATCAGCTATGCTCTCGCAGCCCCGAAGCGAGAGTTGCCGAAGGAATCCGCCGCAGCGCTGAGATATGTTCTCTATTACGGGACCCTGGAACCAATTAAACACTAAACTGGGAACACGTTTAGACATTATAATTATAAATTACATGACAAAATAAATAAATAGTAATAAATAAAAAAGTCATTTATCAAAGTCATTTGTCATCTATTCGCAAGTTTATCGTTAAAGTACCTAAGTACCAGCAGCGGCTGGTCCATACAAGCCGATTCCCATCGGCTTGCCTAAAATTGATTACTAGTAAAGTACCTAATGTTAAGGTAGGTTTCTTTTTGCTTTGGTGTTGCCTAGCAGAAATTTTCACCAGCCGCCACTGCTAAGTACATACGTTTTCATTTTCGCATTAATAAGACGCTACAGGAGCGAAAATGCTAAAATGAAAAGGAGCCACCCTTTCAATTTGAGAATTTTAGTTAAATATACTAGTGTTATTGATTAGATTTATCGAAAAAAAAAATTGTCCATTCAGAACAATTCAGTTAAAAGATATTGCGAAAAAATCTTTAAAATCGAGGTTCCGCTTTCGACCGTTTCTTCCTTCAAAACTTAATCAATCGTAACGAAATTTCAGAATCTGTGTCGGACCGTTTAGTTTTTTTGGCTAATTGTTACCAATCTTGAGTATCACCGCCTCTTTTTGCGTCATAATGAAGCCACCAGTTTTTGGAAAATTTTGATTGGCTCTAGCGTCTATAAAAATAAAAATATCAAAGAAATCAAAACGGTCCGACACAGATAAAAATAATAATAATCTGTGTTGAAAAATTTTTGCTCTATCTTCAAAAACCAAGGAGGAAATAGTCGAGAGCGTTTGTATGGAAAATTGACCCCTCCTGTATTGTCTTAAAGGAAATGTGTTACCTCCACGTCTCGCTGGAACTCGAAAAGGTCTATCCTCTGCCAATTGGAGCCGTCCAGCGCCAGAATATTCCATAGTTTCGATACCTTAAACAAAAGACAAATGTGAATTTCTACCATTCACAATTTAGGACCAACGCGTAGACAACTTGTCAATCTTTCACTAAACTTAAACTAAACTTTATCTCTTTTCCGTAACAGTGCGACTGGGGGTTGCGTTTCGTTCACTACGTTCGTTAACAATTAACATTTTGTCGATGCAGCTTGAGAAGCCTGGCGCAAAAAAAAACATAAGAATAGGAAAATTGATAAAAGAGAGTGAATTTAGTGATGACGATGATTTACCACCTGTGGAACTACGGGAAGCAGTGATAAACGCGTTTTTTGCGTTGTACTTTCCTCGCTATAGTGAGGGGAAAAGTTTTGTGTTACACTCGGGTGCAAATGTATTTTACTTCTCGTGTGTTCAAAAACTCGCAAGTTCAGGATTTTATTCTCGAACCACTCGCTTCGATCGTGGTTTAACTATAGAGTCCTTCCACTTGCTCGTTTTCAATTCCACACTCAGCGTTAAAATACAACTTTGCACCCTTGTATAACAAATATAGTATGTTATGCAACAGACGTTTAAAGGAGGTCAAAAAAGACGAGTAGCGTGGGTATAGCCGTAGTGTATATATTGAGGTGAAGCCGAAAATTGTTAAAAACGAATATTTTTTGGCTCAGTTAAACACCGTTGCATACAATACTTTTTCTACGAGCATGCACTTAGTTTTTAACAGTTTTCTTGAATAACTTTCGCGAAATTCACACTGTTTCCTGTATTTTGACGCAAAGGTTTGCACTTGCACGCGCGCAGTATCGTTATAACAATGCGTTGCCATGGTTACAGAGCCAAACAATGCGTTCTCAGCTTTTTCGAAACTGCGCGCATGCGCAGAAAGCCGGCGGACGCTGGTTTTGGGGAATAGACTTGTAGGGTTTTAAAGATCTATGCACGAGTTTGTAAATGACGAATAACAGTTCGGGAGTAGAAAAACTATTTTACCTGCGCACAGCGACAGAGCGACACGACGTCCAGATACGACAGGATCCGTAGCAGAAGCTCTTTCGGCAGCTTCTTATTGATATGGTTTTCATCCTCGCTCGAGAATCGACCGATCTGATAAAGAAACAACATCATTATATACTGTTTTCTTTTTGTTTTCCATTAAATTCGACACGTCGTTAGTCCGTTTTCACATTATCCGATTCGATATCGGACGTAGGACCGATAACCCATACATTTAAGCCGCATCCTTTGATTTTTGCCTCTGAAATCCTTCCGACATCCGATATAGGATCGGATAATGTGAAAACGCACTTCGGCTAATCAACAGAAACCCACTTATGTTAAATTCGGGAAAAACAGGTTTTTCGTTGTGATACATATTAATAAGTGTGAGAGAACCTTATGAATAAAATAATAGTTGGTGTCAAGTATTTGACGACGCTAAGTACCTATAGGCTTAGAATAAATTAGAATAATTCAGAGGCCGTGAGTTCAAGTCTCACCCAATGCAGACATTTTTGACCTTTAAAACTTATTCTAAGCCTAGTGGCATCGATTGCAGGCGTTTCTGCTAATCAGAAGTAAAAAAAAAACTAAGTACCTATCAGTGGCGGCTAGTGAAAATTTCTGCTAGGCAACACTGAGCAAAAAAATGAGTAGAGGCCTTCTAAAGGTAAGTCTGTAGTTGTCACACCACAGGAAGAGCGTTGATGGACGCGTTAGATAGAGGTTGACGTATACAGACTTAGCTTATTCGCACTATCTGTATAAGAACACGACAATCATTACTTGTAATCAATTTTAGGCAAGCCGGTGGGAATCGGCTTGTATGGACCAGCCGCTGCTGGTACCTATGCACGTCAAAATAAATACTCAACATCTAGAATATTACTTTTGCTAATCCTCGAATAGATAACGTGCAAGTCAATCAGTGTTAATCCGTTATACGTGCAGCTTGCGTATTTTATACATGCAATTAATGTTAAAAACAAAAACGCTCTCAGAAGATCGTTTCTGACGTTTCTTCTGCGAAATTTCATTAAAACTGGATTATCAATCAATCAATCAAAATATTTATTCGTAATATACTCTTGGATCTCTATACGGATTACTTATACTCAAATAAAATGTATCTTTACTTGACCTTCCTTCGTACGTATAAATAAGAAACCAAACCACGTGGGTTTATTTGTTTACAATCTACATACTTTCAAATACCTACAATAACAGATTTCAGTAATGCTAAATTAAAAAACGTGTAAAAGGCAACTATAAATAACTCATTTTATTTTTCATGACGACGTCACAACGGACTTATCAGAGATATTTGAAATAGTTGATTTACCAGAGGATTTTGTCCTCTTAAAATACCTAGTCGGCAGCATAAACCAAAGACGTATATTATTATATACGAGTAAAGTAACTCCGTATAGATATGATAAAAACTCTAAAGAAAAACGTACCTACTACCTTGGAATCAATAAGAAAAATGTACGGTCTACTAGATAGCGCTACACCTTCGCTTGATGGTACTAATAAATAATATTTGATAATTTTCAACTTAAGAATATAGGCCAAATTGTCAAAACTGAAGCAGCCCTACATCACTCGCTCGCGGTCGCGCGTTAAGTACCTACCTGCTAGCAGTTGCCTCGAGGTAACAAGTGGCCGAGGCGCCTGTGTAGTTGCGTGGCACGTACCTACTATTCTTCTGAATTTTACGTAGTAACTTATTAGTATTATTACTCATGGACATATGCATACTCCCACTTCTGACCTACGGTGCACAGACTTGGTCTTTGACTAAAGCTCAGAAGTTCAAGCTCGGGGTTTGCCAACGTGCCATGGAGCGCAGCATATTAGGTGTCAAATTGGTGGATCGAGTCCGGAACACCACGCTGCGCTCCAAGACGAAAATTATCGATGTAGCTCGGAAGGCGGCCAAGTTAAAATGGGACTGGGCTGGTCACGTCTGCCGGATGCTGAACGAGTTGCGGGGCAGAATCACCACGGAGTGGGAGCCCGAAAACTCGAATCGGGGATCTGGCAGACCCCGACAGCGATAGCGGAACGAACTGGACTCCTTTTTGAAGGAATGGCCAGACACGGCTTTGAATAGAGATAAGTGGAAAGATTGGGGGGAGGCCTTTGCCCAGCAGTGGGACACGACAGGCTCCAAATAATAATAATAATAACTTATTAGTATTAGTTAAGTAGGCATTTGTCGTTTTGCGGGGAAGTGAAGGATCTGTTACCTTAGTAACTTATTAATGACCTGTGACTGAGGCTCAAACGTTATAAACCTGTGTCGAGAGTTAATTCTCTATTATACTATACCCTCTTTACGTAAAAACGGAAAGTGTAAGTAGGTATGTAACTTTTGGATCTAGTACGAGAACTGCGCCCCAAAATGGGGCGCTTTCTCCATACAATGAATATAATTTTCCATGACACTTAGTGCGTTTTCACATTATCCGATCCGATATCGGATGTCGGAAGGATTTCAATAGAAAAAAAACAAGATGGCACCTGTAATGTATGGATTATCGGTCCGACATCCGATATCGGATCGGATAATGTGAAAACGCACTTACACTGTAGAGTTATCCATTCTAAATTTTCACAAACATGGTATAGGTTCTGTATGTAAATAAATAAGTATGATAAGGTATTAATTTGTTTTATTACGACGCTTATCAGTCATTCTATGTGATACTGATAACTTATCACTCTTATCAGATATGTTTATAAACAAAGAATTTGTTTTGATATCTCATTAATTTATTATGATCAAGTTACAAAATGACCAAACTAGCTTATTACATTAGCTATATGTATACAATCCTTTTTCTCCAATAGTTCACAAAGCAGTACATTACTTGTTATGTACTTAGTAAGTATAACGGGTTAGCACTGATTGACTTGCACTGGTTCACGGATTAGCAAAGTAATTTGCTAGATTCTGAATATCATGGATTTCCGCAATGTAACGGTTGATTGTATCAATTAATTAAAAAAGAAAGGAACCTCAACATGATATGAAGAAGATCAATTAATAAATAAAATTAGAAGTTTAAACCTTATTTTATTAACTAGGCGATACTAGTCTTGTATGTAGTTGTATCAAATACATATTGATCATTCTAATTAAATGTCTACCTATTCATACTAAAAAAAAAAAAAAAAAAACATATTCTATCAATCATAAAATCTTCAAATCTAGAAAACTTAAAAATTGTTACAGTAAGATTTATGAATATGGAAAGGGTTTTTTTTTTCAATTTTAAAATGAAGAAAAGGTAAGTTTAAAAACATCTCCTCAGAATAAAATCATACATTTTAGAAGGTTAAATAAGTTAAACTGTGTTTGTCTCTGTAAACAAATGGAATAACTATGCAATTAAAATTAAGTGACCAATTGACTAAATTATCATTTGTGCCGTTCTTAAGGAAGAGTATCACATTGACATTTAAGCTAAGCATAAGAACCCTGTAATAGGTGAATTGTATAAATTATTGAGCAAATTTGAACTTATGGTAAGGAACAATGTGGTACCTTTTACTTGAGAATGTCACATAACAAAAAACATATTTATCTAGGAAATATTAAGTTTCTGATTAATTAAGCCATAGCAAAGTTATGACTGGCTGAAGGGTTGCCAACTTTTTTTTAGGGAAATATAGTATTTTAGAAAATTCCATCTAAAAAATATAGTACACCGAAATAAAATATAGTACGGTACACATAATTGATAACCAAGTCGTAGAGATCGTTCTTTCTGTCCACTCTAAGGGGCTCCATTCGGTTTTCATCGATTTTTGACAAGTTTTGTGTTGCATTGGTTCTCTTATTTAAGTATCGTCGAAAGTTGTATGGCCGAATATCACTTCCCAACTCACGTTTCGCGCAATTTTATTCCGCCGAATGTTCATTTCCCAACTTATTATTTTATTTGCCAAGCTCACATTTACCAACTTAACATTTGGCCTTTTTTAAAAAGCAAACTTTCATGTTGTCGAATGTTTTACTTAGCGTAATATATAACTAGTTGTACCAAATGCTTTATTGAACACCAACAATATATATGGCGTATTTAGAAAAATATGCAATATTGAGTCTTCTATCACTTTCTACATTTATTGACAGGTATGCAATTTTTACTTACGTACCTATTAATATTCTTTTAATTTCAATAGTTACCTACTTACTTTTTTTACAAGACTCATATTTAAAAAAAATATACCCATATTATAAGTACTTATATTTTTTATGAAATTAGACATTGTTTTAAAAACTTTTTACTTCAATGAAATCTAGACTTTTATAAAAATGCAAAGCGATTTTAATTTTAAACTAATTAAGGCAAAAATTTTGACCAAAGAACCAGTTTCTGAGTTTCGGTCCTAAAATAGTTCAACTTTGATGCTAAATATCACAGAATCAATGAGCTGTGAAGTAGGTACCTAATTATGGGATGCTAGTTTGTTTAAAGACGATTCTGTTAATATGATAGAAACTATCGTAATATTCATAATACCAATGGATTCAAATTGACGCTCATCGGAGTAGAGAATCCCCTTAAGAAATGTCGTTATTAAATATATCATGGAAAAAATACAAATGTTTTCAAACAACGGTGGCTTTATACGTAACTGCAATATTTGCAGGTCAGAACGAAGTAATAAAATGTACAGAGAAGGTTAAACATGAATAAAAGCGCGAGCGGAGCGAGCGCGAAATTCTTTTCATTGTCAAAACGCCGCTCCTGGCGGTTTGACCCTAGTGTAAATTCGCCACTGGCATGGACCCCAAAAATATAGTACTTTTGCGTACTATATATGCTTCATATAGAATATAGTACGCTGGGCCAAAATATAGTACAGTACTATATTATATAGTACGGTTGGCAACCCTACTGAATGCGCACTTTAATGTGTAAGAAAAGTGCTTTATAAAAAAAATAACACCTGTTTTTTTAATGCATGCACCTGACGCGAGGGTCACACAAGGCCGTACAATTTCGCGGTCTACCTACATAACGGTACCAGTGGGGTTAATGCACGCGCAGGGTCAACACACTCGCCTAACAAAGGAAAATTACTTAATCCCGATCATCGCCGGCCAAATCCGAAAAAAACCGGCACAATGTCCTCCATTTATTTGCATAATAAAAACGCACTTGAAAAAAACAAGTTTAAAAAAAAAAGTTTAAAAATAGAACGCAACTCGCAATGTTTATCATTTGCGATCTTTGTGTGTCTTTGTAAATCCAAGTTTGTAATTGCTGTTAAATATTAATAATCATCGCGTGGGAGAACAAAGGAATAGGGCATGTACTTGCGTATAGGTACGGATATGTCAGCTGTTTCTAATCAAAACGAAAACACAAACATGTTAACGATGTCGATCGATGGATGCGTACCTCGAATTTACTCCTCCCTGAGTAACTCATGGTCGGGTAAGGCGTGATCTTCGCCACTCTGCAAAATTTCACTGACTCGTCGGTCCTAAAATTTTCAATAGCCGCGGGCGAGAACGCACCAAACAAATATGGACGACTTTGATTTGGCTTTTCCTAGTTTTTCACGACGTCCTTCGCTGAGAGCGCTGTCGGTACGTTCGGAAACTGAATTCGTTTGACAGGTGCTTGACAGCTGATGCACAGCTGACAGAAACTATCTGAGAATCTTTAAAAACGGCACTTTATGGCATCAAATTACTCAAATGAGAGAAATAATTTATAATAATAGGTAGTTTTTGTGAGATTTTATCCCTTTATATATCACTGAAACATTTCTTTGAATTTTTCTTTAGGTGAAATAGATATAAAAAGTGAATACTAGTTTTCGAACAGTTTTGACAGATTCCCGACGCGTTCAGCAGCGTTTGTTTGTAAACAAATTAAAAATAAAAACATATTTTTAGATTTATTTAAGATAACTTCTCTATTATGTTGAAATATTTATTAATTTAAAGCTTTGTACGCCTGAGAGGTACAATTGAGGATATGTCATTGCAAAAGTAATTCAACAAAAATGACGTTGTACTTTTGCTTTGTTATCTTTTGTTTCTAAACGTGTTAAATCAAAGTTAAATCATTGAAATGTTTAATTTGAAAATTGTAATTGTTATTTTGTAATTAGATGAGTACTTTGACGTATATAAAACGATTCGTATAATGAACCCTTAGCGTGTCTACGTAACTCCTGCAGTGAGAATTTATAGGTACTTGAAATTTTAGGCATTTTAGCTGTTCTAATTTATAAATAGAAGACCACTCGGCTTTCTTGATGAGGCTGGCAAGGGTCCATATGAAATTTATTATGAGCTAGACAATAGTTTTACCTACTTTTATTTTTTTACTGAGAGGCGATATCTAGATCTACTATGGAAAGGGTAGAAATAATAAAACAACAGTTAATTTATTCTTCATTATATTATCGAGAACATTAAATATTATTTAATTAATTAAAACCATACAGAGTGTAACAAAAATGGTGGTGATCCGTTTAAGGGTGTACTCAGTATCGTATTCTTATCAGGAAAAAGTAGAAGAAAATTTTCACTTTTGTATGAGCCGGACCGCGCGAATCGGTCGAATCTCCATACAAAGATAAAAAAATTTTTTGCGAAAAAAAATTTTTTATCCTACTTTTTCCTGATGAGAATACGATACTGAATACGCCCTAAAACGGATCACCACCATTTTTGTTACACCCTGTACAATTCAAGTCACCATTTAAATAAATTCATAATTATTAACATAAAAATTTGCGGCCAAAAATACTTTCATACAACTATTATTTTCCTCTGATTTCAGTAGAAACTTGACTAATCATACATATAAATAATAGGGAACTTGACTGTATATAAAGAAAGTAACTGAGTTGACCGTGACGTCACTCAATTCGGTTTCATATTAATTTCATATTAGCAAGGCGTTGGAATTTGTTTTGACAGTTCTTAAAAAGAAGTTGATTTGACTAGGAGGCAAGTAGCCTATTAAATATAACACAAAAAATATTATGAAATAATAACAATGAATGTTGGAATGTATCAATTAAAATTGTTTTAAAACTTTACTGTTTTTGAGTATTTCTAAATAAATAAATTATGATTACTGTCTTTACAAGATGTGGTTACAACCTTACAACAATAATAATATGCCTCTGCGTGCGTCCCATGATACGGGCATCGGCAACGTCCGCTCAGTGTATCTCTTAAAATTACAGTGTCAAAAGGGCCTCTACGTGTTGGCTTCAGCTCCGCGCACGCCTCCCAATGATCCGGGCTACTCTATGGTTTCCGTGATGGAAAAAACATATGAACCTTGTTTAACAAAGGATCTTTATCAATAAATAAAAAATAGTTGTAATAGAACATTTCTTTTTTTTACTGCCACTTTTATGAAATGTGATATTTTTGAAAAAAAAAATGCTATTTCTACTCAGAATCACTAGGTTTTCCAATCCTAGTAGTTAAAAAAATTGTCCCATACGATTTTTCTTATTTTGTTACCATTTTCCGTACGTTGTGTGGGGTAACAAAAGAGGAAAGTAACAAAAATGTATGAAAATTCTGGGACACTTTTTGTTTCCCAGTGAGATTGAAAGTACTCGTGATTCTGAGTACAATTGACCTAAAATTCCCTAGAAAAATCTAAATAAAAAAATGGCAAAAAAAAGAAATGCTCAATTTAGTCAAAATCTAAATGTAATAATTTAATTGCTTATATCTTGCTGGGTCTATCATCTGTTCGTGTGATGCTCTGCTTGTGGTAATTCTGAAATTAAACATAACCATGATAATTATCTATACATACATTAAGGCTGCTCGTCCACTGGATCCACCAATAGAATATCATCCATACTAATATTATACTAAATACTACACACAGTGCGTTACTAAATACAGTGCGTTGAAGTTTCGCGTGCAATTTTTACTTCGTCACAAGCCCCCACTCCGGAACTTTGACGCTCTATACCTTTGTATTTTTTCATTAATTATAAAAAGCGAAAAATATGTGTACATTATTTTTGGACGATCTAACTGACGGACTAAACAGGTTGCCATATTTTTTTTATGTAGTCGTCATCCCTAATGTGACTAAAATCCTAAAATTCTTTCAATGTAGTAACTTACTCAGGTCCTCAGGATTGGAGCACTTCTTCAAATGCTCAGTGATGAGGAGTTTAAGGGCAGCATTCTCTGCTACCAGTTTGTGATTCGTTTCCTTAAGCAGTCGGTTCTCCTCTGCCTGCCAGTTCATTAGGACTTTCTGTTTTTGTCTGAAACAGTTTTTTAATAAAATTTCGCTAAAAAGAACCGAATTTCTACATTTCTTTATGTCAAAAAAAAAAAAATTGGGGGACACAGATCAAACTAAGCACAGCTTGTACTATGCGTGTTGGGCGACGATATATGTACATACTTATAAATAGATACATACACAGAAAACATCCATGACTCAGGAACAAATATTTGTATTCATCACACAAATAAATGCCCTCACCGGGATTGGAACCCAGGACCATTGGCTTAGCACTCTTAGCAGGCAGGATCACTGCCGACTATGCCAGACCGAGATTTAATGTTTATAGTAATAGTAGTGTTACTACTTAAAAAATACAAATTAAAATATTTTCTAATGAAAATAATTTGATTTGATCTAAGATTCTGCACGGCAGCGCCATCTCTCTTCGCTAGCTCGTAACCACATGTGTTGATTCAGTTAGGAGGTCGAACTAGTTTCGGTTCTACCTCAGAGATGGCGGGGGGCGCCATAAGCCTTCGGTAATTGTGTCATATACTTGGAAATTTCGACCCATGCTTTTGTAATCCGATGGCCGAGTGGTTTTACAGGAATCCGTCCGGTTAGCGGAGTACGCTGGTTCGATTCCAGCTCGGAACACTTGGAGGCCTTGGTCACTTTTGCTTTGTATATGACATTTATTTAATAATTATAGTATAATAGTATAAAAAATACAAATTAAAATAATTTGATTTGATCTAAGATTATGGCAGACTGGTTGTCATGTATTATAAATTATAATTACTAATTACCTGTATCTTCTAGAAGCTGCTGTCCGCGGCTCCAGCAACTTCTTCTTCTCTGCTTCTTCTTTACTTTCCACTACCTCCTTCTCTTTACTATTTCTTCTTTTCACTGTTTTCTTAAAGCTACTGCTAACTTTATTCACATTGAAAGGTACTATTGGTATCTTCTGTAACGTATTCGTTATAAGTATTGTATTTGGATTAACTATAGTTACTGGAACTAGTGTACCTGGTAGTGTTGAAATTGGCAATATAGTATTTTGGACTACCGGTGCATCTATTTTATTTTCACTAGTTTTCTTTTCTGCTTTATCAGATAAAACCCTTTTTAATTTATCTTTAGTTTCATTTTGTATTCTCTTATCATCATCAACTGGTTTCATTCTAACTTGCCTCCCATCTGGCTTCTTGATTATAATTTCAAAATCATCTAAATCATCTTTGTCTTTTAAAGCATTATTATAATTCCTTTTAAGCATTTTTATAATCTGCTTATCCTCTTTCTTATCATTATGTTCTTCTAAACTGTCGACTACAAAATCTAGAGATTTCTGACTCATTATAGGCGGAGCTTTCTCAGGTTTATCTGCTAACAAGACATCTTTAGTTACATGACCGTCCTTTATAACTGAATCCGTGTAAATTATTCTAGGTATATTTTTGGATTCTATAATACCATCTTTTCTTATTTCTACATTGCTATGTATTTTGATGACATTGTTGGTGTATGAGACAGTTTCGTTTATTTCTTTGTGTGCGTCTTCATGTCGCACTATAGCTACGTCATCAGTGGTCGTGACTTTATCTACAATGTCCTGTTTTCCGACTATTCTGCTGATTGTGGTTACTTCATTGGTTAGTTTGGAAATTGTTGTGGTTTCATATTCTTTGACGGCACCTGATTCGTCACTGGATGACCTGGAATAGAAAAGATTTTTTTAACAACTATGGGAATAAATGAAATTATTTTAACAAATATTTTGATTTGTGTTTTTTTAGGGACCGTCCACACTCAAGAGACGCATGTCCGCCGATGCGGAACGGACGTCAGCGCCACGCCGCCTGAATGTAATTTAAAAAACGTCTCCTCAGTACATTTTGTATAGGAAGGACGCTCAAGGGACGTCACTTGGGTAGTGAACCTGCCTGCTAATGCTAAGCCGCGGTCCTGGGTTCCAATCCCGCTAAGGGCATTTATTTGTGTGATGAGCACAGATATTTGTTCCTGAGTCATGGATGTTTTCTATGTATTTATCTATTTAAGTATGTATATCGTCACTATTTAAGTATGTAGAACGCCGTCAAAAAAGACCGCAGATGCGCTGGGCGGACGATATCAAAAGGACAGCTGGGAAAAAGTGGCTCCAGATCAGGGATGTTGCGGATATTCGCATCCGCACGCGCGGAACTTCCGCATCATTTTCAAAATCCGCATCCGCATCCGCCTCCGCAAAAATCAATACGGAGCATTCGCATGATGCGGATGTTGAACAGGTCGGTACAGGAACGACTTAGACGCGGCCCACGTGCACGGTAAATTCACCATTGGCCAATACGAGTCTCGTTACACGTCTGTGATTCGTGGATCGCGGGTTGCGCCTATTGCAAAGTTGCAAACATCAACAAGAATCGACAAGTTTGTGTCGTTTTGATTTTAGTCTCCTAGTGTGATTGTAGGGCGAAATATATGAAATTTTAAGTGTTATCAAATTATATATTAACGTAGTGATTCTGGACATTCCTCGTGAGTGTTCTGAGACTTAATTTCATTAGTGAATGAAAACTATGGCGCCGCCGAGTAAAAGTGCTATTTGGACATTTTTTAAACCAAACGATCATGAAAAAGCCCAGTGCAAAATATGTCAAAAACGTATTCTCGTAAAGGCCGTACAACCACAATCCTCACATTCGCATCCGCATCCGCATCTGCAGATGTGGGACTTGAAAAATCCGCATCTGCATCCGCATCCGCGGATGTCAAAAAATCTGCCTCCGCAACATCCCTGCTCCAGATCGCACAAAACCGTGACGAGTGGCGCATGTTGAAGGAGGCCTACACCCGAAGGGTAGAAACAGGCTAAAGAGAGAGAGAGAGAGAGAGAGATCGTCACTTAGCACCTATAGTACAAGCTTTGCTTAGTTTGGGGCTAGGTAGATCTGTGTAAGGTGTCCCCAATATTTATTTATTTTATTATTTATTAAATATTGAACAAAATACCTGCTTATAGTGATGTTCCGCTGGTTATTGGTGTAGAGACTGGCGTCTCCGTCCAGGGGGAACATCTGGGGGGTGTGTAAAGTGTGTGGGGTGTGGAGGGTGTCCACGTCTGAACCCTCCAGGGACAGCCGGCCAGCTCTGGAAAAAAAAAATAGTTTTTGGCACAAGCTTTTATCGCCGACTGTACCTTTCTTTCAGTACAGTCATCTACTGCTCTCTGAGACGTTTCTAAAAACCCCTTATTCGACGGAGATATGATGTTTCATGACAGAGTTTCCATCAGAGATGACCATCTTTCTGCTCTATCATCAGATTAGCTCCATGATACCATGGTGCCAGGTTCGAATCCCGGTAAGGGCATTTATTTGTGTGCACAGAAGCACAGTTACTTGTTCCTGAGTTATGGATGTTTTCTGTGTATATAACCGGTTTTTCGGAACTTATGAACGAAATGTCATTTGATATTTACCAGTCGCTTTTCGGTGAAGGAAAACATCGTATCATCGAAGATTGAGGAGTAGCGCGTTGTGTGAGTGGTTCGATTTTTAGGTTATATTCCCGTAAATAAAACAACTTTCCTTATTTTCTAATCAGGTGGTGGTTTATTAATACATAAAACCAAAGGTTAGTTTAGATGGACGGCAACGAGAAGGAGAAGCCTCCAGACGAGGATGGTGATAACGGTATGGACTGGGAGAAATACACGCGCAAGCGTAACTTGGATTTATCACCAACCAAGCTGGAGCCTTCCCCCAAAAAAATTGTAATTGACCCGGCAGAGTCCGAAAAGCAGTCGGGTAATACAAATAGTGCAGTTGAGGAGCCCGGTACTAGTAGGATGGTCGAGTCTCATGCGAACAGTCAAAAAGAGTCAGTTGAAATAAACAAAAGTAACTCAACTGAATTTAACCCGCATCTATACAAACACCCCAGTCTAGACAGCAAATCACGAGAGTATGGTGCCAACGATGATGGACCTTTCATAGTGCATGTCTCTAGAGAGGCCGCCCCTTCCTCCAGTGCCACTCTAAAACCCATAAATGTAGGCCTTTTACTAACTCGGGCAAACGTCAATAACATCCAGAAGGACGGTGGCATTAAATCGGTGGGTCGCAACAGAGTAGCGGTCACTTTCTCCACAGCTGCGGATGCAAATAACTTCCTGAAGCACCCGCTTCTAGGCGAAAATAAGTTTATAGCTGATATCCCTTCATATCATGTATCTCGAATGGGAGTGGTGCGAGGAGTTCCTTCAGACTGGACTATGGAGGAATTGGTCAATGGAACGTCCCTTAGAGAAGGTAAAGGGAAGATCCTTAAAGCTCGTCGACTTCAACGGAAGATACTTAAAGATGATGGCTCCCCGTCTTGGGTTCCGACTCAATCGGTGGTAGTAACTTTTGAGGGTCAAAGCTTGCCTGCCAAAATTTTTGCATACTACACCTCATTAGTTGTGGACGTGTATCAGCTGCCAATAATCCAATGTAGGAAGTGCCTCAGGTTTGGTCACATCCAAGCACAGTGCCGGTCTGATGCTAGGTGCTACAAATGTTCACAAAAACACCCTGGGGATGGATGTAACATTGCTCCTGAACATGTTAGATGTATATTCTGTTCCGGCAGACACTATGCGACTGACAAGACATGTAACGAATTTGGTCGGCAGAAAGCCATCAAACTGGCTATGTCTGAACAGAGTATTTCGTATGCAGAGGCAGCTGCTCAGTTCTCATCAGTACGCCGCCCATACTCTGACGTAGCGAGAGTCATGTTTGAGCAGATTCCAGACTCTTCTAGATCGTCCGAGTCACCCTGCCATACGTTTATTCCAACATCCCCGCCTACGACATCTTATCGTAAGACTATTTATCGGGCGCCCCGGGCGAGGGTCCCCCTCTCCCCAGGTTATGACAGAGAGGCCCACAATAATATTGTTCGTACTCCCCCACCACAGCTCCCCAATGGCCAGGCCCTGAATGGTGCTTACAATAGAGTCACCCCTCAGGAGGACCTAATGGAGCTGTGTTTGAAGTTACTAACAAATATCATCGCCAAATGGAGCGACATTCTACCGAACGACGTTGCGCCTTTAATGGTCACACTTGCAGAGCGACTCACCTTTCATAATAGGTCACCAGGTCAACTTTTTACAATGGAATAGTCGGAGTATCATCCCAAAGAAACCAGAACTTACCCAGTTGATCAATGATCATGCTGTGTCCGTTGCGGCCATCTCGGAGACATGGTTACGTCCCGGGGCTCTTTTTAGAGTACCGGAGTTCTCGTGCCTCCGGGAGGACCGTAGTGACGGACGTGCTGGATGTGCGTTATTGATTAAACATTGTTACCCATTTTCTCAAATTTCTATCCCTCCCCACTCGGATGGGATTAATGCCGTAGCTGCAAAGGTTATGGGCATTAATTTCATCTCTGTATATATACCCCATACTGAGGTAGTTGATATAGACGAATTGCATTCTATTCTCTCATCTGTACCACACCCTCTGGTAATTCTAGGAGACTTCAATTGCCACAATATCTCTTGGGGATCATACCATTCCGATGCTTTTTCAACAGCTCTGCTGGATTTATTTGATGACATTAACGTGGGAGTCATTAACGACGGTACCCCCACGCATCGGGTTTACCCAGGTCAGAACCCCCAATCTGTTCTAGATCTGACTGTATGTTCGCCGAACCTATCGTCCTTGTTATCATGGAGGGTTTTGCGCCAATCATATGGTAGTGATCATTTTCCGATAATTATCACTAAACCAACGTCGATCCTCCCTTCACCACCGCCAGAGCCGCTGCTGAAATACAAAATACAGTCAGCAGACTGGCCCAATTATGCTTTTTTTGTCGAAGAGAGTATCAAAGAGAGGAACCCCACTGAGATGGACCAAGAGGGAAAGTATACGTACTTCAAAAATATCATTTTGGAAGCTGCCGACAAATTTATCCCGAAAAAGAAGCCTGCCAGGGTTAAAATTCCTTCCCCCCCATGGTGGAACGCAGATTGCACGACTGCCATCAAAAAAAGAAACGATGCGGAGCGCCTCTTCAATGAATCCGGTAATTTGGACGATTACATTACTTTTAAAAAAGTTTCGGCTCATACAAAACGTTTCTTAGCAAAGGCTAAAAAGAGGGGCTGGAAGGGGTTCTGCGAGAGCCTATCTCCTAGAACCCCTCCATCTCTTGTATGGCGAAATATTAAGAGATTTAGGGGTTCATTTAATCCAGAATCTAAACCAACAATAGATTCCCCCTGGATGGCAGAATTCGCAGATAGGCTTGCCCCGCCAACTGTCCCTGAGGCGTCCTGTTTGATATCCCCCCCGCTGCCGCGTTCCTCCTGTTCTCTCGACCAGCCCTTCTCATTTTCAGAGCTTAACCTGGTAATTAATGGTTTAAGGAATACTTCACCTGGAGAGGATGGGATCCCATATTGTTTCCTGTCTAAGCTAAATACTCCCGGACAGGAATATCTGCTTGGCATCATAAACCATGCCTTTAACACAGGAGAGGTTCCAGCAGATTGGAAGTCCCAGGTAGTCATTCCTATCCTAAAGCCGTCTAAAAACCCAGACGAGGCTAATTCCTATCGACCAATCGCTCTTTCTGCAACAATGGGAAAGATATTAGAACACTTGGTTAAAAATAGGCTTGAATGGTTTGTGGAAAACAATGGAATTTTAGCAGACACACAGTTTGGTTTCCGAAAGGGGCGTAGCACTATGGATAGCCTAAACATTTTAACGAGTGATATTAGATTTACTTTATCAAAAAACGAATATCTGCTGGGATGTTTCCTCGACATCTCTGCTGCATATGACAATGTGCTTCTTCCGGTGCTCAGGGCTAAAATGCTACAACTGAGCATTCCCGCGAAGATTGTACACATTGTCACCTCGCTATTCATGGGCAGGTCTATCAAAATTAGACAAGGCAACTCCTATTGTCCTCCTCGGACTTTGTGGAGAGGTCTCCCTCAAGGATCGGTACTCAGCCCCCTTCTTTACAACATATACACATATGACTTAGAACAATCTGTCTTATCCTTTTGTAACATCTTGCAGTACGCTGATGATCTTGTCTTATATACGATGGCAAAGTCAATGGATAAAGCAACTGCTAGTCTGAACACGGCTCTGGGTTACCTTGGGGATTGGCTCGGTGACCATGGGCTTACTCTGTCTCCGACAAAGAGTTGTACTGTTACATTTAGCCGCAGAAGGAACATGCCAACAACTGATGTATACTATGACGGTGTCAGAATTCCGAGTAAGGAGTCTGTAAAGTTTCTAGGTGTTATTTTGGACTATAAAATGTCTGGCACTCTGCACCACAAATACATAATAGGTAAATGTGAAAAAAATATCAACATACTACGAGCACTGTCCGGGGTGTGGTGGGGTTCTCATCCTTATTGCCAGAAGTTACTATATAATGCCATCATACGCAGTCATATAGATTATGGGTCACTTTTAATGGAACCTTGCAATAAGGATGGCCTTGACAAACTAGACCTCATCCAGGCAAAATGCTTGAGGATTATACTTGGCGCTATGAGGTGTTCTCCGAAGAATGGCATGCAGGTAGAAAGTGTTGACCCTCCACTGGCTCTCCGCAGACAGTATCTTGCGGACAGATTCTTAATCAAGAGCAGCTCATACTATAGCCACTTGATGCTTCCACGCTTGTGGCCGCTGGCGCTGGAGGTCACTGAAAACAGATATTGGACTTTTAAAGTTTTCCCAAGAACAGTAATATCTTTTTCCAAATTAATTAATATCTACCCCAATTTATATAAATCCGGTACTAATCCCATATTTGAAGTAGCATTTGAAACCCTTATATATACTCCTAAAGTAATATTAGATATAGGCATTTTCAAAAATGATCCAGGAGCAAACAATAAATTCAATAAATTTTTAGAAAAATGGTCAAATTACTTACCGATGTTTACTGACGCTTCCAAGATGGATGCGACCAGTTGCGTGGGAGCAGCAGTGTGGATTCCTCGATACAATATAGCTCTCCCATTTAAATGTCCTCCACAATCTTCAATTTTTACAGGCGAAGCAGTTGCTATCCTTGAGGCTGTCAAATATGCAGAGACACACAACATTAGTAAAGCTATTATTTTTACTGATAGTAAAAGTTGCCTGCAGGCTATTATTGGCAACCAATTTAAAATGAAAATAAAGTTCCCTTTGATTTTAGAAATCAAAACCGTACTTCGCAGGTGTGAGTCAAAGGGTCTAACCATAGTTCTGAGTTGGATTCCTAGCCACTGTGGCATTAATGGCAATGAGATGGTTGATACATGGGCAAGGCAAGCTATCGACATTGGTTCAGTGAAATCGGTAATTTACAGTACTGACCTTTTGAGTGGCGCACTCGCAGACATGTTTGCCACATGGCAGGAGCAATGGGATATCTCGAAATTGCAGACGGGCAAGCACTATGGATGTGTGCAACCTCGTATCACTCGGAAGCCGTGGTTCTATCGTTTTCGTAATTCTCCTAAATGGGTTATATCCACAATTTGCCGGTTACGATTGGGAAAAGTATGCACTCCGTTATTTCTGGCTATGATTGGTGTCCGCGCGAACTCATTATGCCAATGCGGGCAAGAGGAGGGTAACTTGGATCACATCTTCTTTTCTTGTTCAATGTGTAGCTACTCACTGTACGATGTATTGCCCGAAAGTGTACCACGACCTATATGCTTTAGCTCGCTACTTTGTTACATGGATTCGACCCTAACTTCTATCCTAATTAAATATTTACAAACAAATAACATTAAACTATAAATAACGTAAATTCATTCTCACTCTCGTCTATAATATTCTATTACTTCATTTATTCCTATTATACATGTAATATGGTTTTCTTTTCTTTCATTTCCCTCATGTTGGCATTACTAACATTCTGTCATCCGCTTCCCGCTTCTTCGCTAATCAATTTGTGTAAGTGTTGTCATGTGTTTGTCAGTGACGTTCATAACAAATGTTTTGTTTTAGGTTTTCCCTTCACATCCTTCATAAAAAATAAAAAAAAATAAAAATACCGAACATTCTCCTCACGTGTGAAAGTCAAAGCTACGAATAACACCAAGCCAACACTGACATTGGCAAATTCACCCTGTGCAAATTGGCAGGGAGTAAAAGCCAAAAAAAAAAAAAAAAAAAAAACATCGTAAAGAAACCGGAATAATTCCAATAAGGCCTAGTAGTTACCCTTCGGCTTGTAGGGTCAGATACTAGTGCCCACGCCAAATCTTGGGATTAGTTGTCAAAGCGGACCCCAGACTCCCATGAGCCGTGGCAAATGCCGGGATAACTCAAGGAGAATATGGCAGTAAGACAAGTTAGTGTTTTGTCTGATTCCACCCAAAAACTGAAAACCTTTTGGAATCTCACAAACTGTGTAAAGTTATTTAGTTATTACTTACTGCCAGGGGCCCATTTCTCGAACGATATTAGACTAATATTATTAGTCCACGTACCGTCAAATCGTATGGGTTGCCATGACAACACACTAATATTATTAGACTTATAACTTTCGAGAAATGGGCCCCAGGAGGCAGTGTACTGCCAGGGATTGACACAGGCGCCTATTATTAGGACTGCAAAAGACCGTGCTCAATGGAGAGCTTTGGTGTGCAAAATAACAACCTCATGTGGTCGCGACCCTCAGCCATGAGGAACCGAGGAAGAAGATGTATCGATACATACATACATACATATAATCACGCCTGTATCCCATAAAGGGGTAGGCAGAGCACATGAACTACTAAGTTTCAGTGCCACTCTTGGCAAAAAGGGGTTGAAAGAAATCCAAATTGTGAACATTGCCGGGCAGGTTGCCAGTCTCTCGCCTACGCCACAATTTAACCCATATCCCACAGTCGACTTCTACGACACCCACGGGAAGAAAGGGGGTGGTGAAATTCTTAACCCGTCACCACACGGGGCATAGATGTATATATGTAGGGAACAAATCAAATTATTTTATTAAATATTTTTTGATTTGTTTTTTTAAGCAGTAACACTACTATATATAAATCTTATACTTTTAAACGAGCAATTCTTGTATATTTATTTATTTATTTATTTATATATTTATTTATATATACCGACGATCTCGGAAACCGCTCTAACGATTTCGCTGAAATTTGTTATGTGGGGGTTTTCGGGGGTGAAAAATCGATCTAGCGTAGCCTTAGATCAAGGAAAACGCGAATTTTTGAGTTTTCATGAGTTTTTCTTTCGCGTTAGTAAATGTAAAAATATGGTCGTTAATTTCGCCGCGCGCACATCGATTCCGCTTAGCTCAGTCGTACGAGGTCGGTCTAATGTACGCAGATAGATCGTAAGTGTCAGGGTTTCGAATCCCGGCCAGAAATGAAGTTTTTGTTTTTTGTCTTTTTTTTTTGTTTTTGTATTTATAAGAGTTTTTTATTATCTAAAGACGTGATATATTAAAATAGAACCGAGCGAAGCTCGGTCGCCCAGATATTTATAATGAGAAAGCGATCAAGCCCACTAGTGGTGAAGCCGTGAATCGAACCCAGGTCACCAGCTAACGTGGCTGACATGCTAAAACCGTTACACCACCTCGACCGTCCGAGGGGGGGTATGATATCTATTTCAGTTTAAGAAGATGTATAGTTAAGTATGGGAAATCATAGATCATAGAGTCTCTCTACTTACTTGGCCTCCATAGCCTGTTTAAACCCTTCATCAAACGGGTTGACATTCTGCAGGTCCTGGAACAGCCCTACTTCCTCACAGTTACGGATGAAGCGGGTTGGAGTTGGTGTCTGGTCCGCTGTAAGTAGTGCACTTGGATTTAAAATATAAAACTATTTTTAAAGGACCTTTATAATAGTTATTTGTTATACAAGGGGGCAAAGTTGTATTTTAATGCCGAGTGTGGAATTGAAAAACGAGCAAGTGAAAGGATTCTATAGTTGAACCACGAGCGAAGCGAGTGGTTCGAGAATAGAATCCTGAACTTGCGAGTTTTTTAACATACGAGAATTAAAATACATTTGCACCCGAGTGTAACACAAAACTTTTCCCCTCACTACAGCGAGGAAACTACAACGCAAAAAATGCGTTTATCACTGCTTCCAGTAGTCCCACAGAGGTGGTAAATCATCTTTATTACTAGATTCACCTACTTTTATCAATTTTAAAGCAGTTAATTTGATTTTATTCAAGGTCAAATTACTTTACCCACTAGTGGATAAAATGCGTTTTTACCCGCTGGTATTAAAGGACAAAACACGTGTTCCCGAGCTAGTGAGGGGAAAAAATACATATCGGCCCTGTCAGTCTGCTCTTTTCAAGGCCTCAAATTACATTATATTAGTCTAGAGCCAATTTGGCCACAAGTCGTCTCCTTCACGATTTTCGTCGACATCTCTTCTAAATACCTAAAACAGGTATGGATATGTTCCTCGTTCTCTCCAGATTACGAATTGACCTGTTTTAGTTTAAGGAGGGGGACGGGTCGAGAAAAAGGGGGAAAGATGGCGACCGACCATCATAGATATTTATTCACATCTCGAGTCCTATGGCACCAATCTGTTCGTGCGAGGTGTCATTTGAAAGCTTATTAAACCTACTTTAATTGTTTTCGAATAACTATGCTCATAAAAGTAACCGTTTAGGAAATATTTGAAAATATGTGTTTTTTTATCGCGCATGAATTGCACAAGTACTAGTAAAAAATGCGTCTAACTCAATAAACAATAACTTTACCGCAATTGATGTTATTATAAAATTTTTGCGTCTATTCATGCTCTTTCTAAAAATATAAGTTTCATTGGTATATGATAATATATAACCATGTAATTAAGAATTTTGTTTGGCAGGGGTTATCCTCCAGGTCGCATAAACGGGCGCTGACCGTGGTAAAGTATTCAATATTTTTGAGGTCTTATTTTATGGATCCATATGTGAGAGGTATCGTTTGAAAGATAATTAAACCTACTATAATTATTTATACATAACTATAGTATTAAAGGTAGCTGTTTACATAATATTTGAAAATATGTGTTTTTATCGAACATGAATCGCACAAGTACTGGTAAAAAATGCTTCTAAGTCAATAAACAATAACGTTACCGCAATTGATGTTATTATAAAATTTACGCGACTATTCATGAGCCTTCTAAAAATATAAGTTTTATTGGTAAGTGATAATATAACCATTAAATTACGAATTTTGTTTCGTAGTGGTCACTCCGCCGGTCGCATAAAAATGAGCGCTGACCGTAGTAAAGTATTCAATATTTTTAAGTTCCTTTTTTACGGATCCATATGTAAGAGGTATCATTTGAAAGCAAATTAAACCTACTATAATTATTTTTGAATAACTATAGTTATAAAGGTAGCTGTTTACAAAATATTTGAAAACATGAGTTTTTTTTCGAGCACGAGTTGCACATATACAGATAAAAAATGCTTCTAACTTAATAAACCATAACTTTACCGCAATTAATGTTATTATAAAATTTACGCGAAATTTCACGCGCTTTCTAAAAATATAAGTTTTATTGGTGTATGATAATATATGACCAAGTAATTACGAATTTGGTTTAGCAGGGGTCACTGCGCCCTGTCACGATATTGGGTGCTGACTGACCGTCGCCAAATTTTCTACGTTACTCAGATCCTATTTTACTGATAAATTTGTGAGAGGTATCATTTGAAAGCATATTATGCGTACTATCTTTATTTCTAATATTTCAAGTCGAAACTGTAGACGTTTACAAAATATTTGATTAGTAATATGTGTATTTTACTGTGCATTAATAGCATTGGCATTGATAAGACACGCTTCTAGCTCAATAAATTATAGTTTTCCGCAATTGAAATAATAACAAAATAAACGGAAAATGTATGACTTACACAAAAAATAAGTTTGGTTTGTATTGCATAAACAATTAATTTGAATTTGTTCAGCTCACCTACTGCGCACCATCATATAAATGGATGTCCACCGTCGTTGCCTTTTTTCATGATTTTTCAGATTTTATTTCACTAATCGTATATTCATAATAAATATAATCTATCACGTATCGAATTTACTTATATACTTAATTGATCAGTAAAATAAAATCTGTAAAATGATGAAAAAATTAAGGCAACGGCGGTGGACATCCGTTTATATGACGATTGACTGTGCGCAGTGGGTATGGTGGACAAATTAACATTAATTGTTTAAGCAAAACTAACAAAACTCATTTTTTGTAAAGGCCATACATTTTGCGGTTCATTTCGTTATTATATCAATTGCGAAAAAATATAATTTATTGAGATAGAAGCATGTTTCACTCGTATCAGTGCGAATGCTATTCATATACAGTAAAAATACACATATTGTCAAATATTTTGTAAACTTCTACAATTACGACTAAAATTATTAAAAAATAACGATAGTACGCATAATATGCTTTCAAATGATACATCTCACAAATTGATCGCTAAAATAGGATCTGAGAAATACATAAAATTAGGCGACGGTTAGCACCTATTTACGTCACGGGGGTGCAGTGACACCTGCTAAACCAAATTCGTAATTACTTGGTTGTATAATATCATACATCAATAAAACTTATATTTTTAGAAAGCATATGAAATGTCCTGTAAATCTTATCCTAACATTATTTGCGGTAAAGTTATTGTTTATTGGTCATGCACCAAGATACAATCTTAAAAATTATGAAAACGGCAACGAAAATGGTCATCCATGTATATGACGGTGCGCAGTGAGTATGATGGATAAATTAACATTAATTGTTCATGCAATACTGACAAAACTTATTATTTGAAAAGGTCATACATTTCGCCGTTTATTTTGTTATTATATCAATTGCGGAAAAAATATAATTCATTGAGCTAGAAGCATGTTTTACTCACATCGGTTCCAATGCATATTTTCAAATATTTTGTTAGCTACTACAGTTACAACTAAAATTATTGAGAACTAATGATAGTACGCATAATATGCTTTCAAAAGATTCCTGTAAAATAAAATAGGATCTGAAAAATATAGAAAATTTGGCGACGGTCAGCATCCATACGTGGCCGGGCGCTGTGGCCCCTACTTAACCATATTTGTAATTACTTGGTTATATAATATTATACACCAATAAAACTTATGTTATTAGAAAGCGCACGAAATTCCGCGTAAATCTTATACTAACATCAATTCCGGAAAAGTTGTTGTTTATTGATTAAGAAGCATTTTTTACCAGTAGGTACTTGTGCGACTCATGGTCTATAAAACACATATTTTCAAATATTTTCTAAACAGCTACCTTTATGATTATAGTTATTTGTAAAAAAATATAGTAGGTTTAATTAGCTTTGAAACGATACCTCTCGCATATGGATCTGTAAAATAGGACCTCAAAAATATTGAATACTTTACTACGGTCAGCGCCCATTTCTGCGACCGGGCAGAGTGACTTCTGCTAAACCAAATTCGTAATTACATGGTTATATATTATCATATACCAATGAAACTTATATTTTTAGAAAGAGCATGAATAGACGCAAAAATTTTATAATAACATCAATTGCGGTAAAGTTATTGTTTATTGAGTTAGACGCATTTTTTCTAGTACTTGTGCAATTCATGCGCGATAAAAAAACACATATTTTCAAATATTTCGTAAACGGTTACTTTTATGAGTATAGTTATTAATAATTAATTAAAGTAGGTTTAATAAGCTTTCAAACGACACCTTGCACGAACAGATTGGTGCCATAGGACTCGAGATGTGAATAAATATCTATGATGGTCGGCCGCCATCTTTCTCCCCCCTTTTTCTCAACCCGTCCCCCCCTCCTTAAACTAAAACAGGTCAATTCGTAATCTGGAGATAACGAGGAACACATCCATACCTGTTTTAGGTATTTAGAAGAGATGTCGACGACTTTTTGTAAAAGAGGTCGTTTGGTCCCTGACTATATTCCCTTACCGGGATTCGAACCCGGGACCGCGGCTCAGCAGGCAGGGTCACTACCGACTGAGCCAGACCGGTCGTCATTTACTCAAAATGTGTATAAAGGCACCAACGTCATATTGGTTTAAAACTATTGGATTTGTTATTTATCATGCAGAAATGTTTGCGAGTGATACTACTATTTTTAAGTTAACAGAAAAATTCACACCTCCGACAGGACTTGAGCTTGCTTTGTCCATTTATTTAAAAATATTAAAACAATTTTACAACCTGAAGCAGTTTTTTATTATTTTTTAGGCAGGTAGTCGAAAAAACAACTGATATGGCCTGTATCCTGGTATCTTTTTCTAGGTTTATCTCATATTATTATGTTTGTCTAGTTTGTTCTTAAAACTGTTGATGTTGGGTGCTGAGACTACTTCCTCTGGTAGCTTGTTCCAAGGCGTGACTACTCTGTTAGCAAAGAAGTGTCTATGTGGGTTGTTGTTTGATATGCAGAGTGTAATTTTAAGTGGTGCCCTCTCAGTCGGGTATTGGTCTCTTTTGAGTATAGATTTGAAGTCTTCGAGGTCATAGTGTACGTTCAGGATTTTATATACTTCAATAAAATCACCTCTATCTCTTCTTTCCTTGAGTGTAGTCAACTTCAGTGCTTCCAGTCTACTTTCGTATGGTAGTCTCTTGATCTGCCTTGGTATTTTAGTGAAGCTACGCTGCACCTTTTCCAGTAGGTCAATATCTTTCACAAAGTAAGGGTTCCAAATTTGAAAGGCATATTCCAGTATTGGCCTAACATATGCTTTGTAGATCTTGAGCATCATGTCAGGTGTAAGAATCCCAAACGCTTTTCTGATCAGGTAAATAAAGCTCTTAACTTTCTTTGTTATTGTTATTATGTGTGTTTCCCATTTTAGGTTTGAAGCGATAACAATTCCTAAGTCAGTTTGTTCTTCAACTGCCCGTAGATTCACATCGTTAAGCTTGTATACTAAATGTGGATTTTGGGTTCCTATATGTAGTATTGTACATTTAACATTATTGTACATTTTTTTTGGTGAAAATAAATCAGTTGTTACCACAGAACTAGATTTGGATAGAAGAAACAAGTTCATCTATTTTTATAGAGTGCGAGTGTGTCAGATTTTGTACTGAAGTTGTTACTTGCCTGTAATTTTAAATATATATCTCAGGCTCTTGAGTATTCGTAATTTTTGTGTTGTTGCATCAAGCCAAATGATTATACTAGCCTTCTTGAGCTTACCATAGGACTAAGTCAATCTGTGTAAGAATGTCCTTTAATATTATTAATATTTATTTATTTATAAATTAGACCTTTGCTTTCTTGATTGATTAGTAATAAAATGTAATTTTTAATATTTTTATGATGTTTCTATGAACACAATTTTCATCATCTAATTTACTAATTAATAATGCACTTTTGTCTTTTTACTACCTACCTTTATTTCCTTACTGTCCTATATGGACTAATACCTTTTAAATGTATTTGTTCATGTCTAGGTTATGAATGAAACCCTTTTAAAGTTTTAAAAAGTTAATTCCCAAGTCAAAAACTGGATTGAAAATTAAAAAAAAAAACATACCTACGAACGCTGCCTTTTGCTCCATACCCAACTGGAGAACCATATCATGCTTTTTCGTGTGTACGTGCAGGTGATCCTCGTTCGTGAACGTCATGCCGCAGCCCTGCATCACGCAGGCGAACGGCTTCTCCGGCTCTGCCATTGTTTCGGCAACACAATCGAACAAAACAATACCAGCAAATCAAAATTTCCGCTACTCAGTTTGCTATTTTGAAGTCATATTGTGAAAACGAAGTTGGTATTTGGGGTTTTTATGTGAGTAATCATTGTAGTTATTTAATACATGATTTGATAAGGCAATAAATGTTTTTTGAGATAAGAAATTCTACAAATTCCCAGTGCCCACCAAAGAGAATATAATCACTACGTGTGCCCACTGCCCAGTGTGTATTTGACGTTTCCAATTGACACTATTGACAGTTGACTTGACATTTGTTAAGTTTGTTCGAGTTTGTATTAAAAACATTGAAACTAGCTTGACCCTTAAATTGTGATAAATAAGTATGAAGGGTTCCGTAAAACATTAAATTAGAATTTCTATTAAATGTGATACACATTCATTTGTAATGAAAAATAGTTTATTTTATTAAAAAAATCTTCACACGCTTTAAATATTATTGTGCTCTTACATTTTTAGTGCAAAACCATTTATTCTATTATGAGTTCCAAACATAAGAAGACCTTTGGTATTCGGAATAAATAAAAAGATATTCTAATTCATCTGAGGAAATCATTGAAATTTGTATCAATTTTCTTTCAGTTTTGTAACATTAACAACAAGGGATAACGGACTAGGGTATTAGAGTAAGAAACATTATCCTAATTGCATTATTTTTGTCAAACACCTATAGCCTATTAAACAAAACTGATAAAACAACGAGTATGAAAACATTACCCAAAATCAAGCAAAACAAATAAAAGTACTTTAACTTATTGCTATTACCTAAAGCTATTGCACTGATGTTTCAACACGAAGTGTGAGAAATTTAATACGAATAAGGTTGATAGGTACGAATAATAATTTTGTAAACTAAGAATAATTGAAAAGTAATTTAGGGTGACCATGGCTTTTGGTGCCAGTCGCGAAGTAGGACGTGTATTTTTCCGGAACGTAGCCATGGACTTTAGCTCGATGAGTGGAATGGTTCGGGTGTACGTCAGCTTCCTGGTTTCTCTTAGAGATCATATGAGCAGGGGATCTCTTTTTGCGAGGTGATTCTTGCATTTGCTGAGTCGGGAATGGGTCTACATAGCGCCTTCCATTAATATCAGTTCCCTCCGCTGTTGGTTTAAGTTGAATTTAATGATCTGTACAGTAAATTGAAAGACAGAATGCTCAAATCATTATTTCATTAACATTGAATTTTATTGGTGCACTAATATAAGAAAGTATATTGAGTGATTAATATAGGTAATATGAAATATGATGATACAAATCAATGTTCATGTTGGATAAATAATTTCAAGGTAATTTAGCATTTCCTATGACTATCGATTTACCCTTACCCGCACCTCTACTGTTGAACATTCCGGGGGACGTTTGTACTTGCTGGTCGGTAGCGACGTTGGCCTGTGGGATACCTCCCATGCCGACCACAGCAGGGTTTGGCTCATTCTGCTGACCCTTCCATGGCCTGGGGTAAAACAAATAAGTTTAGTGGTTTGTACAGCATAATTAGAAGCGTCTAATGTAATCGTTGGTAAAGTTTGTTTAAATGATAAGGCCGTTTATAAAGAGTATCTGATAAAAGCTTACTTGTCAGGGAACAGCTCTCCAGGCTGTCCTCTAGTTTGAACGATCCTATCTCCGTTCACTTCAACGACGCATCTTAGACGAGCACAGCAGGTTGGGAATTCTACAATAAAAGGAATAATACATTAAAAAAGGATCTAATGAAGAACTATATTCAGGAATTTCAAAGTCCTTTGGTTTCAAGAGTCCAATTAAATCAAAGTTTCTGATGATACGGTCCACTCACCTACGTTTTCGTCTTCAATGTATTCGTGGCACTCCAAAGCGTTTTCAGGGATTTTCGGTTTTCGACAACTAAAAATAATTATGCCAATTACACGTTAATACTAGTAAGCTACTTATTTATTGTATTATATCTAAACAGAGGTGCTGCGCACGAGTTAAAGTTATATCAAATGATATTGCGGTCACTTGTCTTACCCAACCGCGGCTATGAAGTATTTTCCGTCTCTGATTTCACATCTATACCGGTGGCAAGTGTAATGATCCGACCACTCCTGCCAAGGCTGATATCCTTTTCTTGAGTATTTATCCACACAAGCTTGATCTAAAATAAAAACAGTACGTTACAACAAAGTACCTTTTCACCATTGAAGATAATAAATAAATAATAAAATATGCACTCACAACTAAGGTCCTCAGCAAACACGGAAGGATAAACCATATATGCCATCAATAACAGACCGCTAAAATGCATTTTAGCTACTGCAAGAGAATATGGCAGTTTAAATGTAAGAAAACACTCTTTGAAGTTATCGGTGAATGCACCAACTGTTTCTGATCTCATTTCATTTTTCGCAGAGTATTAATACTCTTTCCTCGAATCAATATTTATAAAACAAACGGAAATCCCACGCTTGGTTCTAGATCGAATGAATTTGTTTGCTGTTATGAGAAAAACGGAAAATTTCCGTGTAATCATTCCACAAACTCTTGCTCATCATGAAATCAAATCAAAAATCTTTAAGGCAGTCGATCGTTGTTATACCGAATATGCCGAATCGTTTTACAAATTTGAAAATATAGAGATTTGATACTGGTAGACTTTACTAAATTTATTCATAAAAATATTTCAAAGACCTAAGAGTGTAAGACGGGCATTTTTACGATTATATTATTTTACAAGATATTAACATCGATCAACGGAGACTAAACAGTGCAAAAAATAATTGTAAAAGGACACAGCAATATGCCTTATAAACTAAATATATTTTTATCCAAATGTCTTACTTGGCGTACAGAAGAGAAGCTATTCGGTAAGTGCCAATATATATCTATAAAGCTAAATAGCTATTTAAAAATTTGTTCTGATTCTACTGTGTACTCTACCTAGATGCAGAGTTCAAGAACAAATGCGTGGCAATTTGAAAAGTCATTATACAAGTCATTAGCGAGAAGTGTGGTTTGATGCAGGCATCCATTGTTCCCAACATGATTGACCCATTCTAAGAATAGGTTACAATACTTACTTACAATTCTTAAATTTAGTCGAGTATATGAAAGCATTGAAATCAAAGGATTTGCCTGGAGAAAGTGGCGAAGTAGTTAATTTAGAAAGTGTTTCCAAGAGAATTTCATAGTGAACAAATTCATGACTCGTTTGTAAAAATAATCATACTATTATTGAGCAATTCCATATACTTTGTTTAAATATCTGTATGGTTCATATATAAACTTAATTTTATATTTTCTTGGGTTTCTATGGTTTATTTATTGTAAGGTACCCTAATTATACATACATTAGGGAACGTTAGAATATTTTATAAGTAAATTCCAAAATTCATTTTATTATTATTTTGTAGTTTACTTACATAGTATTCCAACGATATTTGTTGTATCTCAAACAGCGCTACGTTGTATTCATGTTTCTTTATCTGTGGTGCATTCCAAACGTCAAGTCAGGCCCAATTGGGAATCAATTCAATTTGCGGAGTTCATTATTTTATTTATACTTATTTATTAGTGCTTGTAAATAGTATAATTGTGTCAAGTGGTACGAATCTCATAACGCAGATGAGGTGAGTCTTCAACAGTATATTACAGGGTTTAAGGACGATTTCTTTAAATTATGGACTAGGGTGTATTAAAATTCACTGATTTCCTATATTTCCCAATATTGATAGTGTAATTGGTCTTTGTAATAAGCTTTTTAAAGCGATTTATATATAATTAAAACGGTTTTTTTAATTGTTTGATGTATACCTCCTTTTATATCTTTTTATAGGTACCCTCAAGTCTTAAAAACAATATAAATCATATAAATATAGACATTGATACAATATTTGTACCTAATAAAATAATCTTTAAATATTTTACCATCATACCAATTATGTATGTATAGGAAGCTGATGTTTTACTGCTAGTTAGATATTACTTACAGAATTATAGAAGGTAAGGTAAGGTACAGCGGGGCAAATCTCGACTGGGGGGCCATTGTAACTAATCCATTTTTCATTATTACACTATGATGTTGAGTTCTACATGTATCCACTGAACAGGCCTACCATATATAACAGGTGAACACTCTATTTTAATAATGCCAACATTGTAAAACATGGAAGAAGTGCCATTTACATTTGCCCCCAGTCAAGATTTGACCCGCTGTACCTTAGTTAAAGTTAAGCAAGAACATTTTGTAGGCCTACTAAAATACCACTTTAAAATAATATATGTAATTCAAAAGAAGATTCTATAATGTTATGTGTAACTAGATATGAATTGTCTATCAAATACACCTTGTTTTTTTTTTGTATTCCGTTAAATTCGACACAATGTTAGGTTCATTGTCAGGAACCACCCTGTATATCACTTTTAGTTAAATTCGCAAAAAAAATTTTCATTGTTTTCATACATAATAAATAAATTAATCAGTGTGAGAGACTCTTAAGGATAACATTCAAGTTAGTGTCAAGTGATTGACGGCACATGTTAACACAAGACAGAGGCTAGTTTCTTAGAGAAATTAATTGTATTTGATCTAAAGAACCTTCCCTTTCAGTTAACGGAATTCAATAAAAATACAGTGTCAAAATGTGATGTATACATATTTCTGATTATCCAATGTGTCCACAATTTGTGACTATCGCCACACCTCGGACACTGGCGATCAAATATATGAAAGAGGCGCGTTCCTAGCACACAGTCTAAGCTCGTGTAGGTGAACGCGTACTATGCTTGTATTAGTGAAATATGACAGGTCAACTGTTCGCGTTTGTGACAGGCGGTAACTGTGAGGTAACCGAGAGGGGGTGGGCGGCACTTTCAGCGGGGAGCGGGAGTGGCATTACTGTACGATAGTACTTTTTATTATACTGTGCTAAATTGCTAATGCAATAAACTTTCACCTTTCCATATTTTGTCTCATTTGCATGTAACACTGTGATGGGCACTGATTGTTAACAATTAGTTGTGGCGTGTGAAACATGGACAATGGTTTAGTTGTTTCACTTTAAAAACAAGATAATTTGTAAGTGGTAGAATGTAGGTTAGTAATGTGATTATTAGAACTGTGAAGGTTAGAAAGTGGAAAGGACCACAGGGATCAAGAAAGAGAGGACATCCACTATCCAGGTGGCAGGATGACATTGTGGCTACTGCAGGCAAGGAATGGCAAAGCATGGCAAAAGACAAAATAAAATGGAAACGGCTGGAGGAGGCTTTTACCCAGAAGGGGTCTACAGAATACAATCAATAATAAAAACTAAATTAAAAGAAAAGAAAATCTTCCTGTAGAATAATAAAGCTTAAATAAATAAATAAATAAATAAATAAATAAATAAATAAATGTGATTATTTGTGTTTCTGTTTAGAGCAGTATTGTACAGACTTTTTTTGGGTTTTAACAACTATGGACTGTAATTGTCTGAAAATAAACAATTTTTTTTTTTAATTTATTATAAGTTAAAACTATATACAATGGATTAGTCACCTTGGATATTTATTAGCCTAAGTCCGTTTTCACACTATCCGATCCGATATTGGATCGTTATCCCATACATTACAGGCGCCATCTTGGTTTTTTTCTATTGAAATCCTACCGACATCCGATATCGGATCGGATAATGTGAAAACGGACATGAAAATGATCAATTACAAATATCATTTACAAGTACAACAAAAAAAATCTGATTCAAACATGGGCCAACCTTTTCTCAAATGAAGGAAATTGAGAGGCGGGCCAGATTTAAAGCAAAAATTCATTTTTAACCCCCGACGCAATAAACGATGCGGTGTTATAAGTTTGACGTGTCAGTCTGTCTGTTTGTATGTCTGTCTGGGGCATCGTGGCTCCCAAACGGATGAACCAATTTAGATTTAGTTTTTTTTTGTCTGAAACCTGAGTTAGTCGGGAGTGTTCTTAGCCATGTTTCATGAAAATCAGGGATGTAACGGATGTGGTTTTAACGGAACCGGAAGCGGAAGCGGAAGTTTTGAATTTAGTTTAACGGAAGCAGAAGCGGAACCGGAACCAGAAGCGGAAGTTATAGATGTTAAAAACGAAATGAAAAAATACCACATAGGTATAACATAAACCAAAACTAATTAAATTCCTAGAACTTTTAGGTGTTTACTGTTCAGCCTGTAATCAGCAGTTTGTAATCAGCCTTTAGGCCCACTTAGGTTTTAAAAACGAAAAGAAAAGTTACCTGATATTTTATCTTAAGTATATCATTCATTACAATCCAAAAATTTAAATCAGCTTGAACTTTAAGATTGTTTGTTGTTTAGGTAATCACTAAAAATCACATAAGAATCCTTTTAAACCTTTATTATGCCGTAAAAGGTTTTAGAAACGAAAAGAAAACTTACTCGTAGGTAGTATAATACAATCCAAAACTAACCAGTAAAAATTATATGTGTAATTGTTAGCATTAGCACACAATTAAATTTTTAAATTAAATGGAGTGATTGTAAAAGAAGTAAACTGTATTTAATAAACAAATCTAAGGGGAGCTTCTAAGGGGATCGTAGATAAGCCCTGCACCACTGAATAGTTGTTCACTCGCTACTAACTAGGTGGACAGGACAAATATTGGCGCGCAATGGAATGAAGCGATTAATGTTTAGTATCGCAGCACGTGGCAAGCGGAGAGATGAGCGAATGATAGGTATAGACCTGTTGGTCTTTGATGTACGCCGCTCATGTCCCACCGTCGCGCTAGGTTCCGACATCCGTTATAACTTCCGTTTGAAAAATAACAGAACCGGAACAGAAGCGGATGTGTAAAACAAAACGGAAGTTCCGCAGTAACGGAAGCAGAAGCAGAACTCCGTTACATCCCTGATGAAAATCGGTCTACTATGTCGCGGTCGGGGGTTTTTTCAAAATTTTAATTTTGTGGTTAGGTTATTTATAAAGTTGTCCACCCCACTTTTTTTGTAACAAGGGTATTTTTATGCGATTCATACTCAGAATCGCGAGGTCTTTCCATCCTGATAGAAAAAAAAGTCTCGAGACTTCCATACATTTTTTCAAACCTTCCATTCCGTTACCGCCGTACAAAATGTATGAAAAAATGGTAACGGAATGGGAAAAAACCTTGGGACACTTTTTCTCCTATTAGGATTCTGAGTGGAAACCACATAAAAAATTCTAAATCCAAAAAAGGGGGGGGGGGGGACAACTTTGAAAATAACCCCCGGTTTTTTCAAAATTTTAATTTTGTGGTTAGGTTATTGCTACAGTATTGGCCAATCTGGCCATATAACACAGTATTTTGAAGGATGTAGGGGTAGGGGACTGGATACAATCCCTTCAGTTTTTGCTTTTGCCCATCACTGATCTAGACTAAAAAAAAAGTATTTGTGGTGAAAAACAATAATGAAAATCTGATGTTGATTGCGTTATTTTCTGAATAAAAATTCTGGTCATAGAAAAACGTACAATTTGATTTGTTTCAACCTGCCGCATCTCATCAGTTTTGCCATCAACCTAATTTTTTCATCACTTTAAATGTGCTATTGCACGCAGGCGGAGCGTGAGTTATAGAAAAATCGTTCTCCCAAGGGAATAATGAAATTTCTTGTACTGTACTTAACTTTTTTACATCTATTTACATATTTTTTACATTGCGAGTGTGATGAAAAACATTGTGTGTAACTCTGGGAGTATGAATATTACTAACTCGAGTCTTTAAAACGCTCCAGCAAGCCGTCGCGATTTAATTAACTGTAATATTTAACTTCCCTTGTACAATGTACTATTGTATGTTTCAAACCTAAGCATTATAATAATTTGTTCTAGCACCAGCATTCATCTGCATGATTCCCAATCCTCAGACGAGAAGATGGACACCGGCTCTGAGTCCCAACACACCCCGAGCTCTCTCTCCGACGAAGACCCGGAGACCACAGACCCAGTTCTCCGTCTCCAGAACCCAGAGACAAAACCCATACTTAGATTTAATCCGCTCAAAAACTTAGAAAATGAACGGCTAAGCGGAGATTTAGAAAACTCTGTGAAAAACATAAAAAATGAAAAGTTAAACCCGGAGACAGATCTTTTAGAAAACTCAGTGAATATAGAGAGTGATAATTTAATTAATAATATCAATAGTTTAAAGATCTCAATAGAAAAGTCTAATCGACCTAAGAACTTAAACCTAAGTCCAAAATTTAGTTCAACGCTAACTTCAACGACGGACCATCCGCTCATGGGCTTGGCTAGTCCCGATGAAAACTATCCAGATTTAATACCAAAGAGGAAGGAAGATGATAAAGACTTAAGTTTGTCAAGTATAGAAGATGAAAAGCATGAAACTAACGGTTTTTATAGCCCTGAAAGGAATACTAGTAAAAATAACCTGTATTTTAATGATAATTTTACAACAGCTGAAAGCCATATCTTAAATTCTTTAGACGTAACTAGTCCGCCTGATGTGGCTAAGATTGAGAAGAAGTTTCAAAGGAATGTGGAGAAAGGGGAAAATGGGGTCAGTAAAGGGGAAAGTGGGGTCAAGAAAGGGGAGAGTGGGGCGAATAGGTTGGAGGTGCTGAGAGTGACGGGACAGAGCACGCCGAAGAGCAATGAGGAGATTCAGGAGGCTGAAGAGTTTCATTCAGGGGTGAGTGAATATCGTTTTTTTAAGTCTAGCACTAGATCTTCTTGATTTACTTAGACGGCAGGATATTTTAACATTATTTTTTATTGGCGAGATTTTGCGTTTCTCCAGAAGCTTCTTGCCAGCTGGGCCATTTTTTCAAAGTTGTCCACCCCTTTTTTTTTTGGATTTGGAAAATTTTATGTGTTTTCCACTCAGAATCGCGAGCTCTTTCAATCCTAATAGGAGAAAAAAGTATCCCAAGGTTTTTTTCCCATTCCGTTACCATTTTTTCATACATTTTGTATGGCGGTAACGGAATGGAAGATTCGAAAAAATGTATGGAAATCTTGGGACATTTATTTTCTCCTATCAGGATCGAAAGAGCTCTCGATTCTGAGTATGAATCGCGTAAAAGATACCCATGTCACATAAAACGTGGGCTGAAAAATGGCCCAGCTAAATGAACTTTCCTGTCCTGTTTCCGGACCGATGCGACCTTCAAAAAAAGAGCGTACAACCATCTTAAAGACCGACAACGCACCTCCAACCCTTTTGGTATAGCGGATGTCCATGACGTGATCGCTTACCATCGGGTGACCTGTCTGCTCGTTTGCCTGCTAACGCAAAAAAAAAAAATTATCACTCCCGTTCCTGAAACCCTTGACGGGTTTCCTATAATTTTTCGTTTCCATAAAAAAAGGTAAATTTACAAATATTTTTACCAGGTGGCAGAATGGTGTGAGTCTCCTGCCCACAGGCCGCGACCAAACTTCGACCTTCCAATCGAGTTGAAGACAACCATTAAACCACCAAATGTAAGTTAAAAGCCCGGTCTACACTGGCCGAACGCCTCGAACTATTTTGAACAGCTGACCTGACAGCTGGCTGAGCAAATTTGCTCGGGCGAGGCAAATGTGCGCGCATGAGCACGGGCGTTTAGGCTCTGCCTCGCGAGGCGTGAGGCCAGTGTGGACCCGGCTAAACAATAAAAATTATGTAGTGTGAGTACTACACCTCACCCAGACACGCATATGCGACTAGTATTTCAGCCTATATATGAGCCATTTAACACATACGTCTAAACGGACCTAGTTGTCCTTCCACACCCAATACTACATGGCGACCTTGCCAGTTGGGCCATGTGCTTGTACTTACACCAAATACTATGTAAACTCTACGAGTTAATACGTGCAGCTTGGTGCCAAAGTTGGCAACACGCGATACTAGCGCCCCTAGCGGCATGAGTTGATCAAAATAATTTAGTTCATACAGTATAAAATTAAAAAAAAGTCACGCATTCTTATTTTTTTGTTTTATTCCGTCTAAATATGTTAAAGTAGATCAAGTAATCGCATTTTCTATTTTAATTTACTAAAATAAAAGTCTGACAAACGACTTTGAACAACTCGTACCGCTAGATGGCGCTGCTAAAATCGTTGCCGCTCCATTGTATGGGAAACGTCAGAAGCTGTACGTATTAACTCTAAGAGTTTATATAGTATTTGCTTACACTATGTATTAACGGTCTTTTCTTGCTTATTGTGGATACAAATAAAGTTAGTTTATTTTCTCACTGCACCCACATTCGCGAATTTCTGTTTGGCCCTATGGTTGACTGGTAGATAATGCCTCAAGGCATTAAGTCCGCCATTTGTATTTTTTTTTCCAATAAATACCTATCTATCTAACTGTTTCTTCCTCAGGACCTGGATTCTCCCGACGTAGTCTCATCATCACAGGAAGACCGGTCAGCGTATCAAGCGCTTCTGGATCCTTACACGGGCAGCGTAGCCCTAAGGCCCACTCCACAGGCGAAGGGGCCCACGCATCGCCGCAGGATACAACTGGTAAGCTTCTAACTAGGGACTGAACACCTATTCATTTGATTAATCACTTTGATACGGTAACCCTATAGAAGGGTTTCCCTTACGTTATGATTACCCTATTTCCTCCTTGAGTGTTAGTAACAGAACGTAAGGTGTTCAGGAAGATTCTGGGACCCGTGAAAAGAGACGATGGCAGTTGGAGAATCCGAAAAAATGCCGAAATTGAACATCTTATAGCCGAACCGAATATAATAGGTGAGACCAAGGCACATCGTCTCCGCTGGCTTGGCCATCTTATAAGGATGGGTGAGGATCGGGCAGTCAAGAAAACCTATCTGGGTTGTCCAACTGGACGCCGTCCCGCTGGCCATCCTAAATATCGTTGGGCAGATAGAGTGGAAGCAGATCTCCGTGAACTCGGCGTTAACGAGGGCTGGCGAGAGGTCGCTCTGGACCGCGTAAAGTGGCGTGCTCTTGTGTTGGAGGCCAAGACTCACTTTGGGTCGTCGCGCCAACAAAGTAAGTAAGTAAGTATGATTACCCTACAGTTTTTTGGTCATTTGTACTTACGTTTAATAACGAAAATATATCAAATTTACTTCCTTTATTTGTAAACGATTTTGATTGAAGACTTATTGGATGGCGTGATAAAACATCACGTGTACTGTTTTCTGTGTTTAATTAAAAAAAACATGCTTCCAGTACCATACATTTATTTTCGTGATTTTTTTGTTTATTAGTGATACCTAGCGGGGTTGTGGACCGTATAACTTAATGTGAATGATGAAAACACGTATTGAAAACACTAATTTTAATTAATTTAAGTTGGTAAACAAACAGATAGTTCCGGGACAATAGGCAGACTGAATACTAGTCAAATCATATTTCAAAATTCTTAGATTAGACCAAAGAGGATCAAGTATTATAGAGAGTTACTGTCAAAGTAAAATGTGTAATCACAATGCATAGACTGCCATCTCTCGACACAAGCTTAAAACTTTTGAACCTCAGTTTTGACAATTTGGCCCATATTGTTAGCTTGATATGTGTTAAAATGTCAAATATTAATATTAACGCCATCTAGCCGAGCGTTCCCGAAAGGTGTAACGCCATCTAGGCCACCGTGCCTTTTTCTATAGGGCTTTGAGGTACGTTTTTTACTTAGACTTTATCTGCCTATACGGAGTTACATATGTCTTTGCACATATCAAGCTAAGAATATGGGCCAAATTGTCAAAACTGGGGTTTAAAAGTTTTAGGCTTGTGTCGAGAGATGGCAGTCTATGCATTGTGATTACATATTTTACTTGGACAGTAACTCTCTACACCATGTTTTTATTGTTTTCATTTTCGACACGCAGTTAGGTTCATCACCAGAAACCACCCTATACATCGCTTTTCGTTAAATTAGAAATTTTTTTTTCCTTTCCATACAGAATAAATGAATTAATTAGTGTGAGAGTAGGACCTTAATCATAACATTCATAACATTAACATCAATGTCAAGTGTCTGACGGCAAATGTCAAAACAAATAACATAAGGAAGTGGTAAGGGAAGCCACACACGTGTTCAGTATTTTTTTTTTAATAATTCGATAATCGTAACTCGTAAGAGTTAGGACGCTGGTTTCTTAGAGAAATTAATTGCATTTGACCTAAAGAACCTTCCCTTAAAGTTAACGGTATTCAATAAAAACAGGGTGTATAATACTTGAGAGTGGAAGGGTCAGTTGGAAGTGGAAGACCTAGGCGAACTTTTCTTGTTCAAATCGGGGAAATATTGCAAAAAGGCCAGGTCAGAAGTACTCGAAACCGACGAGCGTGTATGAGAAACGTTATGAAAGTGTGTGAAGCGAAAGTGATTTGTCAGGATCGTAGTAAATGGAAATCCGTGATCTCTGCCTACCCCTCTGGGAAACAGGCGTGATTGTATGTATGTATGTGTGTATGTATGTATAATACTTGATCCTCTTTGGTATTACACAGCGATATAGTAAAACGTTGATAGCATTACACAATAGTGTGGTAACGGTGAGAATTGGAACAATAAAGCGTTATCGAATACTACCATTGTTCTTGCTAATGTCAAACTTGTAATGCTTTTTGCGTGGGTGGTAAACAAGCATACGGAGTAATACGTGATTAAAGGTGGACTTTTATAATATTTATTTATTTATTTAAACTTTATTGCACAGTAAAAAAAAAATGTACAAAAGGCGAACTTAATGCCAGAAGGCATTCTCTACCAGCTAACCTTTACTCACACGTGCGAATAACTTATTCGACAGTCGTTTTGAAATTATACATTTGATCCCTTATTTACATAATTTTCGACCCCCCCCCCCTTGGATTTAGAATTTTTTATGTGGTTTCCACTCAGAATCCTAATAGGAGAAAAAGTGTCCCAAGGTTTTTTCCCATTCCGTTACCATTTTTTCATACATTTTGTACGGCGGTAACGGAATGGAAGGTTTGAAAAAATGTATGGAAGTCTTGAGACTTTTTTTTCTATCAGGATCGAAAGACTTCGCGATTCTGAGTATGAATCACATAAAAATACCCATGTTACAAAAAAAAATTGAAAAAATCCCCGACCCCGAACATAGTGGACCGATTTTCATGAAACATGGCTAAGAAGTTAAGAACACTCCCGACTAACTCAGCTTTCAGACAAAAACAACTAAATCAAAATCGGTTCATCCGTTCGGGAGCTACGATGCCACAGACAGACACACACACACAGACAGACACGTCAAACTTATAACTCCCCGTTGTTTTTGCGGGGGTTAAAAATGGCCCATGTGCTTGTTTCAGCCTCCTGATGATGATGATCAGTGCAGTTTAGACAGCGGCAGCATACACTCTCTGGAGTCTGAAGAGGAACCCCCGGAACCCGGGTACCACACGCCCGTCGAACAGGAACATAGCAAAAGGTACTACTTATTATACAACCTGTTTTTATTGAATTCCGCGAACTTTAAGGGAAGGTTCTTTAGATCAATAGTTATTTATTATACAAGGGGGCAAAGTTGTATTTTAACGCCGAGTGTGGAATTGAAAAACGAGCAAGTGAAAGGATTCTATAGTTGAATTCGAGAATAGAATACCGAACTTGCGAGTTTTTTAACACACGAGAAGTAAAATACATTTGCACCCGAGTGTAACACAAAACTTTTCCCCTCACTATAGCGAGGAAACTACAACGCAAAAAATGCGTTTATCACTGCTTCCAGTAGTTCCACAGGTGGTAAATCATCTTTATTACTAGATTCGCCTACTTTTATCAATTCTAAAGCAGTTAATTTGACTTTATTCAAGGTCAAATTACTTTACCCACTAGTGGATAAAATGCGTTTTTACCCGCTGGTATTAAAGGACAAAACACGTGTTTCCGAGCTAGTGAGGAGAAAATACAATTAATTTCTCTAAGAAACAAGCGTCTTAACTTTTACGGTTATCGAGTTATTAAAAAAATTAAGATAATTACTGAACACTCGACTGTCTGATTCGACTGTGGGATATGGGTTAAATTGTGGCGTAGGCGAGAGGCTGGTAACCTGTCACTGCAATGTCACAATTTGGATTTCTTTCAACCCCTTTTTGCCAAGAGTGGCACCGAAACTTAGTAGTTCGTGTGCTCTGCCTACCCCTTTATGGGATACAGGCATACAGGCGTGATTATATGTATGTAATTACTGAACACGTGTGTGACACCTTTACCCATTCCTAATGTTATTTGTTTTGACACGTGCCGTCAATCACTTGACACTAGCTTGAATGTAATTCTTAAGGGTCTCTCACACTAATAAATTAATTTATTATGTATGTAAACGTTGAAAAAATTTTTTTGCGAATTTAACTAAAAGTGATATACAGGATGGTTCCTGATAATGAACTTAATCAACCTAACGACTTGTCAAATTTAACGGAAAACAAAAAAAAAAACACAGTGTAGCCAATAAATAATCTCTGGCCCCTTTATATGATGTTTTATCAACCTTCGGAACTTTGAACCAGGATATCATACAACTGCTGAACGAGCGTTTCTTTTTTTTTTGCCTTTTTTAATTTTGATTTTTTTAAGGGAATTTTAGGTCAATTGTACTCAGAATCACGAGTACTTTCAATCTCACTGGGAGACAAAAAGTGTCCCAGAATTTCCATACATTTTTGTTACTTTCCTCCTTTGTTACCCCAGGCCCCACACAACATGTATGGAAAATGCTAACAAAATAAGAAAAAATCGTATGGGACAATTTTTTTGACTACTAGGATTGAAGAAGCTAACTTAGTGATTCTGAGTGGAAATACCATTTTTTTTCAAAAATATCACATTTCATAAAAGTGGTGGAAAAAAAAGAAATGCTCGAACATGAACCACTAGTCTCTACATATGCCTATAGGCAATGCTCTACACGGTGTAATATGAGAAAACAGAATAATTTTTACAGTGTATTCCTCGACGTAGGGAACAAATCAAACTATTTTATGAAATATTTTTTTGATTTGTTTTTTAAGTAGTAACACTATACTATATATAAATTATAAACTGAATTAGATACCATACACTAAAGAAAAAGGTATCAAGTCCACTGGTGGCGAAGCCAGGAATCGAACCCGGGTCTCCAGCTAACACGGCTGACGTTATAAACCGCTACACCGCCTCTTCATCATATTAGAAGAGTAAAATATGGATTTTACTATTCCCATTTATAATTATGTAGTGTGTGTGTCTGTTTGTTTGTCCGTCTTTCACGGCAAAACGGATCGACCAATTGACGTGATTTTTTAGGTAGTAGTAAAAGTGACATAGGCTACTTTTTGTCTCTTTCTAACGCGAGTGAAGACGCGGGCAAAAGCTAGTGTGATTTCGCCTACTTTCAGAGTTATAAGCATTAAAAAAAAAACAATTACTTATTATTTCTCAGAACAAAAAGCTTTTTTGATGGCGATGATGCCGTTATCGGACATACATATCAAAAAGTAACTAGTGAGCAGTGACTCATTGCAAAAAAAGTATTTTTTTTACACAAATGTGTATTTTTTTATTTTCAGTGCCAGTTTTAGGAATAACATTTATGATAATTTGCGAGCCTCATCAGAGCATTTCTTCAGTAACTGTTAATAGAGTCACCTTTGTCGGATACGACAAGTAGGAAATGATGCGAAAATACATCCAATAAAACTAAAAAAAAAAAAAAAATTTTTTTTGGCGTCTTGTCACAATCTTTATTTTTCCCTCAGAAATGTTTCGAGTTCCTAATGTTACACCGTGTATCGCCCTAGATTAGAGGCCTTATACTGAAAAACCAAAGATTTTAGCAAACCCTTTCCGAAACTCTTGACGGGGACACCGAACCATATTAGAATGTTGTTGTTCGTCCTAGGACACCTCATAGATGCATAGGGTCTCCACAGGATCCTTCCACCAAGGCTCGGAACCGGTTTAATTCGATTTTACTCCGAACTTTCTAAAGAACGCGAATGTTATGAGAACTTTATTTTAACCGAAATAAACCGGTTTATTCGACGCCGCGTAAATACCTACGTTCACGCAGCGACTAAAAACCGGTTTAAAAATATATAGCGGTTTTTTGAGCGAAAACGAAATTTAAAGGTTTTGCCGCAAGTACATGATAACGGTTTGAAAATTTTACCGGTATCCGAGCCCTGCCTTCCACGCCTTTCTTTCTTAAGCAACCGCCTTGGCCTCGTTCCAGTTCGGTCCATATTCCCTCAGCTCGTTCTCTACGCTCCGCCTCCAAGTGTGTACGGGGCGTTCGCGGGTTCGCTTTCCTCCTTAAAGCCGCCACTCAGACGTGATTTTAGAATAACCCTACTATTTCTTCAGATCAACAAACACCCTGAGCTCATGCAGTGCCAGCGAGCCGATCCCTGAGTACTCGGCTGCAGAGGAACTAAGAGACGAACGCTCGTGGCTCAGCGTGCCGCGGCCGGGCGGGCCCGCCACCTGCGACATGAAGGTTCTTACTACTTTTACTATACAATATCTAAATATATAAACGAAGAAACTCACTGACTGACCGACATATCAACGCACAGCCGAAACCGCTGGTCCTAGAGATTCCAAATTTGGCACATACACTACCGTCAAAAAGACCAAACACAATGTTCAGTGTCATTGTTATAAACCCTTCTAAAAATCATCAAACTAAATTTGTAACTAATAGAAAACAACGTAATCTTATTATATTGATCGGCAACCCATTTGTTCTGCAAGAAGACAACGATCCCAAACACTCAGCAAAGATCTGTAGAAGCTACACAGTCAGTAAAGAACGCCAAGGTGTGTTAAAAAATATGATTTGGCCACCGCAATCCCCAGACCTTAACCCGATCGAACTTTTATGGGATGAACTCGACCGCAGAGTCCGAAGACAATGTCCGACATCTGCAACAGCTCTATGGGAGATACTGCAATACGAGTGCATGGAACGCTACACAAACTTATAGCAAGAATGCCAAGAATCTGCTCGGAAGTGAAAAAGCGTCGAGGAGGATTTTTCGATGAGAAAAACGTTTAGCTTTTATTTCTTATTATGATCCCTTTTTAAAAATTGTTATACGCTTTATTTTGTCGGTTGTAGGTACTGAAAAGTAATATTCTCATAGGAACTTCATGAAATGTTGATTATTTGCATATATCGTGTTTGGTCTTAAACTTTTTGACGGTAGTGTAGGTTCCTTAAAAGGTGTAGAGGAGCACTAAGAAAGGATTTTTCAACACTTACCTCCTAAGGGGGTGAAATGGGGTCCAAAGTTTGTATGGGAAAATAGATCACTACGCGGGCGAAGCCGCGGGAAAAGCTAGTATTCAATAAAATCTTGATAACTTTAGGGTAAAACATTAGGTAACTCGCTTCTTGAGTTGACGAAGCCCCGCAATGCGGGGGTTTTCCCTTCGATCATCAGAAGCAACCTGAACCTATCTAATAGGTTAGTTTTTGACAATTGTGACTATTATCACAATTTTACACAGGAATTTGACGTGTAGACATATTTTCGGCCCTTTGTCTGTATCCATGTTTAAGAGTTCCAATTTCCGTACAAAAATGAGGAAACTTTCAGAATCTTTCAGAAAAGAAGCAACACAAACAAAGGTAAACAACAAGCTGTCTTATCTCTAAAGAGTGATTTCTACCCGACAACCTTAAGGTAGCGGAAATTGTAAAATTTACAATTTATGTTCTACGGCTATGACTGGTCTTATTTTCACGGATCCGGAACAAATTAGTAGCGCGAAACCGCTCTATCGCTCCGCTATATTTCTCAATATTTGATTATTTCACAGGTGATCGAGCCATACAAAAGAGTGGTATCCCACGGCGGCTACGACGCGTCGGGCTGCGCGCTCATAGTGTTCAGCGCCTGCCACCTGCCTGACGTGCGCCGCGCCGACTACCACTACGTCATGGACAACCTGTTCTTGTGAGTTATCCATACTAATATTATAAATGGGAATGTGTGTGTGTCTGTCCGTCCTTCATGGCAAAACGGAGCGACGAATTGTCGTGATTTTTTAAGTGGAGACCGATGCCACAGACAGACACACACACACAGACAGACACACAAACAGACAGATTGACAGACAGATAGACAGACCGACAGACAGACACGTCAAACTTATAACACCCCGTCGTTTTTGCGTCGGGGGTTAAAAAGTGACATAGGCTACTTTTTGTCTCTTTCGAACGCAAGCGAAGCCACGGGCAAAAGCTAGTTCAATAAATATACAATACAATAGTTATCAACACGATCTGTTTTGGACGAAAGCCGTAGTAATTTAATAACGAAACGCAAGCGCTTGATCTTCTTGACAGCGTCTTCCCATCAACCTCCAAATCAAGGGTAAACAGACTCTGGGCGAGCTCCATTGTAAATGTCTTCGCCTCGGCTAGTCTGTGGCCATGAGTAAGCCTATTTTTAGTTTAAAATCTTAATTACGCAGATGGCTGGCAGTCCTGCTTTTCTCTAGAAACTTCCTGCTTGGAACGGAACTGTGGAACGGTCGTTTCAAATCTTCAAAGAAAAGCTAGCAACGCACTTTCAACCCCATTGGTGTTCGGATTGGCCATGGGCAGCAGTGATCGCAAACCAAAGCGTTTCTTTTCTTGCTAGCTAAATGTGATATTTTTGATTAATTTATGTTATTTCTACTCCGAATCAGTAGCTTTTTCAACACTTATAGGTAAAAAAAGTTGCCCCTACGATTTTTTTCTTATTGTGTTATTTCCCATAACCATAGATTAAATGTAAGAAAATCATACCATTAAAATGCGACCGTCTAAGAACGCGCATACACTACACGACACATAGATGGCGCCACAAAAAAAATGTCTTGTAGCTTTCGATTATACTTGTAGATGGCGTTAAGTGTCACTTTTGACATATATTTATGGCTCGAAAGTGACACTTAACGCCAATCTACAAATAATCGATGGCAACAAGGCAATTTTTTGTGGCGCCATCTATGTGTGGTGTAGTGTATGCGCGTTCTTAGGCGGTCGCATTTTAATGTATGTGATGTTCTTATATTTAATCTATGCCATAACCGAAAACTTTTTTTTCCATGCTAATATTTATTATGTTCCTCAGATACGTGATATGGACGTTAGAGCGACTGGTACCGGACAATTACATCTTGGTGTATCTATACGGCAGCGCGGGGCCGCGACGACTGCCTACTATACATTGGTTGAGGGAATACTACAAACTTATAGATAGACGGTAAGACATTAGTCTCTGTACCCAGCTGGGAATCGAACCCGGTTGTTTAGAAAAAATAAACTTACACTTTTTCTGTTTAAATACCGATTGTGTAGGTCTTAAGCAGTAAATGTCTCGAAACGTTATGTCTAAAATGAATAAAATGCATTGTTTTTACTAGAGTTGCACCGAATATTCGGTTACTATTCGGTATCCGGCGAATATTAAAATCAGGGCCGAATCCTTATTTTAATATTCGGCCGGATACCGGATAGTGACGTACTATCCGGCCGGATACCGGATGTGCTATTTTTTATTGAATGATTTTGGGGTAAACAAATTAAATGTAAAAAAAAACAGTTACGGTTATAATACTTATAATCATAGCCTTTTATTATATAAAAAAAAAAAAAACATTTAAACAAAACCGGACTCCGCGCGAAGTTCACTACGAAATAAGTCAAAACCTGTACGACGCGCCCGCTCCCTGCTTAAATTGTAGGTATTGTAGGTAAAATTCTACTGTCCGTATATTCGGCGGCCGGATACCGAATATTCGGCCGATGGTTGGGCCGAATATTCGGTATCTGGTATTCGGCCAAACAACTATTCGTTGCATCTCTAGTTTTTACATATAAAAAAGAAACTTATGGTCTATTTGTTTGTTCGTCAGGTTACGAAAGAGTTTGAAGCATTTATACCTAGTACACCCCACGTACGGACTGAAAATCTTCGTTGCATTTACTAAAGCTTTCGTCAGGTGAGTTCATCCACTGTTCACCTTATTTTATATTAATTGATGGGATACCTAAGGCACTGGTCCCACCGCGAGCTAGTAAGCTATGAGCTATCGACTATAAAAACGAACAAAAGATAAGCACTCCCGTGCAAATAAAAGAGACACGGCGATATTGATAGCTCACCGCTGGACGAGTAACTATAAACATCGCCGTGTCTCTTTTATTTGCACGGGAGTGATTATCTTTTGTTCGTTTTTATAGCCGATAGCCCATAGCTTACTAGCTCGCGGTGAGACCAGTGCCTAACACTAATACTTTGTTCTTTTAGGTATTTCAAAGAACGTAAACAAATAATTTGTACATTACTGTTTTTCATTGAGCTGAAATTTTGCACAATAATGTAAATCACGTGACAATGCAATATTATGGTTTCATAAAGCTGATCGGATGATGGAGCAGAAAGGTGGTCATAGGAACTCTGTTATGAAACGTCGTATTCCCATAGAGTAAGGGGACTAAGGGGTTTTCAGAAACAACTCGGAGAGCAGCAGATGACTGTTGAAAGAAAATGCCAAAAATGAAATTTTTGCATTTGCATTTGTTTGTTTACCTAGACCTACCTACCTTTTATTTATACCACGTCGGTGGCAAATAGGTATACGGCCCGCCTGATAGAAAGCGGTCACCGTAACCTATGGACGCCCGAAACTCAAGGGGTGTCACGTGCGCGTTGCCGACCCATTAGAAACTTGTACACTTTTTTGAAGAACCCTATACTGTAGTTCATCGGGAATACCTCGACAGGGAGCTCATTCCTCTGAAACCGCACGGTGCGCGACCATTTAGGTTGTAAGGTGTGTGGATGAGCGCCAGGGCTGTCGATGGCGAGCGGTGCGATGATGAAAAGTGGCCGTTGGCATCATGTCAAAGTTCTTCAGAACACAACCCATTCACTTAAATACCTAAAGAAACAGATTATAGATTTGTAATTTTATTATTCCTTTTTCAGCTCAAAATTCTTCCGCAAACTAAGCTACGTGCGTAACCTGACAGAGCTAATGACTCTTGTCCCTGTCGAGCCCAACGCTATACCGGAACTGGTGAAGCAGTATGACGAAGGCAAGCGGTAAACTTTGTAATAAATATTGTCTTAAACACCGTAGAACTACAGTATAATACACGGTGTAACATAAGGAAACCGAATAATTTTAACTCATCATATTAGAAGAGTAAAATGTCACATAAACTATTCCGGATTTCGCCTACTTTCAGAGTTATAAGCATTAGAAAAAATAACATTTACTTTCTCAGAACAAAATGCTATTTTGATGGCGATGATGCCTTTTTGGACATCTAACTATCCTTGTTGATAGATGTCAAAAGTAACTAGTAACTCTCTAAGAACAAATTAAATTATTTTCATAGAAATATAAAATATTAAATTTTATTCTTTTTGTCACTTTTTCTTTGCATTTATGACATTTATTTCATGTTTATTAACTGCAAAAAAATAATTTTTCTGAAAAAAAATGTATATTTATTTTAAGTGCCAGATTTACGAAAAACATTCACTTTTTATGTGAAAATACATCCAAAAATAGCGAATTTTTTGACGAAATTAGCTTGACGTTATATAACGTTTTATCTTTATTTTGCCCTCCGAAATGCGTAGTTAAAATCTTTCTGTTTCCTCATGTTACACCGTGTATATTGTCTTTGTCATCATGGAACTGTGTATAATTGAGACAATTTAACCTTTTAACCATATTCATACTTAAAAAAAAATATATGTATATATATATATATATATATATATATAATATTTTGATTGGTAGATTTTGAATAGTATCGCCGCCTGGCAAAAAAAACTGATTGACAGAAGGTTGTTCATCCAACATTGGTTTAGAATGGCTTCCAACCCAATCAGGCGGACCGAATGGTATCTCTTAAAAAAAAATTATAAAAACAGTATTTTACTTTTATTTAGATTTGAGGCAGAATCAACTTGAGGTATTTGTTACAATTAAAGAGGATTGAGTATTGGGAGAATTAGGGCCAGTTGCATCAAACCATCTGTCACCGTTAAAGCGTTCGTTAAATTTTATTGTATGGGAAGTTCCATAGACGTCTGCTGCGTGACGATGATGTGTCTGTCAAATGTGGTTGATGCAACTGGCCCTTACTCTTCTTCTTCCTGCCCTTAATCCCAACTTCATTTGTATTCTTGTGCATTTGCGCCAGGCCGGTCTGTCCCGGGTTGTCAACGGCGGGATATTGTGGGTTTTAGGTCCCTTTCGACAGTAATTTTCAATAAGTAATTAAAGTAACACCTATCGCAGGTGTATGGCTTTTTTTTAGAAAAAGATACGAATTTAAGAAAACTAACTATATGCTATTCTGTTTCCTACAATGCACCTAATATGCCGAAGTTAACGAAATTCAATAAAAACACGGTATATATCGTCACTACTTTGGGAGCGTTCAAGTATTACGTAACGCAAATTTTGAAGATTTTACGTAACATTCTAGTGACCATTTTTACCCAAAAGTCGCAAAAAGTTATATTATTGTTTTTATCCTTGGTATAGTTTTAATTGCATTTGCAGTAATAATACTGAAACGAAAAGGTTTTCCAACTTGCGAGAACAAATTAAAAATGACGACCAGACTTAGGATCGTAACGTTTTACGAGACCCCCCTTCCCCCCAAATTGCGTTACGTAATACTTGAACGCTCCCTTTGAAAAAATCTCGTATCTCACGCTGCTCCTCAAAGTTAAAACGCAGTAAGTCTATATGCATTCCATACATACTTACTACAATTTTCTTTTTCATTGGCAGACGAAGATACAAGTTTTTTAAAAGTAGTGACGATATGGCAGTGGTTACAAATTGATCAGTTATCCATGGTGACCAAAGATGAATTAAGTAGGTTTGCACAAAATTTGGTGCATAAAAAGGTTCTTCTGACCGGATTATTTTGCTTTAATATAATATAATGTACTCCTGGCAAAATATGTTAACAATTTATTTTAATTTAAATAATAATCATTGCTTACAATTTTGATTTTCTTCATATTTTTAATATCCATTATATTAAATTGTTTGTACTTAATTGGGTTCATCGAATGTTTTTAATACTGCCAGTGGAGCGCAACCTTGTGTCCATGTTATAAAAAAGTACATTATTTAATAATTATAATAAACTATGAAATTTAGAAATATTTTAGTGTAATTATTAGAAACAATTTTAAAATTTGATGTTATGTTTATATTTGTGATTTCATAGATAAAAATAATAAGATTTCTTGCCTTTTTGTTAATCATGTGTTTAGATAGTTTATTGTCATTGTGCCATTTTTTCGAATGTTAGAAAAATGTTTAGTCTTTTTTAAATGTCTTTTGAAATTATCGAATCATTCCTTAAAAAGTATTATTTTATGTAATTAACGAAATTGACATTTAGTTTGAAAATTAGTATTTGACATTCCATATCAGTAAAATACGTATATGAATTATAAAATTAATGAAATTTGATAATAACGCATTTAAATAATTTTATGTATTTTTCAATTGAATAAAATGTAAATTAGTGAAAATTGTATTTAAAAAAAAAACTGGGTTACTATTAATTATTTTTATGAAAACATATAATAGGACCAATTAAAGCAATATTTAATAAATTCATAATAAAACAATGTATTATACTTCACTAATTACTAATAATCAAGAAATCATGCTATACTTTTCACTGCACAGCGAAAAAAACGCTCCTATCAATATTATGATATTATACAATAATTTTGTAAGTTTGAATTTTCCTGCCAATAATATAGCACAAATACTTTCACCATAATGTTTACTTTTAGGTACTTATAAAAACGTAAACAAATAATTTGTACATTTTCGGGTAGTTACAAAATTTTGTCGGTTCATCATCTTCCTCATTGCGTTATCCCGGCATTTGCCACGTCTCATGGGAGACTGGGGTCCGCTTTGACAACTAATCCCAAGATTTGGCGTAGGCACTAGTTTTACGAAAGCGACTGCCATCTGAACTTCCAACCCGAAGGGTAACTAGACCTTATTGGAATTAGTCCGGTTTCCTCACGATGTTTTCCTTCACCGAAAAGCGACTGGCGAATATCAAATGACATTTCGCACATAAGTTCCGAAAAACTCATTGGTGCGAGCCGCGGGTTCGAACCCGCGACCTCCGGAACGAAAGTCGCACACGCTTACCGCTAGGCTACCAGCGCTTTATCGGGTAACCAATCAAATACAAAAAACAGTGCGTGGAGGCCTCAATGCTAACATAACCTCAAAAACATTTTTGTCAAGTGACCATCACGTTTTGCGTTTAGTTACGTCCATCTTTTTACTGTTTAAAATATTTTACATTGCTATTTGCTCAAATTATTGAAAAATAAAAATAAACTCATTTGATCTACAAAATATAAAACACACACGTTCCAACCAGCCATTCCACCATTCAAAACCATTGTGGGCATTCTGTTCTATCACTGACTGAGTGAATAAGTGAATGAATGGAATGAGTGAGTCGCGCTGAGTGAGCGGCCTTTCACGCAAAGTAACAATGATTGACTGATAGGCGCTGTCAGTTGGAAGTCGCATTAGAAGTTTCACTTCAAGAATATGCGGATCTAACCCTGAGCTATCTGACTTGAGTAGGTTTGTAAAAAAACGGTTTTTTTTTCTGGCTTGAAAAAAAACATGAAAAAAAAACCGTGAAAAAAAAACAGTTTTTTTTCTGGAGTATGTTTTTTTTCTAAAGTACGAAATCTCAAAATTTGCAAAGTAGTTAATACTTTTATACGGTTTTTTAGACTTAATGTTAACTATTAAACGAATTTAATCAAATAACTTTAATTTCTGGTCTTATAAAAGTAACATTTACGAAATCTGTAGTTTGTAGTTATCACTATTTACTGTTGGCAACACCACCGCCTCTCCACGCTACACGCCGCATCGGGGATTCCCCAATAAACGTTTGTATACTGAATTAAAATGTACGTTATTGTTATTGAAACACGTTACAACTCACGAAAAACCGTTATTGTCGTATTATTTGTTCATCTGAAAAAAAAAACCATATTTAGAAAAAAAACCAAGGTGCTCGGTTTTTTTTCATGTTTTTTTTCATAATTCTGAAAAAAAAACATTTGGTTTTTTTTCTATTTACAACCCTAGACTTGAGCCTTCTTATTTGGTTGTGTAATGTTTTCATGTACCGTCAACTATCTATAAGGGTAGATTTTTACAAGCTTTTAATTCAACTTGCCTTATGTTATGTTAGTGTGCGTCAAAACGTAGAAGCTAAATTTGACCCACTTCCCGGTTTCCGATTGAGTTCAAATTTTGCACACATATGTAAAAATCACGTGACAATGCAATATTATGGTATCATGGAGCTGATCTGATGATGGATCAGAAAGGTGGTCATAGGAACTCTGTTATGAAATGTCGTATCCCCATCGAGTAATGGGTTTTTAGAAACGTCTCGGAGAGCAGTAGATGACTGTTGAATGAAAACTTGTAACAAAAATGATTTTTTGCAAAAAAACTTATGTTTACATTTATTTAAATACCTAAAGATACAGACTATTGTATATTCAAATATACTTGTAGATATTTTAAGATAAAAATGTACCTGTTATCTACCCCTCACCTTTAATATAATTGTATACTATTATCAAATAAGATAATTTTAAGTTACAACATGGAATCTCTTTCCCAAAAATTTTAATTTCCTATAAAAATACACTTTGCTTACGGTTTTTCATTCTATTACTTTAATCTGATGTTTTACGCATACAATGTATTTTGTTAAGCATAAAATAATTTTTATACATTTTCTATTTTAAAAATATGCCATGAAACATAATAATTTGTTAGCCATACTAATTGTATATAATACTGAATCTAAATCTATGCTATTTTTGCCTTTTGACACTGATATTAAACTTCACATACTTAATAAATAACATACTTTTAGTTATCATTTAAACGAGCGGTCTTTTTGTCCAATTTTTTATATTTTTGATAAATTTTATGTTATTTCTACTCAGAATCACTAGCATTTTGTTTCCTAATTGGTCAAAATACTGTCTCATTCGAGACATTCGATGTGTTACCATTTCCCATATACTTTGTGCAACAAAAGGGGTAACAAAAGGGGAAAGTAACAAAAATTTATAGAAATTATGGGACCTTTTTTTTCTCCTTTTGAGATAGAAAATGCTAGTGATTCTGAGTAAAATTCACTAAAAATATCAAAATACAAAAGAAAAAAAAGAAACGCTCAAAAGATAAGCAAATAAACAACGAAATAGTCATAAATGTATACAAAATGTATGTAGAATACAGGTTTTGAATTTTATTATAGCCTTTGTGTAATATACGGTTTGTGCCAGGCGACTGAAGCGAAACAATACACGGTGTAACTTAAGGAACTCAATATATTTTAACCAGCTATTTCTGAGACCTAAAGAAGAAAAGATACTAAATGTAGACTTCGCCAATTTTTTTATGTTAATATGTAAACGTTATTCATAAGGATGGCACTTAAACTTAATGTTAACATTTTTTTCTTAAATATGCTTTTTACGAAGATATTATAAAGGTTTGTTAATTTGGTGAAAACCAAAAACAGTTTAGGGTAACTTCAGTCTTCAAAATGGTGTCGTAAATTCAAAGTTATTCGGTTTTCGCATGCTTTGTTACACCATGTACTGTACAGTGATAGGAACGCATTTTTTTGTGTATTCAATTGTTTTTAAGAATATAAATGTGAAATGTTATGTTTGAGTCTGTGACGTATACAAGTCGCATAGTTCGAAGAGTACTGTATATGCAATCTCGTGTAATGTATTTTTGTATATAATTTTATTTTGCATTTAAACGATTTATTTGATTTATTTTGTTTTTTTTTTCTGCACCAACTTTTTTCCATTTTTTTTATTTTTTTTTATAGATTGGGCAATTCCACGTAACTGTAATGTAAGTGACCACTTCATTGCATGTTTTTTTATTTATGATGCAAATTGAAGCCTTAATTTATCTCTAGATAAGCCTACTTTTAATCCTTAGATATATTGATATTTAAATTAGCACCATGAATAAAAAAACATGCAAATAATTGGTCACTTACATTACTCTGTTACATGGAATTACCCGATTTGGTAAAACATTAAAGGTATCAACGAGTATGTATAGGTATGTAGTACCACACCTTTGTGAATGTGATTAAATGAAAGTATAATAGGAAACTTAAGAAAAATATCATTAGAAAAAAAATTGTAACAGTAGTACATCCTTAATAGTACAATAATAATACAACAATACAAGTGCGGAAAAGAGGAAGTTTAAAACCAGTGGCGTTAAACTAAAAATAAAAAAAAAGAACAAAGGAAAGCATCACCTATTTAGTTTGTGCAAAAAGTTGAAAAAAATATTTAAAAAAAAATTATAAGATAAATTCAACCAATAATAATTTTGTTTGGATTGTTAAGATTTTTTGTATGTACAGTTTTCATTTTGTTTTAATAAAAGGGTATTTTAAGGTATAATTTTGATCAGGACTAGTAAAATAAAAATCTAAGTACCAATGCAATACCTTCACGAAAATAAAATATTTTTCGATATCACTTGTAGCAAAAAATAGATTTAAATATAAGGAGTATAGTGTTCAATGTCTATGTATAGTAAAATATGTATGATATTTATATGTAAAAATATATATTAGAGATAGGACATGAGAGGTAATTTTTAAGATACGTATTGATAAATATAATTTGGAAGTACCTATCTTAAAAATATATATAACTTCAAGATTAAATGAAATAGTTTTGGTTTTGACATCCGGAAAATAGCGGGTCACAACTGGATGAGACTAGCTCAGGACCGGGAAAAGTGGCGTACTAGAAGAGAGGCCTATGCTCAGCAGTGGGCGATAAAGGGCTGATGTGATGATGATGAGTTTTGGTTTTTCAGAAATTATAAAATAAACACACATACAAGCGGAAAATTTTATTCAAAAGTCTAAAACGAAAAAAAAAAATGAAAAACCAATCAACAGCAACACAACTAGAATCAACTGAATGAAACTTTTAGGTTTTTTTTTTAAATTATGAATGGACTTACTCATGGCCACAGAGTTTTAATAATGGATATTCATTTAAAAAAAGTCATCTAAATAAATAAAGTATCATGACAAGGTTTAAAGATCTGTAATATTTACATAACATTGAGTATTATGGTCTCTCGAGGTATACACCGTGTTCCTCAAATTATCAGAAATAAGAGAACTATGTTTATTAAGTATCTAGGTGATTTTGTATGCATCTAGTTATAAAAAATACTTGATCTTTATATGTACAGATGAAACCTGTATTGCTGTTAGTGGTTGGCTGCATTTAACAGCGCCAAATATTCCCTTTTGTCACCTATGAGTCAAATGTTAATAGGTAGCTAGTGTATAGTCGATTACAAAGAGATAAAAAGCTGAAAAAGTGAATACATCTCTTTGTAGTCGACTGTACCTACATTCACACTCAATTTATTAGAAAACAAACCATGCTGCTCAAACGGCGATTCATATACTCTGACAATTCTGATTCTGACATACTCTCTTTGTCAGTAGAAATAGGCAGAAATTAAAAAAATGTAGCGCAGTGAAATAAAAATGGTGAACTAAATTCCCATAAATAACATTGAATTTCGTGCCATTTTCTACTGACAATGTGGATGTGCTAAAGTATAATTACTATAAATTTTAACTTATGAGTCACTGGCCGGAAAAAGCACACCAGAGGTGGAAATCAAGGGGATAGGCCGTTGCCCAGTGGGACACTATGACGACCTAATAAAAAAATATAAAAATTTTACCTTCCAATAAAATTTGTATTATTTTGCCTGGTATATCCGAGGTCTTTATAGAGAGAGTACGTCGTAGACGTCGCATCGGACCGATAGATGGCGCCATCGTTCGTTGTAAGTCGCTCCGGCGTCTCACCGCCGCGATGTTGGTAGTCCCGTTTTTCCCCACCTGCAACACAAGGCCCCCCGCGCCCCGACTCGCCACCAGCCACCCTCATTGTTGAGGAGAAGTGCCGACGGTATATTAAGCCTACCAGGAAGGCATCACTCAGACCTCGGATATACCAGGCAAAATAATACAAATTTTATTGGAAGGTAAAATTTTTATATTATTTGTGCCGTTTGTATATCCGAGGTCTTTATAGAGACCTGTTTATTATCTCCTGGTGGCGAGTCAGCTGGCGCGCAAGCCTTTGGTAGCCCTATTGGCATAGCATAGAAGAATAAGTGAATCAGTTGAACCGATTTGATAGATGTATCAGTCGAAATAGCCTTCGATCCGCGAATATCTCGGTGCCAGAAACGCATAAAGAGATTTTCGTGATGACGTTTAGCTTTAGTCAGCGAATAGTTAGAGAAATGACATTATTATACATCGCAGATCAAAAAAAAAAAAAAAAAAAGATGTAGGCGAGGCTGACTTGAACAAGATACAAAAACCTTAGATACACTATTATTATTAACAGACACGTTATTTTATCAGGTTATAAACCCAATTTCAGACACAAAGTGTGGAAATTAACTGTAAAAGTAGTGTAACTATCTGTACTGTAGCAGGGTAACGTAATTGATACTGCTTTTGTCAACCCTTCGTAAAAATTATCTAAATCAATATTAGCTTTGATATGACTATTTAAAGTCCAACGTCTTACGTCCATATCAAACACAGAAAAAGGTCATCACTCACGTGCCCAAGGGCTATTTGTTACAATACTGGTATTTTCGATCAGACTATTTCGCGTCAAGCGAGCGCGGTTGCAAGCGAGACTCCTGAACTCTGAACTCTTTTTAGTGAGGGCATTTGAGGATACCGATCGCTCGGTAAGACTAGCCTAGAAGATGAAAAGTACGAGCGCTGTCGATTGCTACTACACTGGACGGAGGTATCAGTCGATTTCTTTAAGTCAGTCATTGACTCTTAGGGTAATCCATTACCTAATCCAAAACCCGATGCGACGGATTTCTACTTCGTGCAATGAAGGTCGACAGAGTAGACTGAGAGGTGGAGACGTCAGTGTCGCATCGCTGGTGGTTGCTGAACACGTCGTGGTAGCAGGTCAAGGGGTGAATTTAACACCGCCACACATGCGCGCTTTAAGAGCGTAGGCGGAGCGCAATAATGGCGGTGCACCGCACTAACGCTGGCGTTGCGCCCAGTGGGCGCTAGCGGGAACGAACGAGCGCTGATAGCGAGCGCAACGCGCGCGGGACGCGAGCGGAATGCACGCGCATTCAGCGCGCTGATAGCGAAGCGGAATGCACTTTATGTGTGGCGGAGGCTTAATACGTACCGTTGTACGGCGTAATGCAGGGCTCTCGCAGACGAAGAGGTACGATGACGGGCGAAGCAGAAGAAGGCGAGGTCACCGAAGGTCACTTACTTGGCTCCCAGGGGGTGCATACTGACCTCGTACGACAGTCTGTTGGAGTCAGCAGTTACTGTCGTAGTTACTCGTAACAGAAGAGATGTAGTCCTGCCATCGTACAGCATAACATAACATACAACTGAACTGTGCATAGCATATAGTGCTATGCGAACCTTAAGCCGGCTGCATGTCACTTCAGTCGCCAGCGCCACCGCCTGTTGAAGATTATTCTCCATCGGAAGAGCTTTACTTCGTACAATGTTCCGATTATTGAAGGTCTTATCGGGCTGCAGATGCAAGCAAAACAGGGGCGATTGGCCTACAGCTATCGGCAGCTGTACGAGGTAATGCTGGAAACTGCAGCGGTGCAACCTTCCTCTGTAGACCACGAAAGTTGTGAAATTTATGAAATCAGGTTCTACGATCGAATCAAGCACTATATTAATTGAGTATAGTCGAGCCAGATGATAACTACTGAAGTACTCCTGAGTTCCTGGCCCCTTTCGCTTTGAGCTGGAATCTGAAGTTCACTAAGGCGAAGCAGGTTTATTTTTCCCAATTTGTTTATTAGAGGCTCGGCGAATAAGTTAATCTCTCGAATGGACAGGGGGCGCCACAAGCCTCCGGGAAATCGTCGTGTACTTGGAACCCCCGCGGCCAGATTGCCGATCGGTTTTGGTGTCCGCCCGGTAAACAGACGCACGCTCAGGATGCAGGACGCTGGCTCGAATTCAGATCTGGACATTCTGAAAGGGATTTTTTTTTTAATTCCGCAAACCTTTACGATGTCTTTGACCTACACAATGAGCGATGTACAGGAATCACAGGGTCTTCTCGCGAGGCGCCTCTCCGATTAGATAGCTCGCGAACATCGTCAGGACACCCTCGCAGCAGTGCGGCTCCTCGTCCGGTTATTGACGTCTTACCTCGTTCAACTATGGGTCTCCAAACCACGTTAGGACGTAGCATCTTAAGAATTTATCTGTTCTCACTTCGGCGACGGAGGAGTCTTTGGTCAAAATAGAGTGTAAATACAGTCGTACTTCACGGGAACTGGAAAGAGAAGAGTGGATACCATAGTGTACGGGATGTCAGCTGATAGCGGCGCCCGGCGTCACATTGGAGGGTAGTATCAGCCTGGTCAGCAACAGAGTCTGCAACGATACCGTAGCAGACGGAGCCTGGATAGTCGTGGTCGTGGCACCATTGTAGGGGAAGACAGTGTTCGCGGTGAGCGTGACATCTTAGGCGCGACGGGCGTTATCAGCGTGGCGGCTAGCAGCACCAAGGGCCCACATCAGCAATCTTACCAGCTTGTCACTGCAGCAGACGCTGTTATGTTCGGCGGTGAGATTGAGACGGCCGTCGTCAGCTCGAAAGGCGTCTCGATGCCCTGTCGCGTCGCGCAGTATCGTGCTCGGTGGCCCTCTCGAGGTCGCCGCCGTCAGCGCGGGAGGCACCGGCGCCAGCGTGGCAGTCAGCTACATCGGTGAACAGCATCAACAGAGTTCGCGGCGTCGTCACGGCAAACGCGGCAGGAAAATTAGCGACGCCTTCGCGGCAGCCGCAGTATTGCGCTCGGTGGCGCGATGAAGGTCGCCGCGTCTGCAATCTTACCTCGTGCGATCGAGGCGACATCAAGGCGCCAGCATGAGCGTGTCGGCCGACGACACCGGTGGAAAACTTCAAGTAGCTTGCGGCGTTGTCACGGCAGACGCAGCAGAAGGATTGCGACGCCTGTGCAGCGGTTAACAGTATTACGCTCCGCATCACCACTGAGGCGCCAGCATAAGCGTGGCGGCCAGCAATACTGGTGGACAGCTTCGGCAGGGTCGCGTCTCGCGTCGTTGTCACGGCATATGAACGCTCTACATCACCATCGAGGCGCCAGCAAAAGCGTGGCGGCCAGCGATACTGGTGGACAGCTTCAGCAGGATCGCGGCGTTGTCACGGCAGATGAGCTCGCTGCATCACCATCGAGGCGCCAGCATAAGCGTGGCGGCCAGCGATACTGGTGGACAGCTACAGCAGGTGGACAGTCAGCAGGATCGCGGCGTTGTCACGGCAGACGAACGCTCTGCATCACCATCGAGGCGCCAGCATAAGCGTGGCGGCCAGCGATATTGGTGGACAGCTTCAGCAGGCTCGCGGCGTTGTCAAGGCAGACGCACGCTCTGCATCACCATCGAGGCGCCAGCATAAGCGTGGCGGCCAGCGATACTGGTGGACAGAGCAGGATCGCGGCGTCAGCAGGCTCGCGGCGTTGTGGCGGGGGCAGAAGGTGGCCGCGCTGGTAGCCTGCGTATTGACGACTGATCACTAACGGCACGGCGCTCGCGTCGGGGCAGCAGCAGACATACTTACAGCGTCGCACGCGACGCCTATGCGGCGGCCACAACGTTGTTCGGCGGCACCGCAGAGATGGCCATCGTTAACGAGGAGGCAACTTCTACGCAACCTCGGCGGCGCCGACGCGGCGGACAACACTGCCGCGGTCAGCGGCGCTATCGCAGCGCTACAGTAAGTTTCGGCGCCGACACGTGGCTTGGGGCCTCCGCACCGAATCGGAAACCGAACATATTCTTTCTAAAATAATATGAATCTGCTCACCCATTCGTCGGAGAAATTCAAACCTCCTTGAAGCGCGGTATTCCTCCACCGCGCCCGCCGCCGCCGCCGCCGCAGCCCGCAGGTCGCGCAGCACGCGGTCGCGAAGCACGTGGTCCCCGGAGCACGTGGTCCCCGGCGGAGCAACTTACCTACGTTACCGCTTATATTCTCGCGCGAAACTTTTAATACGCGGATAACACTTCCTACTTTAGTCTCGAAATGCGAATAGTTTAAAAAGAAAACTGATTAACGGTAACGATTTTTGCAGCATGGAACTTTCTTACAAAAAAGTGGGTAGAATCATAAAGCACCGCTCGTTCATTTCTATAGTGAGAACCCCGAAAGACGAATAATGATCGCTAGCGAGGCATAATATATCTCATTATTCAAGACGAACGAGCGCAAATTAAAAGGGAAGAAAGAATTGACGGATGAAATTGAAAAATTTCATAATTCCGAAACGTTATAAGCCACTTTTTAAATAAAAACACGAATAACTCTGGTTTGACCAGAAATAACAAGGAAATAGAAACTAAAAGATTAATTTCGAGACACCATGCTGTAAAAATGTTCGAACGGAATACGCGACAACCGGTCACTTCGGCGTTCGACGAAACAATGAGGGTGGCTGGTGGCGAGTCGGGGCGCGGGGGGCCTTGTGTTGCAGGTGGGGAAAAACGGGACTACCAACATCGCGGCGGTGAGACGCCGGAGCGACTTACAACGAACGATGGCGCCATCTATCGGTCCGATGCGACGTCTACGACGTACTCTCTCTATAAAGACCTCGGATATACAAACGGCACAAATAATAAAGAAACTTATGAAGGTGGGCTCTGTACATGTAAACAATAAGAAATAATGAAAACGAGCACAATAATGTATGTAGTATGGGTAAGTAGAGAAATGCTTTAAATAAAATATTTAAGAAATTGTCAAAATGTCGTTTCATTCATGACATCCCCGTGAGACTCTGCCTTGCACGACAAGTCACGCAAGAGAATACCTAAGGGCCCATTTAGACGGTACGAGAACTCGCATACGAGTTTTATTACATCGCGGTATTTGATGGCTGTGCAAAATTGTATGTAACCTCAACAGCCCGCAATGTAACTAAAATCGCATGCGAGCTCGCACGCCGTCTAAACTAGGCCTTATTTTGGTTTCTTGGCACTAAAACAGGCGACGAAATGGAAAAATGTGTAGGGCTCATGGCCAATTGTCTAAATAATATGTGGCTTCCTAAACTTTGACGTTTGCGGAATCATCAACGAGCCATAATTGTATAGTTCTCGAAAAATTTGTACAAAAATTAAAGAAAGTTAAATTTGTTTTTATTAACTCCTATTTTGTTACCAAGATTTTGTTGATGAATTGAGATTTTATTAAGTTTTATTTCGTCATTAAGGTTCTCTAGTATCTATATTTTCTTAATTATAACAATTTAACCTGTATATATCTTACGAAAGTCGACTTATATTACTAAATGTTGGTAACAAAATAGGATCAATTAAAATTTGCTGACGTGGCTATGTACAAAGTTGCCGGCAACTGCTCAATAATACTTAAAAATTGACTGAAAAAGTAGGGTCGAAGGTTTAATTTTTACAGAAAAATTGAATTTTGCGCCTTTTTTTAGTGAGGTTTGTTTAACTGACTAGTGACTACAGCCTGATAAACATCAAATAGTACTGTATGTTAGATATAATAATCTGGAAAACGCCATTCGTTCGTAAAACAGGATCTAAATTTAAATTCCTCATAGAAGAAGAGCCTTTTTCTACTAAGTTCTGCTCCTTCTAGTTTCATTTTCGCATGCTTAAACTCGCTAGAATGCAAGACCTTTCTTCCATTCTCTCTTCATGATGATACTTGCATATCATGAAGGACTACCCTGTACATAACATCTTAATTTTAATAAATAAATAATAAATAAATTATTTATTTGCATTTAATTTACTCATATTTAACAAATAAAGCATCTTATCTTGGCTCAAATTTGTAAAGCGCTGGTGGCCTAGCGGTACGAGTAAGAGCGTGCGGTTTTCGATCTTGTATTGTATGTGCGAAATGTCATTTGATATTTGCCAGTCGCTTTTAGGTGAAGGAAAACATCGTGAGGAAACCGGACTAATTCCAATAAGGCCTAGTTACCCTTCGGGTTGAAAGGTCAGATGGCAGTCGCTTTCGTAAAACTAGTGCCTACGCCAAATCTTGGAATTAGTTGTCAAAGCGGACCCGGAATGCCGGGATAACGCAAGGGATATGATGATGAGTGAGTATATTATATTCTTTGATGATGATGATCTTATCTTGGCTCAAATGTCTAGTAGCCAGGTCCTAAATTTTGCAATAAAAAAAACACAGCTGTCAATTCTGTTGTCAAAAGAAGTGTCAATAAATTGACCAAAAATGTTGCGTATAGTACTAATAATTCTAAATCGCAAATAATAAACTGAATTTATACTTCTCTAACTTTATTAGTGCACTTAGGAACAATTTATAGTGCAAGTGCGAAAATGTCCGTCACAATAGAACCTGAGGGATACTGTACCGAACACAGGTAACTTATTATTTATTTTTATGCTCTTTTTTATTCAAACATAACTTTATTAATATAAGAAACTAATAGAAACTACTAGATACCTTACACAAAGATTTTTGGCATGCCATTGGTCAATAAATTAGATAATAAATGCAGATAACTAACCTAACTTCTGTGTTGTTTTGCCTGACTACAAACTATGATTACCATTTTATTTTCATTTATTCGTACTATTATCAACGTATAGTACCTAAAAAAATTTTTTCCATTTTTTCCTTTAATATAAAAATGTTTAGAATCGTTAGCAGACGTTTCTGCTTGTTAAAAAAAAAAAAAAGTATAGTACCTATTCACAAAATAAACAGACAATTAGACAAAACAGAAGTACAAATAAAACCATTTTTCTTATAAAAATAGTTCAACATTATAGCCACATTTCTGTATCTTTAGTATTAGCTTTGTAAATCGATTCTTCTCATTAGATCTTCTTCATTAAATTCTGTTACCCTCTGCTGGGGTGTAGGGCTTGAATTATATTTCTCCATTTTCTCCATAATTATACTGGAGGCCTTGGTGACTTTTTCTTTCATCACTACATATTAGTATAAAACAAAGTCGCTTTCTCTGTCCCTGTGTCCCTATGTCCCTATGTATGCTTAAATCTTTAAAACTACGCAACGGATTTTGATGCGGTTTTTTTTTTAATAGATAGAGTGATTCTAGAGGAAGGTTTACATCAGGGATGTAACGGATGTGTTTTTAACGGAACCGGAAGGGGAAGCAGAAGTTTTGAATTTAGTTTAACGGAAGCAGAAGCGGAACCGGAACCAGAAGCGGAAGTTATAGATGTTAAAAACGAAAAGAAAAAATACCACATAGGTATAACATAAATCAAAATTAATTAAATTACCTACAACTTTTAGGTGTTTACTGTTCAGCCTGTAATCAGCAGTTTGTAATCAGCCTTTAGGCCCACTTAGGTTTTAAAAACGAAAAGAAAAGTTACCTGATATTCTATCTTAAGTATATCATTAGAATCCAAAAATTTAAATCACCTTGAACTTTAAGATGTTTAGTTGTTTACTCACTAAGGGTCGGTTGCACTGAACCGTCTGTCACCGTTAAAGCGTTCGTTAAATTTTATTGTATGGGAAGTTCCATAGACGTCTGTTGCGTGACGATGATGTGTCTGTCAAATGTGGTTGATGCAACTGGCCCTAAAAATCATATAAGAATCCTTTTAAACCTTTATTATGCCGTAAAAGGTTTTAGAAACGAAACGAAAACTTATTTACTCGTTAGGTAGTATAATACATTCCAAAATTAAATGGAGTGATTCTAAAAGAAGTAAACTGTATTTAATAAACAAAAGCTTAGCAGATTTATCTCCCGGCAATTTGCTTCTAAGGGGATCGTAGATAAGCCCTGCACCACTGAATAGTTGTTCACTCGCTACAGAACTAGGTGGACAGGACAAATATTGGCGCGCAATGGAATGAAGCGATTGATGTTTAGTATCGCAGCACGTGGCAAGCGGAGAGATGAGCGAATGACAGGTATAGACCTGTTGGTCTTTGATGTACGCCGCTCATGTCCCACCGTCGCACTAGGTTCCGACATCCGCTATAACTGCTATAACTTCCGTTTGAAAAATAACAGAACCAGAACAGAAGCGGATGTGTAAAACGAAACGGAAGTTCCGTAGAAACGGAAGCAGAAGCAGAGCTCTGTTACATCCCTGGTTTACATGTAGGTATAGTACCCGTGCTAAGTAGTGTGTTTAATTTATTTCAGTTTCAAGCTTATTTTACCATTACAGTTGTACCTGCGGGCCGCCTCCGAAGCGCCGGCGCGTCCGTCGAGTGAGCATTCTAGACGTGTTGAATGTGGACCTGGTCCGGAACGCCATATTCCACTACGTGCCGTTGGGAGACTTGCTGCGCTCCGAGCGGGTTTGCCAGAGGTGGCGGAGTGCTGTGCATCATTATTTAAGAGGTAAATAAGAATAAGAATAATTTATTTACCAAGAAAAGGAATAGCTACAATTTTATCATTTACTGTGACTTCCACACTAGGCAAAGCCTGTTTTGCGGAAGTCCGGTTACTTAAGATAGTTTAACAAAAATGATTCGGCTATTGACATACATTAAAAAAGGAAAATCAAAAATGAAATGCTAAATGTAACAAAATCTAACAAAAATCTAATAAAAATATGTATTATATTGCTTTATTACTAGGTAATTGTGAATAAAAAAATTGAGAAATAAGAGGAAGCTGTTACTCTTATTGAGAACACACATTTTTGGTAAGGAACCTTAAAGATAGACCTAAAATCAAATACATTTCATGGCCGGTCTGTCTGCTAAGTCGCAAACCTGTTTGAATCCTGACAAGGGTATTTATTTGTGTGATCAGCATAAGATCTGCTATTTTTAACCCCCGACGCAAAAACGACAGGGTGTTATAAGTTTGTCGTGTCTGTCTGTGTGTGTGTGTGTGTGTCTGTCTGTGGCATCGTAGCTCCCGAACGGATGAACCGATTTGGGTTTAGTTTTTTGTCTGAAAGCTGAGTTAGTCAGGAGTGTTCTTAGCCATGTTTCATGAAAATCGGTCTACTATGTCACTGTCGGGGGTTTTTTCAAAATTTTGTGGTTAGGTTATTTCCTGAGTCATAGATGTTTTTTTTATTTATATAAGTATTTGTATTATTGTCTGAGTACCCACAACACGAGCCTCCTTGAGCTTAATGTTGGACTCAGTCCTGTGTAAGAACGTCCTTAAACCTCATCATAAGTCAGAACCCAATTTTTCCGATTTTGAATTGAGAACTTTTTTAAATTTCTGTAAGAGTTCAAAACTCGTATTTAATTTGTACTTTTATAAGTCGCCAAGAATTAAATTAAAATTAAAAAATTAAAAATCATTTACTGCCATAATTCACATGCAACATACACGAACTATCTTATCTTATCTTAAATCTGCGGGGGCCCTTACGGATACACTTCGACCCATCGGGATCTTTTGTGCAATTACCCCCTACGATCCTAAGATCCTTCAGCTATTCAGGAGCTTCTCGACCATCTCCACGTATCGGATGATGAGGCTCATGGGTAGCTCTCTGAAGTCCTTCGGTGCCAGGTAGCCTGCTCCAAAGTTCTTCATTCTTTGTCTGGCGAGGGCGTGACATTCACACATTAAATGTCTGACGGTCTCTTCCTCTTCGCCACACATGCGACAATCAGTGTTGTCGGCGTGTCCCATCTTGGCCAAAATTCCTTTGACCCCGTAATGGCCTGTGAACACCCCCGTTATAATTTGGAGTTGTCTTTTGCCTAGCTTCCCTAGCTTTTTGCTCCATCCAGAGTCTACCCTCTGCATAAAGAGCTTTGAATGCTTCAGACCAACCAGGGCATCCCACTCTTTTTGGTGACTAGCCTTTGTTTGGTCTTTCATAGCCATTCTGATGGTTCCTTGTGAAAGGCCCACATAAGGTTCCGGACCTATGAAGTTGTCTTCAGATCCGGCCTTGGCAAGTTCATCAGCGTTTTCATTGCCAATGAAGCCTTCGTGCCCCGGTATCCATACCAGTTGCACCTTGTTTTGCCTTCCAAGCTTGTTAAGAGCTTGGATGCCGTTTAATACCAGTCTAGAGGTAACTCTGGGCGATGTGAAGGCTTTGAGTGCCGCTTGACTGTCGCTGAGTATATAGATAGTCTTACCTTGGATTTGTCTAACTATATTCTCATGTACACAGGCAATTATTGCATATGTCTCGGCTTGGAAGACCGTGGCATAATTGCCCATGCTGATACTACCACTGTAGTCATTTGCATAAATGCCTGCGCCCGTACCAGATGCCATCTTGGACCCGTCTGTATACCAGATGATGGTGTTGTCATCAGGGGTGGGTGTCTCCAGACCCTCCTTCCATTCGGCTCTAGTATGGACTTTGGTTTTGAAGTTTTTGTGGAAGATGAATTTCGGTTGCATTTTGTCGCAGCCCATACTCATCAGCCTTCCCATAGAATTGTTGTATTCCATGCTTGTGTGTTTAGTCTTCGGCATGCTATCGCTCCAGAGGCCTGTTAAAGCCAGCCGGTGTAGCGATTTCAGTGCCTCAGACTGTATCACTAGATGTAGCGGCGGGAGATCCAATAGTACCTCCAATGCTGCTGTTGGCGTCGTTCTGAACGCACCCGTTATAGCCATGCATGCTGTCCTTTGTACCTTCATGAGGACATCCTTGCATGTGCTCAGTAATGTCCTTGGCCACCAGGCCAGGCTTCCGTACAGGATTATAGGTCTCACCATCATGGTGTAGATCCACCTTAGTACCTTTGGGTTTAAACCCCATGTTTTTCCGTAAGCTGACCTACACATTCCAAACACTCTAAGTGCCTTGGCTGTGGTCAGTTCGACGTGTCTTTTCCAGTTCAGTTCTTTGTCTAGTGTTACCCCTAGATATTTCACTTCATTGGAAAGTTCAAGTACCCTTCCATAGAGCCTTAGTTGCTCCATGCCAGTAAGGGCCCTTTTCCTGGTAAACGGTACTACCACTGTTTTGCCTGGATTGATGGAGAGTTGTTGGTGGTTACACCACCTCTCCACTTGCCTCAGTGCTGTATTCATGATTTCTGACACCGTTCCCGGGAATTTCCCGTTTATGAGTATCACTAAATCATCTGCATAACCCACTGTATATACTGGGCCCTTATTTAGTTCTTCCAAAAGTGAGTTCACTACCAGGCTCCATAGAGTCGGAGAGAGAACCCCACCTTGTGGACAACCTTTTGTTGCTGTGGCTAGTAATTCTTCCCCCATGAGGGAGGACTTAATTAGCCGGCTGTTCAACATATTACCTATCCAGCGGCAGATGGTAGGTTCTATGCCATGTTTGAGTGCAGCATTATTGATTGCACCATATGTGGTGCGATCAAAGGCACCTTCGACATCCAGAAATGCAGCAAGACATAGTTCTTTGTTTTCTATGGCCTGCTCCGCTCTAGTTGTCACCAGGTGTAGTGCTGTCTCCGTGGACTTGCCCGGCTGGTATGCACATTGCAAGCGGTGTAGTGGATGTCTCTTGAGCGGACCATCCCTGATGTGTCTGTCCACCAGTTTCTCCAAAGTTTTAAGGAGAAATGATGATAGACTTATGGGCCTATATGATTTGGCTTCTGTGTAATCCTCTTTGCCTGGTTTGGGCAAGTATGTTACCTTTACTAACCTCCATGCACGTGGTACATGTCCGAAGGCAATACACGCTTTGTACAGTCTACTCAAGTGGGGTATAAGTACGTTAGCGCCTTCTCGTAGTAGTATGGGGTAGATTCCATCTGGCCCCGGGGCTTTATACACGAACTAGGTAGGTACATTATATTTTACATTTTAAACAAGTTACAATTAAAATAAACTTAAACTTTACTAAACATAATATTAGTACACTATGATTAATTTACATTACATTCAACAATTCTATTCAATTAATTAATACTTTAAAAAAAAACAATCGTTTATGAACATAACCTACTTACAAAATAAACTAAAACTACCTAAAAATAAAACTTAAAATAATAAACTAAAACTACCTAAAAATAAAACGTAAAATAATAAACCTTGCACACGTGGCAAGGTACCCATCACGCAGGCAGCATTCCCGCGCTGTATTGCGATTGCAATCTTTTGCGCGAGAAAACTGCCCGCGCGAGTGTCCCCCGTTGACTTCCTCAACCGCCTGCCCAGTTCTCTGCAGAGCCCGCGCGCACCGCCACCCCACGGACCGAGTGTCTCGACACCAAAAGCTACAAATTCGTAATTGGTGCCGAGACAGCTATATTTATTTCTTTTAAAACGCTCTCGGGCGTCAGCCGCCGCCCCGGCATTTTTAGTGGTGGCTGAAATGTATGACGCTGCCAGCGTATCGGTGCAGGTAGCGTCCCACACCAGCGCACGGCCCATTTGTTTGTTTGCACATTACATTTGTTTATAACATAAGCATGGCAACGGGTACCAAACTCAGCATGTGCTGAACAGGTGTCCAGCGCTGATTTTTAGTTTGGCCCCTTTGTGGCGATTTGTCGTTGGATTAAAATACGGCGCGCATCACAACTCTTTCATTTGTAATTTTTTTCCGTACAAGTATTAATTATTTTTTCCCCTCACTAGCTCGGAAACACGTGTTTTGTCCTTTAATACCAGCGGGTAAAAACGCATTTTATCCACTAGTGGGTAAAGTAATTTGACCTTGAATAAAGTCAAATTAACTGCTTTAAAATTGATAAAAGTAGGTGAATCTAATAGTAATAGATGATTTACCACCTGTGGAACTACTGGAAGCAGTGATAAACGCATTTTTTGCGTTGTAGTTTCCTCGCTATAGTGAGGGGAAAAGTTTTGTGTTACACTCGGGTGCAAATGTATTTTACTTCTCGTATGTTAAAAAACTCGCAAGTTCAGGATTCTATTCTCGCTTCGCTCGTGGTTCAACTATAGAATCCTTTCACTTGCACGTTTTTCAATTCCACACTCGGCGTTAAAATACAACTTTGCCCCCTTGTATAACAAATAACTAATGTTAGGTTAGGTTACGAGGTTAATATTTATTTATTTCGACTGTTGCAGGAGCCCGCCGCATCCGCTCCAAGCTACACATAACTGCGCCCTGGCACCCTCCACCCCCGCGCCTGTGCAGCTGCCAGCGCCTCCTCCCCCTCGACGAGAGCCGCGCCCCCCACTACTCCACCGCGCTCTACAAGTGGGGGGCGGCTGTGGAGGCCGCCCCCTGTACCGCGGAGAGCTTTGAAGACATTGCGGAGCAGTGCACTAATATACGGGAGATTACTGTGAGTTTTATATCCCACTTCCTTCCCTAAATGTATTTTGCAAATTTTGAGATTTCGTCCTTTAGAAAAAAAAACATACTCCGAAAAAAAAAACTGTTTTTTTCACGGATTTTTTTCATGTTTTTTTTTTCAAGCCTGAAAAAAAACCCGTTTTTTTGCAACCCTAGACCGATCCATCTCCATTTCCGTAGAGCCTCATATAATACAAATGTTTTTGTTTCAGTTTTACGGATTTCCGGACCGGGAAATAGTAAAAGACAGTATTGCTAACGGAAGGTTGCGGAACCTGAGGCGGGTTGCCTTCAGGAATCTCGTCACAGAGGACGAAGACAGAGAACAGGTAATTATTAAAGCAAAGAAGATCGACTAATAGAAAAATAACCTAAACACAAAATTAAAATTTTGAAAAAACCCCCGACCGCGACATAGGAAACCGATTTTCATTAAACATGGCTAAGAACACTCCCGACTAACTCTGCTTTCAGACAAAAAAAAAACTAAATCTAAATCGGTTCATCGGTTCGGGAGCTACGATGCCACAGACAGACGCACACACAGACAGACACGTCAAACTTATAACACCCCGTCGTTTTTGCGTCGGGGGTTAATTATTGTACAAGTAAAATGAGTAGTCACAGTGCATACGCATAGACTGCCATCTCTCGACTCAGCGTTAAAACTTTTGAACCATTAGACAATTTTGACCTTATTCTTAACTTATATCGTCTAATATCAATGTTAGCGCCATCTAGCGGAGAATCAACCATCTATACGACCTTGATACCTGTCTTTACGGAGTTATACACGGTGAAATAAAAAGGAAAAAAAATTGACCAACATGACGACGAATTCGACATGTTGTTAGGTTCCTTATCAGGAACCACTTTTAGTTAAATTCGCAAAAAAATAATTTTCAGTACAGATGGTGTTTTTTTTACGCACTAGTGCGAGAAGTGGTTCATTATATGCCAGGTCGAAACTTCGGAGGCTCATCTGTACCGAAAAACGTCGTACGATACACGTGCAAAAAGGAAATTCGTAACTCGTGTCGATTTAAAACACTCCCTTCGGTCGTGTTTTAATTTATCGCCACTCGTTTCGACCTTCCTTTTTTACGCACTTGTATCGTAATGTACTATTTCATCGTTGTCATACATAGTAAATGAATTAATTAGTGTGAGAGACCCTTAAGGATAACATTCAAGTTAGTGTCAAGTGATTGACGGCACATGTCAAAGCAAATAACATTGGGAAGTGGTAAAGGCTGTCACACACGTGTTCAGTAAATATTTCTATTTTTTTAATAACTCGATAACCGTAAGAGTTAAGACGCTTTTTAGATACATTAATTGTATTTGGTCTAAAGAACCATCCCTTAAAGTTAACGGAAATCAATAAAACAGGGTGTATATAGTAGTGTGACTACTTAAAAAAAAACACAAATCAAAATATTTGTTCAAATAATTTGATTTGTTCACTTTATTTTCTTTTTCAGGCAACAGACGAAGACATAACCACCCTCCTTGAAAGCCGTCAGATAACCGAACTAACCGTAATAGGAAACGACCAAATAACCGGAACTTTCCTTCACCACCTAAACCAAAATATAACCTCACTACGACTCAGAAACTGTCCAAATCTAAACTATAAACATCTACTAGATATCTTAGACAGTTTAATAAATGTTACCATATTAGATCTATCAAGAAATTCTCCAGATGTACTCAAAAATGTACATTTGTTACTAGATGTGATGCCAAAATTAGAACATTTGGAGTTAAGTGGGTATGAGAAGGTGGAATTAGATGGGACTCTAAAAGGGCATGAGAGGTTGGAGAGTTTGAAGCATCTGAATTTAAGGCGGAACAAGAATGTGAACGATGATTGGTTGGAGACTATAGCGAGGGGGAAGAAGTTGGTTACTTTTGACGTGTCTTATTGTAAAGGTAGGTAAATATGTATATTTTTTTATAGTTCGTCTAAAGCAAAGAGGATCGAGTATTATAGAGAGTTACTGTCAAAGTAAAATATGTAATCTCAGTGCGTAGACTGCCATCTCTCGACACAAGCTTAAAACTTTTTAACTTCAGTTTTGACAATTTGGCCCATATTGTTAGCTTGATATGTTTTAAAATGTCAAATATTAATAGTAGCGCCATCTAGCTGAGCGTACCGCAAAGGTGTAATGCCATCTAGGCCACCGTACCTTTTTCTGTATGGTACTGAGGTACGTTTTTTTCTTAGACTTTATCTGTCTATACGGAGTTATATATGTCTTTGGTCTAAGGTAACTTTGCATCTTCTTAACTCTTTGCATCATAGAGGAATAAGTAACGGAAGAGTTGTAACTCCATACATCAGTAAATGCGGGTTATTTGTATAGGCGTAGTTAAGTGACATCTAGCGACAATCACGCGTCAAGGCTCGCATTTTTGCAGTAATTTTTTTTTTTGGTTAAGATCAAGAACGATTGGACTAGTGACCACCAATTTATATAAAGATTACAAATTCGAGTTTTATTATCTGAAGAATTGAATATTGTTTTCTCGCATTTTTTAGGGAAATTATAGGTAGGTAAAAATTATAGGTGGTAATTATAGGTGGGTGTAAGTTAATATGTTATATGTCTAAGGTATTGATTGATTTTTCAAAATCGGTCTCTTAATGCACCTACAATCTTCTCTGCTTTGCCCAAAGGTTGATTGGTAGAGAATGCCTCATGGCATTAAGTTCGTCTTTTGTATATTAAGTTGTTCTTTTGTGCAATAAAGTTTAAATAAATAAAAAACTTTGCAAAAATTGTATAGATATTTCATAATAAAACCTGTCAAAATGTCGTTTAATTTTAGGTGTGACGATGACAGGCTTGACCGAAGTTTGCGAGTCGTCTAAATCGATGAGCGAGCTCGCTATAGCGGACAACGATGACATATCAGATGAGGACGTCGAGACGATCATACGGCTCCTGCCCTTCCTTACGGTGAGATTTTCATCTATACACCGTGTTTTATTCGAATTCGAATATCGAATTAAGTATCTAACAAGTTTAATGTTTATATATTAATTATGTATTATATGAGTATATGTATATATCATTAAATGCGTTTCATTCCAATTGGTCATATCCAGTAAATATTCTTATAGCAATTTTTATGTAAAAAACTAGTCCACTATTAATATATTTACAACATATTTACAGTATTCAAAAGACATCGGTACATGTAAAACTAACTTAAAAATACTGACAATCATTAAATTATATTTATGTATTATTTGATGTTAGTATGTTTTAGATTTCTGATTTTCTTTTTCTGTTCTTTTGTTTTCAATGCTTCGCCTACTATCTTCTCTGCTTTGCCTTAAGGTTGACTGGTAGAGAATGCCTCATGGCATTAAGTTCGTCTTTTGTACATTAAGTTTGTCTTTTGTGCAATAAAGTTTAAATAAATAAATACGAGTATATTGTATTCATTTCATTTTAATATGAATATTCCTTGATTTAATTTAATAAAATATGTCATATTTTGACATTTTTAACTATAATTACTACCAATTACTACTAATATATTAATTTTAATACACCATGTAATAATCATGTAAATACATTTTGACGTGTAATAAGTAACAATATTATAAATAAATGAGTATGAGTATAGTTAGGTTCATTATAGGAACCAGAATGGCATAGTTAGTTTTCTTAAATTCGTATTTTTTCTATAAAAACCATACACCTGCGATAGATGTATGGTTATTATAACTCACACTAAGTGTCAACTCTGTGACATGTCAATCGCACATCGAACACACAAAGCCCGTTTCTTAACAGCGATTGATGTAATGTAACATCTATCGCAGGTGTACGGTGTTTAAAAATGTACAATTAAAAAAACACTAACTATGCTCTTCTGTTTCCTATAATGGACCTAACTCTATGCTGAAGTTAACGGAATTCAATAAAAACACGGTGTAGAAGACGGTCAACCAAATCTTAGCACTAAATAAAAAACCGGCCAAGAGCGTGTCGGGCCACGCTCAGTGTAGGGTTCCGTAGTTTCCCGTATTTTTCTTGAAAACTACTCAACCTAACTTTTGAACCACATGTTTAAAAAATATGAAAAAAATCACAAAAGTAGCACTTTATAAATACTTCCTAGGAAAATTATTTTGAACTTGATAGGTTTAATAGTGAGCGTGGCCCGACACGCTCTTGGCCGTTTTTTTTTCGTCACCCCGGTATTCGACACGGCTCATGAGAGCCTGAGGTCCGCTTTAACACCTAATCACAAGATTTCGGCATTAGTTTTCTTTAGTGATCAATGTCAAAAATACATTTTTATCCACAGATCTTGAACATCCAAAAGTGTCGCGGTGTGACTCCCGACCTGGTAGTGTATCTGGCCCGCATCATGCGCCGGCGCAACCGCTGGCGGCTGCCCGCGCTGCGGCTGCGGTTGTACGGCACCGTCGTGCCTGAAGCTATGCCGGTAAAAAATATAACCTTTATTAAAAAAATGAGACAAGTTTGACAAATTTTGGGCCGTTCGGAGGATCTTCAACTGGAGCAAGAACGACCGGTTGACAGTGCTGTGGATCTACGGCACCGTCGTGCTTGAAGCTTATGCCGTATTTAAAAAAAATTGAGACAAGTTTGACAAATTTTGGGCCGTTCGGAGGATCTTCAACTGGAGCAAGAACGACCGGTTGACAGCGCTGTGGATCTACGGCACTGTCGTGCTTGAAGCTATTCCGGTAAAAAAAAAACATTTTAAAAAATTGAGACAGGTTGAAAAGTTTTAGTCCGTTCGGAGGATCTTCAACTGGAGCAGGAACGACCTTTTGACAATGCTGCGGCTCTACGGCACCGTCGTGCCTGAAGCTATGCCGGTAATAAAAAAAAAACAAAGGAATGGAATGCGCTCCCACCATCGGTGTTCCCAGAAAAATACGACCTCGGTCTCTTTAAACGTAGAGTGAATAGGCTATTACTGAATCGGTGAGCTCCATCTTAGACTCTGTCTTCACTTCCCATCAGGTGTGACTAGGGTCAATCGCCGATCAGTCCATAAAAAAAAACCGGCCAAGAGCGTGTCGGGCCACGCTCAGTGTAGGGTTCCGTAGTTTTCCGTATTTTTCTCAAAAACTACTGAACCTATCAAGTTCAAAACAATTTTCCTAGACACACTTTTTTTTCGTTTAGGAGCGATTATTTCCGAAAATATTAATATTATCAAAAAACTATTTTAGTAAACCCGTATTCATTTTTAAATACCTGTCCAACAATATATCACACGTTGGGGTTGGAATTTAAAAAAAAATATCAGCCCCCACTTTACATGTAGGGGGAGTACCCTAATAAAACATTTTTTTCCATTTTTTATTTTTGCACTTTGTTGGCGTGATTGATATACATATTGGTACCAAATGTCAGCTTTCTAGTGCTAACGGTTACTGAGATTATCCGCGGACGGACGGACGGACAGACAGACATGGCGAAACTATAAGGGTTCCTAGTTGACTACGGAACCCTAAAAATAATAAATAAATTTTTATTTTGCTTGAAATATGGTACACAGAAGTTGTTCAGAAAATATTATAAATAGTAACACATATTTCACCATCATCGGTCATGTAAAACGTATCTTAACCTACAACTAAAACTAATTTAAAAATATTTTAAGCGGGTTACTCACGTATTAAGTCGATATAGCGTTCGACATGTTTCGGTTCAATTTCGAGAACCTTTCTCAAGAGTAGCGACCCCGCTGCTGTGTATGCGTCGCGCTCTCGACATGTAAAGGCGGGGTCGCTACTCTTGAGAAAGGTTCTCGAAATTGAACCGAAACATGTCGAACGCTATATCGACTTAATACGTGAGTAACCCGCTTAAAATATTTTTAAATATGTATGAGTCTCACGGGAGTTTTATAGTTAAAACTAAAACTAAGTCTACCTATACAATAGGGAACTTGACTGTAGTTAGAATAAAATATTTTATACCATACACGAAATAACGCATCAGATAATTATAAGAAAAACATGGACAGAAGTAATTTTTAAATCCAATTTCTATTTAATAAGTCAGGTAGAAATATATAAGGTAGAAATATATAAATGTGACAGACGAACAGAGTCGCACCATAAGGGTTCCTTTTGTACCTTTTTGGTACGGAACCCTAAAAATGGAAAAAAGTTCTTACCATGACATCAAGAACCTTTTTAACTACATTAATAATTCATAAAAATATTTCAAGAACTAATTTTGTATTTGTTTGTTTCAGATGGTCTATTCCTTTATCCTGGACTTCGCGAAAGGAGCAACGCTCGATCCAAAACCTAGTCCCTACTTAGGGTTCTGATCCACTAAAGTAGTACAAATATACAGGTTGATTTTTAACTATGCTTGGCAAAGTGAAAATGTAATCTACAATGACTATGCATCCCAAAATCGTAGAAAATGTTTCCGATAAAAAAAAATGTTGTCTGATTTGTGGAAATGTAGTTTTATTTTCGCGATTTTGTGTCGGTCTCATAAATAGATATATTTTTATTTACAAATGTATTTAGTTGAACTAAATATTAATATATTTTACATGTATACATTTCGAGGTTATGATTAGTTAAAACTAAGTTACTGCAAAAATTGTGTATTTAAATATTTATTTATTTTTCATTTTGCATTATACTTTAACAAACTAAACAAGCTTCCTACATCGTTCATGTCTACGTAAGGTGTGTCGTATTATTGAAAAAAAAAAGGAAAAAAATGTTTTCTAGGTCAACATATTATATCAAACATTGTCAAAAGGCCTTTCAATGATATATGCACTATATGTATATATGCGAATCCAATGTTTAAATATGATCTCAAAAATGGTGATTTTATTGTGATTCTTCACAAAAAAAAAAAATTATTGTGTTCCGTGTAAAATGAAATAAAACTAATAATTTAGTTTTAAGAGGCAGTTAGAGGAATTTAATTGCGGAATATCTAATGTATACTCTGTCGAACAAGTCTGCCAGTAAATAAGAACAAAGAAAACTATATGTATCCTTTTCTCTAGCACCCTAAAGAAAAGGCCTAAAGAAAAGGATGCATATAGTTTTCTTTGTTCTTATTTACTGACAGACTTGTTTAGGAAATAAATTATAGGAAATAAATAGGGTGATTCTGTGAGGCATGACCTTACTATTAAGAAGTGAATATTGTCCCAGAGCTGTAAGAACCTCTTTTTGACACATAACAGCGTCCACAAAACGTAAACTCGCGCAACCTAATGAAATTTTAAATAAAATCCTGTAATAATATTTAAAAAAATCAAGTACTTAAAAACGATATTTCGCTTATTTTAAACATAATCTAACACATGTTATATTTTTGCGGATCTTCGTTAATGAGTATTTTACGATATTATTTTATCACGCAGGATTTACTTATAATGTCATTTATCATTCATTTTTATTTTTAAACTAGTGCTGTGGCAGAGTCTGTAATTTCGATTCAAATGACATTTCAGTAAGTTGATAGAAATCGTATATTTGTTTAAGCGCCTCCTTGTACATAGGGCCTAATCGATTAAACCAATTCGAAACTAATCGTTAGATTTGGCAAACGATACGTCTTAGCCACATCGCAACATACTTCAAAACAAATGTGTCAAAAATGTGAACTTACAAATCCGGGACAATAAGTACATAGTGTACAGATGTAGTTCGAAAAGGTTTTCCTTCGTATTTTAACGGAAACGTTCGTATTTGTCATGCTAGTTCAGGCAGTGTCAGTACGTCTTGTAACTGACTGAAATAGGTTACTGGCCTCCTAGTCAAATCAGCTTCTTTTTAAGAACTGTCAAAACGAATTTCAATGTCTTGCTAATATCACAGTATAATAAAGAGTACTATCGTACAGTATGGCCACTCCTGCTCCCCGCTGAAAGTGCCGCCCACCCCCTATCAGTTACCTGACAGTTACCGCCTGTCAAAAACGCGAACAGTCGACCTGTCATATTTTACTCATACAAGCATGATACGCGTTCACCTACACGAGCTTAGAATGTGTGCTAGGAACGCGCCTCTTTCATATATTGGAACGCCAGTGTCCGAGATGTGCTAATATGGAATTAATACAGTCCGAGTCACTTGAATAGCCTCACCCCCAAAATAAGTATAAATGCTGTTATATATTCAATATTGCCTGTTTGATTCTATAGATAAACTTCACTAGCGTAGTACTATGGCTGAATCATAAAAAGTAAAAATAAGAAAAATAAATATACGGATTGTACACTAAAGTAGTGAAAAGGGTGCGTCACTTGAATAGCCTCAGTGAAATAAAACACCATTAAATACGATTATAATTTGTTTTTAATATTTTGTATACTTTCCATTATTTTTGATAACTTCAAAAATACGTCCGGGAATAGAGTCATATAATGAATTAATGTAATTTTGGTTCAAATTATTCCAGTGATTATGAATTTCTTGTTCAAGATCTGCGCAGCTATTAAACTGTCGTCCACCGGCAAATATCTGGCGAGATAGATAGCCCCAAACATTTTCCATAATATTCAGGTCCGGAGAGTTAGATGGCCAATCTAAAACTTCAATTTTATTTTTTTGAAACCAAGCTTTTGTTTCACGTGACGCATGTATAGATGCATTATCGTGTTGGAAAATCCAGTTCCGACGTTTAATAATTTTGCGAATATCTTTTTTCTTGTCTTCTAATAAATTAGTATATAATGCTGAACTTTGTTTGCCTCTGAGAATTGAAATTGGAATAGGTCCGTTATAAGAAATCGCCCCCCATACCATTACTGAGCCACCTCCTGAATGACGACGTGACAACACTAGCTCTTCTTTTCTTAGATCGTGAAAATAATATGAATAGCCATCTGGACCATCTAAACTGAATTTTTTTTCGTCACTGAAAACAACTTTACGCCATTCATTTGTCCAAGACATATGCATTCTGGCAAATAACAATCGGGCTTTTTGATGCCGGTCGCGCAAATGAGGTTTCCTCTTGATTTTCTTCCGTTTAAGGTATGGGGATGACTTTATAATGCGTCGCACGGTAGACAGTGATGCGCTAGTGTTAACTTCATTCGCGATTTGCCGCGCTGTCTTGGAAGAATTAGATGCTGCACGTAAAATAAGCCGACGTTCACGTGACGAAGTGGCCAATTTTGTACGACCTTTATAGTTTTTTCCATAGTTTTCTTTATTTTTCACATAATTATTAATTACTTTAGGACTGCGGCCAATTTTAATTGCTATTTCACGGTGAGATAATTTCTGATCTAAATAAAAATTCACTTTTTCTCTTTCTATTTCAGTTAATTTTCGACCACGACCCATGGTAGCTAAACAATAAAATAAGACTTAAAAAATAATATATACGTAATATTCAACGCTTAATTGAAGAATTGCAACCAAAAAACCGAATCAAACGCACGCGAGTAATGTTCGAATAGCACTGAGGCTAATCATGTGACGCGGACAAAATGACGCGCCGGCACAGGGCGCGGTGTTCCAGTGCAGGTTCGAACATGTTTTGTCTTGTATCGTAATGCACTGCGCGTGAAGTCAAATTAAGACTATTATGAAAGTAATATTCGTACACATTTATACAGAAATTTCAAAATTTAGGGGTGAGGCTATTCAAGTGACTCGGTCTGTATGAAATTGAGTGACGTCACGGTCAATTCAGTTACTTTATATATTTCTACCTGACTTGTTAAATAGTTTTTCTTACATTTATCTGAAGTTTTATTTCGTGCATGGTGTAAAATATTTTATTTTAAGCACAGTTAAGTTGCCTCTAGCTATAGCATGACGTTCGTAGGTTTCCATAAAAATACGAAGAAAAATCATTTCGCACTACACGTGTGTATGTTTGTTGCTATCGAGCTAACTATGAACTATTTTAGAAACACATCCTCATAGGACGATTGCTTTTACCGGTTGTTTCAGATATCTTGCGACCAAGTGCTGGAATGATATCCCCCCACCTTTAAGAGAGCTTAAATCCAAAAAATCTTAATATTCGTTTTAAAAAAATTCTCGAAAAGCAAGCAAATGGTATTCCATTCGGGTACTTGGTTGCAGATTTCCGGATATGATTTGGTGGGAACAACGGTAGTCTTGGGAGGCTTACAAGCTGTCCACACGTGTCAAGTAACTTGCTACTTTATACCATTCACCTTTAACATTTACATCATTCAGAAAACAACACACGATATGCACATAACACTCACGCTATACACTATACATTTGTTTACATTTGTTTACGATTTAACGTTGGCAATAAAACTCAAATATAATTATACTCTGATGTGAGTAATCTGTATATTGTGTGTGTTTGCAGTTTGCCAAATAAATGATTTATTTATCTATGAAAATTTGAATTAATTGGCTACCCATCTGGGAAAAAATCAACGTAATATCAGGCGAAGATTTTGAAACATGTCAAAACAGTTCATGTTTATTTGGTAATTATTAATTAGTCTTTATACAATCACTGTATATTATATTTTCTGAAAATACGAAATGAAATGTACTAATTTATTCTTAAAATAAGTTGTCAGTTATAGCTTAAATATTTTAAGTTACGTGAGTAGGTATTCATTAATTTTATTTTATTAAAATAAATAAATTATTTAAAGAATACCTATCTTTTTACCCCCTTATTGTCTTTAAGCAACCTTTGGACACGTCGAGCGTTATTTCGACTGAAATAAAAAAGTTTTATAAAAAGTGCATGTTAAAAGTTTTAACTTAAAACACATCTAAAATCGTCAGAATTAAACATTCTACTTATAGTAATACCACAGTATAATAAAGAGTACTATCGTACAGTATGGCCACTCCCGCTCCCCGCTGAAAGTGCCGCCCACCCCGTCTCGGTTACCTCACAGTTACCGCCTGTCAAAAACGAACAGTCGACCTGTCATATTTCACTCATACAAGCATAGTACGCGTTCACCTACACGAGCTTAGACTGTGTGCTAGGAACGCGCCTCTTTATTCATACCTATATTTGATCGCCAGTGTTCGAGGTGTGGTAATAGGTATACCCACTAATATTTTAGTTAGACTATAATTTTGAGTCAGATCAAAAGGAAGATTTGAATGAAATAAACAAATAAATCATTAAAACATAACGACATCCCCTTTGGTGAGATATAAACCCTTTGACACAAATTACAAAACTTCTTTAAAACTGAAAAGGTTTTTTTAGTGAACTCCATCTAGGTCCGTTACAGCCCACATAGGCAACTATCTTATGAATATCAAAAGCGAGCCATCTTTGTGGCAAACTCATTGATAATTCAAAAGAATTCAAAACAATTTTGTTGACAGCCAAAATGAGGTACCTACTCTTTTCCGCATAGCGGCAATACGCCAGCCAATGACAGGTCCCTTCACGAGTTGCCAGACTAAAAAAAATATCGTTGCAGTAAGCTTAACTATATTGTTGGCGTTTTCTGCACTATGCTTAGCTCAAATTTGTAGACATGTTTATTTATAGTTTTGGCGGTTGTTCAAAAGATAATTTTACAAAAATAGTTTGGAGAGTTTTTAATAAAAAGAGACATTTCTATTATGTTTACTGGCAACATCGGCAGTCTTATAAATTGAGCGCGGCGAGAGTTCACGAATATTATCCGCAATCCCTTTAAAATGGGCTCGAAATTGCATTTAAACCCAAAAAACATGTTATAGAATGTATAAAACAAATTATTTATAGCTAAATTATGTACGAAGCACGTTTATAACGTTCGTTCCATTGAATGTTAAGATAGATAGTGTTTTTTTTATGTTCACCGATGTTTTTCGGACTTTAAGATGTTACTGGCTGGTAAGAATCTCCAATTTTTATTAAAAAGTAATTTACTTAAATAAAAAATTAAAAAAAGAACAGTCCTCCTACTGCTTAAAAAAGTGCAGTAACTGTGTGCTTTTTTTTCTTAGTTGTTTTTAAATAATTTATTACTGCAGTGGCGTAAAACATCGATCGATAGATAAAGTGATTATTAAATAATGTTTTTCATGAAGGATATTGGTCCCAATGCTCGTTTTCGTTGCAAGGACGACATTACCAGTGGTTCCGACTTAAAATCAATAATGTGCGCGCATTGAAACTCTGCTACGCTAATGTTGCTTGCTAGCGTAAATCACTTTATTTCCATTTGATTCCTTAAACACTATAAAAATATATGTTTTATAACTTGTATGTATGTATTTATAAGCCTATGAATAGGTACAAGGCTTAGTCTTTGTTCACAATTAAATGTTAGGTAACAAAGTAAAAAAAAACAATAACCTATTTTTTTTAAGAAAACAGTGTAATCGTTAAAGAAAATTAGTTTACATAAAATATTCTGTCATTGTGATATAATTTATGGTCGTTATAGTTTTATAAATAAACTCGACGATAAAATTATGTCGTTTGGCGCCGTTAGCGCGTCTAGACGCGAATATTTTTCTCTATTTTATTGTTGGCTAAAAAATAGTGATGTGACCAATATCAACAATATCGATGTTTGGTATTTTTTTTCTCTATTTATTTTTGTAACTATGTTTCCATTTAATTATTTTCCTAATATAAATAAATTAAATAAGAGCATAAATACGAGTAAAAAAATAATGTATTATAGGACGTATCGCAAAAATTGCTTTCATCTAAATAAAAAACATGCAAAACATACTGCAATTTATGATAGTTATATCATAAATAATCACTCTATTACATCTAAGGTATGTTTTTCATCAGTAAGCATTTAGTACATATATATATACTATTTCAATCAAAATGCAAATCAATATAATAATTAATAGCGAAATATCATGATCATATATCACTGCTTTAGCCATTTGACCATTGATCATAAATCAATCTATTCTAACCCTTTCGGGAATCTATGAGATATTAATAATAGTGTGAAATCTTGAAATATAGCCTTTTGTGAATCCGTGCTCATTTTGTTTGACGTATTGTGTTGGCACAAACAGCGTAATATAGGGATGCAGCCTAACACTGGCTGTTATATTATAAATGTTATACCAATATATACATTATGTTATAACATTTATAATAGCCCAGTGTGGGAGCATCATAATACATATCTACCCTACAGTAACAAAAGCCTGTTTTATAGGTATATTTGGCTATTTTAGCTATGATGCATTTTGATTTTTTTTATGATGCTTTTTTTTTTGATAATGTATTTTATTATGTTTATATGTTTGCGAGGAAAAATCGCGGATAAAAGCCACTACCTGTAGTCTTTAAGCAAATAAATTTATTTCAAAAGTAATTCAAAATAAATCTTCGCCAACAAGGTTTTTTACGGAGCTTTATGTTTATAAAAATATAAATACCGGTCACGATCCTTATCATACACAGGGACAGACCAAAGGTGAATAATTGAGATCTCTGTGTGTCATTGTTTTGGTCATTGTGTAATTCATACAGACAATAATAACTTAAGCTCTGTCAATTTACTTCTAGTTATCACAGACTAGTCGCGCGAGTAGGTGGTTTATCAGAATTCACAATAGGTACATATTTTATTTATTTCTTAATTACAATAGAAAACATTATTTTTTTATTTACGAGTACAAAGCATTTTCTTAAACGTTTTAACTACTTACTGTAACTTAAGTAAGTAACTTATTTGTATTTATTTTTATCTTATTTATAAATATTAGGTATCTATCTCGTAGAAACTGCCACTGCAGCAATTTAAGAGACATTTCTTCAGTTATTGATTTATCTAGTTGTAAAAATATTTGCGAGTGTGCACGGAAAACGTCCCACTTTGTCGATTGCTATAAAGCCGCTTTGTCAGTTTATTCATATAAAGATACAAGTAAATCTCGCCTTAATGGTAACCGACAAAGTGGGACGTTTTACTAAACACACTCACATTTATTTATTAATAGTTCTCTTATTAAGTCTATTAACTGGCAGATCTTAGCCGGTTTTGTAGTGTCAATTCAAAACTGTCAAAAATCAATTGTTATACTACTCTGGGCTAGCATAACTTACATTCTCGCTCTTCATTTATAAGGTCGCGCGCGAGAACGCATCTTATGCTAGTTAGATTAGCCTACATCCATAGTAACTATTATTTTCTAAGAGTGATATATATAAAAAGCAGTGTTAGGGTCTCCCCAAATCTATCGACGCCGAATCTGCTTTCGCTGATCAAAAATGCTCCAACACTGCGTTATAAACGTTATATAACACGGTGTCACACTGTGCTATATAACATTTATTGAGCAGTTCCCGAATACTTTGTACATAGCCACGTCAAAATTTTAATTGATCCTATTTTGTCACCAACATTTATTGATATAAGTCGACATTCGTAAGATATATACAGGATAATTGTTATAATTAGGGAAATATAGATACTAGAGAACCTTAATGACCAAATAAAACTTACTAAAATCTCAATTCATGAAATAAATCTTGGTAACAAAAAAACCGGCCAAGAGCGTGTCGGGCCACGCTCAGTGTAGGGTTCCGTAGTTTTTCGTATTTTTCTCAAAAACTACTAAACCCATCAAGTTCAAAACAATTTTCCTAGAAAGTCTTTATAAAGTTCTACTTTTGTGATTTTTTTCATATTTTTTAAACATATGGTTCAAAAGTTAGAGGGGGGGGGACGCACTTTTTTTTCCTTTAGGAGCGATTATTTCCGAAAATATTAATATCATCAAAAAACGATCTTAGTAAACCCTTATTCATTTTTCAATACCTATCCAACTATATATCACACGTTGGGGTTGGAATTTAAAAAAATATCAGCCCCCACTTTACATGTAGGGGGGGTACCCTAATAAAACATTTTTTTCCATTTTTTATTTTTGCACTTTGTTGGCGTGATTGATGTACATATTGGTACCAAATTTCAGCTTTCTAGTGCTAACGGTTACTGAGATTATCCGCGGACGGACGGACGGACGGACGGACGGACAGACAGACATGGCGAAACTATAAGGGTTCCTAGTTGACTACGGAACCCTAAAAAGGAATAATAAAAACAAATTTAACTTTTTCCTTAATTTTTGTATAAACTTTTGCTGCTGATGGTGCTCAATTACATAGTATGAACATGCGTCCGGCTGCGTTTAGCGACGACGAACGCTTGAGCGTCTTCATACTAACAACCGATTTTTTTGGTCGGCTAGAGCAGAGTCCGCGTCGATAGGTTTGGGGAGGCCCGTATGGTGCGTTAACTGATATGCCAGGTCTTATATTGTGTGTGTTATAACGGATTGTTCATGAAGCGATGATGGCGCGCAGCTGAGTCCAGCCAGAGAGCTCCCGCACGCAACATGCGCTGGATATTTCCAGTACCAGGTGAGAATACAATACAATACAATATTCTTTTTTGCACACATCGTTTACAAGTAATGCACAAGAAACAAAAACAATTAGAGAGGTAACATCAGGTGGTCCGCTTAAGAACGATCTCTTCTAGACAGACTTTTTATTTTTACATCACCATTTCGGAAAATGTACTTTTCTTCACTGCTAAGATCGCAAAGTGGCACTTTTCCTCCCTGCTATGAGGTAGCAAAGTAATACTTTTTTGTTCACGGACATATTTATTTTTTATTTTCACTTTTTTTTTTAATGTTTATGCAGCGTGTGTAGTCCATACGGGCGCATAACGATTCTTAATAACGATTAGGATCGGACCTAAGTAGCCAACTACAAGGTTTTTTATTAATAGATGAGATTTTCTTTTCAGAATTATTATTTTGGTAGTTAATGTTTATTTAATGCTAAAACTCAGAACTTCAGTCATTAACGAGCAATGTCATAATTAATATTTAGAACTTCGTAAAGTAATTAAAACTAGATATTTCAAATATCCGTCCTTTTAACATTTTCTACTAATGAATTAAACCACGGTAATACTTTTATTTAGGAGAAAAAAATGACCTAAATACCATTTATATTTTACTAGGAACAAATTTTTGTAAGTAAATATAAAGTTTTTTTTAAATATTTTTTTGTAATTTTTTTCCATTTATATACATACAAAATCTTTAAATTAGTGATGTTGACATTAATCTATCGATATCGAGTGTCCCACTTTCGTAAATATTTGGTGTGAAGCTGTCATCGTGCCAAAACTGCGGCTTCCACTTTATCGAGTCCATTATGTGGGCCAAGTTTGGATTTAATTACATTTTAATAGTGTGAAGGGTAAAGCTGTTGACATAGCCTAGTTTATAGTGTGGTATGCCTTTTATTTTGAGGATAAATGATAGAAAAAGTACATAATATGTAAACTCACGCTTGTAACAAAAACAGTATTTAGTTTGTTAATCGTTCGTGCATAATAAAATGTACATAATGAATGAAATTGACTTGACGGCCGGTCTGGCGCAGTCGGTAGTGAACCTGCCTGCTACGCCGCGGTCCCGGGTTCGAATCCCGGTAAGGGCATTTATTTGTGTGATGAGCACAGATATTTGTTCCTGAGTCATGGATGTTTTCTATGTATATAAGTATTTATATATTATATATATCGTTGTCTGAGTACCCACAACACAAGCCGTCTTGAGCTTACCGTGGGCCTCAGTCAATCTGTGTAAGAATGTCCTATAATATTTATTTATTATTATTTATTTATTATTATATTATTAAGTATTAATTTAACTTAAAAAAGGTTTAACTCTTTACCCATAATCACTGGGTATGGATAGTGGATACTATACTACTATACCTACTATATTACTATTTTATAAGACATAAACCCCACCAGTAATACATTAATCAAACATTAAAATCTTCTCTTTCATCTTGAAAAAACCTCTTAATAATTAAAGAAAACCGTAACATAAATTATATTTAAAAGCTAAAACTAACACAAGAATTTGATAACATACTAATAAATCGCCGATCAACACGTCAATTAAATATCTTTTGTTGGCAGCAGGGCCGGATTAAGGGTAGAGCGAGTGGAGCGGCCGCTCTAGGCGCCACATGGTAAGGGGGCGCCAAAATCGAGGATGTGGAAAAATCCATACAAAAAATAATACACTGCGTGGGCGCGCACATATCACAAAATGGCGAGAGGAGTCGAGAATTAATCCAGATATTGAAAATCTAGATTTGGTTTCAGATTAAGTGGAAAGTTGGGCTACATTGCCATCATATACCAATATTCATAAGGGCGCTGTTGTTAGGGCGCCGTAAAAGGAGGATTCTAGAATTTCTTAACTAGCCCTTTACGTCGCTATCCAAATGCAAAAATATGAGTTTATCCGATAGTCCAAAGCATAGTTCCTCATAAAGCCAAAGGCGCAAAACGTCTCAGAGAGGCGCAATTTTGTGAGTCACATGCAGGAGATGATGAGCGAACTTCAAAGCACTAATAAGATCCCGAAGGGAACTTAGTGGCAAAATACCGAAATGGGCACTCCGACGGCGACGACCGAGTCCGCAGTAAATCTCTTAATTAACTCTTAATATATAAAAATAATAGCGATGGCGAAATATATGGCCTAAAAACCGGGAACATAGGCGCCCTGTGAAGTCAAAATACCCCAAAATATGCCAAAGACCGCAGCTCTGCAGGAGATCAAAGCTTGGAAGTTCGGAAAAAAATCGCGCTCGCTTCGCTCGCGCTTACTATTTATATTTATCTTTTACTTACTTAAGAAAAATTCCACACGCAGCGGTCGCGTTTTCATTTTTAGTCTGCTTTCCTGACTTGGGCACTATAGTACTCCATTTTGTTTGTTATTTTATGTACATGATATCCACGTTCAACCCCACCCCACGTAACTATACTAGGGTGGAACTGAGATAGTTCAACCCTTTGTCACATTCGTACTTTGTATGATGAAATCCCACAGGTGTGAAATCTACATGAAATTCATAAATTCTGTATAGCGTTAATCTTCAAATTACGGCGTTACGGTGAAAAAAAATCCGTGCTCGCTACGCTCGCGATTTTTTTCCTCCGTAGTGAAACTTCTTCCCAAGGGCGCCGAAACTCAAACTCGCTCTACCCTGATCGAGAGCACGGGCCGGCGCTGGTTGGCAGTACCTATTATTTATAGCAATCTCTTAACACCGTAACATAAATTATATCTAAAAGCCAAAACTAACACATATTTAAGAATTCTATCACATACAAATCAATCGGCTATCAAAACGTCGATATTGTTTACGCCAGTGTGGGCATTGTAACACGTAGTGACGAGAATAGACCGATATTGATACAATTTAGGCTGCGTATAAATAGATCGTCTGGAGATATAGGTGTCGCGCGGAATTTGATTACTTAACAAGAAAAATATGAAAAATCTGAACATATATTGAACAAGTTTATTTGGTTAATATAAGAGGGTTACACAACGACGTTGGGATTTTCTTTTAAGCAAAATTTGCTTGTGACAGAAAACCCCGCTCTTCCAGAAAGAGAGGGTATAAAACAATAACATTATGTTTGTGTTTTTACATATAAATTAAAATTAAAACTAAACTTAAACTAAATACTTCTTTTACAATTAAAAGTAGTACTAGCTGAGACAAAATTACAGTAAAATGATGTTATGATGACTACCTACAGAGTTTATCTTTCTTAACAAGTTATTATAAGTTATTATAACAATATTAATCTGTATCAATTCGTACATTTAAATTTATACATAGGCACAAAATTTACTATTTTTAATCATAATCGAACCTGTATATAGTAAACATTTAAAACAATACTTTCGTAAAATAAAGAAAACTATCTACTACTGTAATTATTTGTTTTGTCTCCACTGTATCTTTTGCTGAGGTGTGCCAATAAAGAGTATTCTATCTATCTATCTATCTAAGACTATGTTTTTCTATTTTTATTTATATTTGGCACAAATAGCTCACCTGTTGATGTTGGTATGTCATATGTCATGTGTCATGGACTTTGTCAGTTTTTTTATTTATTTCTTGATTTGTGCCGGCTCCACAGACCAATACAACAAGACGGCCCTTAGAGGGCGACTCGCGGTCACCAAGCATACGAAAAATAAGGTGTATAAAAGTTTGAACGCGCGCGACACCGATCAGTAGCGCCCAAGTATACGACCCGCTAACAGTGTTCGTGTCCGCTCGGGAAAAAATCTTAAATAATTAAATTTGGTTGCAAACAATGGTCTCTTGCAGCATAAAGTGGTGTGGCAAGTCTTCTAACACTTCCACATATAAAAAAGATGGAATAACATTCCACAGTTAAGTCAAATTAATTATTTCGTTGAATATTGTTTATTATCCGCGGAGTTCATTTATACTGGTCAATATGGTTGTAGTGAGCGGCGCCGAGGCGCGTCCATCCCTTTTTGCCTAGTTAACAATGCGATATGCTATCCCTTTCACGTAAACGACTAGGGATGGGGCCATGTTAGTTTATGTCTGTTGCGGGAACTTCGTACTACCGTTCGTACCATGTGCTACCATTTTATGAAATATAAAAGAAAGCAGATTTGTAATTGTGAAATTATCTAGAATCTGTAGAGTTTGTAGTGTTATTTAGTTGATTGATTAGTTTACCATATTTAGTTGGTAATTTAACTTAGTAAACGTAAGTAAAAATGCACAGTTTAGTTATTAGTTAGTAGAATGATTTTTATTGAGGTGCTATCACAATCGTCATCCTCCTTGCGTTATCCCGGCATCAGCATTCGCCATGGCTCATGGGAGCATGGGGTCCGCTTTGGCAACTAGTCCCGGAATTTGGCGTAAGCACTAGTTTTATGAAAGCGACTGCCATCTGACCTTCCAACCCAAAGGGTAACTAGGCCTTATTGGAATTGAGGTCAACATCATAATCAGATCAGATATGAAATTTAATCTATGGCCACGTTTCTGGCAGAGATGGGCAAATCGTAATCGATTCCGGATTACACGATTACTTGATTTTACTTTGTAATCCACTACTGGGTGTCAGATTATATGTAATGTAATCAAGTGAAACGGTAAATTACCATTACATATAAAGGAATCACTAATCATCTATACAATAATTACTATTACCAATAATTCTGAATCATAGTCGATTCAAAATAACTGAAATTATTGACTTGATTACTTTCAGATTACAAATATGTAGTACCTCAGAACTGTCACTTTGACACAAAAGTCGTCATGGGTGTCGTAAAATAGGTTTTAGGGGGTGCTGATTCCAAAATTAATGACCAATGTGGAATCTGACATTGCTGACTGTCACTTTGACACAAAAGTCGTCATGGGTGTCGTAAAATAGGTTTTAGGGGTGCTGATTCCAAAATTAATGACCAATGTTCAATCTGACATTGCTGACTGTCACTCTGACACAAAAAGTCGTCATGGGTGTCGTAAAATAGGTTTTAGAGGGTGCTGATTCCAAAATTAATGACCAATTTGGAATCTGACATTGCTGACTGTCACTTTGACACAAAAGTCATCATGGGTGTCGTAAAATAGGTTTTAGGGGGTGCTGATTCCAAAATTAATGACCAATGTGGAATCTGACATTGCTGACTGTCACTTTGACACAAAAGTCGTCATGGGTGTCGTAAAATAGGGTTTTAGGGGGTGCTGATTCCAAAATTAATGACCAATGTTCAATCTGACATTGCTGACTGTCACTCTGACACAAAAAGTCGTCATGGGTGTCGTAAAATAGGTTTTAGAGGGTGCTGATTCCAAAATTAATGACCAATTTGGAATCTGACATTGCTGACTGTCACTTTGACACAAAAGTCATCATGGGTGTCGTAAAATAGGTTTTAGGGGGTGCTGATTCCAAAATTAATGACCAATGTGGAATCTGACATTGCTGACTGTCACTTTGACACAAAAGTCGTCATGGGTGTCGTAAAATAGGTTTTAGGGGGCGCTGATTCCAAAATTAATGACCAATTTGGAATCTGACATTGCTGACTGTCACTTTGACACAAAAGTCGTCATGGGTGTCGTAAAATAGGTTTTAGGGGGTGCTGATTCCAAAATTAATGACCAATGTGGAATCTGACATTGCTGACTGTCACTTTGACACAAAAGTCGTCATGGGTGTCGTAAAATAGGTTTTAGGGGTGCTGATTCCAAAATTAATGACCAATGTTCAATCTGACATTGCTAACTGTCACTCTGACACAAAAGTCGTCATGGGTGTCGTAAAATAGGTTTTAGGGGGTGCTGATTCCAAAATTAATGACCAATTTGGAATCTGACATTGCTGACTGTCACTTTGACACAAAAGTCATCATGGGTGTCGTAAAATAGGTTTTAGGGGGTGCTGATTCCAAAATTAATGACCAATGTGGAATCTGACATTGCTGACTGTCACTTTGACACAAAAGTCGTCACGGGTGTCGTAAAATAGGTTTTAGGGGGTGCTGATTCCAAAATTAATGACTAATGTGAAATCTGACATTGCTGACTGTCACTTTGACACAAAAGTCGTCATGGGTGTTGTCAAATAGGTTTCCGGGGGTTCTGATTTGAAAACTAATGATCAATTTGGAATCTGACACTGTTGACTGTCACTTTCACACAAAAGTGATCATGAGTGTCATCAAATAGGTTTTCATGGGTACTGATATCAAAATTAATGATCAATTTAGAATCTGACATTGCTGACTGTCACTTTGACATAAAAGTCGTTATGGGTGTCGTTAAATAGGTTTCCAGGGGTACTGTGCAATGTCAAGTTCCAAATCGGTCATTACTTTTTAAATCATTATTAGTCATTAATTTTGGAATCAGTACCCCTAAAAACTATTTGACTACACCAATGATTCCTTTTGTGTCAAAGTGACAATTAGCACTGAGATTCCAAAATAGTCGTTAATTTTGGAATCAGCAACCCCGGAAACCTATTTGACGACACCCATGACGACTATTGTGTCAAAGTGACAGTCAGCAATGTCAAGATTCCAAATCAGTCATTAATTTTCAAATCAGTACCCCCGAAAACCTATTTGACGACACCCATGACGACTTTTGTATTAAAGTGACAGTCAGCAATGTCAAGATTCCAAATCAGTCATTAATTTTCAAATCAGCACCCCCGAAAACCTATTTGACGACACCCATGACGACTTTTGTATCAAAGTGACAGTCAGCAATGTCAGATTCCACATTGGTCATTAATTTTGGAATCAGCACCCCCTAAAACCTATGTTACGACACCTATGACGACTCATATGTCAAAGTGACTGTCCTGCTGACAGATTGCACATTTCTCATTAATTTTGGAATCAGCACCTCCGGAAACCTATTTGACGACACCCATGACGACTTTTGTGTCAAAGTGACAGTCAGCAATGTTAGATTGCACATTGGTCATTATTTTTGGAATCAGCACCCCCTAAAACCTATTTTACGACACCCATGACGACTTTTGTGTCAAAGTGACAGTCAGCAATGTTAGATTCCACATTGGTCATTAATTTTGGAATCAGCACCCCCTAAAACCTATTTTACGACACCCATGACGACTTTTGTGTCAAAGTGACAGTCAGCAATGTCAGATTCCACATTGGTCATTAATTTTGGAATCAGCACCCCCTAAAACCTATTTTACGACACCCATGATGACTTTTGTGTCAAAGTGACAGTCAGCAATGTCAGATTCCACATTAGTCATTAATTTTGGAATCAGCACCCCCTAAAACCTATTGTACAACACCCATAACGACTTTTGTGTCAGAGTGACTGTCCTGCTGACAGATTGCACATTTTTCATGAATTTTGGAATCAGCACCCTCGGAAACCTATTTGACGACACCCATGACGACTTTTTGTGTCAGAGTGACAGTCAGCAATGTCAGATTGAACATTGTTCATTAATTTTGGAATCAGCACCCCCTAAAACCTTTTTTACGACACCCATGACGACTTTTGTGTCAAAGTGACAGTCAGCAATGTCAGATTTCACATTGGTTATTAATTTTGGAATCAGCACCCCCTAAAACCTATTTTACGACACCCATGACGACTTTTGTGTCAAAGTGACAGTCAGCAATGTCAGATTCCAAATCGGTCATTAATTTTTAAATCAGCACCCCCGAAAACCTATACTCGTGGTATATCCACTTGAAATGTGAAAGTGAAAATGCTAGAATGACATGTCATGTAAACCAATTTGGTTTAACCAAAAACAATTTGAGTGACATATAAAAGTAAAGTAATAAGCCTGGAATCGAAGTAAAGTGTAATTCAGATTACTTAAGTACTTGATTACCGAGGAATCCATATTACAGGAATCTATAGTATACCGATTCCAAAGGAATGGATTACAGACGTAATCATAATACAGCATTACAGTAATTTTGATTATCCTAGTAATCGATTAATAAGGAATCATGATTACTGGAATGTAATCGTGTAATTAATTCCAAAAGGAATTGATTATGCCAAACTTTCTGGTCCATCAGCAGATCAGCTCCATGATACCATACTATTGCATCGTCACATGATTTACACAATTATGTGTGCAAAATTTCAGCTCAATCGTTTAAAAATATCTGCTTTAAAAGTCGCATGATTTAATTCGAATAAGTATACTAACATTGCAAGTTAAATAAAAGCTTGCAAAAACGCCTAACTCGCGCATTTCTTACCATTACTTGTAGAAATAATACTTTATAACTAAAGAAATATAAATAAGTTAGAAAAACTGATATAATATTATAATTTGTTGCTAAACAAATTCACCACAGTACTGGTACCGGTACCATTGTCTATAATAGACATGTCCCATTCCCATCCCTACGGCTAAGCGTAAAGGCGCGCCATTATTTGAAACGACCAATGGCAGCACCGGGCGCTCCCGCCTCACCCCGCAAGGATTGGTGATTTGCGTCTCGAACAATATCGCTTGTAATAGGCTTCTAGTGGGGTGTTCTGTGGCCGGCTCCAATGTAAATAGAACTGTGCATTTCATTTCCGTTTTGTTTGTCTATCCTTCAATTGCTTTTATTAAGATTTTACGAACGCAATCGTTAAAAAATATCTTTAAAATTTATAGATTCTAGACTTATTCATCAATATATTTTCATAATCATTAAAATATGCATTGTGGATGTATACAGTATTAGATATTATTACATTTTTTTTTTAATTGCACTTGTCTTTTTCATGCCTACATTATAACGATTGCTATCCATACTAATATCATAAATGGAAAAGTGTGTATGTTGTTTGTCCGTCTTTCACGACAAAACGGAGCGACGAATAGACGTGATTTTATGGAGATAGTTGAAGGGATGGAGAGTGACATAGGCTATTTTTTTGTCTCTTTCTAACCCTCCACTTTTCCAAAATGGGGGGTGGAAGTTTGTATGGAGCATTCTGCAACTTTCGAATTTTAACGCGAGCGAAGCCGCGGGCAAAAGCTAGTATATATTATATATATATAAGTCCTATAAAGTCATTTACTATGTATCCAAATTATATCCTCCTTTGCACCACTAACTTAGTAACTAAAACATTATAACATACAAATACTGCATACAATTGTTTACTATCAGCTTGTGCACAATAAAATATATTATAATCAGATCTCCAGTCCGCGTCGCATAGTTATTATTAGTTATAATGTCACGTGATATTTTTGGGTCTAAAATTAGGTCGCCTATGACTCCTGAGTATATCCAGAGGGACATATGTATTATTGACCTGAATATGGATTTAGTTAACGCAAATCTATCAAATTAATCTAATGGATGTATGTTTTTAAATTAATTCTAGATTATTACTTGTGACACATCACATTAGCCCAAATGAACATTTGTGTTATGTGTCACAGTTATTACATACTAGCTTTTGCCCGCAGCTTCGCTCGCGTTAAATTCGAAAATTGCGGAATTCTCCATACAAACTTCCACCCCCCATTTTAGGGAAGTGGGGGGTTAGAAAGAGACAAAAAGTAGCCTACGTCACTCTCCATCCCTTCAACTATCTCCACATCAAAAATCGCGTAAATTCGTCGCTCCGTTTTGCCGTGAAAGACGGACAAACAAACAGACGCACCCTTTCTATTTATAATATTAATATGGATAATACGGAGGTACTTGGATTATATCAGAGATATTTGTCACGATGAAAGGTGTTTCTACGACAAAAAAAAATTGAAATTACTCTTTTATTCGTCAAATGTAGAATAAATATCACAGATGTCATATATACCATAGATCAAGCAAACGTATCTACTTAGCGTGTCAAATGAACTCAGTGAAATCCACTGAGTTGTCCGTCTTTACTCGCAGCTTGCAGCTTTCGGGCGTCAATTTTTGTAAGTTGAAGTCAATCAAAACATAAAAAATGCCTCGTTACGTGATATTCAATTGCAACAACACAAAAATTATGAACAATCAAGAGCCTGAGACATATTTAAAATTACAGGCAAGAAACAACTTCAGTACAAAATTTGACACGCTCTGCCCCTATACAAATAGATGAACTTGTTTCTTCTATATAAATAAAGTTCTGTGATAAATATGTTGTTGACAAAAATCGTTGGAGTTTACGTATTTAGGTAGGTAATGTAGATATCTAAAATATCTAAATAAGTTTTAATAAATAGGTGTTATAGTCAATAATGGCCTCGCTTTCATGGCAAGTGTAAAAAATAGTTTCAAAAAATTAACCAGTATTTCGCTACAAAACAAAGTCCATAATATTCTGTGTCGCCACTCGCAAGATTGTCGATATAAAATACTGCAACTAGCGTGCAGAGGTTACATGTTTCAATAATGCAACGCGAGGTGAAACTTTCATGTCGGTTTTATTAGTTACTCAATGAAATGACATTTACTTAAGTACATAGAAAAATAAAATAAAAAACCTATTGAGGAGTTTTGAATGATTCACGGTTATTTTCATTAGACTTATATTGACCGGGATATAGACCGTGATTACCTTTTTGATTTTTGTCGAGCTCCCGATATCACGGTCGTCGTAATCACGGTCTATATCCCGGTCAATATAAGTCTAACCTATTGAGGAATTCATTTTTTTTATTTAATTTTTTTTATGAAGGTTTTTAGGAATTCGTTTGTTTCTTTGTTTCTAGATATAATATGAATACAAAGTACAGGGTACATAGGTACAGGTCATCACTAAGTATCACTGGTATTTGTGTCATATTATGTAAAATAAATACGTTAATATCATTATTTTTATTTGGTGTTTCTGATAATTATGTTTTTTAACCTTGTTGAACCGGATAGTAAAAATGTCGTTTTAACTGTGGTGCATATGGTACAATGGTCTCTTTAAATTTATATACATTATATTAACTACCAACATAAAATTTCTAACTTGTCCCTCAGTAAGTTAATATAAATTACAATCTGTGTATAAAATGATATATTATAGCTTGTCAGTTTTAAAATCTTATTGAGACAATACTTATTAATCCGGGACCAGTGCGACATAAAATAGTTTTTCTTTTTAAATTTGTACCTATCTAAAGCCTGGAGTCCACTAGGCTCGCCGAGTCGAGTCTCATTAATTCTCCTTCTGCATTTAAATAAATAATAATAAATAAATAAATATTATAGGACATTCTTACACAGATTGACTGAGGCCCACGGTAAGCTCAAGAAGGCTTGTGTTGTGGGTACTCAGACAACGATATATATAATATATAAATACTTATATACATAGAAAACATCCATGACTCAGGAACAAATATCTGTGCTCATCACACAAATAAATGCCCTTACCGGGATTCGAACTCGGGACCGCGGCGCAGCTGGCAGGGTCACTTCCGACTGCGCCAGACCGGTCATTCATTTCTTATGAAACTGCGTCCATTAGCTTCGTGTGGAATCGCATTCAAATGTTGAGGACTCGAATCCACGCGATTCGATTCAGCCTAAGTGGACGCCAGGCTTAACAAGGTGTCAAGTTACATATGTAATTTATGTTGCACTGCATTTAAATGTCAAATTAAATCTTGACATCTTAGAACAAATTAAATAAAATAATAATTAAGCCTTCGGTAATTGTGTCATATACTTGGAAATTTCGACCCTTGCTTTCGTGATCCGATGGCCGAGAGGTTTTACAGGCATCCGTCCGGTTGACGGAGTACGCTGGTTCGATTCCAGCTCAGAACACTTGGAGGCCTTGGTCACTTTTTCTTTGTATATGACATTTATTTAATGTTTAAATCTTGACATCCCCTCGAAAAAAAAAATGTGTTGAATATAATACTTAAAATTATTATTCCTCTTTTTCAGTTCTTCTGATGTCCTGGTTCGGAGTGGAGGAAGTAAAGGCCAACTCCTGCATCCGAACCGGTAACCAAGCCTCGTTTATCGATAGTCGATAGTCAGTGTCGTGTTCGTAGCTGCAAACAACATCGACTGTGGTACCGCACTACGCCGAGGCCTCTACTGATGTTGTGACAAATTGTATGCGATTTTATTTAGTTAATATTTATTGCACAACAAAACAAATAGCGGACTTAATGCCTGGAGTTCTCTACCAGTCAGTTGCAGTGTCTTTAAAAAAAGAAAAAGGAAACTGTAAGCGTATAGATAGACTTTAGGTGAATTTTTGACACATTGCCAATATTGCGATTATTTTTTTGAATTTGTTAACTAATAGCTTATAGACTTGTTTTTTTGAATTTATTTAAAACATTAGAATGTGATGTCAAGTTATCTACTCTTTATAAAAATAAATAAATGTCGATTTATAAAATAGAAATTGTGTATATAAAAAAAAAAAACTTCGGCTGCGGTCATTTTTCTATATAGTTTTTTAAGGTTCCGTAGTCAACTAGGAACCCTTATAGTTTCGCCATGTCTGTCCGTCCGTCCGTCCGTCCGTCCGTCCGTCCGTCCGTCCGTCCGTCCGTCCGTCCGTCCGTCCGTCCGCGGATAATCTCAGTAACCGTTAGCACACTAGAAAGCTGAAATTTGGTACCAATATGTATATCAATCACGCCCACAAAGTGCAAAAATAAAAAATGGGAAAAAATGTTTTATTAGGGTACCCCCCATACATGTAAAGTGGGGGCTGATTTTTTTTTTCATTCGAATCCCAACGTGTGATATATTGTTGGATAGGTATTTAAAAATGAATAAGGGTTTACTAAGATCGTTTTTTGATAATATTAATATTTTCGGAAATAATCGCTCCTAAATGAAAAAAAAGTGCGTCCCCCCCCCTCTAACTTTTGAACCATATGTTCAAAAAATATGAAAAAAATCACAAAAGTAGAACTTTATAAAGACTTTCTAGGAAAATTATTTTGAACTTGATAGGTTCAGTAGTTTTTGAGAAAAATACGGAAAACTACGGAACCCTACACTGAGCGTGGCCCGACACGCTCTTGGCCGGTTTTTTAAGATTTATTTTGTTTGATTTTAAAGTCACCCTATCTGGATCGTAGCTAGCAACGTATATAAAATCGTATACAATTGGTTGCATTTTGAGTAAAAGCCTTAACACGGTTATCATATTTATGCAGATTCTTAAGCCGTCTTAACGAGTGAGACAGCGCTATGCACGTATATAGCGATATCCTGCTCTAACATAACGGTGTAAGGTTCTGCATACAATGTGAAGCCATCCTAATAGCCTTTACTAAATCACGACCTTAGTGCTATTCGAAGCATGTAAAATATAGACGGTTAAGCAAATCTCGTAATTAAAAAAAGGCGTGAATAAAATTTTCTATACACGATAAACCGTCGCTCCTATATTTTTTTTTTAACTGTTATGGCTCGTCGGTGATTCCACCAACGTCAAGGTTTAGGACGGCACGCGTTTTATGAAGACAATTACCCGGTGAGTCCTACATTTTTCAAATTTGCCGCCTTTTTAGTGACAAGTTTTGCTTGGCCGTCTTTACTCTGTAAGTCAGACAAGAACGCAGCTATAAGTTAGAGCGAGAGAGCTAAGGTCGTGATTTGGTACTTACGTCTATTCTAAGGTTTTTGGAGTTCTGGTAGTGGTGTGCTCTTTAGTGTTGCACTGATCAGGGATATGGTTTGAGTGAATAGATAGTTTTATTTTAATAGGTGTTTTTCAATTTTTTTTTTCTTGTAAGTGTGTCTTGATGTCTTCCCTTGTGGTATTTTGATTGAGCCTTTCTAACAACTGCAGTATTTACTTTTAATTATTTTTATGTATTTTTTTTTACTTAAAAAAATATCTTTTTTTTCTGACTATGATCACTCTTTGAGCAAATACATAACTACCCCTACTTACCTACCAATCTATTTGGAGAAAGACACCTATTTTTTCATAAGCAGTGTTGCCAGTGTATTATTAAAGAGCAATGTTGTAATCCTAAACATTTCTAGATGTGTTTGCAGCGGTTTGTCCACAGGAATGAATGTTGCCATGTTTCGACGAATGGGTAATTTATGCATGCTCCAAATGTTTTTTGGGGTTTGCCAGAATTGTAAAAAGTAAAAAAAATACACGTTACTTAATTGATTCATTTTTTCTCCAGTTTTGTTACGAACAAAATCAAAAATAAATAATTTAGGTACTTAATACTTATTCATTTAATTTTAATTTATTCTAAATACTTATTTTTCTTATTTTTTCCTTTCATCTATTAAAATTGGAAAGTTAATAGAATACAATTATCTAATTAATTTGATATCTACTCATTGTTTAATTTACAACATTATTTTTATTACATTCAGTTTTGTATATTTCATAATTCACTATTTTTAAATAGACAATATATACTACCAGTTTTTTTTCTGTGAGTTCACATCATCAGATCAGTCTAGATTGTAGAATTTAACTATAGTATTAGATAATTTATTTTTTACAACTTCTGGCTTTTCCCAATTCCCGATGTATCCACGAACACTTACAAATATTACATATATATTAATCTCCTGTGAATAACTGAAGTCAATTTTTCAGGGGTTTTTATTCACTACTTATATGTACATCACATGACCACGGTAGGTATGGTTACGAAACGTTTCGTGCTTTTTTATATTTTTTTTCTCAGTAAGTATACCTATACATTAAAGTAAAATCTAGATGTAATAAAAACTACACATTTTACGGCACAAATTGAAAAATATATTTAGTTTAAAACATATAGGAAAATTGGAGAAAAATACCACGAAATGTTACGTTAAAAATGTCTTTAATCTTCTAGTGTTTTTATTTTATAGCTTTAGAGCTCAGTCTACGGTATTTTTTTAATTCAGTTATTTACAGGACACAGGGTTTCCTTTTTCAGTTCACTATTTACTGTATTTTATCTAATCGAAGCATGGATTTTCAGCATTATGGGCTCTTAGCCTCAGTCCCCTGGCTTCGGCCGAATGTCAAAGTAAGTACTTGTTTATCTACCAGCTTATCACAAGCTTGGCTTAAAAAAACACTCGCTAGTAGAGAGCAAATAGCGGAAAAAAATATTTGAATATTTTTTATTGGATATAATGTTGGAAAAAATCGAATATTCATATATTTAATTTAGATAACGACTAAAATGCCGTAGACTGAGTTGCCTTCTTTATTCATTGTTTTTTTAATCTGCTTTTTGTTTATATATTCCTGTATATTTTATAGCTCTTCTACTCATTATTATTTATTGGGCATACATATACACTAACAGACATATGAACATATAAAAGGTAAGTGATGTGATTGTCATAATGGAATGTGCATGTCGTCATCATTGTTTATTTATAAAATTTAGAATCAAAAATATAAAATGCTTTAGTATATTTTGGGTTCTAGTATTGGATTTATCCATAGTAATAGTAATGTATAAAATATGAAGACAATTTCATACTTAAGCGATTTTCATTGTTACGTAAAGTATGTACAAGCATATGACAACCAAATAATTAAATGTGTTAATTTAATTATTATTCCAGATTTCGCTACTTACCTATTTATTCTAGGTAAAATTAGTAGTTATAAAAAAGTAGAACTTTTACAAATACTTAAATATGCTTTTGATACTCATTCCAACGAAATACATATAAGGCACAGCTCGGCAAATCTCGACTGGGGGGTCAAATGTAACTGGTCCATTTTTTCCATGTTTTACAATGTTTGCATTATTAAATAGAGTGTCCACCGGTTATTCAATTCAATTCAATTCTTTATTGCTTCCATGTTGGTACATAATTATTACAGGTGGCAGATATAAAAGGTAAGGCACAACACAACATGAGACCCTGTTAGGGTATTGCAAAAAATATAAATAAAAACTATAACTGAAATATACACAAAGAATAAATTAATAAAATACATTATTGAATACATTATATAATATATGGTAGGCGTGTTCAGTGGATACATGCAGAACTCAACATCATAGTGTATTAATGGAAAAAATGGATCAGTTACAATTGCCCCCAGTCCAGATTTTCCCCGCTGTACCTTAAACAAATTAATAAAAGAAAATTTGTCTTGTTAATTGTTAAAAATTGAATTTATTAAATTAACCTGTGTCTCATTACATTCTCTCACAAACCGCTCTAGTTTTTTTAAATATTTTTACTATTGACCAACGTTGTAACTCGTAAGATGCCATTAAAACTCATATCGATAATAATTAAATTAGCAACATCACTATGGTATTCATTTGTCTACCGCTTACATGCGAATATCAACCGTGTTATAACGGCATAAGACTTTTCTAGATAAAGTTTTATAGGATCTTTTTAAGGTAATATGTTAGGCCGATTAGACGCTTGGTTTTAAACCAATTTGCGAGGACTCGATAATCTCATTAGAGCTGTCTCGTTTGCTCTAGATTTATCGATAATTGAGTCTATTTTTGCAAATAGACGTACTTTGAGTTGTATGGTTTTTAAAGCATAATATACAGGGTGGCTATTAAATAACTACATTCCCGTCGCCAGGGAGGTTTTGGCGATCAGAATAGGCCCCCTGAGTGTTTTTTTTTCGCTCCAACTATTTTAGGTTTACACTGAGAGAAATTTGCATTGTGAATTTAACAAGTTCGACTTGTTGCGGTTTATCCGTTTGAATCAGCCAAACGTATGTTTAAAACAATATGTGTCAGGTTGTTTTTATAAAATCGACTTGTTGATTCAAATATATTGCCGATTCAAATGACAAGTAGTTGTTTGAACCAAAGAGCACGTAGGCGCTATTTTAACCAAAAAACTTGTTGAACGAACATGAAAACTGGTTGTATTTTCTCTCAGTGTAGAGTGAAGTTGGTTGCGAGCATTTTGATCAGCAGAAAAAATTTATTATTTCCAAGGAAGGCATGCGGATTAAGTTGTTTGTGAGATTTAAACGTAACATATTGAGTCGCGTATGAAAACTGTCAAAGAAAAGTCAGATATACCTACTTAAAAATTTTGGTGGAAAAATAGTGAAGCGAATAAGAGAGTTTTGACTGAAAAATTGTAAATACAGACGGTTAACCAAATCTTGGCAATATAAATGCAAATTTTCTATGGGAATTAGAACTTCGCCCCTACTTGGCATTATTAATCAATTTTAAGTATGGCTCGTCGATGATTCCGCCGACGTCAAGATTTAGGAAATACAGCTACATTTTTCAAATTTGCCGTTTTTTTTTAGGGCCAAGATTTTCGGTCTATAATTGCGTATATTTTTGCAAATAATAGGTGGTAATTACTTAAAGTTTTTTGACGACCGGTCTGGCCTAGCGCGTAGTGACCCTGCCTGCTGAGCCGCGGTCCCGGGTTCGAATCCCGGTAAGGGCATTTATTTGTGTGATGAGCACAGATATTTGTTCCTGAGTCATGGATATTTTCTATGTATATAAGTATGTATTTATCTATAAGTATGTATTTGCCTCCTATCCCATAAAAAAAACTATGACAAAAAGTAATTGATATAAGAGAAAAAGTAAACACAAAAAACTACATTCATTAAAACTAGGGCTCAACATGGGGTCAAGTATTAGGCTATTTTTAGTACCGTACTTACCTTCTGTCTCTTTCCCTTTTCGTTTGAATGAGCGGGAAACAAACAAAAGCAAGCCGGCTCTTAGCAACTACTTGCATGACCTTACCAGGGACGTTTCTGTACTAGACTTGTAGTTCAGTAAAAAAGCAATTTCAGGGAGTGAGAGCCTTATCCCTCAGGTAATAAACTATATGTGCCATTGGACTTATATTGACCGGGATATAGACCGTGATTACCTTTTTGATTTCTATCGAGCTTTTAATGTTTGTGTAAAAAACCGGTGAAGTCAGAATTGAACAAACGTAGTGACACTGTGAGTTCAGTGGTAACGCTGAAAGTGAACGCAGCCGACGCGCGCGAAGGAGGGTAGATCGCACGCTGTCTACGCAACTTTGACATCCACCCGCCTTCGTCAGTTTTCCGTGATCATGATGCATGCAACTGCGTCGAAATATTGGGAGCTCGATAAAAATCAAAAAGGTAAATCACGGTCTATATCCCATTCAAAACTCTTATATGTGACGTTCTTTATTAAAAGGTACAGCCTCTTTACATTTCCACAAAAATTTTCTCCTCGTTACGCGAACAACCTGCCTTTGTGCCCTTTAATCTGTCATTTGCTAAAAAAATTAAGCGGTACTTCCCCCTTTTCATTTTTACATCTTTTTAGGGTTCCGTAGTCATCTAGGAACCCTTATAGTTTCGCCATGTCTGTCTGTCCGTCTGTCCGTCTGCGGATAATCTCAGTAACCGTTAGCACTAGAAAGCTGAAATTTGGTACCAATATGTATATCAATCACGCCGACAAAGTGGTAAAATAAAAAGTGGAAAAAAATGTTTTGTTAGGGTACCCCCCCCTACATGTAAAGTGGGGACTGATTTTTTTTTTCATTCCATCCCCAACGTGTGATATATTGTTGGATAGGTATTTAAAAATGAATAAGGGTTTACTAAAATCGTGTTTTGATAATATTAATATTTTCGGAAATAATCGCTCCTAAAGGAAAAAAAAGTGTGTCCCCCCTCTAAATTTTTTTTTAGTTTATTCAGAAACCAAACTGTCACATAAACACATTACATATTGGCAATACAAAAATGTACTGCAAAAAAAGAAAAACAATAACAAAAGACCTGGAGGTTCATAATTGTAAACCAAATAATGTTCACTAAATGTATATAAGAAAACAACATCACGTAACGTAATACAAGAAAATTAAACTGCATACAACATAAACATAAACCTAAAGTAATTATGTTATTAAAACAACTTACGTTTAACAATAGTTTTTAGAATAGCCAACGAATTTTGGAAACAATGAACATCAAAAAGGTGTTTATTATAGTAGCTAGGAGCTCGTCTGAAAAAGGTATGTCTAGAATAGTTCTTGACACAAAAACTGATGTGAAACAGCGATCGAGAAAATTTTTTGTATCCTCTCTAAATGGTCAATATGTACTTGGTACTGCGGAACTGGAACTTTTGAACCATATGTTTAAAAAATATGAAAAAAATCACAAAAGTAGAACTTTATAAAGACTTTCTAGGAATATAGTATCTATACTTTTTTAAGACCATGTAACATCTTTCAAACTAGGAGTCTAGTACATAAAGGTCGCTCATGCTCGCGTGTTGAAGCCAGTTCAGCTTTGCCCTAGATTTAAACCTGTGACCTAAACCTAACATAGGGTTTCGTGGTAACACGACGTTATGACAAGGTCGTATAATTGTGGACATATAGGTAATACATATTTGTGGCGTTTTATGCCTAAGTTTGTTGATAAAAACACTAGTCTAAAGATATTTACCTATTTATAGTCATTCAAATTTATATTCGCCATACTAATAATCAGTAAAAAAAAAAACATTTATTTCAGACCTTGAGCCCATATTAAAATAAGTACAACAAATAACACAAATATGTTTTTTTTAAATAATCAGTCAAAAAATTAGTGTTGCGAAGAATATGACATATCGATATCGATAAACGTTATCGACCATTCTGACCAAGAGTATAACTATATGATCAAGAATTGTTCATTACTAATAAAAACATAAAAGATTTTCTTACTTTTTGACGGTATATTTGTCTGTTCGGCTGTCGATTGAATGATATTAGGTTAAAAAAAGAGGTTTATACTCGTAAGGCCTTTTTCTTCTTTATAAGTTAAAGGATCTCATTAAAATCATGCTGTGTCGAGCGCTTGATAAACAATAAACCGTAAATTGTATATATTCTTAAATAATGCAAGAATAGGGACTTAGAAAATATACCTTCATGTTTTCAGTTCGGTAAAGAAGTCATGCTATCGTTATAATCTAAATTTAATTAAATCAGTATTTCAATACGTATGTTAGTTCAAAACTGGCGTTTATGAAGGCCTTTACTTCTCCAAATTTTGAAAACTTTCCTTTGTTTCAAAGAGACACAAATCATGAGTTTGGTTTTGGTTTGACCCTTGGTGCTCAACTAATGGTAATCAACTATGATTGTAGCTAAAAAATTAAAACAAAGAGTGTGTTACATACAGGGAGCCAAACTTTGCATAGTGACTTTTGAGGTCATATTGAATAACTTTCATCATGGGACCAATAGGTGGGACTGGGACATTATGACCTGAAAAGTCACTATGCAAAGTTTTGGTAGTACTTTCAAAATCTACATATAGACCAGCATTTTCGACATTTGTCAAAATAAAAACTGAACTCGTCATGCTTTGCCGTTTACCGATCGATGTAGGTAAACTTCGACTTACTAGTGAATTCTCCTTTCAGCCCGCACGATCTACTGCTACGAGTGCGACAGCTGGACAGACCCGCGCTGCAAGGACCCGTTCAACTACACGGCGCTGCCGCGAGACCAGCCACCTCTGCAGACCTGCAACGGTTGCTGCGTCAAGATGGTCCGCTACTCTAAGAGCCGTGAGTATTCTCTCTTCTTCTAATCTCTACTATTAGAGTGAGACAAACATGGCGCTGCGGTGGGACTAGCCACCTCTGCAGACCTGAAACGGCTGCTGCGTCAAGATGGTCCGCTACTCTAAGAGCCGTGAATATTCTCTCTTCTTCTACGCTCTACTATTAGAGTAAGACAAACATGGCGCTGCCTTCTATCATATTGTATAAATCACACCACATCAGTATCTATTCACCAGATTTTAAAGAAACCTGGTAAAATAAAATTTAATTTGTAAGCACAAGCCCAAAGATTAAAAAATACCTTTTTTTTTCAGCCTACGAAGTGGTCCGTCGCACCTGTACATCGCAGCTCCAAATCAACCTGTTCATGGTGGACCATGTTTGCATGATGGAAAGTACAGGCACTGGCCACATGTGTTTCTGCGAGGAGGACATGTGTAACGCGGGCGCCGGCGCGCGCGCGGCCGCCTGGTTGCTCGCGCTAGCCATTGCATGTGCATGGAGGTGAAGCGTAGTGTTGGGCGATGTCGATTAGGCTGTTGGGTGCTCGAATGGTTATCGATTAAATCGTTAACTTCGCTAGCTTGGAGATGGGAGAACACGGTAGCGTGATAAAGTTTACTAGGCTGTCCTTTTCGCTTTGTAAGTGCGATAGGGATGCGCGCAATAAGTTTTATCACATTATTGTGCCCGGAGGTTGTAGCTAGATAATGTCGAATTTGAAGGGTTCAAAGATCAAGTAGTTTAAAGCTTTTGTTGAACCAGAGGTTCTGTCAAAAAACGGTTGTGATGCTTTATTTAAAACTTTTCAACGCGTTGGAATACAAATTGATAAGTAACCGTAATTTACAGTTTTTAATGTCATCGAGCTGTTCGGAAAGGTTAACGGTTACAACGAAAATCATTTAAATATGTAAACATTCGAGAACCAATACGCCCGGATTTATAAACATCGATAAATAAATGCATTTTTTTTAATTTCATACATGTTGAAAATTAACAAACAGATGTGTGAAAATACACATAAAAATTTAGTAGGACATGATATGATAAATTGCATGTATTTTTCGATGTTACCATGAATTAAGAAGTTCAAAAACGCTGGCTTGTGAAATAAAAATCGACATACCTAATTAAAAATGTGGGCCTAAAAAGAGAACTATATCTTGTATATTAATCTTATAAAAATCGATAAGTTTAATATGGAAGGTGTGGTACAATTTTTGACTGCGAAATTTGAACTGTTTTTAAACAGTTATGAGAATTGTGTTTAAAAGTGACAAAAATGTTTTTTATTTGACCAAACCAGTGTTCCAACAACGATTGTTCGACTGAGCCCAAACTAGACTTTCGTCCAATGTAGTGTAGCAGAGCTTTTTCACATCACTATGCGTCCTTCAGAACTTGTACCTGATATTTATGTACTGATGTGGAAAACCTCAATCATTCGCTCTCACGATAACATTTTGCTCTAACCTAGACGTAGTTACGACAATTCCAAACGACTAGCTTGTAAATAGTGCGGCACGGACGTGCATATCGATATTATCGATAAAGCTGACACACTCAATGCTTTCTTATTGGTCCAAATTTCTTAGACCAAGTTGAATTTGCTCATAGATGCACGTAAAATAGATGTGGGGCACTTTTAGATAGAAATTAAATTGGTTATAGACGAACTAGCTTGAACTGCCGAAACGTAAAGAAGTTTAAACAGGATAGTTTTGTTTGAATATTTAAAAAAACAGTTGTACAACGATTGGCAGTCTGATTTGATTAAGGCTCTTGCACTTTAAAAAAACTGGCAATTTCTTTGACTTTTAAAGTTTGCATTTTAGTTAAATCAAACTGTTTTATCTTGTATTATAAAAAAAGTGTTTTTGATAATCTGAATACCACTCTATTTTTATAGTGCAACTGAGTCCTTACTTCTATCTACTAAAAATGTACCATAATGTATCAATAAACTAAAATGAAAAGCTACGTCATCTTAAGGTCTGCGTCTAAACTCTTGGAATAGGTAGATAATTAAATTGCTGCTAGATTTTATTCTAAAAATGGTTGTGTTTGTCTTTTGTTTGTTTTATAGTTAGTGTCAAAATGAAAAGGGTTGAGGCGGGATTTTGATAATATAAGTAATAAAGTAACTAAGGGAAGAGACCATATAATGTCGATCTGAACAGGTTACCTGTTTATACTTTAAGTTACTCTTTTACCTATATCAGGGGTCTTCAAACTATGACCCGGTCTGGTCTGTGGAAAAATGACTGTTAGCTAAAAAGAATTGACCACAAAAACTAAGATTCGGTTTGGTTTTTTGGCGCATTTTGTTCTGCCTAGGGTCATGTTTGGAAACCCCTGACAAAGATGGTACTTATGCCTTTGTGTCATAAAAAATACGGTCACGAAAAGCATTGTGGTTGAAACGACGAGTAGTGATTTTAAATTCGGATACTAGTTATTCCTTGGTGATTATAAAGGCAATAGATTGAACAAGTTAACGAATTATAGATATTTTATTCCGCTTTCGTTTTGACGTTTCGTGTGACGGGCGTAGATGTACGATGCTAGTTGTAGAAGATGAGAAACAAGGTGACCTCTTTAATAATAAATATAGTGCTAGAACTTGGCCGCGGCACTCCCGCGCGGCCTTAGCTTAACTAATTTAGGAACATAAACACCAAATAATTTTTAATCGTTAAATAGCTAATAAATAATAATAATTTAGCGTTTGATAATGCGGCAATGATTTTTAGGTAGTTTTTATTTTAAACAAAGCACTAAATGTGCATAGAAGTGAGATATTAAGTGCATAAAAGTTATTTCATTGAATTTTGAGGTCTCGTTGCTGGTTTGAATTGTTTTTTTTTTAATTCAAACTGATGGCGAGATTTTTCAAAGCACTGCTCTACAGTGAGATATTTGTGAAGAATAGCTTTATAAAACAGTAGTTCCTTTTATGCAAAATCGGAGCCACACTAGGTTATAGGCAATTTGATTTACGCCATATCATCAGTAGGTTAGTAATCTGATTAAGGAATGCAAATCCCGGAGAACCGGTTATTCCGAAACCGGTTAAAAGTAATTGCTTGAAAAGCTTTAAGCGATTATATTATAAGTTTCTGGCTTAATTTCATAAATAAGACAACAATAGAAAGTTAAAAAAAAACGTGTTACGCTTTAATTAAATTAAAGAAAAAATCACTAGGCAATTTATTTCCATTGCACATGTATATAAACGCAAAGTAATTCACGTCTCAATAAACCGGTTTATAACAAAGAAACCGATTTACTATTACGCGAAAAGGATTTGCATTCCTTAGTTTTAATGTAAGTGCAAAGCATAATATAAAGAGATGAATATTGTATGTATATTTAAAAATATAGTATGACTATATCTATTAATAGTTTACATAATCTTCCTTGTTAACTCTAGTTCTTAATGACGGTTTTGAATTAAATAGATACCCTGATTATTTTAAATTTCTAGCTTTAGAGTAAGTTCGGTCTGACATGTCTCAAACCCATCGCATGTGTCACAAGGTATACCCAGAATGTTTAGGACTAGTATAATGAAATTGGATACGCCACAGCACAATAAAATGACTACTATTTTATAAAAAGGAGAAAAACATTAAAAAAAAAACTATTTTGAGTGAAATACCACCATCTTGTACGTACTGATACCCAATTAATACGTTCACGAACGACTAGTGACATCATCTGTCATAGACCAAAGGAAACAAATGACTACGCGTATGCTATAGCATATGTGTCCACGAATGTCTATCACACCTTTGTTACTATCGAATCGACATAAAGAACATCGATATTTTTTGCGACAGTGGCATTTTTGCATCACTACAATAAATTGTGTTATGGAACATCCAAATAGCCCACTCTTACATCTTTAACCGTACATCTGTTCAAGTCATATATGTCAATCCAGGTGAATTCGGCAATTTAAAGTGTTATATTTTTACGGAAGTTTCTGTATACGATCTATTCTCTTTCTCTCATGAAGCTTCGCCACTCGAGCATTGCAATAGTATTTTAATTCTGTCTCTTATTGTCAGGTGCATTTACAATCTTAGTAATATTTGTACGTCGTAATCCAGCATACGACTAAGTACTTCCAAAATCTTTAAAATGCCGAACCATCAACAAACTGTTATGTCTAGGGTTGTAGCATGTCACAGCACTGTAGCAGGCTTCCCACTGGCCCTGACACCTCTGAATGCGATTCTTTAAGATAGCTGCCACTTGGCTGGGGCACTACCCTCCCTATGGTTGACTTTTTCGATTCCATATTTGAATCAGAATAAATTCGATCACGAGATTTACTTTTTTGTTTTAAAATCAGTCTTTGAATAAGTTTTCCATTCTTAAGTCTTAAAAAATGTATTTTTTGCAACATGACAATGGAATATCTCGTAACATTGTTGTTTAATGACTAATCTCTTTTGAAATTTATTTTTATTCTGCTTCTTATATTTTGGAATATTGTTAAAGTCCATAGTGGCGTCAGCTAACTTAAACCTTATATTAAACTAGTATATATGGAAGCTGATGATAAGACTAAGTAACGTTTTACCTAAATCGCTTTAATTTTAATAATTAGTATTTACCTATTATAAGAATGCGATGTAGTGTTGGAATATATTTTTTTATTTAAATTTAATAACGTTCAATAACAAAGCACTGGACTTAAAATATTCAAAAAAACACTTTTTATAAAAGTGTGTTTTGAAAACATAGATCGTGAAATAACTAGTGCTATTGAATATAGATAAAAACTAATAAGAACTTGTGAAAATTAAAAAAGTATATTTCAACACATTTATTTATAAATCTTCTTCCTTCACTTTATTACGGCATATCACGCATTAGACAAATAGTTCGGACGGTACTCATAGTCAATTAGACCTCTAAGATAACACATGTTAACTTTATTTAACAATAAGCATGTATTTACAGACAATATGCACGAAAAAATCCAACCTAATGCTGTCAAATTGTGTTAATGGTATTTTTTCTTGTATATTATTGTGTATCATTTTAAAATAACCATTTTTTCAAGTAATACCATCTATTTATTATGTTGCAAAATATAAATAATAATATTTTGGCTAAAAAAAGAAAGACAATATCGATAAGATTATCGATAAAAGGTAAAGCGTCACTACTTCAACCATCTCGTTCGAAAATATTTTTCAACATATTATGGATGGATTTTAGTTCTTTTTTCAAAATTGGTTAACTCTTGCACTTCCTAACGCTACGCTTGCGCGACTAACCAAAATCTGACCGCTCCAAGGCTGGAGTCTCACCACAGGGTTATGAACATTGAGACACCAACAAATACTTATGATATTTGCTTACCAATGCTAAGAAGCATATGTAAGCTTGCCAAACAAAAAATAACTTAAATAAAAAAAAAAGATTAGGATAAATGTCTCAATCTCCATACCGACAGAGGCTTCAGCCAACTCCAAACGCAATGTGGCCTGTCTGTTTAATTTTTCTCATGTTATTCTATGGTTCAACAATAAATGTGCAGTATACCTAAATGTCCGGTTATTCTATATTTACCAATTACCACGTCTTCCGAAGATAAACTAATGTATTTATCTTTCTTATGCCAAGAACAATATCATAAGCTCTTAAATATCGACTCAATTTGACTTATGGCTATCCAAAAAAAAAGGCGCTAAACGCTATAAGGATTTTTCAATTGAAATTTCAATAAAAAAACGTCCTTATGGCATATAAATCCTAAGGGTTTCCCCAAACCTATGGACGTGGAATCGGCTTTAACAGACCAATAATCGCTCGTTAGTATTATGAAGACACGCGCCGTCGACGCGAAACGCATGCGTATAATGTTCATACAAACATGCGATTTTTGATCGACGAACGCCAATTCCGCGTCGATAGGTTTAGGGGAGACTCTAAGGAGCCTTGTGTAGTGGAAACTGTGGAAAGCAACGTTTGGATTTGACTAAATTGGTAAATATTGGTATAAACCAGCAGTGTGTCGATGTTAAATGTTTCTAATTTCCTTTTTTTCTTCTAGAATGATCAATGTGTCCGTTTTCGTTGTGAAATTGTATATCTGTTGTATCTATTACAAATTTAAATGGATGTTAAAATTCAACTGATTAGTTACGTCGCTTATAAAAAAAAACTGCATTAATAATTTTGTCGTTAATACGTGCTTAATGAAAAACAAAGTTATAGGTGCAGTTGTTTGAGCTTCGATACAATAAAGAAATGTAAGCTGGCGGTTTGGACGGAAAAAGCTTTTATGCTGACAATAAATCAGTGCAGTATTATTTAATCCAATATTATCACAACCTACATTGGCTTCAAACCTAAGGTAAAAATGTTTTTGTCAAATATTGAGAAGTGCCATAATTATAAAAATATTGTTATACACTTGCATTTTCATTACTCCAACCCTTTCTATTTATTAAAACAAAATATTGGTATCAAATAAAAAGCAATATAATAAAAAAAGCTTTATTACTGACAGCACCATCTCTTGAGTATTATAATAACTATCACTATAAATATCGATATAATTATCGATAACTTACACATCCTTATAAATACAATTTTGATAAAATGCAAATTGAATTATATTGACTAAATATCCATACTAATATTATAAATGGGAAAGTGTGTGTGTGTGTCTGTTTGTTTGTCCGTCTTTCACGGCCAAACGGGCCGACGAATTGACGTGATTTTTTAAGAGGAGATAGTTTAAAGGATGGAGAGTGACATAGGCTAGTTTTTGTCTCTTGCTAACGCGCGTGAAGCCGCGGGCAAAAGCTAGTAAAGAATAAAACCTTAAAATCTAAGAATATGTAAGAAAGAAAATTCAGAATAAACATTCGTACATTACCACAAGGTTCAAAATAAGTGTTATAACCCCTCAAGTACTCGTAATATACCCAAAATTAGATGTAATAAATAAATAAACACCCTAACACAGATCAACCTAGTCCCTAACTAAGCAAAGCTTGTACTATGGGTGCTAGGCGACGATATACATACTTAAATAGATAAATACATACTTCTATACATAGAAACCATCCATGACTCGGGAACAAATATCTGTGCTCATCACACAAATAAATGCCCTTACCGGGATTCGAACCCAGAACCGCGGCTTTGCAGGCAGGGTCACTAACAACTAGGCCAGATCGGTCGTTAAATCTGAAAAGATTGTGGTAATGTATCTAAAACTACATGCGATTTGCGCGCCATCTAAATGAGCCTTAAGTACAAAGGGTTACACAAAAGGACTTGGTATAGGATTATCAACCTTGTCGAACGGGTAATAAGGGTGGTTTTGCCAGAACGAGGGCAGCGTGAACCTCGTGTTGGTATCGAGAGTGTTAACTCGCTGTATTTCGTCCTTTTCCAACTTGAAGTCGAAGATATTTATGTTCTCTTCTAGACGTTTAGGGTTAACTGTTTTTGGGATCGGTACTATATTTCTGTCCACCTGGAAATAAATGAATAGGGTTAATTTTCTATGCAAATGTCGAGTTCACAAATACTCTAAGACAATGACAATATTGACAATGATACACCCTGTTTTTATTGAATTCCGTCAACTTTAAGATCCAATACAATTAATTTCTCTAAGAAACTTACGGTTATCGAGTTATTAAAAAAATAAAGATAATTACTGAACATGTGTGCGACAGCCTTTACCAATTCCTAATGTTATTTGTTTTGACATGTGCCGTCAATCACTTGACACTAACTTGAATGCTATTCTTAAGGATCTCTCACACTAATAAATTCATTTATTATGTATGAAAAAAATAAAAAAATAAAATTGTGAATTTAACTAAAAGTGATATACACGGTAATTCCTGATAATGAACAGGTACGTGTTGAATTTAACGGAAAGCAAAAAAAAAAACACGGCAGATCGTGTATAAATCCTACAGGGTGTCGGCACATGACCCTACAAAAATTTTTGGGGGTATGTGGTGTAATTTCCTTCCTTTTATTCCTTGGAACCTTTGTCCTAGGAGCCACGGAACTCTGCTGTACGACAGATAAATGTGTTAGTTTTAAGAAAAACGTCCCAATTTGTAGCTAACCATAAATACGAGATTTTCTCGTATATTTATGTGACTAAACAGACAAAAATAAATAAATTAAATATTATAGGACATTCTTACACAGATTGACTGAGGCCCACGGTAAGCTCAAGAAGGCTCGTGTTGTGGGTACTCAGACAACGATATATATAATATATAAATACTTATACATAGAAAACATCCATGACTCAGGAACAAATATCTGTGCTCATCACACAAATAAGTGCCCTTACCGGGATTCGAACCCGGGACCGCGGCGTAGCAGGCAGGGTCACTACCGACTGCGCCAGACCGGTCGACAAAGCGACAAAGTGAGACGTTTCACTAAACTCGCTCACAAATGTGCATACTAATTAATAGAAGACGCGATTGAGAGTCATATTATAACTTTAAGAATTCTGTACATGTGTGATAACTAACCTACACCAAATTTATTAGGGTCAAACAAGAATACATGTACAAAAATTACACTTCCAACCTTAAAATAAAACAGTACTTAACACTACTCCCATGCGAAAATTCATCCGCAACGCAGGCTTCGCAAGCGCGAATCCAGCTTCGTGCCCAGGGGGGGGTCACGTGGTAAAGGCCTGGGGCCAGGGGGGGGGGTCACGTGGTCTATTTGTATGGCCAACTTAGGCTCCAGGGGGGGGGGGGGGGTAATGACCCCCATGACCCCCCCCTGGATCCGCGCATGGGCTTCGTCAGGTGGCCACAAATTACACCGGTCAAATCTTACATGAAAATCGGCTAAAAAAACAAAGTGTGATGTAAAGCTGGATTTTTGGTATGTTATTTGGAGTCCTTGGGGGAATGTAAGACTATATTTTGCAAGCAAAAAAAAAGTGTGCTAACTTCGTAATTTAAAAAAAAAGTAAAAAAATCGGACTTTTTTTGGTTTTTATTTTTTTATTAAAAAACTATGCGTTTTTGGTCAAAAGTTGCTTTGTAATGTTGAAAGCGCATTAAATTTAAAACAGTTTGACATCTTCTTTATCAATGTCCGTCAAATAGTTTTCGAGATATGAAACGTCAAAAAAGGTTAATTTTTGACGCATTTATAAAATGTAGCGTTTTGCCAATATTTTTAGACAAATATCTGCAAAATACTTCATGATATGATATATATTGCAATATAACATTGTATAAAATTTATTTTGCTTTAGTTTTAGTACAAATAAAGGTCAGTAAGACGAATAGTTACTTTGGTAAACAAAAAAATCTATAAATAGAGAAGCCAAGAGTCTGGTAGATTGGTTAAGGTAAAATAGTTTACGCTAAAAGTTTTAGGTTGAAAGTGCTATCTATTCGATCTCACTTTCTTTGATATACGTTTATCTGAAAAAATTATCTAAGCTAACTTTGCATCGATTTGACTATTACTAATGAAGAAATAAAATACAGTAAAATTTTGAAGTTTAGTAAATTAGAAAAATAAAACAGAATTAGTTACATTTTACTTTTTCCTTTTTGAGGGTCCTGCATGGTTCTGCATCTTGATGGCACAACTCCTGTAGTGATAGAAAGTCCACTTGAGTTGTATTTGACCACCAATTGCTGTGGAATAAACTACGGGAACGGAAAGCGCCCACGCCAATTATTAAGATACTGGAGAAGTGGTATTCCCAGCAGAAGAACGTAGTAAGATGGAAGTCAACTCTGTCCACAGCCAGCGGGCTAAACTGTGGCGTGAGACAAGGAGGCAGTATGTCTCCGGCTTTCTTCAGCGTGTACATGGATGGGCTGTCGCAGGCTTTGACCAGTACCGAGGTTGGCTGCTCCATCAATGGGCAAATGATAAATCACATCGCATATGCAGACGATATGGTCCTACTAGCACCATCTGTGGGAGCTATGCGTAAGTTACTTGCAGAATGCGAGAGATACGCCAGCCAGCATAACATGAGATACAATCCGGAGAAGTCTGAATTTATACTCATGGAGGCAGCACATATGCCCACACATGTACCACCTCTTTTGCTTGATGGAGTTCAATTGCGGAGAGTACACGAAGTCAAATATCTTGGCCACATCTTGTTGTCCAGTTTAAAAGACCAGGAGGACATAGAAAGGCAGAGGCGAGCCACCGCAGTAAGGGCAAACATGTTGGCTAGAAGATTCGCCAAATGTAGTGACAGCGTAAAAAGACAGCTGTTCCTCAGTTTTTGTACAAGCGTGTATACTGCCGAGTTATGGTCCGACTACACCTGCGCGGCGGTGAGAGACCTGCGCGTGCAATACAACACATACTATGTACTGATATTTCGTTAAACGGAGAATACTATGATTCAGGCACGTCCACGACAACGCTCGTGAAATTGCATCGATGTTATTGACCCTCAGTGGTATGCTTTAAAAACCAGTCCGTACAAGAACAATTTCGGAACAATCTGATTCCCTCAATCTGAAAACCCTCAGTTGAATCTCACTCATTGTGAGATTCAACTGAGGGTTTTCTACTCTTAATATATTTTTTTCCGCCAAGCGGCGATCCTGAGGTCTTTCTGACCGTAAACTTAACTTACTAAATAAATGTTGATTTGATATACGCAAATATGTGTCTGAGTAATACTTGAACAGCCCCCAAATAATAATAATTCGTTCTCCGCTACGCCTCCTGTAAATATATGTAAACTATCCCATTTGGCCATTACCATCCACCGATTATTTCTGATCCAGTTATACTAGACTTATGATATAATCCTATTTTTTAAATAACTCGCACTCTTTTGGTCTTAAATGAAAGCTAGTGAAATTTTCTACATTTTTATTTTACAATTTATGTAATAGCCTGAGTTGTTTTGCTGATATCTGTCTCAAAATATTAGCAAAACGAATATTTTCATAGAAAGGGGAAAAATGCTCTTTTTTGACGCTTCATATCTCAAAAAATATTTGACGGACATTGATAAAAAAGATGTCAAACTGTTTGGAATTTAATGTGCTTTTAACATTACAAAGCAACTTTTGACCAAAAATGCATAGTTTTTTAATAAAACGGCAAAAACCAAAAAAGGACTGATTTTTTTACTTTTTTTTTTAAATTACGAAGTTAGCACACCATTTTTTTGCTTGCAAAATATAGTCCTACATTCCCCCAAGGACCCCAAATAACATACCAAAAATGCAGCTTTACATCACACTTTGTTTTTTTATTTCTCTTTTTGACCAGTGTAAATCCAAATCAACAACATGTTTCGTCAAACAAACCAATGATGATATCCGCAACAGGCTTCGTCATATATAAAATTAGTACATTACTACAGAGGCCGGGACAAAGGGGGTTGCCGGCCGAAGACATATAGACGGCCGAGCGAAGCGAGGCCGTATAGGTCTGAGGCGGGCAACCCCATTTCCCGCCGAGGTATGTATAGTGCTTTTCTCAAACATGGTATGAAATAAATAAAGTCTACCTACTGAAAATAGTAACTTTGGATGACTGTATCTCCTAAACGGTGCGTCGTAGCGCAAAAATAATCGAATTTTCGTTCCCCTTTGAAGCCCCGTATACGCTTATAAAAAAAAACAAAAAGTTAAAAAAAAATAAAAAAAAACGAAAAAAATTTTTTTTGTATGAAAACGCACCCAAAATCAAATATTGTCTAGGGCCCGTACCAGTTGCAGTCGGCACGTCTATAAAGCCCCTTATAGTTTTTTTTTAATTGGCTAAATACCTGGATGTTATGTCACAATTATCTGTGTTTGGAAATTAAAAAAGTAGACTTTGCCGGCCTTGGCCTGCAAGGTTTGTATGAAATTCCATTATCTATCAATCGTCCTAGCCGCACCTGCAACGTCATACTTCGCTGCCAATTATAAGGCACATAACATCAATATTTCATACCATGTTTGAGAAAAATAACTTTAACCAACCGAACTAACCTACATCACATTATCACATACAGGTGTAGTGCGAAAAGAATTGCCTTCGTATTGTTACGGAAACTTACGAACGTGTCATGCTATTTCAGTCAGTCTCAGTATAAGATGTACTGACATTGACTGAACTAGCATGACAAATACGAACGTGTCCGAAGGAAACCCTTTTCTCACTATATCTGTCCATCTATGTATATTATACAATAGGCTAGTTTCCTACTAGTCAAATCAGCTTCTAGTCAAAACGATGTGGTAATATGGAATTATTATGAAATACTGAGAAGTGACGTCACGGTCAATTTATTTACTTTATATCTTTCTCTTTGACTTATTAAATAGAAATTATGTTTAAACATAACTACTGTCCACGTTTTTCTTCTAATTATGTGGTGCTTTATTTCGTGCACTGCATAAAACATTTTTCCCCTCACTAGCTCGGAAACACGTGTTTTGTCCTTTAATACCAGCGGGTAAAAAAGCATTTTATCCACTAGTGGGTAAAGTAATTTGACCTTGAATAACGTCAAATTAACTGCTTTAAAATTGATAAAAGTAGGTGAATCTAGTCATAAAGATGATTTACCACCTGTGGAACCACTGAAAGCAGTGATAACCGCATTTTTTGCGTTGTAGTTTCCTCGCTACAGTGAGGGGAAAAGTTTTGTGTTACACTCGGGTGCAAATATATTTTACTACTCGTGTGTTAAAAAACTCGCTTCGCTCGTGGTTCAACTATAGAATCCTTTCACTTGCTCGTTTTTCAGTTCCACACTCGGCGTTAAAATACAACTTTGCCCCCTTGTATAACAAATAACTATTATATCTTTCTCTTTGACTTATTAAATAGAAATTATGTTAAAACATAACCACTGTCCACGTTTTTCTTCTAATTATGTTGTGCTTTATTTCGTGCACTGCATAAAACATTTAATTTTAAGTATAGGAAACTAGCCTATTGCCATTGTTGGCTACCAGAAGATGGTTAGCGCCATCTATGAGATTATTGCGGCACTACTCACCAGCCAGCGCAGCACGATCTGAGCTTCACTCTTCCCATATTTCTCAGCTAGCTCCTTCAGAACAGATTCTTTCTTCGGCGGCGGGGCTCCAAAACGGGACACCATGGCTCCGAAGGGGCTGTACCCCATAACGACTAGACCTCGGCTTTGGGCGTAGGACACTAGGGATGTTTGAGGGAGCTGTGGGTGGACCTGGCACGAGAAAATATGGTTAAGTACATAGAGGAATAAGTAAGGGAAGAGCCTCCCCGGGATGTCCCTCAACTCCCCGGGATGTCCCTCCCTCCCCGGGATGTCCCTTCTCCCCGGGATGTCCCTCCGGGACCGGGAGGATATGTCTCTAAATTCCCAATCCTCCAACAAAAAAAAAGAGGGAAGAGTTGTAACTCCATACATCAGTAAATGCGGGTTATTTGTATAGGCATAGTTAAGTGACATCTAGTGACAATCACGCGTCAACTAGCGTAAATTATCAGTACTGCTACTTGTCGATAGATGTCGCGACGAACTTAGAGTCTAATGCTCACCAATTTTTAGCTAATATTACAATAGTATTAGTCAGTATTCTGTTTTCAATTCCTTCTGCTTGTAATATAAGTTGTAAATAATGTAATTTTTGACGATCATGATGAGAAGATAAACATAACTTTGGCATGTAACAAATTTATAGTGTAATTTTTATCATGAAATAAAGAAATCTAATCTAATCTAATCTAAACTGTTCGAATATTACATTTTTGGCAGACGAGACACTTGCCACCTAGTATCAAGTAGTGGTACTGATAATTCACGCTATTTGACGCGTGATTGTCGCTAGATGTCACTTAACTATGCCTATACAAATAACCCGCATTTACTGATGTATGGAGTTACAACTCTTCCCTTATTTATTCCTCTATGGTATGAGAAATATCGTTGGCTGTATGACTAAGCCCCGTATATTTGTATCATGATCGCTTTGCAGCCGATTGTCCTCAATGTCCATGAACGAAGATAAAGAGTCACATACATACATACACATACATACATACATTCACGCCTGTGTCCCATGAAGGGGTAGGCAGAGCACATGAAACTACTCAGGTTTCAGTGCCACTCTTGGCAAATAAGGGGTTGAAAGAAAACGAAACTGTGACATTGCAGTGACAGGTTGCCAGCCTCTCGCCTACGCCACAATTTAACCCATATCCCACAGTCACATAACCCTAATAATTATAGATATAGGTACAATGTACTAGTTTTTTCATTGACTTTGTCATATATAGCGCCTGATTATAATATATTCTGTGATATTACTTAGTTACTGTACCTCAATCTGCAGCACGCTGGGATGCACCCTGCTCTCGTTAAGCAACCTTCCCAGCTGTTCCTGGTTGAAATTTGAGACGCCGATAGACTTAACGAGGCCCAGTTTGTGAGCGTCCTCCATTCCTCGCCACGTCTCCATGTAATCGACCTTGGAGACGCTGTAGTCATCCTGCAATTTAGGAGAAAATTAGGAATCAGGATTTTTGTTGGTAAGAACAGCCTTATGTTGGCGGTTAAATCGTAAAATTCGCCAGATCACGAAACTTTCAGGCATATCGTAAAACTAGAAAATGTGTTTCTAGGTTATCTATATGTCTATAGGTAATTTTTAGAACTTTCCAAAGCTTCCGACTTGGCCTCCTACGTTTTAAAATATTTGTATGTATACTGAAATCCGTGTAACAATTATTTATGTACTTTTTCCCCTCACTAGCTCGGAAACACGTGTTTTGTCCTTCAATACCAGCGGGTAAAAACGCATTTTATCCACTAGTGGGTAAAGTAATTTGACCTTGAATAAAGTCGAATTAACTGCTTTCAAATTGATAAAAGTAGGTGAATCTATTAGTAATAAAGATGATTTACCACCTGTGGAACTACTGGAAGCAGTGATATACGCTTTTTTTGCGTTGTAGTTTCCTCGCTATAATGAGGGGAAAAGTTTTGTGTTACACTCGGGTGCAATTGTATTTTACTTCTCGTGTGTTAAAAAACTCGCAAGTTCAGGATTCTATTCTCGAACCACTCGCTTCGCTCGTGGTTCAACTATAGAATCCTTTCACTTGCTCGTTTTTCAATTCCACACTCGGTGTTAAAATACAACTTTGCCCCCTTGTATAACAAATAACTATTTTCTACTCCCGAACTGTTATACGTCATTTACAGGGTCGTGCATAGATCTTTAAAACCCTACATAAAGGTCTATTCCCCAAAGCCAGTGTCCGCCGGCTTTCCGCGCATGCGCGCAGTATCGAAAAAACTGAAAACGCATTGTTTGGCTCTGTAACCATGGCAACGCCTTATAACGACACTGCGCGAGTGCGCGGAAAGGCTTTGGGCAGCTAAACTGACAGTGCAAACCTTTGCGTCAAAATACAGGAAACAGTGTGAATTTCACGAAAGTTATTCAAGAAAACTATTAAAAACTAAGTGCATGGTCGTAGAAAAAGTATTGTATGCAACGGTGTTTAACTGGGTCAAAAAATACTCGTGTCGTCTCAATAACAATTTTCGGCTTCGCCTCAAATTGTTACCCACGCCACTCGTCTTTTTTGACCTCCTTTAAACGCCTGTTGCATAAAATACTATTATTTACTTATTTACAGGAATGGGGACCGTTAATAGCGTTAAATGGACTGACACGATATCGCGCCATACAAGTATGGTGTGGCGTGAGGCAAGGCGGACTGACCGCGTCCACACTCTTCAATCTCTACGTGAATAGATTACCTACTCGAAACGCTTGATATACGTGTCAGCTATCTATCATATAGACGCAATATACTTAAACCTTAATATTAGCCTATTACTTTTGCTAGTGGCTTCCGTCAATCGTTTTAAAATTGCACGGAAATGCAATGTAACAAAATACCACTTTATGGCATTTGACCCCGACAAATCGGATAAATAAGGTTCATTACATTTATCTCAAGTTTGAGAGTGGGGTGCTTCAAATGGTGACCGAAGAATTCTTTGGATGTAGAAAGAACGAACACCAAATAAAATAGGTACTCACATTAAAGCCCATAGGCCAGTGCATGAGATACAGATCCACATAATCGAGTCCTGATGCCTTGAGGGATTGCTGAAGAGCTACTGCCACCTGCTCCCGTTTGTGGTGGGTGTTCCATAGCTGAAAATATTAAATAAAATATCTATATGTTTAATTAAACCATCATCAAATAAACATGTTAATTGAAAGTACCTAGATTCCATTTTGAGGGTGATCGTGTGAAAGATACGACCTTCAAACTTACAAGAAAAGAGCGCACACCCGTCTCATCTTAAAGGCCAGCAACGTACCTACAACCCTTCTGGTGTTTCGACGGTTTCGACATGTCTGCTCGTTTACCTCTTATCCCATAAAAAAGGATTTCCTAGTCCCATATTCTGTCATTTCAAAATCTTCGACAAATTCTCGCTACGTGAACTTAACTAATCTAATCACTAAATTAAAATTTTGATAAAACCCCTGACATAGTGTACCGATTTTCATAAAACATGGCTAAGAACACTCCCGACTAACTCAGCTTTCAAACAAAAAAAAACTAAAAGATAGATTCATCCGTTCGGGAGCTACGATGCCGCGGACAGACACACACACAGACAGACAGCCAGGCAGACACACATCAAACTTATAACACCCCGTCGTGTTTGCGTCGGGGGTTAAAAATGGAGACTATACCTTGCATCGAGGAACTAACGGAATATATTGTACCTTGAAACAAATGATACTCACCTTAGTGGTGACGAATATATCGCTCCGTCTCACTCCCTCCTTTATCTTCGCAGCTACCCCCTCCCCCACCTCCCCCTCCGTGCCATAAATGGCCGCCGTGTCAAAATGGCGGTACCCGACGTCGATTGCTTGAGAAATGACGGAGCGAAGTTGGTGGTTTTCCGAGTGGATTATACCTTGCTGAGGAAGTAATTTAGAAAAAAGATAAATATAATTAGTATTTTTTTTAAATAAATAAAATAAATAATAAATATTATAGGACATTCTAAGACAGATCGACTGAGTCCCACGGTAAGCTCAAGAAGGCTTGTGTTGTGGGTACTCACTCAGACAACGATATATTTTTAAGTAATGTATGTTTTTTTAAATACTTATACCTATACATAGAAAACATTCATGACTCAGGATAATGTCCTAACCGGGATTCGAACCCGGGACCACGGCTTAGCAGGCAGGGTCACTGCCTGCAAGGCCAGACCTGTCGTCAAATAAATATTGAGGACACTTTACACAGATCAACTTAGCCCCAAACTAAGCAAAGCTCGTACTACTAGTATGGGTCCTAAGCGACGATATGTTACATGTATAGTACTTAAATAGATAAATACATACTTATACAGGATGATTCATGAGTCGTGAGCAGGAGTGAACAGGGTACTGGGGAGGGTCACACTGAGCAACTTTCATAATGGGGCAACACTCAATTGTGATTTTTTTCTTCTTAACTATGGCTTAATTGATAGCTAATTATCAATTAACTATCAATTAAGTCATAATTAGAACGTAATTAATAATTAGCTATCAATTAAGTCATAGTTAAGAAAAAAAAAACACAATTGAGTGTTGCCCCATTATGAAAGTTGCTCAGTGTGACCCTCCCCAGTACCCTGTTCACTCCTGCTCACGACTCATGAATCACCCTGTATACATAGAAAACATCCATGACTCAATAATAAATATTTGTGCTCATCACACCCTTACCGGGATTCGAACTCAGGACCAGGACCGGGAAATTCCCTTACCGGGATTCGAACCCAGGACCGCGGCTTAGCAGGCAGGGTCACTATCACTACTGACTGAGCCAGACCGGTCGTCATTATGACACAAGTGCGGAAAAGGGGAAGTTCGAAAGGAGTGGCGATAAATTAAAACACAACGATGGAGAGGGACTACTACCGACACGAGTTACGAATTCCTTCTTCGCACGTGTATCGTATGCCGTTTTTCAGTGACAAATGGCAATCTGAAGTTTCTAGAAGCTTGCTAGAAGCTGATGTTCGTTTGTTCGAATTTAATGATATTAAATTTAACTTTTTGGCAAGCAGAATCATGCACTTTTAAGTTTTTTTTGCAAAAATTTCATTTTTGGCACAAGCTTTTATCGCCGACTGTACCTTTCTTTCAACAGTCATCTTACTGCTCTCCGAGACGTTTCTAAAAACCCCTTACTCGATGGGGATACGACGTTTCATAACAGAGTTCCTATGACCACCTTTCTGCTCCATCATCAGATCAGCTCCATGATACCATAATATTGCCTTGTCACGTGATTTACATAATTATGTGTGTAAAATTTCAGCTCAATCGGAAACCGGGAAGTGGGTCAAATTTAGCTTCTACGTTTTGACCCAAACTAACATACTAACAAGGCAAGTAGAGCTTGTAAAAAGTGGATAATTTGTACCTTGGGTGAGACTTAAACTCACGGCATCAGCTCATAGTGTACATACCTCGTTAAAGCCAAGATAGGTGCCGAGCGCGAGTGCTGGCATCTCCCGGCCATCGTTTAGTTTCACTTTTGGCATCTCCACGCTGGTAGCTAACTGAAAACGAAACGAAATCAGGTTGACTAAGGGCCCCCACAGACGGGAGACAAAACTGTTTTGTCTCCGTCGCTCGGTCTATGGGCTACTTCTAGACATGTGTAAGTAATGCGAGTAATATCACAAAATGTGATATCACTTGAACACATAATATGGCATTACGTATCACTCCGAGAAATCCACCATCACCTCTAGCATTACGTATCACCCGAACGCAAATGTGGCGAACTACTATAAAACAGTGCGCGTAATGTTTACTGCCCCATGTGAAAACTGTAATGGTGTAACAACTAACAACTGAGATGTTTGAAAGCATCACTTATTACAGTTATTACTTTCTTATTTCTTATCTCGCTCTCGCGCTCACACGCGCCGCACTAAGCGCTCAGTCGCTCTCGTTCTAACCATCAAACTATGATGCGATGCTTTCGGCTATTTCCGGAAGAGTTCGGAACGCGCCACTCAGCCGATCGCGGTCGCGTTTACGTAGTTGCAAATTTCGCTTGCGAATATGATTTTATAACAGTCCAAAAGATTTAAAACTGTAATGCGGGACATATAGAGCTTATTTTATTATTATCATTTCTTATAATCATTTTGTGGATGCACAAACAGAGTAATTTTGTCTGTGAAATTGGGCGCGCCGAAAACAAAACATATTATTATTATTATTATTGTGAAATGTTTAGTTGACTTTCGCGGCTAATAATTTATCTAGATGTACATTACGTACATGTGTGGTTATCGTATGATCCAGTAAGTATAAGTAACCATTTGCAAATTTTATAAAATATACTTAATTCACGTAGCGGTGACAAAAAGCAACATGTAATGGAACTACGCGCTGATATGAGATGCGTAGCCTTGTTGATATCTGTGATGACTGTGATGGTGCCATCTCGCGCGCGCCCGAGCGCTGTTCAAGGTCGGGTAACGTTTCGAGTGAAGCTAGGAACACACTACGCGGACGTCCGTCGTAAATCACGGGCCTGGCCCCGTAGCCGAATGGCATTTCTCCGACGCCAAACGAAAGCGATACGCCGCTGGCTCTGTCGCGCCAATACGCAAGCGCGATAGAGATAGATATCTACTAGCGCTTCGTTTCGTGAGCGTTTCGTGAGCGATTGTGCCATTCGGCTAGCCACCCTGGCCCCGTAGCCGAATGGCATTTCTCCGACGCCAAACGAAAGCGATACGCCGCTGGCTCTGTCGCGCCAATACGCAAGCGCGATAGAGATAGATATCTACTAGCGCTTCGTTTCGTGAGCGTTTCGTGAGCGATTGTGCCATTCGGCTAGCCACCCAGGTTGTGACACTGGCGACAGATCGTACAGATATATCACACCGTGAATAGGGGGCTTTAAGAAGATAAGACTAATGTCTGTGACATACGATATGATATGACCAAAGATACTCTAGAATTTACATACTTACAGATGCACTAGTGCATTTCGATTAGAACTCAGCTATTCTGCTCATGGCAACGGATCATATTAATATTATAAATGGGAAAGTGTGTGTGCGGCAAAAGGGAGCGAAGAATTGCCGTGATTTTTTAAGTGGAGATAGTTGAAGGGATGGAGAGTGACATAGGCTACGTTTTGTATCTTTCTAACGCGAGCGAAGCCGCGGGCAATAGCTAGTTATTAATAAGACAATTTATTGGAATACTTAAGGTACTGCAGGGAAAATCTCGACTGGGGAGGGGGGGGGGGGGGGCAAAACTGGTCCATTTTTTTCATGTTTTACAATAATTGCATTATTATATTACAGCAATTCCCGTCAACTTTGTACAATGCCACGTCAGCAAATTTTAATTGATCCTATTTTGTTACCAACATTTAGTGATATAATTCGACTTTCGTAAGATATATACAGGATAATTGTTATAATTAAGAAAATATAGATACTAGAGAACCTTAATGACGAAATAAAACTTAATAAAATCTCAGTTCATCAACAAAATCTTGGTAACAAAATAGGAATTAATAAAAACAAATTTAACTTTTCCCTTAATTTTTGTACAAATTTTTCGAGAACTGCTGATTAAAGAGTGTCCACCGTTTATACATATATGGTAGGCGTGTTGAACTCAAGATTATAGTGTAATAATGGAAAAAATGGATTAGTTACAATTGTCCCCCAATCGAGATTAAGTGCCTAAGTAGCCTATGTCACTCTCCATCCCTTCAACTATCTCCACTTCAAAAATCACGTCCATTCGTCGCTCCGTTTTGCCGTGAAAGACGGACAAACAAACAGACACACACTTTCCCATTTATAATTTATTAGTATGGATATTAGTATGGATAAACGGTATTTCTACCTTATTTGTTCCACCGATTCCATGTATGTTCTGCACAGGATTACAACCTAAACCAATTGCACTTTTAAATGTTTCACAACAAAATAATCCTTTGTTAGACTGCATTTCGAAACACACGATACACTCCAAACGAACAAGAATGCAAACTGAATATAATAATATAAATAAACTTTTAAACATTTTATTTGATTACTTAAACTCTGATAGTTATCAACAATTTATGAACAAACATGAGTAGAATACTAGCAATTATGTTAAAGAGAAAGATACCCACATCTAACGTAATAGTATTATTATACTGAGATAGTACCGTGTGTCTTTCCACTAGAAAAGTGCCCTCGTGGTTCATCGGTAAAACCAAAGAGGATCGAGTATTATAGAAAGTTACTGTCGAAGTAAAATGTGTAATCACAGTGCATAGACTGCCATCTCTCGACACAGGCTTAAAACTTTAGAACCTCAGTTTTGACAATTTGGCCCATATTGTTATCTCGATATGTGTGATATAAATAATATAAATGATGATTTTTTATTATAAATATTGAACTAATTGATAGATTTGATTTAGTTTGATGTTTTATAGTCAGTATTTTGTTCCTGTTGGTGTGGTGAAAAATTTTGTGTTTCACTCGGCGGCAAAGTTTGTTTAACTTTCGTGCCTTGAATCCCTCGCAACGCTCAAGATTCCACTTTTTGAACAACTCGCTACGCTCGCGGTTCAATATTGGAATCTTTCGCTTGTTCGGGCTTCAATATTGGCACGTGCGGTTAAATAACTACTTTGCCCCCTTGTAAACAAATAACTATTATGCCTTAATTATAACTTAACTATTCAACGGGGGACCCTCGCGCGGGCAGTTTTCTCGCGCAAAAGATTGCAATCGCAATACAGCGCGGGAATGCTGCCTGCGTGATGGGTACCTTGCCACGTGGGCAAGGTTTATTATTTTACGTTTTATTTTTAGGTGGTTTTAGTTTATTATTTTAAGTTTTATTTTTAGGTAGTTTTAGTTTATTTCTTTAATATTGTCTTCGGTTACCGCGATAGTTACTCATGAAATAAAACTATGGAAATGGATTAAATCGCGTATAATGAATTTAAAATAAATCCCGACGTTTCGAACTCTTTACAGCGTTCGTGGTCAACGGGTGACTGAGGAAAAATTAAAATGTGCAAAAGCTACCCACTTACAAGAAATATTAACGAACCATGACCACAAATAATATACGCGATTTAATCCGTTTCCATAGTTTTATTTTATTTCTTTAAGTTTTATTTTGTAAGTAGGTTTTGTTCATAAACGATTGTTTTTTTTTAAGTATTAATTAATAATAATATTCTGCACTATTATGCCTCATTACTTAAAAGTCAGAAAATGTTGTTTTCGAATAGAATGACCTGATGCCCAGATAATGTATAGATTAATAAGACTGTGTCGTTTTCGTCAAAACTACTTTGAAAATATTTTTTGTCATTTTTAGGTCATAATTAAATATGGTACCTAATATTTTATTTCGGTTAATTGGACAGTACTTAATCATCTATGATAGACTTTAATAACCTAACCACAAAATAAATATTTTGAAAAAATCCCGACATAGTGGACCGCTTTTCAAAAAACATAAATAAATAAATATTATAGGACATTCTTACACAGATTGACTGAGGCCCACGGTAAGCTCAAGAAGGCTTGTGTTGTGGGTACTCAGAAAATGATATATATAATATATAAATACTTATATACATAGAAAACATCCATGACTCAGGAACAAATATACCCTCATCACACAAATAAATGCCCTTACCGGGATTCGAACCCGGGACCGCGGCGCAGCAGGCAGGGTCACTAAAAAATGGCCTAGCCTATTAGGCACTGGTCCCACCGCGAGCTAGTAAGCTATGAGCTATCGACTACAAAAACGAACAAAAGATAAGCACCCCCGTGCAAATAAAAGAGACACGGCGATTTTGATAGCTCACCGCTGGGCGAGTACCTATAAACATCGCCGTGTCTCTTTTATTTATACGGGAGTGATTATCTTTTGTTCGTTTTTATAGCCGATAGGTCATAGCTTACTAGCTCGCGATGGGACCAGTGCCTTATGTTATGTATGACTCACCCGCCAAGCAAGGAGGAGGATCGCGGCACGCAGCATCGCGGCAAGTGGGGGGCCGGCTGCGCGGGAGTTCATTTTATTCCCGATTCGGAGATACGCGGGCAGTGGACAAATCGAAACCATGCCCTAACAGGGTTTCATGTAGCTATGTCAAATGTTGTTTATAACTCAGTAGGTAGAACAATCCTGACCAAATCTACTATTTCATTTATAAACTAGTAACTTGATATTACAGTTTGCCCCCCCCCCTCTCATTTTGACCATTTTCTATAATTAATATGAATAAATTAAAAATAATAGTGCTTTCAATTTGTAGAGGTTATCAATTGTTCATAAGTATTCCAAATTTCATAGTGATAGCATAAGTAGTTATAGTAATATGACAGATAGACAGACAGACGGACAGAGTTGAGCATTTCTTTTTTTTTGCCACTTTTATGAAGTGTGATATTTAAAAAAAAATCTACTCAGAATTACTAGCTTTTTCAATCCTAGTAGTAAAAAAAATTGTCCCATACGATTTTTTCTTATTTTGTTACCATTTTCCGTACACGTTGTATGGGGTAACAAAAATGTATGGAAATTCTGGGACACTTTTTGTCTCCCAGTGAGATTGAAAGTACTCGTGATTCTGAGTACAATTGACCTAAAATTCCCTAAAACAATCAAAATTTTTTTAATGGCAAGAAAAAAGAAATGCTCAGTTGCACAATAAGGGTTCCTTTTGTACCATTTTGATACGGAACCTTAAAAAGAATGTCAGTATCTTGACAGTGCGTTTTCTCATTCTCCGATCCAATATCGGATGTAGGACCTATCTATCCCATACGTTACAGGCGCCATCTTGGATTTTTTCCATGAAAATCCTTCCGACATCCGATATCGGATCGGAAAATGTGAAAATGAAAACGGACTTAACGGCAAAGACATACATATTTACAAAATGGCTCATTTTGTGACTGTATTACTCAAAATTTGTTTATACTAGGTAGTAGGCTAGTTTCCTATACTTAAAATTAAATATTTTATGCAGTGCACGAAATAAAGCACCACATAATTGGAAGAAACATATGGATGGTTATTTTTAAATATAATTTATATTTAATATGTCAAAGAGAAAGGCATAAAGTAAATGAATTGACCGTGATGTCACTCCTCGGTATTTCATAGTAATTCCATATTAGCAAATCGTTTTGACAGTTCTTAAAAAGAAGCTGATTTGACTAGTAGGAAACTAGCCTATTGAACACTTTCTATAACTAAGGAACCCTAAAATAAACAAGACCTAATCTATTCCATTTATACTCTAGAAAAAAAAAACGTCGGGTTAAATATAAAACGTAAGTTTTACGCGATTAAGTCCCGTTTTAATTTAATAATATGAGTGAAGATCGTGTTAGTTTAAATCAATATAAAAAAAACAAAGTTCGTCGCACCTAAAATGCCACGAAGGAAAAAAGAATAAAAAGTCCCTGTTCTATTAAAGCCGGTTCACTCTTGTCTCAAACAGGATTATAGTACATTTGGAGTTAATTTATTTTTATCTCAAAGTCAAGGTTAACGGGCAAAGCCATATGGGAATCGTTAAAAACTAGCATAGTACCTACTTATAGTCTTATACTTACGTAAACAAATAAATATATGGCCCGATTCGGATACGTCGAAAATTAGATATACTTACATACATACAATCACGCCTGTTTCCCAGAGGGGTAGGCAGAGATTACGGATTTCCATTTACTACGATCCAGACAAATCACTTTCGCTCTCATACACGCTCGTCGGTTTCGAGTACTTCTGACCTGGCCTTTTTGCAATATTTCCCCGATTTGAACAAGAAAAGTTCGCCTAGGTCTTCCACTAGATATACTTAGATTTATTTATTTAATCTTTATTGTACACAAAGAAAGAAAAACTTATAGTACAAAAGGCGGACTTAATGCCAGACAGCATTCTCTACCAGTCAACCTTTAGGCAAAGCAGAGATATTGAGGGCGGTGATATTACTAAAACTTTACATAGTTTACTTACATAAGAAGTTACATAATAAAATATATTTCCAAAAATACATACATATATAAAAACAACTAGGAATCCTTAATTCTACCATTCCTTTTATTTCTAGATTGTATAGATACAATATGGATATGTTAGTACTAGGAAGCGCTGGTGGCCTAGCGGTAAGAGCGTGCGACTTTCGTTCCGGAGGTCGCGGGTTCGTACTTTATACCCCGGCTCGCACCAATGAGTTTTTCGAAATTTATGTGCGAAATGTCATTTGATATTTGCCAGTCGCTTTTCGGTGAAGGAAAACATCGTGAGGAAACCGGAATAATTCCAATAAGGCCTAGTTACCCTTCGGGTTGGAAGGTCAGATGGCAGTCGCTTTCGTAAACACTAGTGCTTAAGCCAAGTCTTGGGATCAGTTGTCAAAGCGGACCCCAGGCTCCCATGAGCCGTGGCAAATGCCGGAATAACGCAAGAAGGATGATGATGATGGATATGTTAGTACTAGATACGCCGATACAAAAATACAGTCATGTGGTGCAAAAAGGGTTTTCCTTCGTATATTTCCGCAAACGTTCGTATTTGTCATGCTAGTTCAGTAAATGTCAGTACATCTTGTACTGAGACTGACTGAAATAGAATGACACGTTCGTACATTTCCGTGATAACACGAAGGCAAATCTTTTCAAACTACATCTTCTTCTTCTTCTTCCTCCTACCCTTATCCCACGTTATGTGGGGTCGGTACAACATGTCTTCCTCTTCCATTCTCCCCTATCTCTCGTCATCTCAACACTCACATCTTTCTTTCTCATGTCCTCTTTCACACAATCCATCCATCGTTGTTTGGGTTTACCCCTCCCTCTCCATCCATCAACATTCATCTCCAACATTCTTTTGCCTATATGACACTCATCCCTCCTCATTACATGACCGTACCACGCCAACCTGCCACTCCTCATCTTTTCCGTTATAGGCGCAACTTTCAAACTTCCCCTAATATACTCATTCCTGATTCGATCCATTCTGGTCACTCCACACAGGGCGATTCTCAGAGATGACGTTCGGTGCCTGATTTCGGTGCCGATTTTTATTTACTACTTTTTTTATATGTCAGTCAATTTACTGAAATCTAGCCTAAATATAAAAAATATTGGTGGTGGAGGCCTCCATTAGAACCTTATAGTTTTTGAGAAATCTGATATTTTAAAATCACCGAAATTATGTATGGGCACTGTAATCAATTTGCACCACCGAATTCATTTTTTTACACATTAGTCCACATTTCAACTTTATTTATGACTTATTATTCAATTTATTTATATTTTCATGTTAATTCGATGACAGTTTATGTAAGAAGTTTAATAATAGCGCCATTTTACCAAGTTTAACATGATAATATCCTGATCATTATCTAATAGTGAATTTTGTACCCATAGTACGACTTTATTTGGTTACAAACATAGTTTTATGGTTTTATAGAGTATATCCTACTCTTTAAGTAAGAAATTATACTTTATAATGCACAATAAACCAGTTTACAACGTGGCTATCGAAGACGGTGGCCACTTTTTTTGATATCGGTGGTCAAAAAATCCACCGAGACCACGGAAATCAACACCACTGATATCAAATTTTATCGCTTTTTGGAGATAACTGCAATAGCATGCATGATACAGAGGAGGTGTCATAATGACGAAATAACATCTGTTCAAGGATTTATTTGTGTCTTGTATAACGACAAATGGATTAAAACTGTGGGAGTAAATTGAACCACCGAATCTTAAAAAACATGAGACCAAACCCAGCGAATGACTGAGAAACCTTTAAAAAGTCCCCTTTATAAAACGGTACTGCATCCCTTCTACACTGAATGGTTAAAACATAGCTAAAACATACTATATGTGTGCCACTGCCTCCCTGATCTACTAATTTGTAAGAGTACCGTCATGTTTAAAAAATTGCACCGAAATCAGTCACTAGCCCGGGACACATCGTAAATTTGTCTTTACTCGATGAGTTTAGCTAACATATTATTTTTATGTAGAAAATATGATAGGTTAACTAATACATTATACGTGAATATCTATAACAACTGCGAACAACAACTCCATCTTGAGTAATGATTTTTTGTTTTGCAAATTCTGGGTGCGGGACACGCCCACCGAAGGTCATTTTTCGAATTTAACATTTTATTTCTTATATTAAACAAATAATAAATAAATAATTTAATAGTGTACCAAATAGAACAGAGGCTATAGATTGTCCCTGAATTAATTCGGATTTTTAGAACAGTCCGTTCTGACGTTTTTTGCCCCGGACACGTAAAAACGCGCCTCCTGAGAAATGCCCACATCCATCTCAACATTCTTATTTCCGCTACGTGCACTCTCCTTTCATCTTCCACCTTTGTCGCCCAGCATTCAGGCTACATCTGTATGTTAATATTATATTTTGCAATAGAAATCATTTATTCACGGCATAAATATTGCTTCACAACTCACCTTGGTCTCCCCTACCTAAGGGCTGGTGGCCAAGTTGTAAGAGCGTACTTTCAATCTGAAGGTCGCGGGTTCGAACCTCGGCTCGCACCAATGATTTTTTATGAACTTATGTGCGAAATGTCATTTGATATTCGCCAGTCGCTTTTCGGTAAAGGAAGACATCGTGATGAAACTGGGCTAATTCCAATAAGGCACTTCGGGTTGGAAGGTCACATGGCGTAAAACTAGTGCCTACGCCAAATCTTGGGTTTAGATGTCAAAGCGAACTCCAGGCTCCCATGAGCCGTGGCAAAATGCCAGGATAATGCAAAGTGGATGATGATTATGATGATATGAAACTCTGTGACCTATTTCCGTGCAAAGTAGAGATGGCCCGAATATTCGGTAGTCGGCATATTCGGCAAGTTTTTCAATGTTCGTATTCGGCCGAATAGTTCGGTTATATTGCCGAATATTAACCGAATAAACAAAGTAAATAAATAGCGTTAGTTGTTTCGTAATTCATCCGATAATGACATCCTATTTCAGCATTCGAAGGAACCACCAAAGGGAGTTATAAATGCGTTAAAATATAAGTATCAGACCTACCTACAATGATTATGTCAAAAAATAAAAATAACGTAGCTTAAGAAACAAAAACCAAAATTTTCATATGCACTAAATGAGTACCCAATGTACCCATTACCAATCATTGAAAAGTTTTTAACTCTTAACGCCGTGTCTTGCGTGGGCGACGGTCGCGCGACCGTCGCCGTCGCGTCTCATACTTCCATATCGATAAGGTTTGATTTCGTATACGTCGCATTGCCGTCGCGCGACCATCGCGCGACCGTCGCCCACGCAAGCCACGGCGTAAGCCAGGATTTAAAATATGATGGAACGGTTCGGTAACAGCTGAACCGAATGTTCGGCCAAATATTCGTATTCGGCAAAGTCCGTATTCGGCCCATCTCTAGTGCAAAGTTTATCTTCCGATAGTGCACAGGAAATACGTTCAATATAAAAAAAATTATCTCTACCTTTTTTCCAAAATTTAGATTCCCATAACTTCTATCGTTCATAATTCCTTCACAATAGTTTTCATTGTGAAGGTAATAAGGCGTATTTTGCTTCGTTTGTAGTGTTTGTATGTTTGCAAGATCTTGGTGCTCCGGATACAAACCTTTCTTTTCTGTTTGTAAGCAATGTTTGTTTGGAAAATATGGTACAGTTACGATGAAAAGTGTTTAAATAAATCTTTGGATAAGAGCCATTTTTTTCCAAGTTGTCCCCCTACTTTTATTTAGATTTGGATTTTTTTATGTGGTTTCCACTCAGAATCGCGAGCTCTTTAAATCCTAATAGAAAAAAGTGTCCCAAGGTTTGTTCCCCATTCCGTTACCATTTTTTTCATACAAATAATCAACAAACAAATAATATCTAATTCATCAGAACTTTAGTAAGGTACAGCGGAACAAATCTCGACTGGGGGACAATTGTAACTAATCAATTTTTTCCATTATTACACTATGATGTTGAGTTCTACATGTATCCACTGAACACGCCTACCATATATATACACCGGTGGACACTCCATTTAATAATGCAAACATTGTAAAACGTGGAAAAAATAACCACAAAATTAAAATTTTGAAAAAACCCCCGACCGCGACCTAGTGGACCGATTTTCATGAAACATGGCTAAGAACACTCCCGACTAACTCAGCTTTTAGACAAAAAAAACTAAATCAAAATCGGTTCAAGTTCGAGAGCTACGATGCCACAGACAGACACACACACAGACAGACAGACAGACAAACAGACAGACAGACAGACAGAAAGACATACACACAGACAGACACGTCAAACTTATAACACCCCTTCGTTTTTGCGTCGGGGGTTAAAAATGGACCAGTTACATTTGTTCCCAGTCGGGATTTGCCCCGCTGTACCTTACCCGAACAAATGACAATTATGCCGAAAGTGAGGGTAGTTTCGCTCCGCCCCTGCCGCCGCCGACCCCCGCGCCGAGCCAACGGTCGCAGTGAGCTGCGGCCCGCAGTCTGCGTAGGGATGCCATCGGAATAGCGCGTGCTCAATGAAAATGCTCCTCATTACGGAGCGAAACATGTTGAGCGACCTTCGCCAATTTTACGTGAGTTACCCGATTTTACATTTTTAATGTTTTTTATAATTAAAAGTAGGTACAGAGTTTTTTTAAAGAAATTTTTCACTTATCGACACGACTGTACTAACACCAACTAAGCCTTCTCCAGTTTTACATCAACTTCAGTATCTCGCCATCACTCGGGGATGCCGAGCGAATAACTGAACACCATGTATATTATATATCTCGTGTTCTGTGTGGTCACGGTGTATGGCGACCCGGTGAAGGAGGGACAGAAGGATGAGTGTAAGAAATGACAAATATTATTTAGTTATATATGATTATCCATATTATAAATGGGAAAGAGTGTGTGTCTGTTTGTTTGTCCGTCTTTCACGTCAAAACGGAGCGACCAATTGACGTGATTTTTTAAGTGGAGATAGTTGAAGGGATGGAGAGAGACATAGGCTACTTTTTGTCTCTTTCTAACGCGAGCGAAGCCGCGGGCAAAAGCTAATAACATATACATAGGAAACGTCCATGATTCAGGAACAAATATCTGTACTCGTCAGTCTCATCACACAAATACGGTACGGTATAGATGGCGTTATACCTTTGGGGAACGCTGGCGCTAGATGGCGCTAACATTAATATTTGAGCATTTCGTTTTTTTTTGCCACTTTTATGAAGTGTGATATTTTTGAAAAAAAAAATGCTATTTCTACTCAGAATTACTAGCCTTTTCAATCCTAGTAGTTAAAAAGATTGTCCCATATGATTTTTTCTTATTTTGTTACCATTTTCCGTACATGTTGTATGGGGTAACAAAAGAGGAAAGTAACAAAAATGTATGGAAATTCTGGGACACTTTTTGTCTCCCAGTGAGATTGAAAGTACTCGTGATTCTGAGTACAATTGACCTAAAATTCCCTAAAACAATAAAAAAAAAATATTGGCAAAAAAAAAAAGAAATGCTCATTTGACATTTTAACACATATCAAGCTAACAATATGGGCCAAACACTGATTTAAACTTTCACGATTATTACACATCATTATTTTTAAAATCGGGACTTAATCGCGTATAACTACATATTAAACTGACCTCCAACGTTTCAAGGACGGCGTTGTCCCCGTGGTCTCGGAGAAGACTGGCTTGAAATGACATCAACACCTTCTGACAGCCGCGCGAGTTTTTCGAACTACCCGCACTTGGTTTTGATTATCAACTTGAACTGTTTGCGCACTTAGGGATGTTACTCTGTCGACATACAACACTGACGATATTTGATTTAACGATTTTTTGATTTGAAATATCGTCAGTGTTGTATGTCGACAGAGTAACATCCCTAGTGCGCAAACAGTTCAAGTTGATAATCAAAACCAAGTGCGGGTAGTTCGAAAAACTCGCGCGGCTGTCAGAAGGTGTTGATGTCATTTCAAGCCAGTCTTCTCCGAGACCACGGGGACAACGCCGTCCTTGAAACGTTGGAGGTCAGTTTAATATGTAGTTATACGCGATTAAGTCCCGATTTTAAAAATAATAATATGGGCCAAATTGTCAAGACTGAGGTTCAAAAGTTTTAAGCTTGTGCCAAGAGATGGTAGTCTATGCACTGATGTGATTACACATTTTACTTTGACAGTAACACTAACGGCTCAGCCACGACATTGGTCTAAGCGCGACAGCGGCAAGCGGCGGCCATACATTGAAGCGAGACACAGCGATGGGACTTTTCATTCGCACGTATGGCTGCCGCTCGCCGCTGTCGCGCTTAGACCAATGTCGTGGCTGGGCCGTAAATCTCTGTAATATTCTATTTACTACTAAGCTCAAGGATTTACTATTGAAAAAGGCATATTACTCTATCCAAGAGTATATGGAAGAGACACATTTATAATAAACCTAATATTTTAGTAATTAACTTTAAATAGTATGTATTAAGCCCGTGTGGTGACGGGTTAAGAATTTCACCACCCCCTTTCTTCCCGTGGGTGTCGTAGAAGTCGACTGTGGGATACGGGTTAAATTGTGGCGTAGGCGAGAGGCTGGCAACCTGTCACTGCAGTGTCACAATTTTCGTATTTTTTTTTCAACCCCATTTTGCCAAGAGTGGCACTGAAACTTGAGTAGTTCATGTGCTCTGCCTACCCCTTTATGGGATACAGGCGTGATTGTATGTATGTATTATGTATTAAGAATTGCCATACCCTACCAGGGTGCCATGTGATCCTATGTACTTAAATATGGAAACAACTTTGTAACATTGGTTCGCAATAAATGATTTATTTATCTATCTAATACTCGATCCTCTTTGCTGAAAATGAAAATGAAATGAAAATTAAATATTTATTTTTCAAGTAGGCATATTACAATGCGCATATGAACGTCAAATAAAGCTACGCCGGCTCTAACCCTACGCCTCAGCCTCGAGAAGATTTCAGTCCCCCCTCAGTTGGGAGGGGGGTATCCACTATGGGACCGGCAAGAAACTCGGCTGCTATGAATTGACGTTACCTCACCTTCCAGTTTGCACGGACCCTCGAACAATGAGGAAGCATGCAGCTTACACCGAATGGGCAGACGCATACTCTTGTACACGACACCGCTGCCAACCTGGAGGACGAAACCTAGCTATTTATACTGTTGGGTAAGTAAAACTGTATCACTATCACCTTATCCCTTAACTGCATGAATTTTTCTTTTAACGAGATATTAATATATATGTGATAGACAATGGTTTTCTGATTCTGGGAAAAATAATGAAAAAAATATTTAAGATCGATTTTAATACTAAATCAGTGTTAGAAGTTAAATAGGCCAAATCGTATTTATATAAATATATCGTAATTGGTAAGTTTTATTTAAAAAAAAATGACAACTATTAAAAAGGTACACTATTTGTGGAACCTCTATGATAAAATGTTTAAAAATAAACTAAAATATTACTAACTCCGAAAAAATCAGCCTAAATCACATACTAAAAATCGCCATCATCCTGTTTTTTCACACTTTTCCGCCATTTCATCTTTATCCTTAAATAATAAATAGTAAATCATTATATTATTTAATTTATTTAATTGTTTATTAAATAATAATAAATAATAATTAAGCAATAAATGTGATTTTGCATAGCTACATATCGAGCCACGGGCCTTCAAATATATGATGCATAATATATACATCACCATGCATTTAAGGGTTATAGACTAATTGTTGATCCACTTCTAGCTCATTTCATACTGGAACGTCGTAGTTTAACTATGCTTAACTATGATGTGTCCAGCTACAAGTGGATCAACAATTAAAGTCCGTGACCGTAAAATGAGGTCCTACTTCGCCTCAAAAACTGCACAGCACAACTAGGTAGGATCGTACAGTTACACTTTTACCCCCTTATTCATAAACGTGCTCTAAAGTTATCAAGCCGATAAAGTTCGTCTGTCCCTTTTCGATTTATTGGTGTGATAGAAAAGGACAAACGAACTTTATCGACTGGATAACATTAGAGTACGTTTATGAATAATTTAAGGGGGTTAGAATCTTACAGATGGTGCGCACTAAAAGCATTGTAGTCTGTACTCTTGTACATATCGTTGCCAACCTGGTGGGCGGATCCTCGCCATTTACATTCACTGTCGGTTATGTTCTTATTCGCAGTTCATTTCATTAGAGTTTAAAGTGACTACATTAGAGTTTATAGGCGAGAAGACTAAAGAAAACTAATTAGTCCGTCAGTTAAATTATCTAATAATTTTAGACACGTATTTTTTCTTTTTTGTCGTAAACGAAAAATGACGACGGTACAGTGCGTTGAAGTTTTACGTGACGTCACGCCTAGGTACAAATATTACCAGGGGCGGCTCACTCCGCGATCCTTTCACCGCGCTACAAGTACATGCCGGCGGCCGCGAGTTCGCGGCCCATTCACTGGCGACGACCTTCGCGCGGCGCAATAGAATTCAATGTCGTCTGCACGCGTGCGGTCCGTTTGTTAATGTAGGTAAGAATTTAGAATGGCGGCGTTTTGTGAACATCAAAGGAGTGAGCCTTCTGTACTTGTACTATTATATATTCTGTGATATTACTTAGAAGTGACGTCACAAGCCCCCAGTCCGGAACTTTGATGCTTTATATCTTTGTATTTTTTCATTAATTAGAAAAAGCGAAAAATATGTGTTCAGTATTTTTGGACGACCTAATGTAAGTATAGGTCATCACTCCCTATTGTACATATCTTCCTGGCAAGAGGCATCTGTTTTGCCGACAAGTTTGTGCAAAGTTAATATAAACAGATTCTATGTGTTTTCCATATTGATTCAGAAAGCAACGAACATGTATAGAAATATTTGTTTGTCTAAACAAACACAAGCTTTTTATAAGCCCCTGGTTTGCCAGTAGTTATATCTTATAATATATTCATATACTTTTCAGGTGCAAGCGTGTGGAGGCTCCAGAGTCAGCCATAGAATGTGAAGAAGTAGTCGAAGATACAAACATGCAGTTCCCTTACTGCTGCACGAGACTCAGGTGATTATCTTAAATGTCCAGCTATTCCAGCTAAATTACGAGACGAGACAATAATCTATGTACTATCCGCTGCAAAAGTGCTTGGCGAATTTATCAATGAATTCATTCATAATTTCTCCATGCACTTTTGCAGCTGATAGTACATTTACACTACTGGAGGATTACTTAGAACTTAAAATATTTTTTTCATCACACCAACTCGTAAAGATCAATTCTGCTATTCGAAAACGGATAGAAAAATTGCATTTTATCCACAAGAGGGCAAAGTAATTTCATACAAATTTTAACTTGATGCCCTGAGCTGGTTGGTAGAATTTACCTACAAATGATTATTTTGAATCATAAATATTGAAATAGAATCAGAATCAATGAAAATAAGAGTCGTCATAACCGCAGTAACTATTTGTATCGTAGTTTACGCACTGCATCCGAAGAATGACGGAAGGAATTCGGAGGATAGAGATCGGATGGATGTAGTGCGTAACATACCATTCAAATAGTTCTTTTTTTTTAATTAAAATTATTTTTTTTTAATTTTTTTTTTAATAGTTCTACTGCTATATATTATCTATCTACGGATCTGTTTTCATGGAGTTAAATCGGGCGTAGTGCGCTCTAATCGAAGTCAGTCAGATCTGAAAATGATGTCAAAATTACTCTTATTCTTTATTTCTCCTGTCTTATTCTTTATATCTACCCTTTAACCTGATTACTTTCCTTCTGCAGGTGCTTGGTCGTCGTCCGTGGTGAGGTCTGGACCCGAGTGTTAGGGCAGCCCTGGGAAACCCTGCCAGCAGCACCATGGAGCCACATGTACAAGATGAAGAAACCTCCTCCTGTTGACGAGAGCTTCTTGCCTAAGTAAGTCACACTTTCTTCTCCTAGGCATCTGTAGTCCAGAATTTTGGACTTGACTTTTAGAATAGACTTAGAAGAGTAGTTGGAAGAGCCTCCCGGTAGCACCTTGGAATCATACCACCACATGTAAAAGATGAAAAAACCGCCTCCTGTTGTCGGGGGCTCCTTGCCTAAGTAAGTTACTTTTTGTTCCCTAGATGACTGTTAGTTGCCCAGAAGTCAGGACGCCACATGTTTGGTCAGCCTAGTATTTTAGCCTGGTCAGGGAATTTGGACTGAGCTGGAACGAGGCCAAGGCGGTGGCTCAAAATAGGGTTTACCCTTGAATCGCCGACAGACACTTCTTCGAATATTATTTCAAAGACAACGTTTCAAATAATTTCATTTCATCGACAGTTTATATCGTAGAACAATCGATACAAGTAAAATCAAACCGTAGACTTTTATTTCGTAGATAAGTTATTCCGAGTATACTTTATATCGCGGTATTTCGTTTCGTGTTTTTTCATTTCATTTTGTTTTACATTAAATACAATTCATTACGCATAACATTATTTCAATTATGATTTTTTCTAAAATTTTACAATTTGTAAACTGTTTGATTGGTCACAGTTCTAACCTACTTTAAATAAAAATCGTTATTGTGTGTGGGGTCGCTGTTCTAACCTAACCTAAATCTACTCTGTAAACTGTTTGTTTTTGTGTGTGGTCACAGTTCTAACCTAACCTAAACCTACTCTGCAATACGTTTGCTCCTGTGTAAATCACAGGTCGAACCTAACCTAAACCTACTCTCTAAACTATTTGTTTTTATGTGTGGTCACAGTTCTAACCTAACCTAAACCTACTCTGTAAACTATTTGTTTTTAGGGTTCCGTACCTCAAAAGGAAAAAACGGAACCCTTATAGGATTACTTTGTTGTCCGTCCGTCTGTCCGTCCGTCCGTCCGTCTGTCAAGACCCTTTTTCTCAGGAACGCGTGGAGGTATGAAGCTGAAATTTATATCAATTACTCAGGTCTACTGTCCCTTGAAGCTGTGAAAAAATCAAACTTCTAAGCCAACGCAATCAAAAGATACAGCCGTTTATGCCGCAAATTTTCGACACTTGCAAGGGAATCAAAACCTACAGGGTGCTTCCCGTGAACTCAGAATCTTCAAATTTGGTACGAAGCAACGTCTTATAGCATAGATAAAGGAAAAATTACGAAAACCATAAATTTTTAGTTACATCACATAATATTTTTTTTTTTAATAATTTTAACCTTACTACCCATTTCCTCATAAACGCGTAGAGGTATTAAATTGAAATTCATACCAAATACTCAGGTCTATAATACCTTTAAGCTGTAACAAAATCAATCAAACTTCTATGTCAACGCAATCAAAAGAAACAGCAATTTAAGCTGCATATTTTGAAACTCGCAAGTACTCGCAAGGGAATCAAAACCTAAAGGGTACTTCCAGTCGACCTAGAATCTTGAAATTTGGCATGAAGCAACGTTTTATAGCACACATAAAGGAAAAATTCCGAAAACCTTAAATTTTTAGTTACATTACAAAATATATATTTTTTAATAAATATAAACTTATTACTTTTTTCCTCATGAACGCGTAGAGCTATCAAGTTGAAATTCATATCAAATGCAGGTTTGTACGGAACCCTCGGTGCGCGAGTCCGACTCGCACTTGGCCGGTTTTTTTTGTGTGGTCACAGTTCTAACCTAACCTAAACCTAATTTAAAAGCCATTCGTTGTTGTGAAGGTCGCAATTCTAATCTAACCTAAACCTACTTAGTAAGCCGTTTGTTTCTGTATGATCACACTTCTAACCTAAACCTACTCTAATATAGGATTAAAGCCAATGGTCATAGTTTAATTATAGACGTATGTGATGTGCCACGATGAAATCGATAATTTGAAGTTTCTTAGAATAGAAACATCTATAAATGTGTAGTACGACAAATGAGAAATTTTTGTAATAATACGTCGAATAAATGAATTGCGATGTTTTGTAGTTCTGCTATTTGAAGTACTAAACGAAAAAGAAACGAATCAGCGATGAAGAAATATTAGTTGAATAGTATTTATAATAACTAAGAAAATTTCAAATAAATAGTAGTTGAAACAAAATTACACGAAACAATTTTACTCGAACTAAACTTTCGATGTTTTGTTGTCGTTGAAATGATATTCGATGAAAAGTTTGTCGGCGAAACAAGGGTACACCTCAAAATAGAAAGGCGTGGAATAATCTTGTGGAGGCCCTATGCAGTATGCACCTATGGGGTGTCCTAGGACAAACAACAATAGGTATCTGTAGTCCAGAAGTCTGGATCTGACTGTTAGGATAGACGGAAGAGACTCTCCCAGCAGCACCCTGGAGACAAGCACAAGGTGAAGAAACCGCCTCCTGTGGATGAGAGCTTCTTACCTAAGTACGTTACAAATTATTCCCTAAGCTCAATAATGTACGTGTGTGAAAAGTCACAGAGTCTATAGCAGTGACAGTTTCATGGACAGCACGTCGCACTAACGTATGTATTCTACAAGAGCTTAATATCAATACTCGCCTTTCTGCTATCTGCCGGGAGAGAATTATAGGCTTCTTTGGCCATTTGGCCAGGCGAGATCCTGGCAGCCTTGAGAAGGCGTTGATCGTCGGACCAGTGGAGGGTCATCGTAAAAGAGCCAGATTACCCACGCGCTGGTTCAGCACAATCAAGAAGGTCACACGCGTTTGGCTCCAGGGATCCTTTAGGAAGGCAAAAGATCGGCCTGAGTGGAGAGCACTGCAACGTGCAACGAAGGGTAACTAGGCCTTATTGGAATTAGGTTTCCTCACGATGTTTTCCTTCACCGAAAAGCGACTGGCAAATATCAAATGACATTTCGCACATAAGTTCATTAAGTTCCGAAAAACTCATTGGTACGAGCCGAGGTTCGAACCCGCGACCTCCGGATCGAAAGTCGCACGCTCTTACACAATGTCAAAGTTTAACATGTATATATGTATAATTAAAATCTCTCTGTTTGTCCACGTTAAACCTATTTCTAAAAGCGTCATGATCATTCTTAAAAGCGTTTTCTTTCAACACTATTAATTTGAATTCATTGTTCCCAGAAACGGCCCAGTCCCAACGGGCCCAGTTTACGAGCTATCGGAGGACAAGTCGGTGGACCGTCGAGCCACCCCTGAGAAGGACTGTGACAAGCCCGTCAAAAGGGCTTCATTGGCTCCACAAGGACCGGATATAGTGGTAATTATAGACAAATCCAACTAAACATAGCTACGTCCTACAACTAGGGAACAAATCAAATTATTTTATTGAATATTTTTTCAGCCACCAGTGGGCCTTGACGTTTTTTCTTTCGTGTATGATATGATGATATCTATTTCAATTTATAATAAAATGTATATATAGTAGTGTGTGTGACTACTTGAAAAAAAGAACAAACCCAAAAATATTCAATAAAATAATTTGATTTGTTCCCTAGTTGTATAGATGGCAGCACAATCACTCTCGCTACATCATAATCCTGCAAAGGATTCATATAGGAGGTGCAAGCACTTTGCTCGCCCTTAGAGTTGGTCAAAAAGGTGCCTAGCCTTATCAGAGATAACATACACTAGAGACATTTCGTCGGGTACCACGGCGGGCGGGTGGTCTAGAGGTAAAGACGTTAGCCGCGTAAGCTGAAGACCCGGGTTCGATTCCCGCCTCGGCCACCAGTGGGCCTTGTCGTTTTTTCTTTCGTGTATGATATCTATTTCAATTCATAGTTACGTCCTGTTTCCGAGAGGGATTGGCATAGACTACGGGTTTCCACTTGACCGTCTTTTTTTTCTTTCACTTTCATAGCATTCCTCTTAATACGACCGGTGTATGGTGATCCTGACCTGGTCTTTCTTCAAGTTTTCCTGGATTTGCCTTCAGCCATATAGGAATATTAGTAAGGGAAGAGTTGTGACCTACACCAGCAAATGCGGGTTATTTGTATAGGCATAGTTAAGTGACATCTAGCGACAATCACGCGTCAAATAGCGTGAATTATCAGTACCACTACTCGATACTAGGTGGCAACTGTGTCTCGTCTGCCAAAAATTTAATATTAGAACAGTTTACAACTTATATTACAAGCAGAAGGAATTGAAAACAGAATACTGATTAGTACTATTGTAATATTAGCTAAAAATTGGTGAGCATTAGACTCTTCGTTCGTCGTGGCATCTATTGACAAGTAGCAGTACTGATAATTTACGCTACTTGACGCATGATTGACGCGTGTAAAAAAAAAACAACACTTCCCTTACTATTCCTCTATGCTTCAGTCTAGTCTTCTTTGACTTACTAAATTATATAGGACGAATTGCCGTCCCCGAGTGTTTTAAGAAGCGAAGCGGTGTTCTACCAAGTTAGATAACTGTGTTGATAAGCGTCGCCGGCGAAGCGATGGGGCTTGCGAAAGCTAAAGGCTGAGCTCCGCTTATGGTCGAAGGCCCGGAGCGTCACACGAAAGTTGAGCAAAAGTGCCTTAAAGAAGCGAAACTTAAATATAATAATAGGAGTTGTCAAAGCGGACCCCAGGCTCCCATGAGCCGTGGCAAATGCCGGGATAACGCAAGGATGATGATAGTACTAGGAGTTTTAAGTACTTAGCCCATTCCCAGGCCCGTATAAGAACTATTTTATAAGGTGCAAATATTTATTGTTCTAGATTGCTCTAACGACTAACAATGAGAAAAAACCTATCGAAACAGAAATTCAAAGGTAAGACCGTCAGTGTCCATTTTACGATTACTTTCCCGATTTAATCCGAAAACCGAAGACCCTTTTCAAATTGCAAAGGCTGTCCCATTTTCTGTTCCCTTTGTAGAAAGCATATACGAGTACATACAATTTCACCACCCCTTTTCTTCCCGAGGGTGTCGTAGAAGGCGACTGTGGGATATGGGTTATATTGTGGCGTAGGCGAGAGGCTGGCAACCTGTCACTGCAATGTCACAGTTTCGTTTTCTTTCAACCCCTTATTTGCCAAGAGTGGCACTGAAGCTTTAATAGTTTCATGTGCTCTGCCTACCCCTATATGGTATACAGGCGTGATTGTATGTATGTTGTACGTATGTATGTATATACATATATACGATCACGCCCGTATTCCATAAAGGGGTAGGCAGAGCACATAAAACTAAAGTTTCAGTGCCACTCTTGGCAAGGCGTTGAAAGAAAACGAAACTGTGACATTGTAGTGACAGGTTGCCAGCCTCTTGCCTGCCTGAAAGCCTGAAATTCTTAACCCGTCACCACACGGGTAGGAAGTGTCCGATAAAAACAACTTGTATAATAATACATATGATGTTTTCAGCAAGTTTTTGACGCGAGCTGACGAAGTTGACCGGCCCAACGAGATAGAAGCAGAGGAAGCGCATATCGTCACTGAAAAGGTATTTGCAACTTTTATTTCATGAAATCTTAGTATCATTAAGAAATTAATTATGGAATAATAAATGAAATAAACCCACACAAGTAGAGAAAATGGTGTTGATCGCTTCGACAAGCTGATGAGCTGAAGTGATCAACGCCATTTTGTCTACTTTGGGCCTTTAACACGAAAGGGTTTTTTTTTATTATTTCACTTATTATTCCATAACTACCTAATCTCCTATATATTTTCGTCGAAAGATCAGCGCTGACCTCCGGGTCAGCATTATGCTGAGTCGGGACCATTTCGTGATAAACTTATAGTATGAATTTTCTGAGATGAACGTTTCGCTTTTGCCGTAATCTGTTAAACAAAGGCCTTTGTTCCTATTGTTCACGGCGGCTAGCTCCCGTTTCCACAGCACGTGCTAAAGTCTCAGTGTAGTTAATAAGCAACTATCATGATAGCAATAAGGTTCAAATTTATTTAACAGTTTTGCAGTATGCAGGTAACTTTTTTTGAAGATGACAAAACGTGTTTTCTCCGAAAGGGCTTTTTATGGATTTGAACCTTATTACTATCATGATAGTTGCTTTTTAACTACACTGAGACTATAGCACGTGCCGTTTAAACGGGAGCTAGCCGCCGTCAACAATAGACACAAAGGCCTTTGTTTAACAGATTACGGCTAAAGCGAAACGTTCATCTCAGAAAATTCATACTATACCAATCCTTTGTACATTTGTAGTTTTAGCCATACCTTTTACATAACGTGTAGTTTTTAAGTTTATTACAAATAAATATTTTGATTGATTGATTGACAAAATGTCTATTAATAAGTTTGTCTATTGTTAAAGGTCCCAGAGATAATTTCAGAGGAGCGCATGTATGCTTCAGACAAAAGGACATCACAGAGGGACCACAAGGTAACAACCAACCATTACATCTAGAGTTGTGCCTGCTTGTTCACTGAAAAGATCGCTCTCAACTAGTACGATCTCCGAAGTGTATTAGTTCGTTCTTTTAGGACATTTAGTACAGTAGTATGTACACCGAGAGAGCGAGAGACAAATTGTGCATATGGCGTAGCTGAGAGCTGATACCGTTTTCGCGCGCTCTCGGTCCGAGTCAGTCGGTTCTAGTTCTGTTGCGGTCGGATCACACCGATCGCTTTACTGTCATTGTCACTCCTCGGCTCTTCGCTCCCATTCTGTTGCGCGTGTGAGAGTGTACTAAATGTACTCGACAGCATATTCATTTGGGAGTATTTCGGTCTAGTACAGTGCAGGGAATCGTGTCTTTTGTACTATTAGTACATGTACTACAACCCTATTGCATCCATCATCGTAGAGTCAGGCCAAGATATAGACGGCCAAGAAAATCGTGACACGAAAAAAGGCGCGAATTTTAAATTGTCTTTTTTTACTCCTTGCGTTATCCCGGCATTCGCCACGGCTCATGAGAGCCTGGGGTCCGCATTGGCGTTAACACTAATTTTACGAAAGCGACTGTTATCTGAGCATTCAAACCTGAAGGGTAACTAGGTCGTATCGTATTGGAATAGTCCGGTTTCCTCACGATGTGTTCCTTCACCGAAAAGCGACTGGCAAATATCAAGACATTTCGCACATAAACTACGGAAAATTTAAATTATCTATGGAAACTGGAAAGATAATTTATTAAAGATTTATGACTCAAAATCATCAACTAAACGTCAATTCAGCAAGCCAGCTTTGGACATCAAGTTAAAATTTGTATGAAATCACTTTGCACTCTTGTAGACAAAATGCAACGTTGATACTCGCTTTTCGAAGTACTAAGAGAACCTTTACCATATGGTGTCTTGAAAATATTTTGAATCAAGTTAGAATTTCGTTAAATTCTTCCATTTTCTAGTTTCCAGAAACATCAGACGACGAGACACCTTACAAACCGCTAAAAGATCCAAGACCACGTAAGGTAAGCATCGTCTATAGTTTTCTGTGCCACCTTATTCATAAACGTTTACGAAGACACCTCAACACGCTCAAGATTTGCTCAACGCTCGAATCGCTTGCTCGAGTCGAGTATCAGTATTGGCAAGGGCGATTAAATAACAAACCCCATTGTAAAACAAATACCTAACGATTGATTTTTTCAATCGTGCCTTCATTATCAGCCTTTTATGAGCATAGGCCTAGTAGGCCTCTCTACGCCACTTGTCCTAAGCTGGTCTCATTCAGTTGTGAACTTGCCTTAGTTTATTTAAAAATATTTTAAGCGGGTTACTCACGTCCCCGCTTAAAATATTTTTAAATATGTTTGAGTCTTACGTTTTATAGTTAAAATTGCCTTAATTTGTAATCAATATTTCAATATTAACCATTATTGCTTTTACAGACCCCCATGTTTACCCCGGAGGTATCATCTGATGAGCAGTATACAAATATGAACAAAAGAGGGAAAAAACAAAAGGTAAGCAAAAAAAGCTACAGATGTAGTGCGGAAAGATTTGCCTTCGTATTCTCACGGGAACGTACGAACGTGTCATGCTATTTCAGTCAGTCTCAGTACAAGATGTACTGACATTGACTGAACTAGCATGACAAATACGAACGTTTCCGGAAAAATACGAAGGAAACCCTTTTCGAAATACATCTGTATTTGAGGAATTAATTCCCAGCAAACCGGTTTTTTTTTAAATATGTGTTATCTCAATTTATCTACAAAGTATTTTTTTTAATTGAAATACAAGTGTACTAAGAGTGTCAATAGGAGTTTGTGTCACAAGGGAGCAAAAGTGCATAAAAACGGCGAAGCCATTCATTTAATCCTAAACAAACCGAAGAATTCTAAAATATGAACATTTGCTTCCATGTGACATATATTGCTTTTCACATCACCAACCAGGAAATTGTTCTTTAAACTGAATTGATAAGTAACAAAATGTTTTAAATAAACAAGTGTAATTTTGATCCCTCCTAACGGAGATGAAAAAGCCCTATTCCGAAATGGTGATGTGAAAAAATTTCTTACAGACCACACGGAGGGATGAATCATCAGACATAGACGCAAACCTTAGCGAAGAAGAAGAAAAGGTTCTAGCTGAATTTAATAAAAAACTGACGGTACTCCACCACGTTGTGAGGAAAATGGAAGAGCTGTCAAACAACGTCCAGTTCTACGCAGTGAGGTACCGACAACTGACGGAACACAAGAAAGAATCACTGAGCAAAATCGAGGCACTGGAAAAGAACAATATTTACTTGGAACAGCACAATAAAGCCTTGCAAGAGAGACTACAAGAATTAGAAAAAAGGAACGAAGAAAAACATAATAAAGATCTACAGGAAAGACTCCAAGAATTAGAAATAAGGAACGAAGAAGAACACAACAAAGATTTGCAAGAAAGATTACAGGAACTAGAATTAAGGAATAAGGAAAACGTACTTGAAATCAATGGACTGGATGATAAAGAAAATACTGTAGTTATTCAGGACTATGGGCATACATTAAAGTTTGACACAAATGATATCCATAGACGTAGGGTAGTTAAACAGGACCCTAATAAACCAAAAATAGTGCTAGTTAACGAGAATGTGCCGGAGCACAAACGTAGACTAGTATTGACAGTAAGAAACGTAGTCAAACCGAAAGGGATACAGTACGTTTGGATGCAAAATGGTAGCATTTACGGAACTGACTTTTGATTTACTAGGACTTTGTGGGGCTTGGTTTCGGATTTTTTTTTCTACTATCTCCCTATTATTCTCTGAAAATATGCCTATAGTCTGATAGCCTAGACCCATAAAGTACAATCTCGATAATCCGGCACTTCGATGGTCCGAAACGTCCAGTAGTATAGACTACACTAAAATTACACCTTGGACACTGGCGATCAAATATATGAAAGAGGCGCGTTCCCAGCACACAGTCTAAGCTCGTGTAGGTGAACGCGTACTATGCTTGTATGAGTGAGATATGACAGGTCGACTGTTCGCGTTTTTGACAGGCGGTAATTGTGAGGTAGCCGAGAGGGGGTGGGCGGCACTTTTAGCGAGGAGCGGGAGTGGCCATACTGTACGATAGTACTCTTTATAATACTGCGCTAAAATATAGATGCAAGTCATGCAAGTGATAGTTTACCATCTATGCGTAAATTATCAGTCTGACTTTAAAAGTGGCTAAAACCCAGATAATGGTAGAATATTTTTTAGATTTATCATTTTAGCGGTCTTTTTAAACGACATACATAAAAAAAACCGGCCAAGAGCGTGTCGGGCCACGCTCAGTGTAGGGTTCCGTAGTTTTCCGTATTTTTCTCAAAAACTACTGAACCTATCAAGTTCAAAACAATTTTCCTAGAAAGTCTTTATAAAGTTCTACTTTTGTGATTTTTTTCATATTTTTTAAACATACGGTTCAAAAGTTAGAGGGGGGGGACGCACTTTTTTTTCCTTTAGGAGCGATTATTTCCAAAAATACTAATATTATCAAAAAACCATCTTAGTAAACCCTTATTCATTTTTAAATACCTATCCAACAATATATCACACGTTGGGGTTGGAATGAAAAAAAATATCAGCCCCCACTTTACATGTAGGGGGGGTACCCTAATAAAACATTTTTTTCCATTTTTTATTTTTGCACTTTGTCGGCGTGATTGAAATACATATTGGTACCAAATTTCAGCTTTCTAGTGCTAACGGTTACTGAGATTATCCGCGGACGGACGGACGGACGGACGGACGGACAGACAGACATGGCGAAACTATAAGGGTTCCTAGTTGACTACGGAACCCTAAAAATATGAAAATATATAGAGAATGGCTCTAATTTCCAATAAACGGCACCTCCGTGTCAGCAACAGACCTGGATTATCGAGATTGTACTGTATTTCATACAAATTATAATAGTCATGGCAATTAGACATCGCAAACATATTTTCAGAGAATGATCCTATTATTAATTGTAAGTACTATGTTACATTGTGCAACGAGATACCATTTCATGGCATTTTCTATGTTTTATATTTTTATATTTTGAAGTACAATACTTAAATATATAATTTTAGCGTAGGTAAATGATCCATAAGTAAAAGCTAGTTTTTATACTTTTCAATGAACAGTCATTGTTCAAATATCAGTAGGTATATTTATATTTATGTATACTGTTTCAACATCTTATTGTGATTTGATATTACTTAATAGTTATTTGTTATACAATGGTGCAAAGTTGTATTTTAAATTAATCCTGGAGTTGGAGAGTTTTTCAGCACACGAGAAGTAAAGTACATTTGCACCCGTGTGACACAGAACTTTTCCCCTTACTATAGCGAGGAAAATACAATGCAAAAACGCGTTTATCACATGCTTCCAGTAGTTCCACAGGTGGTAAATCATCTTCATCACTAGATTCACCCACTTTTATCAAATTTTAAGCAGAAATTTTGACTATATTTAAGGTCAAATTACTTTATTCACTAGTGGATAAATGCGTTCTTACCCGCTGTCATTAAATAATAAAATAGGTACGTGCTTCCGAGCTAGTGAGGGGCTAATGTATCTAAATAACTTGTTTATTTGTGTTCAGTCAAATGTTAAAAATCGGTCTAAGTTTTACAAAATAAATTAAAACTTTTTCTATTCTATGTAGTTGGCGATTAATTATTTAAACTTATACTTTGATAATATATTACATAATAAAAGAGTTTTAATTAATTTTATTATTTAAGGTTGACCCGGTATCTGAGGAACGCTTCTTCCCGAATCCAGAGAAAAAAAATACAAGAGTAAGTAATTTATAAATAACCTAACCACCAAATTAAAATTTTGATAAAACCCCCGACCGCGACATTAGTACACCGATTTTCATGAAACATGGCTAGGAACACTCCCGTCCCGACTAACTCAGCTTTCAGACACAAAAAAACTAAATTTACATAGGGTTATCCGTTCGGGAGCTACGATACCACAGACAGACACGTCAAACTTATAACACCCCGTAGTTTTTGCGTCGGGGGTTAAAAAATATATATGATGGTATTTACTATACTCAAAGAGGATCGAGTACCTATTATAGAGAGTTACCCTCGAAGTAAAATTTGTAATCACAGTGCATAGACTGCCATCTCTTGACAAGTTGACACAGAGGCTTGAAACTTTTGAACCTCAGTTTTGACAATTTGGCCGATATTCTAGCTTGATATGTCTTAAAATGTCAAATATTAATAATAGCACCATCTAGCTGAGCGTACCCCAAAGGTGTAATGCCATCTAGGTCACCGTACCTTTTTCTGTATGGTACTGAGGTACGTTTTTTTCTTAGACTTTATTTGTCTATACGGAGTTATAATATATGTCTTTGCTATACTTAATGAATAGATGTTATAGATGAGAACTGAATGAAGAGCGCTAGACGAATATAGCACTGATTTCAACAGAATATACATAATTAGTATAATTACATACCTAAATAAACCCACGGCTGTATTTCCAAAAGGGGTAAGTAGAAAGAACACATGAAACTGCTCAAGTTTCAGTACCACTCTGTAAAGGCACAGTATAATAAAGAGTACTATCGTACAGTATGGCCACTCCCGCTCCCCGCTGAAAGTGCCGCCCATCCCCTCTCGGTTACCTCACAGTTACCGCCCGTCAAAAACGAGAACAGTCGACCTGCCATATCTCACCAATACAAAAGAATCACTCCTGCGTAAATAAAAGAGACACGGCGATTGAACAATCGCCCTCGAGTAGGGAAATTGTAGTTGAGAAAATCTAACGATCTATGCCAGTGAAAGCGAATCAAATCGAAAGGCCAACTCACCCTGTCTCCGCTCGGCGAACAGCTGGTCGGTACCGACTCTCCTCGATGGCGGGCTGGTGCTGGAGACGTTGATCACCTCAATCGACAATTTTAGCGAGTTTTTTTGAGTTTCGCGACGAACGAGCTTGCGCACAGGGCAATGAGCAGCCATCAAATCGATCTACCTTCAACTGGCTTTTATAAATGTCAAATTAATTCGAAGAAACTACCCTACGTACTGTCGCTAATAGATTTGAGTTCCATTTAATACGAGAAAGGACATGAATTTAAAAATACCTAAATATATACCTAAACTAAAGTGAGTATGGTGTCTGGATCGATCAGCGATGTTTATAGTATAGTTACTCGCCCAGCGGCCAGCTCTCAATATCGCCGTGTCTCTTTTATTTGCACGGAAGTGCTTATCTTTTGTTCGTTTTTATAGCCGATAGCTCATATACCGCTCATAAACCGGTGTGGAGCTCCTCGACCCTGACTAGAAGAACTAAACTGAGGATTTTCAATTCCAATGTAAAGGCCGTATTACTGTACGGGTGTGAGACCTGGTTTGTCCGCTAAGACCTAATGTCAAAACTCCAAGTGTTTGTGAACAAATGCTTGAGGCAGATCCTGCGTATCTTTTGGCCTAACTGGATCACAAACGCCCACTTATGGAGAATAACTGGACAAGCACCCGTACAAAAAGAAATACAGACGCGGAAATGGCATTGGATTGGACACATCCTCAGAAAACCTGATACTCACCTATCCAAAATGGCCCTCACCTGGAATGTACCCGGAAAGCGCAAACCATGCCGCCCTAAATCGACCTGGCGTCGTTCAGTTCAGCAGGAGCTCAGGGTGCTAGGCATGGGGTGGGAGGAGGTCACCCAAACTGCCCAAGACCGGAGTAAATGGAGAAATATGATTCGAGCCCTACACCCCAGCAGAGGGTATAATAACAGGATGCAAAGAAGAAGAAAGAAGAAGAAGCTCATATAAGCTTACTAGCTCGCGGTGGGACCAGTGCCTTAGGATGACTAATTTTTTTTAACCCCCGACGCAAAAACGACGGGGTGTTTAAGTTTGACGTGTCTGTCTGTCTGTGTGTGTGTCTGACTGTGACTCATCGTAGCTCCCGAACAGATGAACCGATTTAGATTTAGTTTTTTTTTGTCTGAAAGCTGAGTTAGTCGGGACTGTTCTTAGCCATGTTAAATACATGAAAATCGGTCTACAATGTCGCGGTCGGGGGTTTTTCCAAAATTTAATTTTTTTACATTGTTCACAAATTCTATTGAGGGGGACTTTAAGTACCTATGTTTAAAACTATTTATTTTACAGTCCTGGGCGAGGATACCTCAAGAGCAATGGGGTGCCCCCAACGTTCGTGCGCAGGCGCGGCCTGAGGCGCATGACTATGAGAAGGAACATGAAGTAGTCCCAAAGGTATTTACCAAAACATCTATGTGGCTTTAAAACCCAGAAGGTTCCTAGTGCTTCAAGTAGGGGGTTTTGTCGTTATAAGGACGTTTTTTCGTTATTAGGAAGTTTTTTTTTCGTTATAAGGACGGTTTTTTTTCGTTATAGTGACGTTTTTTTTTCGTTATAAGAACGTTTTTTCGTTACAATGACGTTCATTTAAAATTCCATAAGATATTCATTCTGATGAAACGCAAGGACCCTTTAGGTATTGAATGCCACATAGTTATAGCTGTATAAACTAAATAAAATCCAAGCAAAAGTATTTCGTAAGTGTTGTATTTACGAGTATTAGGTCAGATAGCGCTGTTGCGAATAAAATTAATTTATTCTGTTTTGCTCTTTAAACCTTTTATTCAAATAAAAAAAAAAATCTCTGTATCCGTTTCGCCCTGTAATTATTAAGTACTTACATCGCCCTGGCAGCGATCTATTCACCGGGTAAGCTAGTAAGCAAGTTAAATAATAGTTAAGTATTAGATTTAAGTTTATTGGTCTGGGACTGAAAATCAGCGGTCTCACGTGAGCGACAAAAAAGTCGCCGAGCAACTTTGTCGCCCGTGGGCGCACCTTCTTACCGCTCTATGACACTGGTCTTGTGGGTTATGTAGCGGGTCTTGCTTCAATCAAACCACAAAAATGTTCTCTTTATGAAGTCTATTTGAACAGAAAATGTCACACGTAAACAACACAGCACAATAGATAATTCAGAACGTGATAAACAATCAATTCGCGCAAGTGTGGATCGGGCGCCGGTGAGGCGCGGGGCAGCGTGGAGTCGGCGTCGCGGCTGGGTGGATACTAGCGTGTCGGCCGGCGCGAGCGCGGGGCCTCTCGCCGCTTCGTCACCTGGCCCCGTAGCCGAATGGCATTTCTCCGACGCCAAACGGAGACCACCCTGGGTGGCTAGCCGAATGGCACAATCGCTCACGAAACGCTCACGAAACGAAGCGCTAGTAGATATCTATCTCTATCGCGCTTGCGTATTGGCGCGACAGAGCCAGCGGCGTATCGCTTTCGTTTGGCGTCGGAGAAATGCCATTCGGCTACGGGGCCTGATCGGATGTGCCCGCCCACCGCGCCCGCGCGGCGGACGAAGGAGATTCAATAGAGTAGCTAGGATAACGTATGAAATATGAATATTGTAAATTGTATAGATATAGTTTATGATTTAAGTATTGATATTGATTTTAGTAAGTTTATTTATGTTTATATTGCATGTGAATTTTTAATGTAAAAGTGAATGTTATTATATAAGTGTTTCTGTTTATTATTTATGTTTAGTGTGATAGATATTATAGTATTCATAGTATTGATGGTATTTAGTAGTTATGTAGTAGGTATGTATATAAGTAAATATTATGATGATTATTTAATGTTATATACATGTATTTAATAAAGATAGGTAAGTACAGTGGTTACACCACAGTCTAGGGCTTCCAAATACCGGACCTTATCCAATACCGGTATTCATTCCGGTATTGGTAATTTCAATACCGGGATCCCGGGATCCCGGTATTGAAATCGCGAAAGTATAAAATCCAAGTAATTTGCTTAAAATAACAATTTTTATTCAAAATCTCGTTTGTTACTTTTCATGAGTGTTATAATACAGCGAAATCTTGCCAATCTGACTTAGTGATGGGTCAAATCGAATACATTTCGAACTTCATATGTTTCAATTTCAACCCAAAACGGTTCGCAAACTTATGTGGCCAAGTCGGTTCAATTTCTATCGTTTATAAGTATACATAGTGCTAAGGGCTACGCCCCGTGCTCTTTATTTTTGTTATGAGTGGGACTGAGGACGCAGTATATAAGTAAAAGCAAGCGGGAAAGAGCGCTCTACTCAGGTGATTCTGTAGGGTTACCCTCATCTGGCAGAATAGTTTTAGTCAGAAACACACTTTGCATATGTTTCGCAGAAGCACTATCGGTTGAATGGTCATTCTGCAGAAAACTTGGTTGGCATTATCACTACCACCCTCGCATAAGACACATTAGGCAGAATATTGTTTTACAGAACATTACTCGACTTTGATTTAGCATAGTTTTATAATACCATAATAATCGTATAGCACATGAGCAGAATTATTACACGCTATCAAAAAGGAAATACTGCCCCAGAGTCACCGTTAGGTGCAACGACGAGCGAAATGAGGAGGAGTGTTAGGTATCTTGCATCCCCAACACATCCAACTCGCTATAAAAAAAAAAGCAAACTGCAACATTATGCAGCCTAAATATTATGCACAAATATTATCTGCGAAAGTATTGTTCGACTAGAAGACTATTATGCACATCAACATTATGACAGCAGACAAGTCGGTATTACAAAAATCTGCGAAATGATTTATGCCAAAGCATATTCTGCGTAAGATGTTTCTGCCAATCGTGACTTCTGCCAAGAACTTTTATCATCACAGGCCTTTGCGTCTATTGCAGACGATTTACACATTGCTGCTTCGACAACGGGTTTGGTGACTGTGGAGGCCGATTCGCGAGCGGCACGACCTGCCACATTTTTGAAGAACTTTTATACGAATCAAATATATGCGAAAAAAGTTTCTGTAAGACAATAGTGAACCGATTCTGTAAGTTAGATATCGCCGCCAGATCGGACATTTCGCAAGAAGACGCGGCCATCCATAGCAAACCATGTTTTCTGCCAAATCGATCTCTTTAGGCTCGTGCGGAATAGAACCTTGTAGTTTAGTAGATAATGGTTCACTATTATCTGGCAGAAACTTTTTTCGCATATATTTGATTTGCATAATAGTTCTTGGCAGAAATACCTTACGCAGAATATGCTTTGGTATAAATCATTTAGCAGATTTTTATAATACCGAATCGTACATTGGCATAATGTTGATGAGCATAATAGTCTTCTAGTCGAATATTACTTTCGCAGATAATATCTGTACATAATATTTAGGCGGCATAAAGTTGCAATTTGCTTTTTGATAGCGAGTCAGATGTGTTGGGGATGCAAGATACCTAACACTCCTCCTCGCTTCGCTCGTCGTCGTACCTAACGGGGGATCTGAGACAGTATTTCCTTTTCGATAGCGTGTCATAATTCTGCTCTTGCTATACGATTATTATGGTGTATAAAATTATGCTAAATCAAAGTCGACCAAAGTAATGTTATGAAATACATGAGATGATTTTTTTTGGAAACACATTGTAATATTTTGTAATCAATATCTGTGGTACAATTGCTCAAAGGTTAACTGGAAGAGATCCCTTAAAGGGATAAGTTCGCCTTTGTACTTGTAATAAGCTCTTTTTCCTGTGTGTTGTATTATTTTCTGGTACAATAAAGTGTTTTACTACTTACTACTACTACTACAATTTAGTGGTATTTTTGTATTTCGTGGCGCTAGAGGCGCTAAAGCACTAATAAAATAAATCCGCCAAATCATTGAACAATTAGCCAAAAAAGGTAAATTGTCCCACATAAATAATTTTATTATTTACCACATTAAGAAATAATCATGATCAAATGATTACTTCGGAATAGGAACACGGATTACGCGGATCTACGGATTAGAAAAGTAATTTTCTTGATTTTGATAGTTCAGATTTCCCAATTTCGTTACTATAGGGAATGTTACGGCAAAGTTTTGCGCTAGAGTTCAACACATTAACGCACATGCACAGTAAACCATAGAGTAGCTACGTTATACGTTAGTTCGTATGCATTAACCAATTTTTGTAAAATGTTTTATCTATGATATAGATGCACCAGGGCGATTTGTTTACAGAGGGTCTGTGGCCTGTTGCAACGTTTGACGTGTTGCTTTGTGTCACACTTACGTGCGAATTCACAAGTGCAACAAATGTGTCAAAAAAGGTTCGCGACAGGCCCTCCTCAATAAATGCTTTTGACACGCATCTTTATCTAGGTAATCATCGAAAAAACTATCATTTTCATACAAATATTGTAAAAACACCAATTAGAGAATGTGTCAAATCGAGAAACGAGAGCAAGAAGCAAGATTTACGCGTGTAGCGACCGTCATGGTGCAGAAATGTAACGTTTTTGATGAGTAATTTACGTTCATTTGGCAAAATTTGTTAGTTTCTAAAAATACCGGGATCCCGGTATTACTAAATTAAATACCGGTATTGAAATGTGCCCAAAAAAAGGCGGGATCCCGGGATCCCGAGATACCGGGATCCCGGTATTGGAAGCCCTACCACAGTCTCACCGCGAGCTAGTAAGCTATGAGCTACTCGTATAGGCTATAAAAACGAACAAAAGATAAAGCACTCCTGTGCAAATAAAAGAGACACTGCGATATTGATAAACATCGCCGTGTCTCTTTTATTTACACGGGAGTGATTATCTTTTGTTCGTTTTTATAGCCGATAGCTCATAGTTTACTAGCTCGCGGTGGGACCAGTAATTACCTAACTACCTAACCGTTAGTCTACCTGCGCTGTATCTACCTACACCTTAAAATAATGAACTACAATTGTTACAGGTGGATCAACCCTCAAACACAGATTCAGAAGAAAAAACGGAAGACAAACCAGCGTCTCTCCAGCATTTAGTAAATGCTATTGGAACTCGCATGCGAGATATAGAAAATGTCGTTCAACAGATGAGCGAGAAAGTTCAACCTCCGATAGATAGTGTTGAAAGGTGAGACCATTCATTCATTCATCAGTTTCATCACTCACCTCACCAATTTGTCATTCATTCATCCAACCGTAAGAGGAAGAAGAAAAATCTGCGTCTCTTCAGCATTTATTTAACGCTACTGGTAATCCATACTAATATTATAAATGGGAAAGTGTGTGTCTGTTTGTTTGTCCGTCTTTCACGGCAAAACGGAGCGACGAATTGACGTGATTTTTTAAGTGGAGATAGTTAAAGAGATGGAGAGTGACATAGGCTACTTTTGTCTCTTTCTAACGCGTGCGAAAGCTAGTTAGTAATATTTAAACAAGTAAACTTGTTATTTTCAGACTGAGAATGGAAAGAGCGAAAAAAGAAACCGATTCGAAAATTAAACAGCCCAACTCTGACAACTATAACAGGTATTTATTTGAACAGCTGACTGAGGGCCGCCATCTTGTCGAGCAAATTGGCTCGGGCGAGGCAAACGCGCGTATGAGCACGAACGTTTTGGGCGCAAGACTGCTCGGTCAGTGACGTCAGTGTAGCTGTAGGCCCACCTGGCTAATAATGAAAAAATACATCATCCTCCTTGCGTTATCCCGGCCTTTGCCACGGCTAATGGGAGCCTGGGGTCCACTGTGACAACTAATCCCAAGATTTGGCGTAGGCACTAGTTTTACTAAAGCGACTGCCGTCTGACCTTCCAACCCAAAGGGTAACTAGGCCTTATTGGAATTAGTCCGGTTTCCTCACGATGTTTTCCTTCACCGAAAAGCGACTGGCAAATGGATGCTGATAAGCAACAATGTGTCAACCCACACGCCAACCATTTTGAGAAAATGGCGTCTAAAGATTTTTTCTCATTTTTTGGTGTTTCTCTTAAAAAAAATTGTTTTTATATAGATAGTTGTGTTTTTTAGCTATAATACGTTCAGTAGTAGTGATTATTGTAGCTTAATTTCAAAACAAACTTCAATTCGACGAAATAATGCCCTTTTCTTTTATTGCGAATTGTTCGACGACCTCAAACTTTTTCAAGACTGTGTTATGATACTTAACCCACTTTTGCTAATTGTTTAAAAATATCTATGAGTCTTAAATAAACATGTTAAAGCACATAAATTGTTGTTGTAAAATACTCTATCTATGCATATTTTTAACTTTATAAGTGTTAAGTAACATATCAGTCATGGTCACTTATGTTATTAGGTATGTAGGAATCAATACATTATTTATTAATCAAACCTTTTAATGATTTTTCTATTCCCGAACTATTATTCGTCATTTACAGGATTGTGCGTATCGAAAAAACTGAAAACGCATTGTTTGGTTCTGTAATCATGGCAACGCATTGCATTAACGATACTGCGTGCGTGCGCGGGAAGGCTTTGGGCAGCTGAGCTGACAGTGCAAACCTTTGCAATACAGGAAACAGTGTGAATTTCGCGAGAATTATTAAAAAAAACTATTAAAAACTAAGTGCATGGTCGTTGTAAAAGTATTGTATGCAATGGTGTTTAACTGACTCCAAAATACTCGTGGAAAGTACGCCACTCATATTTCTTGACCTCCTTTAAACGCCTGTTGAATAAAATACTATAAATTAACTATTAGAGTAATTATCATTTCTAGACACATAATTATTTAAATTATCTGTGTTTTTTCAACAAAAAATCGTTACAAAAACCAAATAATCATCTTTAAAAAAAATAAACTACTTATCTAAAATATACCTACAACAAAATATTTTTTTACGCTAATAAATAGACTAAGTCATTTAAATTATGAATAACTCATGACTTGTACAAGAACAAAACATAAAATATCTTTAACGAAATAATAAACTACCATTCAGTAAGTATTCAAAAATCAAACAATATTTTTATGCATACATTAACACGTCTTAATGTAATTAGTAATTATAAAAAAATAGTAGCTTATATTAGATTTTTATATAAACACGTAGGTACTTGTAAAAAATGTTTGCAAATTATAATAACGAATATGTATATTCATGACTTAAAATGTTCAATTTCGTACTGAATTTACCATTCATGTGCAAAAATATACTAATGGACTAAGTCATAACTTATTCAAACATAAATTAATATGAACAGTTATATTTTACAATATAGTGTCATGGTACTTACACCAAAAACGAACAATTTATGACCCGAATATAATTTAACAATAATGACTTATGTTTTATAACACGGGTCGTAGCATAAAACAACGAATAAAATATTATATTGCAATAATCATTCAAGTCTCATAGCGGGTAACTATGTCATTTTTTGCGTTTTGCAAGAATGAGTCAAGTGTAAAAAAATCGTTGAGTCAACCCTCATAACACATTATTGTAATTTAAATATGTCTTCTGCCAATTACTATAATAAGTTAAGGTTCTTGACACATTCATGCAAAACAGGCAACACAAGATAAAGGATTTGTGTTAACCTATTTTTTTACTTTTGGGATAGTGAAAATTTTCAAAATGAAAAGGTCATTTTTGCGAATAGAAGTTTAAAAATCCAGCTATAACATGGCATTAAAATCTCATTTTTTTAGTTTTTGTGGGTTGACACATTATTGCTTATCACCATCCAAATATCAAATGACATTCGCACATAAGTTCCGAAATACTCATTGGTACGAGTCGGGGTTCGAACCTGCGACCTGGACCGGTTGGATCTTTTTTTATGACCGGTCCGTCTGGCTTAGCGCGTACCGCGTAGTGACCCTGCCTGCTAAGCCGCGGTCCTGGGTTTGAATCCTGGATATTATCAACGGAGCAATAGTACATTACATCAGAGGCCGGGAAAATGAGGATTTCCGGCCAAGTGTGTATATACGGCCGAGCGAGCGTGCGAGCGAGGCCGGATAGGGATACGAGGCCGGGAATCCGTTTTCACGCCGAGGCATGTATAGTGCTTTTCTCAAACATACAATGAAATATAAAAAAAATGCTCTAAAGGACAATATTTTATAAAAAAAAGTTACTTTGCAGGCCTAGGCCTAAAAAATAATATGAAATCCCTTTACAGTCCTCTCGAGTTGTTGCGCCCAAAAAGCGATACTTCCCAGCCCATTTTAAGGAACGTAAAGACAATATTTCATTGCATGTTTGAGAAAAGATATTTGTTCCCGACGTTTTCTGTGTACTTGTAATATTAAATATATCGTCGTCTGAGTACCCGCAACACAAGCTTTCTTGAGCTTACCGTGGGACTCAGTCAATCTGTGTGGTCATATCCTCTTGGCACCCAATGTACTTTCTGAAGTACATTTGGTTTCAATGGAATTTTAACTTTCATGTAAACAAATAAAATATTTTTTTTTTCCAATCTCAATAAGTACAATAAGCAATAAGAATCAAAATTCCTTAGGAAAAAAATTGGTTGTCTGTAAAGTCGGTTTACGGACGGTAGTTTAACGTGATAACGTCAAACATTACAGTAGTATAGACAGGGGCGGTCAGAGTATAGCAAAAGGGGCCCGATTCTGGGACTTTTTTCACGTTTTTTTGTTCTTATTTGAAAGAATGCATTAAAATAAGCATCTTTTATAAATGAAAGTTTTTTTAAAAACCTACTAATTTAGGAGTTAGAGTGGTGCAAAGTTGCAAAATTTTCCCGTAGCATTACTAAGGCGCCAGAGACAGAAAGCGATATTGACGGAGCCCGCGGGGCTCCTATTCTGTGCAGTTTGGCCTTCGGCCGTTTGAAGATACCTAACGATTTAGCCAACCTAACCTATACCTATATAAAAGTCGTCATTTTGTATCCTAGACCGTTTGCGAGACACGCGTTAATTTTATTAAAGTGCTAGTGCCATTTACTAATCTTAGAACCCTAATATCTCAGTAAATATTAATGGAAAAGAAAAAGTTTATATAACAAAACATCCTTATTTAAACGTGTTCTATATGATTTACCAATATTAACATAGGTTATATTGGTAAAAAAAATCATCGTAAATTTATTAAGTCTCTGGCGCCTTAGTAAATACTATGGGAAAATTCGCAACTTCGTACTGCTCTAACTCCTAAATAAGTAGGTTTTTCAAGCAACTTCATTCTATAAAAGATGCTTATTTTAATGCAATCTTTCATGTTTTTAAATTACAAACACTCAAAAATAATAAATGAAAATTTTTAACAAAAATTTTCTAAGTCCTAAAATCGGGCCCCTTTTGCTTATACCCCAACCGTCCATACACAAACCACTTGCTCTTGCTTGGTGGCCTTGAGGAACGGGACAATGACGTCATCTTTTGTTGAAAGTTGAAAGTTTATTCACAAGAACATATGGTGCGTTACAGTAGATGTTATAAAGTGTTTACATTGGAGATCCTTAATATGCTCTGCCACAGGGCATGTGAAAATTTCCATGTTCACTACATGTCAAGCTATGTATGTGAATATTAATTGCGTACATGCAATGTCTTCCTTACAAACTAAGAATTTTTCGTGCATGCAGCCCGTAGTAACGAGTTATTAGACGTTATCACGTCAAAAATTTGTATGGTGCGCGCTACGAGGCTATAGCATTTGTTTATCTCCCCCAGATTTCCCCCCCAGCAAGGGGTGAGCAAGTACCTCCGCGCCGTGGCTGACACGACAACAGATGTCCCTCTGTACGTCGGGGACAACCTGAATGGGTACTTTAGCGACCCTAGCAACAACCTGCTAAGGAGGTCTATGAACAAACAGGGACCTAAGGTCTGTTATCCTTGATTTTTACTAATTTATGGTTACCACCAGGGCTCGGATACCGGTAAATTTTCCAAACCGGTTTCATGTACTTGCGGCAAAACATTTCGTTTTCGCTCGAAAAACCGCTATTTTTAAACCAGTTTTTAAGGGAACGCTTTCATAAAGGTTTCGTTCGATTAACCTGTTTAGAACTACTGGTAATACTGTTCTAACCAAACAAAAAAGTCGCTGCGTGAACATAGGTATTTACGCAGCGCCGGTGCGTTTTGCCGTTCGTCGAATAAACCGGTTTATTTCGGTTAAAATAAAGTTCTCATAACGTTCGCGTTCTTTAAAAAGTCCGGTGTAAAATCGAAATAAACCGGTTTTAACCGGTTCCGAGCCTTGGTTACCACTGACCGCTTGATATCATATACATTAGGAGCATTTCATGAAAAAGTCCACCGTTGTACCGTACAAACTCGAATTATCTGCAAATTGGCTGGTGTAAGAGGATTTATCTAAGGCAATATGCGAATTATGCACAGAAAAATGATCGCCTGCTTTATACGCCGAAAAATATCACAACACACGAAATAATGGGCACGTGATGAATGAGTGTGCCCAGCCCAGGACAACAATAGGTATTAATTCGGAAAAATAAAACGAGAACAACTAGCCATTGCCTGGATTATAGGCAACCTACTTCGATCTCTCCTTTTTACCTATAGTTCTTTCACTCAATGGATTATGGAAACTCATATTTATTTAGGCCCGAGTACTTTTCCATTGTCTTTAGACATTTACCCCCTTATTCATAAAAAAGTTACTGAAGTGATTAGTTAAAAAGTGTTTTGTCCCTTTCTCTAAGTCTTCTGTATTTATGTATTTGTTTTCACACTTTTTAACTAATTAGCTCAGTAACTCGAATGTTATGTTTTATGTAGGTACATTTATTCCTGTTTGTTTCTCCAATAAAGAAAATAAAATAAACTATTGAATGGATAAGGAGTTTAAACTATAAACTGTTTACAGGAACCGCAGGAAACCTACATGGTACCCATAGACAACGATCACTCAGATCGTAAGAAACCGACCGACAGTTCAGCCGAGCCTGAACTTAAGCACAAGAAACATGGCCACAAAAAGAAGAAATCCAAGCACGGCAGAAGGAAGCATAAGAGAGAAGAAAAGAAGTTCAGCAGGATCGCAGAAGGAAACGCGGTGTCAGTTGAGGAGAATGACTTTGGTAAGGCATGACTAATAAGAAGATTTCTTACTGGCGAAGTCAGTAGGATCGTGAGTGAGGGCCCTCGGGTCGAGACGGCTACGTATTATTGGAAATAGATTAGTAAATAAAGAGTAGGAACGCAAGGTAAAGACGGTTAAGCAAGTCTAAAAAGACGGCCGGCCTGTCTTCATAAAGCGTCCTTTCCTAAACCTTGATGCAAAATCATCGACGAATAGGTTTGTACTAATAATAGTACAAAAGACACGATTCCCTGCACTGTACTAGACATAACTACTCCCAAACGATTTTCGAACTCTAGTACATTTAGTACACTCACACACGCGCAACAGAATGCGAGCGAAAGCAGCGAAGCGCCGCGGAGTGACAATGACAGCAAAGCGATCCGTGTGATCCGACCGCAACCGAACTAGAACAGACTGACTCGGACCGAGAGCGCGCGAAAACAACGGCCGATCAGCTCTCGGCTAGTACGAACGAGCGTTTACTGTACGCGATATGCACAATTTGTCTCTCGCTCTCTCGGTGTACTACTGTAGGTAGTAAATGTCCTAAAAGAACGAACTAGTACACTTCAGAGATCGTACAGTTGGGAGCGATCTTTTCAGTGAACGAGCAGGCACAACTCTATCGACGAGCCATAACACTAAAAAAAATATTGAAAATGTAGGGGCGAATTTATTGTCCATAGAATTTGAATTTCGCGCCTTTTTTAGTAACAAGATTTGCTTGGCCGTCTATTAGTAAATAAACAAGACTAGGTATATACCTACACAAAAGTCCGTCTAAGCTATAGATAGACCAAATTGCCATGATAGTGTTCTTGATACTTGTTCTTAATACTGTTCGTGTACCTATGTTCAGAGCAATTTTACATTAATAATGACATGTAAAAATTTGAAAAAAGTTTAAAATTGTAGATATTTATTTTATAAACTCCCTTATATTATTTAAACAAATCAGTTATGAAATATGTAGTACAATATAAAATGTGAGTGACTTGAATAAGCTAGCGAATAGCAAACTAAAACCGGTTATGATAAAAACCGGTAAAAATTAAGTTGCCATTTTAGTGCCGGTTAAAATTAGGCAGTAAATCAATCAATATTGTTATGGACGTTATGTCATATATGGCAAGTTACTAAATTCGGAACACATATTTCTTAAATTGAATTCCTGAATTTTTGGGGCATGGTTAAATTCTATACCCATATAAGAAAAACGGGCCTCCCGAGAATTTGGAGACTACCACTGGTGACTCCATTTTGGAATTAACAAAACCGTTTGGGAAAACTAAATTTTTAATAAGCGATAATTTTAACCACGAAATTTAAAATCGTTTTGAATACCGTTTTTTTCTATGGACATAGGCCGGCAACAGACAGTCTTAAAAATTCATAATCTTAAAAAAAATTGTATGCAAATTGACAGTTCAAACTGACACTGACAGATCTGTCAGTGTCAGTTTGCATACAATTTTTTTTTAAGATTATGAAAATTAAGACTCGTCTGTTGCCGGCCATAACGAAAGTAAGGTAACATGGGAAAACCGTTGTTTTTTTGTCTGTGGTCATAACGAACGTAAGGTAACGTTTTCGATCATTGTCCTTCAAGACTTTTATAAGTGATAAATTATCACACAAATTAAAAAAGTATATGTTAAACATCGACAGTACAGTCAACCAATTGGAACCCTAGGCCGCTTTACAACCATGTCAAAATGACAAGCAATAAGAGATTTCTTACAATCTGATTTATAACGTCACTATGACATAGTTCTACAGTGGCCTAGGGTTCCAATTGGTTGTCTATACTTAGGTAAATCGCGACTGCTTTCGCTAGTTTATTGCAACAACTTCCTCTATTTTTAGTACCAAAAAAAGGACATAGATGTATAGATGTATCTATCTAAACATAACTACTTGATAGTTCTAATTGAATGTCAATTTAACCTAAATTCTACTTTAGTTGAGACAAAGCTTATCATCACTGACATCCCGCTTAATTTAACATAATTGAGAAAATGAACTAGAATAGTATAAACTTTTAATTGTAAATGATAAATTTTATTTTAAATAAAATTGTAAGTAAGAATACTTGTTTTTCTATATTATTCCCATTCGGGTAGTTTCGGAATATTCAGAATATCGGTTAATTCCAAAAATGACCTCTAAATTAAAAAAAATACTGGTTTTTTGTTCGGAATAAGCCGAGATTTTAAATTCGGAATTACCCAAAACACATTACATTGTCCCCATAAGAATTCTTCGCTAGGTACCGGACCGAATGACGAGGAACTATCGCAGAGGCCAGTGCGATATCGCCGTTGCTACCCTGTCCGACCAATGAGCGTCCGGGCCCTGGCGGATCCACCAATCACAGCGCTCCGGACGTTGATCTATCGACCAATGGCGCACCATCATCCTGGCATGCATGCTATGTTTGCAGTACCTTGCAAAGTTCCTTTTATAAATCGAATGCGACATGGAAATCGATATAGCTACAGAATTTTGTGAGGTGTCATATAATTAAAATATTTATTAACATTGAACATTTTAAACAGCGTGTTTTTTTTAAGGCTAAAAACCGGTAATTTCCAAACCGTTATCATGAGGCAAAACTTTGTAATATCAGTTTCGTTCGAAAAACCGTTATTATTAAAACGGTTCTTAGAAAAGTCGGTTCTTATTATGTAAAAATAAATAAGAATCCACCAAATAATAAAATTGAAAACTAAAATATCAAATAAACAATGTGTTTCCGAATTTCGGTCTTTGGAGATGATACTTTTATTTCCCAAAGTGAGTTCATTCGAAAATCAGTTATTATAGCAAATGACCTAATTGATTAGGAATGCCTTATAAATAACCGATGTTAAAATACCCAGTAGATAAAGGAACTACGTCTAAGGCACTGGTCCCACCGCGAGCTAGTAAACTATGAGCTATCGGCTATAAAAACGAACAAAAGATAATCACTCCTTAGTAAATAAAAGAGACACGGCGATGTTTATAGTTATTCGCCCAGCGGTGAGCTATCAATATCGCCGTGTCTCTTTTATTTGCACGGGAGTGCTTATCTTTTGTCCGTTTTAATAGCCGATAGCTTACTAAGACGACCGGTCTGGCGCAGTCGGTAGTGACCCTGCCTGCTACGCCGCGGTCCCGGGTTCGAATCCCGGTAAGGGCATTTATTTGTGTCATGAGCACAGATATTTGTTCCTGAGTCATGGATGTTTTCTATGTGTATAAGTATTTATATATTATATATATATCGTTGTCTGAGTACCCACAACACAAGCCTTCTTGAGCTTACCGTGGGCCTCAGTCAATCTGTGTAAGAATGTCCTATAATATTTATTTATTTTATTTATTTTTTATTTATTTTTACTAGCTCGCGGTGGGACCAGTGCCTAAGTATGCTCGAAAAACTTTTCTATTCTATCAACATATATTTTTATAAGTATGAGAGAACCAAGAGGAATGAAAGAAAACTAATATGAAAACATTACATCTCATATATTTACATTCAACGTCAACTTAAATTTAACAACTAAACTACAATAAAATGCATATTGAATACAGTGTCTTTTCTATTAAAAGTATTAAATAATAAATACGTCTTGAGGCAAACACATAAACATATTATAAATTTTAAAATTTCTTGAAAGCATGTCGCTTTAAATAACGAAAAACGCATTTATATTCAAGTGTACCTTACGGCGCTGTTACACAGGCAACACAATTGCTAGAAATTCGCATTCCATTGCCGCGTTTGTTCAAAACGCACCAGCATAGTTATGGAGCAAACGCGGAAATGGTATGTGAATTGCTGGAAATTGTGTTGCCCGTATAACAGCACCGTTACGGTTTTGTAGTAAGACTTGCCGTCCCGTAACCTATATGTGGGACCCCGAGTTTTTTTACATACTTTGTAGGGTTGACAGGCAAAACCTATGCAGGTGAAATTCGTTTGAAACAATGTGTATTTTTAAAAACTCAAGGTAATTTCGGCTTAGGATTTTCATCATGTTTAGTCGCTATCATGCATAGAGGTATAAGTAAGAGAAGAGTTGTAACTCCATACATCAGTAAATGCGAGTTATTTGTATAGGCATAGTTATAGTGACATCTAGTGACAACCATGCGTCAATCACGCATCATCTAGCGTAAATTATCTGTACTGCTACTTGTCAATAGATGTCGCGACGAACGAAGAGTCTAATGCTCATAAATTTTTAGCTAATATTACAATAGTATAAATTTGTATTCCGTTTTCAATTCCTTCTGCTTGTAATATAAGCTGCAAACTGTTTTAATATTAATATTTTGGCAGACGAGACACTATTGACACCTAGTATCGAGTAGTGGTACTGATAATTCAGCTATTTGCGCGCGATTGTCGCTAGATGTCACTATAACTATGCCTGTACAAATAACTCGCATTTACGTCATTTACTTATTTCTCTATGCTATCATGTTAGGTTACTAAGTATACTTATTAGTTTTATTATTTACTGGCTGCATGAGGTAGTAGAAGAGAGTAATAGTTTATATCAGATCAAATATTTGGTATTCTGTCATGTCCGCAAAATGCTTCACTCTTAAGCCGCCGTAGAGAGATTCATTTGTGTTCATTCTCTGCTTACATGTGTTGCGTACGAACACGGCGCGCACACATACATACCGCGCAGCATACTTTTGTTAGAAGTGATACTACTGGGCTTATACTGTGTCTTTACCATTGTGTAAATTTCGTTCAAAAATTCGACGTAGCGGTTCTTTTGGTCCCCTTTGTAATAATTGTGAACAGCGCGCCAAGCGGGAAGATTTGGAAACAAATAACGGAACATAACGTTTTCAAATGAAAAACGTTTTGGGAACATCAGTTAGTTATCTTAACCGGTTTATGTAGAAACAAACCATTTTTATTGATTGTTTAACAGATTTTACCCTAAAAAAGATGTTGGTCACATTCAATACCGTTATCGGTATTATTTCCGGTATTAATAGCTAACGGTTTTAAGAATCGGTCGATATTAGATGCACTAATAATATGAGACATTACATTACGCTTTTTGTGGGGGCCCATCTTGTGGGGCCGAGTCACCGTCTGCCGGAAATAAAATTGGATACCGTTTTATTAGGCAGGCGTCCGGTTTTTTATCCATAGCCCAGTATTTAGTCCATCACTTTCATCAAAATAGACCAGTTCATTTTAGATTCCATTAACTCTCAAATAGTCCTTACACCCTGGCGGGTGTTGCCTCTGCGTGTGTCCCATGATATGGGCAAGGGCAACATCCGCTCGGTGTACCCCTTACATTTCATTAAAGTGTCGAAAGGGGCTCTACGCGTTGGCTTCGGCCCCGCGCACGCCTCCCAAAGGTCCGGAATACCATTGTTCCGTGATGGGAAAGACATTCTAATAAAATTTTCATAAGGCAATAAATTTGTCTTGGGATTTCAATAGTACAGTGACCTGCAATAACTACAATAGTATTTTTAAAGACATTTATGCGGCCTTCGAAGAGTAATAAAACTAGTAACTCTAAAAATTGTGTGATGAAAATAAAGAATAAGTTTTTTAAATGTTTGTGAGAACAATATGTCACTTGTTTTTTTTTTAAAGATATAATAATTTTATAAGATTTATAAATATAATTCTAGAATGTTGTTGGTTTTGTAATGATACATAAATCAATCGTAAGCCTTAGAAAATTAATAAAATATTAATTTATTCAAATGCAATATATATAACTTATCTCAACTAAAATATTTAATAACTTGTGATTTTACTAAACACAATTGCAAGTTGGTGCAGAATTGACAACATTTCATATTTTTGAGTACTACTTTTTATTGTTTGGTTTGAAAGAACTCAATACTAAAAGATACACGTATTTTTTTATTTTTCCAAAAACTGCTATTTTAATGAGAAATTCCCTTTTTATTACTACTTCGAGCAGAAAGAGCGTAAGTTACAAACGTCAAGACACAGCTTCGTGACGTCACATGTGTTGTTTCATACACCTAAGAAAACGACATAATCATTCCTAAAAAAAAAGTTTTAACAGTCAGCTTAAACAGTCCGGTATGTCTGACTGTCAAGTGTCACTGTCAACCACTAGTGAATGACTACGAATCATAGACTAAGCCATGATTTTTTTAATATCTTTGCTACAAACTGTGATAAGTTTCACTGTCAAACTCAAGTGACATCCCAACTGGAAGATTTTTTTGATATAGTGGCAGCTCTAAATCAGCTACATATTTGACGTCACTTCCCCTTTAAACTATTTTTAAGATTTTTAATACTAAAAATGCGAAAAAAAAAATTAAAAAAATGATTTATGTGATCTACAAGCGTATATCTCGAAATGGTTTTCGATTTAGGGACATTGAAAAATTTGAAACGTTGTCAATTAGCATAGACAGACTGAAGAAGAGACAAGTATAAATAAAAAAAAACCTCAATTCCATTGGATGAAATCTAAGGCCATTGGCTGATTATTGCATATCTTTATTAGTCGACTCATCTCTGCTGTAGTAGAAAGACCAGCTTACTTACTTATCCTGTAACTAAAGTAATAGAGTAAACTACATTTTAAATTCTTACAACTTATCCTACCGGAGGTTCTCGATAACTAGTTTCTCTGTCTGGTACATATCCCCGATTGCTGCCTGAAATAACAATACAATATTCATTAGTAAACTGAATAGGCTACATACATACTAGGGTTTGCTCCCGGGAAATACCGGTACCGAAAGTACCGGGAATTCCCGGGATTTTTGGCCAAGCAAAGAACCGGGAAATCAACTTGAAAAATCCCGGTACTTTCGGTACTTTCGGGAAATACTTTTTAATAACATTTTTTGCTACAAAATGTATTTATTTCTGTTTATATTATTTAAACAGTTAAAAAATAGGCATAGGTACAGTAACACGCGCTTAATCACTATTTAATAGCGGGTGGCAGTGGCAGCCTGACAGCCGTGGCCACCGCGATACCCTAGCTAGCCCCACTAGCCAGTTCAGTAGTCGAGTCTTGTATTATTGGTGAAGGTTTGTTATATTCATTTCTGTATTTATTTTTTCTCTCTCAATCTTATTTCTCATTTGACTCATTTCTCTGCATGTTATAAAACTGTGTTCGCGTATTTTGCGATAGACTCAGAAACTACTAAACGCATATTTGTGCGTTTTTCACCTATGTATGAATAGAGTGATTCTTGAGGAATGTTTAAGGTTTTATTATTATAAATTGATTATTAAAAAATGACTTAATGTGCTAAAAGTCGGTAAAAATCACGCTGCTTAAGAGCTTTAATCGAAAACCCTGCCCGTAGGTACCGACTGACTTATAAGAAAATAATGTATAGTGGAATTGTCGCTCTTATACATAAATGTAGGCCTAGAAAAAAGTCTGCAATGAATTATGTAACTTTTAAGAACAACTGCTATAAACATACGTAACTGTTAAAAAATGTTTACATACAATGTGGTATTACGGTATTCCACAGAAATTTCTAGAAAATGACTAATTTTCTCGAGAACGTTCCCTCTGACTAGCAAAAAAATAGTGCACCATCTCAAATGTTTTGTTTCCTTTAGTTTACATTCTTTGCTTCAAATTACGTGTTTGGGGAATTTTGTGAGGTTTTACTGCCGGTCTATAATCAATTATTATATTTATGATATCTAATAGTATTTGTCTTATTTCTTTTACTAAGCGATTAAACATCTCTCAATAATGGCACATCGCTTAATCGGAGCAATGTATTGCAACGGTAACCATTAATGCCTATGCCTAATGCCTATGGTTGCCCGATAGTCGGGTTTAGGCGGAATTTTTCATGATTTTTTGCTTGTTCTTTCGACTCCCGATTCATTATAATAAAAAAAGCAGATAAAATAATACGCCGCCGAGCGAAGGCGGTGCGGTTCGGTTATGGTAATATAATAATAAAAGATGTAAAATGCCAAAAATTATGTCGTTTTATTTGAAAAAGCGAAAAAAATTGACCAGTCCCGAAAGTACCGAAAATCCCGGGAAATCCCGGTTCCATATTGCTTCGGTACCGAAAATCCCGGTTCTTTAAAATAGTACCGGTACTGCAATCCCTAATACATACATACATACATCAATCACGCCTGTATCCCATAAAGGGCTAGGCAGAACACGTGAAACTACTAAAGCTTCAGTGCCACTCTTGGCAAATAAGGTGTTTTTTTTTTGTTTTTTTTTTTTGCTTTGGCTTTTACTCCCTGTCAATTGCACAGGGTGAATTTGCCAATGTCAGTGTTGGCTTGCTATTACCGTAGTGTTGACTTTCACACGTGAGGAGAATGTTCGGTAAAAAAGAAGAAAAATATTTAATAACCTAACCACAAAATTACATACATACAATCATGCCTGTGTCCCATGAAGGGGTAGGCAGAGCACATGAAACTACTCAGGTTTCAGTGCCACTCTTGGCAAATAAGGGGTTGAAAGAAAACGAAACTGTGACATTGCAGTGACAGGTTGCCAGCCTCTCGCCTATGCCACAATTTAACCCATATCCCATAGTCGCCTTCTACGACACCCACGGGAAGAAAGGGGGTGGTGAAATTCTTAACCCGTCACCACACAGGCCAAATAGTCACCAAATAGGCTACACCCTTTTTAGGGTTCCGTAGTCAACTAGGAACCCTTATAGTTTCGCCATGTCTGTCTGTCCATCCGTCCGTCCGTCCGCGGATAATCTCAGTAACCGTAAGCACTAGAAAGCTGAAATTTGGTACCAATATGTATATCAATCACGCCAACAAAGTGCAAAAATAAAAAATGGAAAAAAATGTTTTATTAGGGTACCCCCCCTACATGTAAAGTGGGGGCTGATATTTTTTTTCATTCCAACCCCAACGTGTGATATATTGTTGGATAGGTATTTAAAAATGATTAAGGGTTTACTAAGATCGTTTTTTGATAATATTAATATTTTCGGAAATAATCGCTCCTAAAGGAAAAAAAGTGCGTCCCCCCCCTCTAACTTTTGAACCATATGTTTAAAAAATATGAAAAAAATCACAAAAGTAGAACTTTATAAAGACTTTCTAGGAAAATTGTTTTGAACTTGATAGGTTCAGTAGTTTTTGAGAAAAATACGGAAAACTACGGAACCCTACACTGAGCGTGGCCCGACACGCTCTTGGCCGGTTTTTTTAAAGTCTGTCTTATATGATTAACTGTCCAATTAACCGAAATAAAATATTATTATAAAATAATAAAATATTATGACTTAAAAATAGCAAAAAATATAGCGCCTTGGAACAAGCTACCAGAGGAAGTAGTCTCAGCACCCAACATCAACAGTTTTAAGAACAAATTAGACAAACATAATAATATGAGATAAACCTAGAAAAAGATACCAGGATACAGGCCATATCAGTTGTTTTTTCAACTGCCTGCCTGAATTATATAAATAATAATAATAATAATAAATATTTTTAAAGTATACTTTTTAGGTCATTCTACTCGAAAACAACATTTTCCGACTTTTTAAGTGTGAAGGCATAAAGTTTAATATGTCAGTGATCTCTGGTGCTAACATTGACAACTAGCATCACAGAGAGGACAACATCGTCAACATAAAAAATATATGTGAAAATCTGTGTGTCTTTAAACATGTGACAATATTTCAATGCATTTTAAGGGTGCCCTGAAAACCATTAGACACGGTATATGCTGAGTGGCGTCCTATTTGGTGTACTAGTTATTATTACTTGTTGTTTTTTTTTTAATTATGTATCTCTATGCCTAATATTATCTATTCTATTCTATTAAGCTGTTGTTAAAGAGATCATAAATATTAACAAAAACAGATATTCTTACTTGGCGTCTGATAATAGCAAGATTTTCCTTGGCAAACAGGTACTCCTTCTGGATCTGTTTGGGGTCTGACAGTGCCTTATTGGCTTTGAAGGCATCTCGGACTCTGCGCAGCGCGTAGGCTCTGAAAGTTTTCATGATAATGGATTTTAACTGGATATGTTTAATATACAATTAAAATAATGATTAAAACCGAAATAAATTACACATATGAAAGAAAAAGTGACCAAGTCCTCTGGTGCCTGAGGCTGGAATCGAACCATTTTAGAATATTTATTTTAATGATATCGGCATTTTCAGAATTTGGGAACAAAATTAGCGTAAGTTGTTAACAAAAATTAACTCGCTGTCAGTTTTGTGACGACAATTAAATTAAGCATAAAATCTGTCTGAATGTTAATTTTTTTCTCGTTCTGAATGTAGATTATCGGTTAAAGTTTATGTAATTAACACAAAAACAATATGCTTAGTTATCGTCACAAAACTGACAGCGAGTTAATTATTGTTAACGATTTACGCTAATTTTGGGTCTCAAATTCAGAAAATATCCATATACACTAAATTTTCTGGAAAATATTCTATACCTGCTTTATTATAAACAATATTTGTCCATAAAAAGTCTGTATAAACAGCTAAAATTGATTTTTCTAGTTGAGACGTAAACATCAGACAGTCACCAAAACAATGGCCCACGTACTATGTATTTGTAACGATGCTAAAGAGCTCATAATTATGAATATTCATAGTTTTATTTCGACAAATAAATCTACACAAAATAAAGTTAAAATTAAATTGTCGAATATAGGTTATGTAATTCAGGATACCAAATTGTGAAATACCTGAAGTTGTAATTGGCGAATTTCTGCGATTCCCTCATCAGATTTTTATACATAGATAGGACTTGCATTTTAGTAACACTCGAGGCCATTCTCTGCTTGCACAAGAATTTATTTTGTAATTATCACTTATCAAGGCAAACCAAAAAATAAATGAATGAAAATGTAAATAAAGTTAATGCGTTCCATTTCACGACATCCTTAATAAAGAAACTGATCCATAATTAAATATGTATATCTTAACCGATTAGTACCTTATTATTTTGCTCTAAACTAAAAAAATATATTATTTTTGTTATTGTAACAAATAAAGATTTATAAATAATGAATAATAAAATGAAATATAAAGTATTGACAACTACAAAAACAAGCACGTAGTTTGGAACGTTAAATTAATGTTGCCAGTAAAAGGATCAATACCCATTTCAAAGGTAAGTTATGCAACTTATTCAAGTTAACTTTGTTTCTGTCAAAGTGTAAATATTAGCTAAATTACGAATATAACAGATATTTTTAACATGTTTTGTATCATGTTTGCAGCGACCATGCTTCAAAAAACATTATATTTTATAGAAAGGATTTTGAATGTTGAGTCGCGGCCCTTTTTAACCGACTTCAAAAAAGGAGGAGGTTCTCAATTCGACTGAATGTTTTTTTTTTTTATTTTTTTATTTTTTTTTTGTATGTATGTTATTCGATATCTCCGAGAATCGTGGACCGATTATCAAAATTTTTTTTTTGATCGAACCGGTATAACCCCGAGATGGTCCCATTGGCACCAAGTCAGGGTCTGATGATGGGATCCTGGAGAAATCGAGGGAACTCTTCAAATGTTATAGGCACATGTAATGTTTTTAGTCTATTTTTCAAAGGTACACCAGTATTTACGTCTGATGGTAATAATTTTATGTGGCTGAGCTGATGATGGAAGGTCAACTCCTCAATGGTTAGGAGTTAAAGGATAATTCTTTCACTACTGTACATGTATTCGGACTGATACATATAATATCACTAGGAACCACTAAAAAACAACAAATAAATAAACTTTTTAACAAAAAATAAAACCGCCTTCAAAAATAAGCGCGTTACAAAACACGGAGAAACTAAAAAGCCAAAAATAATAAACCTTTCAATTCAGATTTCTTATCGTATTGCAATAAGCTAAACATCCAAATTATAAACAAATCAATTATTTTTGGAGTCGGTACCAGCCTGTGTATGGTTGGGTGGGGCAAACAGGCAATAGCAAGGCGACGAACAGGTCTGGTACCGACTACAAAAATAATTGATTTGTTTATAATTTGGATGTTTAGCTTATTGCAATACGATAAGAAATCTGAATTGAAAGGTTTATTATTTTTGGCTTTTTAGTTTCTCCGTGTTTTGTAACGCGCTTATTTTTGAAGGCGGTTTTATTTTTTTTAATATCCATGTTTGACCTAATTATTTTAATTTTAACATTGTAACATTGTGATATTAAATAAAGCCATTCTATGGCTCCCCACAGACAGTCTTAAAAATTCATAATCTTAAAAAAAACTTGTATGCAATCTGACAGTTCAAACTGACACTGACAAGACACTGACAGATCTGATTTTTTGACATCAACATCACAAAACTAAAATTTGTGGAGACATTTCGTACATTGAGTTGCTAAACTAAACGTCGGTTGAGGAGTAGCGCGTTGTGTGAGTGGTTCGATTTTTAGGTTATATTCCCGTAAATAAAACAACTTTCCTTATTTTCTAATCAGGTGGTGGTTTATTAATACATAAAACCAAAGGTTAGTTTAGATGGACGGCAACGAGAAGGAGAAGCCTCCAGACGAGGATGGTGATAACGGTATGGACTGGGAGAAATACACGCGCAAGCGTAACTTGGATTTATCACCAACCAAGCTGGAGCCTTCCCCCAAAAAAAATGTAATTGACCCGGCAGAGTCCGAAAAGCAGTCGGGTAATACAAATAGTGCAGTTGAGGAGCCCGGTACTAGTAGGATGGTCGAGTCTCATGCGAACAGTCAAAAAGAGTCAGTTGAAATAAACAAAAGTAACTCAACTGAATTTAACCCGCATCTATACAAACACCCCAGTCTAGACAGCAAATCACGAGAGTATGGTGCCAACGATGATGGACCTTTCATAGTGCATGTCTCTAGAGAGGCCGCCCCTTCCTACAGTGCCACTCTAAAACCCATAAATGTAGGCCTTTTACTAACTCAGGCAAACGTCAATAACATCCAGAAGGACGGTGGCATTAAATCGGTGGGTCGCAACAGAGTAGCGGTCACTTTCTTCACAGCTGCGGATGCAAATAACTTCCTTAAGCACCCGCTTCTAGGCAAAAATAAGTTTATAGCTGATATCCCTTCATATCATGTATCTCGAATGGGAGTGGTGCGAGGAGTTCCTTCAGACTGGACTATGGAGGAATTGGTCAATGGAACGTCCCTTAGAGAAGGTAAAGGGAAGATCCTTAAAGCTCGTCGACTTCAACGGAAGATACTTAAAGATGATGGCTCCCCGTCTTGGGTTCCGACTCAATCGGTAGTAGTAACTTTTGAGGGTCAAAGCTTGCCTGCCAAAATTTTTGCATACTACACCTCATTAGTTGTGGACGTGTATCAGCTGCCAATAATCCAATGTAGGAAGTGCCTCAGGTTTGGTCACATCCAAGCACAGTGCCGGTCTGATGCTAGGTGCTACAAATGTTCACAAAAACACCCTGGGGATGGATGTAACATTGCTCCTGAACATGTTAGATGTATATTCTGTTCCGGCAGACACTATGCGACTGACAAGACATGTAACGAATTTGGTCGGCAGAAAGCCATCAAACTGGCTATGTCTGAACAGAGTATTTCGTATGCAGAGGCAGCTGCTCAGTTCTCATCAGTACGCCGCCCATACTCTGACGTAGCGAGAGTCATGTTTGAGCAGATTCCAGACTCTTCTAGATCGTCCGAGTCACCCTGCCATACGTTTATGCCAACATCCCCGCCTACGACATCTTATCGTAAGACCATTTATCGGGCGCCCCGGGCGAGGGTCCCCTCTCCCCAGGTTATGACAGAGAGGCCCACAATAATATTGTTCGTACTCCCCCACCACAGCTCCCCAATGGCCAGGCCCTGAATGGTGCTTACAATAGAGTCACCCCTCAGGAGGACCTAATGGAGCTGTGTTTGAAGTTACTAACAAATATCATCGCCAAATGGAGCGACATTCTACCGAACGACGTTGCGCCTTTAATGGTCACACTTGCAGAGCGACTCACCTTTCATAATAGGTCACCAGGTCAACTTTTTACAATGGAATAGTCGGAGTATCATCCCAAAGAAACCAGAACTTACCCAGTTGATCAATGATCATGCTGTGTCCGTTGCGGCCATCTCGGAGACATGGTTACGTCCCGGGGCTCTTTTTAGAGTACCGGGGTTCTCGTGCCTCCGGGAGGACCGTAGTGACGGACGTGCTGGATGTGCGTTATTGATTAAACATTGTTACCCATTTTCTCAAATTTCTATCCCTCCCCACTCGGATGGGATTAATGCCGTAGCTGCAAAGGTTATGGGCATTAATTTCATCTCTGTATATATACCCCATACTGAGGTAGTTGATATAGACGAATTGCATTCTATTCTCTCATCTGTACCACACCCTCTGGTAATTCTAGGAGACTTCAATTGCCACAATATCTCTTGGGGATCATACCATTCCGATGCTTTTTCAACAGCTCTGCTGGATTTATTTGATGACATTAACGTGGGAGTCATTAACGACGGTACCCCCACGCATCGGGTTTACCCAGGTCAGAACCCCCAATCTGTTCTGGATCTGACTGTATGTTCGCCGAACCTATCGTCCTTGTTATCGTGGAGGGTTTTGCGCCAATCATATGGTAGTGATCATTTTCCGATAATTATCACTAAACCAACGTCGATCCTCCCTTCACCACCGCCAGAGCCGCTGCTGAAATACAAAATACAGTCAGCAGACTGGCCCAATTATGCTTTTTTTGTCGAAGAGAGTATCAAAGAGAGGAACCCCACTGAGATGGACCAAGAGGGAAAGTATACGTACTTCAAAAATATCATTTTGGAAGCTGCCGACAAATTTATCCCGAAAAAGAAGCCTGCCAGGGTTAAAATTCCTTCCCCCCCATGGTGGAATGCAGATTGCACGACTGCCATCAAAAAAAGAAACGATGCGGAGCGCCTCTTCAATGAATCCGGTAATTTGGACGATTACATTACTTTTAAAAAAGTTTCGGCTCATACAAAACGTTTCTTAGCAAAGGCTAAAAAGAGGGGCTGGAAGGGGTTCTGCGAGAGCCTATCTCCTAGAACCCCTCCATCTCTTGTATGGCGAAATATTAAGAGATTTAGGGGTTCATTTAATCCAGAATCTAAACCAACAATAGATTCCCCCTGGATGGCAGAATTCGCAGATAGGCTTGCCCTGCCAACTGTCCCTGAGGCGTCCTGTTTGATATCCCCCCGCTGCCACGTTCCTCCTGTTCTCTCGACCAGCCCTTCTCATTTTCAGAGCTTAACCTGGTAATTAATGGTTTAAGGAATACTTCACCTGGAGAGGATGGGATTCCATATTGTTTCCTGTCTAAGCTAAATACTCCCGGACAGGAATATCTGCTTGGCATCATAAACCATGCCTTTAACACAGGAGAGGTTCCAGCAGATTGGAAGTCCCAGGTAGTCATTCCTATCCTAAAGCCGTCTAAAAACCCAGACGAGGCTAATTCCTATCGACCAATCGCTCTTTCTGCAACAATGGGAAAGATATTAGAACACTTGGTTAAAAATAGGCTTGAATGGTTTGTGGAAAACAATGGAATTTTAGCAGACACACAGTTCGGTTTCCGAAAGGGGCGTAGCACTATGGATAGCCTAAACATTTTAACGAGTGATATTAGACTTACTTTATCAAAAAACGAATATCTGCTGGGATGTTTCCTCGACATCTCTGCTGCATATGACAATGTGCTTCTTCCGGTGCTCAGGGCTAAAATGCTACAACTGAGCATTCCCGCGAAGATTGTACACATTGTCACCTCGCTATTCATGGGCAGGTCTATCAAAATTAGACAAGGCAACTCCTATTGTCCTCCTCGGACTTTGTGGAGAGGTCTCCCTCAAGGATCGGTACTCAGCCCCCTTCTTTACAACATATACACATATGACTTAGAACAATCTGTCTTATCCTTCTGTAACATCTTGCAGTACGCTGATGATCTTGTCTTATATACGATGGCAAAGTCAATGGATAAAGCAACTGCTAGTCTGAACACGGCTCTGGGTTACCTTGGGGATTGGCTCGGTGACCATGGGCTTACTCTATCTCCGACAAAGAGTTGTACTGTTACATTTAGCCGCAGAAGGAACATGCCAACAACTGATGTATACTATGACGGTGTCAGAATTCCGAGTAAGGAGTCTGTAAAGTTTCTAGGTGTTATTTTGGACCATAAAATGTCTGGCACTCTGCACCACAAATACATAATAGGTAAATGTGAAAAAAATATCAACATACTACGAGCACTGTCCGGGGTGTGGTGGGGTTCTCATCCTTATTGCCAGAAGTTACTATATAATGCCATCATACGCAGTCATATAGATTATGGGTCACTTTTAATGGAACCTTGCAATAAGGATGGCCTTGACAAACTAGACCTCATCCAGGCAAAATGCTTGAGGATTATACTTGGCGCTATGAGGTGTTCTCCGAAGAATGGCATGCAGGTAGAAAGTGTTGACCCTCCACTGGCTCTCCGCAGACAGTATCTTGCGGACAGATTCTTAATCAAGAGCAGCTCATACTATAGCCACTTGATGCTTCCACGCTTGTGGCCGCTGGCGCTGGAGGTCACTGAAAACAGATATTGGACTTTTAAAGTTTTCCCAAGAACAGTAATATCTTTTTCCAAATTAATTAATATCTACCCCAATTTATATAAATCCGGTACTAATCCCATATTTGAAGTAGCATTTGAAACCCTCATATATACTCCTAAAGTAATATTAGATATAGGCATTTTCAAAAATGATCCAGGAGCAAACAATAAATTCAATAAATTTTTAGAAAAATGGTCAAATTACTTACCGATGTTTACTGACGCTTCCAAGATGGATGCGACCAGTTGCGTGGGAGCAGCAGTGTGGATTCCTCGATACAATATAGCTCTCCCATTTAAATGTCCTCCACAATCTTCAATTTTTACAGGCGAAGCAGTTGCTATCCTTGAGGCTGTCAAATATGCAGAGACACACAACATTAGTAAAGCTATTATTTTTACTGATAGTAAAAGTTGCCTGCAGGCTATTATTGGCAACCAATTTAAAATGAAAATAAAGTTCCCTTTGATTTTAGAAATCAAAACCGTACTTCGCAGGTGTGAGTCAAAGGGTCTAACCATAGTTCTGAGTTGGATTCCTAGCCACTGTGGCATTAATGGCAATGAGATGGTTGATACATGGGCAAGGCAAGCTATCGACATTGGTTCAGTGAAATCGGTAATTTACAGTACTGACCTTTTGAGTGGCGCACTGGCAGACATGTTTGCCACATGGCAGGTGTCGCGGACTCCCGCGATGTGTACATATTTCAACAGGCAACACATATGACAGCTTCAAATTAGTCTATGGTAAGCTAACGTTTCCTTTTCCTTTTGATTGCGCCATCTTTGTGTGTCAAAGTTAGTTTGGGAACGTGCGATATAAAAGTTATAAATAAAGTGCCTCGTGAAAGCCACATGCATCTTCCCTTCGGCTCTCCAAAAGCTAAGTATAGTTTGAGTATAAAAGAAATAAAAGAGGACATGGTTGTCCCATTCACATATTTATTTTCTTCATCATGATCTCCATTTAGAACGAGAGATCTGTCTTATTTGAGTTTGAGCTGCTTATCTTTATTTGAGACCAATGCGCTTAATAATCACTATAATTAATATGCCTTAAAAGTTAACCTGAGGTGAAGATGATGTGCATGAGTTTAGCGAGAGAGGAGAATATCGTTTGCCCTTAACCTGTTTGTCTCACTTGCGTACTTGTCGAGAGGCTGCGTATAATAAGAAAGAAGATTTAACCTTTTATATAGAGGCTATGTTTGCCTGGCTACGGCCGAAGTGAAAGAGGATTTATCCTTTTATATAGAGGCTATGTTTGCCTGGCTACGGCCGAAGTGAAAGAGGATTTATCCTTTTATATAGAGGCTATGTTTGCCTGGCTACGGCCGAAGTGAAAGAGGATTTATCCTTTTATATAGAGGCTATGTTTGCCTGGCTACGGCCGAAGTGAAAGAGGATTTATCCTTTTATATAGAGGCTATGTTTGCCTGGCTACGGCCGAAGTGAAAGAGGATTTATCCTTTTATATAGAGGCTATGTTTGCCTGGCTACGGCCGAAGCGAAAGAGGATTTGATCCTTGATATAGAGGCTGAGTTGCCTTGACCATGGTCAGTGACGAAATAGAGGGATTACCCTTAGAGTATGAGGCTGTGTAGCCTTCTTACGGATATTGAACGAATGCGTAACGTTGTGTTGCAACCTGTGCAATTACTTATGTGTTGACATACGAATATGATCATATTATGCGTTATAACCAATCTTAACAAATCCAATATATGGATATATCATACCATGTTTACAAGTCATATTATTATTATTATTTTAAACCCAGATCGGTTCATGCTATGAGCCAGTAACTATGCTAATATAATTCTACAACATAAATACATTCACATATATCATAATTCTCATATAGATAAGGAATAATAAGGACCAAGTCCTCAGGATAGTTTCCCAATTGATTGAGATAGTAAAACAATAACAATCATAATACTTCAATATATTCTTGGTATTACTATAATAACAATTGTTCATGTTATAAATACATAGGTTGTGTACCTTAGTGACCCATGGTCATAAAACTATTTTCTATACAGGTGGTGGCATATAATCCGGTGGAAGCTATCAGCTGTGCTGAGAGCTTATGGGCGAGAGAGCCACCGAGGTCATATCTTCAGTTCAAGGTATGAATCATTTCCTTCTCAGTGTAACCAACCTCTTATCTCAACAATGTTAGCGAAGCAGATGATGATGATTTGTTATATTACTAAAATGATGTACATGTCAGGTCAAAGGTAGAATTGTACCTCATTATCTAGGACTGAAATTGTTCTCCCAAACTCACAAGCAAATGAGAGCTCAGGCAAGAAACGTTTTGTATCAGAGTCGATACAAAAATTGGTGGTAGAGTGTCTTGGATATGATTACAAATTTATGAAACTGTTTCACAAATGATTTACCAAATTTGTACTAAATACAAACTTTAAGAGGTTAAAGGTTGCCCTGTGATCGTTGTGATTCATACAAAGTGCTGCCACCTATTGATTGTGTGTTGTAAACTATAAGCGTCACCTTACATTTTTGAATTTCCCGCGTAAGGAAATACCATTGAAATCTGCGTGTGATTTATATCTTTGAAACCCTAATTACCTTATAAAACACGTATTTGTTCAAAAATCATGAATTTGTAACATAAAAACTAAATAATTATAATATTACGCAATTTATTTTGCGAAAGTGATGTAGACATGTCGATGTCGGCAAATTTCATATCGATAATTATTGTACACTATAGCATAAAACAGAATAACGATTATTTCAGATATCGATACTTTAACCAAAAAGAATATTGAAGAAATATTAAAGATCAAATAAAACTTAGAAAATAATTAAAATCACTTAAAAAATTTACTGTCATTTACATCTTGTGAGTGACAAATTGTTTACAATTTGCACTTGATTGAAAGTTTATGCTTGCAATTTCAATAGAAAACCAGAGATTTAATAATATAACTGTTTAACTATTCTATATCAAGATTTTGATTCAATGGCGAACATAATGACACTTTAGAAATGCTTAAATTTGAGGTTATGATTATCGAGCATACTGCTGTTCGATACGATTCACTTATTTGTTCGCATCAGAAGGATACTACACTTTATTCATCACATGTCACTACTGTCATAATTCAGTTGATTAATTATGCTTTTCTTTACGGAGTAATAAATAAATCGAATATTATAAGATACACTTGATGTTTTAATAAAGATCTTATCGATGATTTCGATAGAAACCCCTTTTTGAAATGTATTTACAGGTAACTTACCTTGAGTGTAAGCACATGGAATACCGGTATGCAAAAACCGATAATTTATCGATATAATTTTATCGACAACCTTGGCCACAGCAAGATGGTGGAACCGATTACTCCTGTCGAAAAACATTGTGCAACAAGTGGTTTGCGAGTGAATAATTAAAATAAATATAAAGTTGTGCGGCGAATGGGAAGTGTTGTATTGTGTTTGAAATAAACTATATAAGGCTTAAAGGTGAGTGTTTGTAAATAGAAACTTTAGGTTACGGCCTACCAAGTCTGTGTTATTTCAACAACTTACTAGTAAACTTTCTTAAAGGATTATTTGCAATTATTTATGTAATATTACGATCATTTCTTTGTCTTTATGATTCAAAACCTGTGAGATGAAACGTGAGAGTATATTGATTGAAATTTACATGGCCAAGTTACATATTTGCGAAAAAATACATTTTTCCCGGCGACATGACATGTGCATTGTGATTGCGTATTGCGTACGGCGTATGAGGTAACCTTATGAAGGGAATAATTAGAGACGGAACACTAAATACATTGTTGGGATAAGGTCATTAAGTAAATTTAAAATGACTATTTATTGAAATCAAAATGAATCCCAACTTATTTCGTGTTCAATTGAAACAGCGTACGAGTGCTGACGAAAGTCGAGTCAGGCGTGAAGACAAAGTATAGGCATAAAGCCGAACGAAGTTCTCGGCTGCCTCCGGCTGCGTGAGGGAATAGAACTCCTTTGGCCACATATTAGCAGGTATGCAAATATGACTGTTGAATAATATAGTCAATTGCGTTTATGAAAATAAAGAAAATTCTTTCATTAAAGTAAAATCATTGTGATAATGATGTTGTTGACGTTTACATCCTAGTGAAACTAGATGGCGCTAAGCTATGATATAACATTTTATTAATTTCATAAAAATAATCAGTGATTGATTAATTATAAATAAATGAAGTGATTCAACATTTACTGTATAATGTTTGTTGCCATGATTTTCATCGAATACTCTAGAATATTCTACATTTCTGTGACATTGTCACAATTTGAGTGTCGTTAAATCATATATTTGGTAATATAAATATTGAATGTGAACTTAAATGCTTAAATATGTGATAAATGTTTATGTACTGATCCTAGCGATGAGGATAAGTTATTATTGACAGAGACTATTTAGATTTACACACAATTCAGTTCATCATCATCATTATAGAGGTCAAGTCGTACCATCTATACTTAAAATAAAATAAAATAATTAAAAATAAATTCTTATACCTACAATACTTACCTGTCAATTACTCCAAATTATTTATGATTTGCACATTAAATAAAAAACTTATAAAATGCCTTACTACTTTAATTAAATTTGACATGTTAAGTTGATTTGTCTCAAAATGCGTTTTCAGAATAAAGAAAGAACACGATGGACATCATATTATTGAAGCGTCTTAGAACATTTGCCAATAGTATAAAAGAGCATCAAGCGAAAGCATCAGAGCTATGTGCGTGTCGTCCATGGGAAGGTAATGAAGTGGAACAAGCCGCTATCATTGCCTCCAAGTTACAGTCAACGCTGGGGAAATTTCAGAGTGATCTCTATCAGTATTTTAATACAAGCACTGATCCGAACCCTGATGAGGTCTCGACCTTAACAGAGATACAATTACAAGGCGAGGAAATTTTAGCTGAACTTAATGCCAGAATACAGATTATTGACGCTCATTACTCCTCCCTATACAAAGTTAAGAAAGCGATGAAGCCTCAAGATTGCAGGAAAACATTAGATGAATTAGAAAGACACCTTAGAGTATTGCAATCCCTAGGAGAAGACACTAATAAGAATAACTTAAGGTTCCTTTTCATGGAAAAATTTCCTGAAGATGTGATTTATGAGTTGAAACTGAAGTTGAAAACTGAATCCACAGAAGAGATAAGGAAACAGTTAAACGCTATCATAACGGCAAAGGAGGATGTTGACAGAATTAATGCAGAGGACAAAAATATAGAACCTACCTTCACCACTGAAACGTTACACGTGAAAATTAATAAAGTTAAGGATAATAATAAACATTTGAAGAAATTCACTGGTGAAAGGAAATTTAAAAATGAATATAATATGAAACCTAAAGGGAAACCCATCAAAACCGAACCGGGTACTTCAACATTTTCTAGCGTAGACAGAAGGAAGAGACCGTATGAAGCCAATAACGAATCAAGAAATCAATATCCACCTAAAAAGCGAGACAGGAAGGACTGTATATTTTGTCACGGTGATCATTTCAATGATAGTTGTCCGCGCTTTACAACTTTAGCTGAGAGAAAAGGCAAGTTATCTGACCGCTGCTTCATATGTTTTAAATATGGTCACAGACAAAACACCTGCAGAACAACACATGTCTGCCATTATTGTGGGGCAAGAAACCGACATAACAGAGCATTATGCCCTGACAAAGAACTGCAAAATACCACGACTACGTCTACTTAAACAACAAAAAATCAAGATAAACAACCATTTTCAAACAACTGTAATAAACAATTAAACAACATAAGACATGATAACTTCATGAAAATATACAGAGTTTGTTAGAATGTATTATACAAATAATCATTAATCACCTGATTCATTATTCAAGTTGTCAGAATGTCTGCCTGAAAAAAGATAGTATAATGATAGAAAATTCATGTAATTTGTTAATGAAATTTAGATGCCACAAAATTGGAATAACCGCTGATGTAGAAAAGGCTTTTCTACAGATAGGCCTGAATGATAATGACAGAGATGTCACAAGATTTTTATGGTTAAAAGATGTATCCAAACCAGCAGTGAAAGAGAATCTCATACATTTAAGATTTACACGAGTACCTTTCGGAATTATATCAAGCCCATTTTTATTAAATGCTACAATCAAAATGCACCTATCCAGATCCGACAATGACAAACTAAAAAATCTAGCCAACAATATATATGTAGATAACGTTTGACAGGAACAAACAGCGTCGAAGAAGCAACAAAACTGTATAAAGACAGCAAAGACGTATTCAAGCAAATATCAATGAACCTTAGAGAGTGGAGTTCTAACTCTAAAGAATTTATGCAAAATATAACAGACGCGACTACAGATAAAACTGTGAAAACTCTTGGTCTGAACTGGGACTTAGAAAAGGACTCTAGCAACTGGCCATGCCCACCCGTACGACACCTCTCCTTTTTCGAGGGGGAGGGTCTGTCGAAAGAAACAATACATGAAAATGAAATGAACCTAGATAAAGAAAATCAGTTTAAAAAGAATAGTCACTTGAACAAACATCAGAAGCATCAATCAAAAATCAAAGATATTCGTACAACAACACAGACAAACAATACAGATAACAGAGTAAACTCAGAAACACAAGAAATAAGAAGTATACAGAAACAATATTATCCAGATGAAGTCGATAACAAGGAGACCAGTCTTACCCGTAACCTAGGATTATTTAAAGATGTGGACGGAATCCTTCGATGCGACGGTCGTCTGACACACTCCGATTTATCGTATGATGCAAAGCACCCAATTCTTCTGCCCAAAGATTGCGATTACACTACAAATGTTATAAGGAAAGCACATGAGAACAACTATCATGTTGGTATACCTCACACCCTTGATATAATCAGACAACGCTTTTGGATTCCACAAGGAAGAGCACAAGTACAAAAATATATCCGTAAATGCCAGCAATGTGTGAAACATGGCGGAGGACCCTACTCCTTACCAGAAACTCCTGCTTTACCACCTGAAAGAGTAAAGTATGAGACAGCATATACATATGTAGGTGTAGATTACTTTGGACCAATGTATGTTAAAGAAGAAACTCAACAAAACGATGGATTTGCTTATTCACTTGCTTAGTCGTTCGTGCTATACATTTGGAGCTAGTAAAAGACATGACAGCAGAAGAATGTTTACTAGCATTTAGAAGATTCATGGCTACCAGAGGTGTTCCTACTCTGATTGTAACAGACAACGCACTTCAATTCAAACTACTATCTGAACTAATGACAACTAAAAGTTTAACAGAGGAAAATATACAATGGAAATTCATCCTCAGCTGGCCCCATGGCATGGGGGCGTATACGAAAGATTAGTGGGTGTTACCAAGCACTGTCTTAAACGAACACTACAGAAACATCTATTGAACGATACCCAACTACTAACCGTTCTTAAAGAAGTAGAAAGTGTCGTCAACACAAGACCATTAACCTACATAGGTACTGGTTTGGAACATGTATTGAAACCAGCAGACTTCTTGACACCGGGAAAATGTCTAGGACTACAGATGTCAATGAAGGAAACACCCGTTAACGCCACTACAACCAAACAACAACTCATAGAAGGTTGGAGACGTGGTGAGACTATCATGAGAGAATACAAGGACATGTTCATGAATCAGTATCTGCTTAGCTTAAGAGAACGTTACAAAAATTCAACCAAACAACCCAGAGTTAAAACTCACAATGAACCATGTGTTGGGGACATTGTACAAATGAAAGGTGATACTAAGAACAGAGAGAACTGGAAAGTAGGGAAGATCGTTGAATTAATTAAAGGAGCTGATGGATTATGTAGAGTCGCTCGAGTGAAGATCGACAATGGTACATTTACGAGATCCTTATTACACTTATACCCTTTGGAAGTAGAAGATGTTCCAACACCTAACAATTTGTCTAATCATCAATTAGAGGAAGAACCTACAACAAGGATAAAAGAAATGAAATTAGAAGAAAGTACAGATTCTTCAGTGATACAAAGAGAGTTTTATCCCGATGTACAACTAGAAATGGAGCTCGACACAGTTGACAGCATGGACGTGGACACGGCACATAGCAATGAGATGACAGAGGAGAACCTCAACGTTCCAAATACAGACAAAGATATGATAGAGTCAAACATAGAGCATAAATGTGATAATATAAACTTAGAAGCTGATATGGCTGATGAAAACTATGAGTCAGAAGTAAACCAGTCTGACAATGAAAGGCAAATGAGGGCTGCGGCGGTCCAAGCTAGGGAAAAAATCCGAGAGTGGACCCGCCATCTGATGACCACACTTACTGCATCGTTATAGCTCGCTCGGCGGGTGTGTCGCGGACTCCCGCGATGTGTACATATTTCAACAGGCAACACATATGACAGCTTCAAATTAGTCTATGGTAAGCTAACGTTTCCTTTTCCTTTTGATTGCGCCATCTTTGTGTGTCAAAGTTAGTTTGGGAACGTGCGATATAAAAGTTATAAATAAAGTGCCTCGTGAAAGCCACATGCATCTTCCCTTCGGCTCTCCAAAAGCTAAGTATAGTTTGAGTATAAAAGAAATAAAAGAGGACATGGTTGTCCCATTCACATATTTATTTTCTTCATCATGATCTCCATTTAGAACGAGAGATCTGTCTTATTTGAGTTTGAGCTGCTTATCTTTATTTGAGACCAATGCGCTTAATAATCACTATAATTAATATGCCTTAAAAGTTAACCTGAGGTGAAGATGATGTGCATGAGTTTAGCGAGAGAGGAGAATATCGTTTGCCCTTAACCTGTTTGTCTCACTTGCGTACTTGTCGAGAGGCTGCGTATAATAAGAAAGAAGATTTAACCTTTTATATAGAGGCTATGTTTGCCTGGCTACGGCCGAAGTGAAAGAGGATTTATCCTTTTATATAGAGGCTATGTTTGCCTGGCTACGGCCGAAGTGAAAGAGGATTTATCCTTTTATATAGAGGCTATGTTTGCCTGGCTACGGCCGAAGTGAAAGAGGATTTATCCTTTTATATAGAGGCTATGTTTGCCTGGCTACGGCCGAAGTGAAAGAGGATTTATCCTTTTATATAGAGGCTATGTTTGCCTGGCTACGGCCGAAGTGAAAGAGGATTTATCCTTTTATATAGAGGCTATGTTTGCCTGGCTACGGCCGAAGCGAAAGAGGATTTGATCCTTGATATAGAGGCTGAGTTGCCTTGACCATGGTCAGTGACGAAATAGAGGGATTACCCTTAGAGTATGAGGCTGTGTAGCCTTCTTACGGATATTGAACGAATGCGTAACGTTGTGTTGCAACCTGTGCAATTACTTATGTGTTGACATACGAATATGATCATATTATGCGTTATAACCAATCTTAACAAATCCAATATATGGATATATCATACCATGTTTACAAGTCATATTATTATTATTATTTTAAACCCAGATCGGTTCATGCTATGAGCCAGTAACTATGCTAATATAATTCTACAACATAAATACATTCACATATATCATAATTCTCATATAGATAAGGAATAATAAGGACCAAGTCCTCAGGATAGTTTCCCAATTGATTGAGATAGTAAAACAATAACAATCATAATACTTCAATATATTCTTGGTATTACTATAATAACAATTGTTCATGTTATAAATACATAGGTTGTGTACCTTAGTGACCCATGGTCATAAAACTATTTTCTATACAGGTGGTGGCATATAATCCGGTGGAAGCTATCAGCTGTGCTGAGAGCTTATGGGCGAGAGAGCCACCGAGGTCATATCTTCAGTTCAAGGTATGAATCATTTCCTTCTCAGTGTAACCAACCTCTTATCTCAACAATGTTAGCGAAGCAGATGATGATGATTTGTTATATTACTAAAATGATGTACATGTCAGGTCAAAGGTAGAATTGTACCTCATTATCTAGGACTGAAATTGTTCTCCCAAACTCACAAGCAAATGAGAGCTCAGGCAAGAAACGTTTTGTATCAGAGTCGATACAGCAGGAGCAATGGGATATCTCGAAATTGCAGACGGGCAAGCACTATGGATGTGTGCAACCTCGTATCACTCGGAAGCCGTGGTTCTATCGTTTTCGTAATTCTCCTAAATGGGTTATATCCACAATTTGCCGGTTGCGATTGGGAAAAGTATGCACTCCGTTATTTCTGGCTATGATTGGTGTCCGCGCGAACTCATTATGCCAATGCGGGCAAGAGGAGGGTAACTTGGATCACATCTTCTTTTCTTGTTCAATGTGTAGCTACTCACTGTACGATGTATTGCCCGAAAGTGTACCACGACCTATATGCTTTAGCTCGCTACTTTGTTACATGGATTCGACCTTAACTTCTATCCTAATTAAATATTTACAAACAAATAACATTAAACTATAAATAACGTAAATTCATTCTCACTCTCATCTATAATATTCTATTACTTCATTTATTCCTGTTATACATATAATATGGTTTTCTTTTCTTTCATTTCCCTCATGTTGGCATTACTAACATTCTGTCATCCGCTTCCCGCTTCTTCGCTAATCAATTTGTGTAAGTGTTGTCATGTGTTTGTCAGTGACGTTCATAACAAATGTTTTGTTTTAGGTTTTCCCTTCACATCCTTCATAAAAAATTAAAAAAAAATAAAAATACCGAACATTCTCCTCACGTGTGAAAGTCAAAGCTACGATAACACCAAGCCAACACTGACATTGGCAAATTCACCCTGTGCAAATTGGCAGGGAGTAAAAGCCAAAAAAAAAAAAAAAAAAAAGATTATGAATTTTTAAGACTGTCTGTGGGGAGCCTATGTCTACCATTCTATTCAATAAATAAATAAATAAATAAATAAATAAATAAATATACTCTATGTCTATGTCTATGTCTATGAATTCCTCATCAAGTGGAATTTAAAAAAAAAATCATGGCAACACTGTATGCAGTACCCATCATACGACCAAATGCGATGCGACCTGCGATTCATGCGATCTGTCAAAAAAACGTCAAGTTTATTGAACGACGGTCGACTTTGCAGCCAGTTTAAATTAATTATAAGCTTAAAACTAACGCTAAAGTGATGAAGTAACACCGCATCGAACAAAACCAGGACAAACTCAACATCTCCACATTTAAAAACTGTAAGTACACTATACATTTTATTTATTATTTTGTAAAATTATTTTTTGCCGTTTTTACGAGTTAGAAGATGTTCCGAAGCATCTGAAGATGATTTAATGACTTTAAGTGTCTTCGGATGACAAAAGACGAGTATTTTTACCGTTTGGTAGGTTATTAAGATGCGCTTTAGTGTGTGGATTGTGAGTCGATGTTGTAACAGCGTCTTTTGTAAGTGTTTACATACGATCGTATTTATAACTATGACCCCTTTGCAAAATTATGGACACGGTCTAGTTATAGGTGTTGCAAAGTACATATTCTAGTTTGTGGATTTTTTTTTTTATATTAGGAAGAAAAAACGTTCTTTGTAAAGTTATGAAGATATTTTACTTACTCTTATAAGCAGAAAAGCAGGAAAATTTGAAAAAAAGATAAGTATTTGTTTATATAAGTTCCTACAGTTCCTACAAAAGTAAAGAAATGTTTTTCTTAAACAAATCAAAACACCAATTACTTAAATTTGGCACTTACGTTGATAATGCTTATCATTAAAAAAAACAGTGTAATATCAGGTTAACCTTGGGACAGCCTAGAATTTTCCCCGACCACATCAATACAATAACAAGCATGTTTATTTATATTATTTATTCATTAGAGTTAAATACCTAAGTTATCTATAAATGCAATACTGTATACTATTTCCTTTTAATTGATAAGAAACTTCAATTTAATAAATACATTAACAGTTAACACTTAATTTTAGACCATAGTTGGCAGCTTTGGACTGTAGTCTTAGTCTAAATCCATACTAATATTATAAATGGGAAAGTGTGTGTGTCTGTTTGTTATTCCGTCTTTCACGGCAAAACGGAGCGACGAATTGACGTGATTTTTTAGGTGGAGATAGTTTAATGGATGGAGAGTGAAATAGGCTACTTTTTGTCTCTTTCTAACGCGAGCGAAGCCGCGGGCAAAAGCTAGTATGTATACAAAGAAGAAAGTGACTGACTGAATGACTGACTGACAGACATATCAACGCACAGACGAAACCACTGGTCCTAGAGATTCTAAGTTTGGCACGTAGGTTTCTTATAAAGTGTAGAGGAAACAGCTAGTATTAAATAAGAAATATAAAACTTTATGTTAACACCAATGAAGCGAAGTATTTGACCTCATAGGAACATTGAACTAATTGCCAAATAATAAATAAATAGTAGTAAGTAAATAAATATTATAGCACATTCTTACACAGATTGACTGAGTCCCACGGTAAGCTCAAGAAGGCTTGTGTTGTGGGTACTCAGACAACGATATATATAATATATAAATACTTATATACATAGAAAACATCCATGACTCAGGAACAAATATCTGTGCTCATTACGCAAATAAATGCCCTTACCGGGATTCGAACAGGGAACAACGGCCTAGCAGGCAGGGCCACTACCGACTACGCCATCCGGTCATCAAGTTGGATCATCATCATCATCATCTGCAATACAGACACAAATTACTAGCTTCTGTCCGTGGCTTCGCTCGCGTTAGAAAGAGACAAACAGTAGCCTATGTCACTCTCCATCCCTTCAAGTATCTCCATTTAAAAAATCACGTCAATTCGTCGCTCCGTTTTGCCGTGAAAGACGGACAAACTTTCCCATTTATAATATTAGTTTGGATGACTCATAAGTTTCAAAATGATAGCAGATACAAGATATCTCTTATATTCGTATCAAGGTAATGTAATTTTAGTGCTATTGACCTTTCAAAGGTTATCTTTAGACAACGAACATATGTGTCTTAAACTTGAATATCAGCAATATTTAGAAATCAACTTTATCTACTCACAATTAGAGTGTATACTTGAAGTATAAGTTGTGTTTATACAACGTTTAGTAAGTACAATCTGGGCAACCGAGCTTCGCTCGGTTCTGTTTCGTATCCTTGACATGTGTCGCCATCTAGTTCAAAAATGAATAGTACCTACATCGAGCGAAAGAATTCTCAGCCTTAACAACACAACTACTCCACACGAGATGGCGCGCATTTCGCCACAAAAACTCAAATAGTGTATTTTCTATTCGTTTTAGCCTTGACCTGTGTCGCCATCTAGTGTTTGCAATAAATAGTACTTACATCGACCGAAAGAATTCTGTCTTAACAGTACAACTACTGCACACGAGATGGCGCGCGAAGAAAAACGCATGAAAACTCGAAAATTCGCGTTTTCCGGGACCTAAGGATAAGTTAGACCGATTTTTCACCCCCAAAAACCCCCACATAACAAATTTCTGCGAAATCGTTAGAGCGGTTTCCGAGATCGTCAGTGTAAATAAATATATATATAAATAAATAAATAAATAAATATACAAGAATTGCTCGTTTAAAAGTATAAGATTAGAGTAAGTAATGTGTGTGTCTGTTTCTCCGTCTGTGACGTGATTTTTTAAATGGAGATAGTTGAAGGGATGGAGAGTGACATAGGCTAATTTTTGTCTTTTTTAACCCCCGACGCAAAAACGACGGGGTGTTATAAGTTTGACGTGTCTGTCTGTCTGTGTGTGTGTCTGTCTGTGGCGTCGTAGCTCCCGAACGGATGAACCGATTTCGATTTAGTTTTTTTTTGTTTGAAAGCTGAATTAGTCGGGAGTGTTCTTAGCCATGTTTCATGAACATCGGTTCACTATGTCGCGGTCGCGGGTCTTTTCAAAATTTTAATTAAGTGGGTCGGCTGACATGAAAGCCTTTGTGGGAGCTCTGTCGGCTCGGCTTATCGACTCTACTGGAGACCCTAGACCCTAGAGCTGGCGCGTATTTCTCGCAACGTATCGCACTGGCGATACAGCGAGGAAATGCCGCCAGCATAATGGGCACCATGCCGCAGGCGGATTTGTTAGATGGTTTTTTCTTTTTATAATTGGGTTCTTTTATTTTTATTATTATTTTCTAATTATTTCTTTAGTACTTATTATTTATTATAAGCTTATTTTTAAGTAGTGATTTAGTTATAATTTAGTTTTATTTTATTTGTAAGATTTTAATTTAAGTGTTTTAATTAAAATAAATGATGATTAAGTGGAGATAGTTGAAGGGATGGAGAGTGACATAGGCTAACTTTTGTCTTTTTCTAACCCCCCACTTCCCTAAAATGGAGGTGGAGTGGAAGTTTGTATGGAGCACTAGCTTCGCTCTCGTTATATTCGAAAATTGCTGAAAGCTCCTTACAATTTTCCACCCCCCATTTTAGGGAAGTGAGGGATTAGAAAGAGACAATAAGTAGCCTATGTTACTCTCCATCCCTTCAACTATCTGCGCTTAAAAAATCACGTCAATCTGTCGCTCCGTTTGGCGTGAAAGACGGACAAACAAACAGACGCACACACTTTCCCATTTATAATATTAGTAAGTACCTATTAGTAACTAAGTAAGTATACTAAGTATGGATTCATTCGAATTTAGCGCGAGTGAAGCCGCGGGCAAATGCTAATCATTTCATAATATACACTTTCCATATCGATTTAATTCACTTTGTTTATTTCCATCGTATCGCATCTATTCATGTGGAACTAATTATGGTTCGAACTGGGTCGTTTAATAACGTATACATAGTTCTTTAATGCATCGTACCTTACCTACATATCGTCACTACTTCGAAAAAATCTCGTATCTCACGCTGCTCCTCAAAGTTAAAACGCAGTAAGGTCAGTGCGTGAAAAAATCTCGTATCTCACGCTGCTCCTCAAAGTTAAAACGCAGTGAGGTCAGTGCGTGAAAAAATCTCGTATCTCACGCTGCTCCTCAAAGTTAAAACGCAGTAAGGTCAGTGCGTGAAAAAATCTCGTATCTCACGCTGCTCCTCAAAGTTAAAACACAGTAAGGTCAGTGCGTGAAAAAATCTCGTATCTCACGCTGCTCCTCAAAGTTAAAACGCAGTAAGGTCAGTGCGGGCAAGACATACTTTATTTGAAATAAAGTTTGAGTGGATAAAACTAGACTATTAAAGGAGTCTGGACTTATCCGCATGGTCCTATGGGCTAGCAAATTTTATATTCTACACAGCTTTTGTAATACTTTGGTGAATTAAAGTAAACTTATGTTATAATAACCTAACCACAAAATTAAATTTTTGAAAAAACCCCCGATCGCGACCTAGTGGACCGATTTTCATGAAACATGGCTAAGAACACTCCCGACTAACTGAGCTTTCAGACAAAAAAACTAAATCAAAATCGGTTCATCCGTTCGAGAGCTACGATGCCACAGACAGACACACACACAGACAGACAGACACGTCAAACTTATAACACTCCTTCGTTTTTGCGTCGGGGGTTAAAAATCACTTTTTTAAGGCTCGGCGGGTTGAACGTCCCCACGCGCTGCGCTTAGCCGGATATACCTACTCAACCTGTAAGCTCTTCTTTCCCGTAATGACGTACTTCTTTCCCGTAATGACGTACTTCTTTCCCGTTATGACGTACTTCTTTCCCGTAATAATGTACTATTATTTAATGCGGGGCAAATCTCGACGGGGGAGCAAATGTAACTGGTCCATCTTTTCCATGTTTTACAATTATGTATTGCATTATTAAATAGAGTGTCCACCGGTTATATACGCCAGGCGTGTTCAGTGAATACATGTACAACTCAACATCATAGTGTAATAATGAAATAAATGGATCAGTTATATGTCCCCCAGTCGAGATTTGCCTTGCTGTACCTTACCACAAAAGAAAGGAATGAAGTGCCACGAAATAGCCTCATTTCAGCATGTTGTTGATGGTAAAGTTTTAGAGAACTATGGTTTGAAAGCCATACTTCCTCCCCTGCCACTACTAAATGTAGGGAGGCTCTCGATGCCTCCCGGTCTAAATCTACTCAAGGTCACCCAAGGAACAACTGAGCCAAGTTTCAACGCATAGTCAAAAAGTGCTGGTTGTTGTGCAATAGCATCTCTAGATCTCTACTATAAGCTACTATAGTAATATTAGTAATTGACGATGCTATTTTGCTATAAACTCAGCATCGCTAGATTGGATATTTCCTTGCACCGTTGGAGGCAATTCTAATAACTAAAGGCGACCACAGACGACCAGTCCGCTGGACAGCAAAGGTTGTTTTTTTTACACTAGATGGTGGCATACAAGCATACGACCCACCTGACGGTAAGCAGTCACCGTAGTCTATATGGACGAACTATAGAAGTGTTAGGCCTGATTTAGACGGCGTGCGAACTCGCATGCGATTTACGTTACGTTGCGGGCTGTTGAGGTTACATAAAATTTTGCACAGCCATCAAATACCGCAATGTAATAAAATTCGTATGCGAGTTTTCGTACCGTCTAAATGGGCCCTTACTTGCGCGTTGCCGACCCTTTAGAAATCTGCACGGGAAGCATGGTCGCGCGATAGACGATAAAATATCAGGCCGTCCCTATCGCACTTACAAATAGTGCGATAGGGACGGCCTGCTATTTTATCGCGCGACCATGCTTCCCGTGCTGTATACTTATAGTGAGTACCTACAGTCATTTTTTGAAGAACCATTGCTGTAAACCGGAAAACCTCGGCAAGGAGCTCCTTCCACAGTCGGAGCGTTCACTCCAAACCCATTAGTAGCAAGTTTAAAAAAAATTGTAACTGTACATCTTTAATTGTGTACCATCTACTCTGGACTACTGGTAATAAAGGTGGTACCACCTGGGGGATCCGGAAAAATGCCGAGTTCGAAAAGTTAGTAGCTGAAGGCCGAACCCAATAGCATCGGCCAAACGAAAGCCCACAGACTTCGCTGGTCGTTCGGTCACTTAGGTACTTAGAATGGAAAACGATCGGGCTGTCAAGAGAGCGTTCTTGGGTCGACCGGCTGGTGGCCGTCCGGCGGGTCGACCCAGGTATCGCTGGGAGGACTGTGGTGGCGGATCTGCGTCGGCTTCAAGTCAGTGACTGGCAAGAGGCTGCGCAGGGACCCCTTTCTTTCCCATAAACTTTTTGGTCAGAATTTCGTTAGTCATAAGTTGTTATTCATATATTTTGTGGTCATAAACATCACTAGTCATAATTTTTGTTACGAATAATGCTTAATGGTACGAACATTAACAACCCATAATATTGGATGCCATAACCTTAAAAGTCATAAAGTTGATGAGTATAAAATTGAAAGGCATAACAATAATTATCCAGAAATATTACTAGGCATATTTTTTGAAGCCCTACTGATTGTTCTGCATACAGTTTTAAGGCATAAACCTCATAAGTCATAATCTTTGTTACGAATAACGTTTAATAGTTCTAACGTTAACAACCCATATTATAGAATACTATAATCTTAGAATCAAGAAAGTTGATGAATATAACATTTAAAACGGATCCCTTTGTTAGCCAGATTATCATTAGTCATAATTCTGAAACGGTTTCATTAGGGTCACCTATAGATAGGTTAGGTTAGGTTTGTTTTATGGCAATCCTGAAAAGTTACGCGTTTTTGAGAAAAACCAAATTATGACTAACGAAAATGTGGACAATCGATACATTATACCTTATGACTTTATTGGTAGTCCGCATTTACCTCGCGTCCATTAGAACGGAAATAGGACCCCTGCCCCCTTCTACTCGTTGACGAAGCCGAATACTACAAAAATCAGCATGCAAAGGAAGAAATGGCGGGAAAATCAGTGAGCTCATTGAGTATTTTAATCCTCATTTCTCAGCTAGGTTCGCTAGTTACCTTGTGTCATTCAGAGCAAAAATAGGAGCCCCGCATAGCGGGGCTCCGTCGAATCGCTGGCGGGGCCTAATACTTTTAAAAGCAACATGAAAAAATAAAACACATAACATGTAAAAGACGAAATGGCGGGAAAATCAGTGAGCCCAACGAGAAAATTTTCATTTCTCGGGTAGGTTCGTTAGTTACCTTGTGTGTACCAGACAGACAGACAGTTGACTACGGAACCCCAAAAAAGTATCTTCTGTGAAAAACTAAATTATGACTAACGATAGTGAACACGAACAAACATTATGACTTCAAACTTAATGAAAAATAATATAGATCCCATTGAATGTTATGATTAAAGTTAATGTGGACAGTAATCATTATTACTTGCGAAAATATACTTTACGACAATTATGACAAACATGTTTATTGCTTTCAACATTATGTCCATAATACAATATGCAATTTGATTATTATGCCAAACAATGTTTATGACTGACAATAATGATGACTTGCAAAAATCTGACCTCCAATTTCTGACATTCAACTTTATGACTAATGATAATATGACTATTAAAAATTATGACTAACAACGTTATGGATTGTAAAAATCGGACTAAAAAAATTATGCGAACCAATAGAGACCCGGCTGCGCAGGATCGGGACAGGGCGATCTCTCATTTCGGAGGCCAAGATTCACTTTGGATCATTGAGCCAAAATACATACATACAATCACGCCTGTATCCCATAAAGGGGTAGGCAGAACACATGAAACTACTAAAGCTTCAGTGCCACTCTTGGCAAATAAGGGGTTGAAAGAAAACGAAACTGACATTGCAGTGACAGGTTGCCAGCCTCTCGCCTACGCCACAATTTAACCCATATCCCATAGTCGCCTTCTACGACACCCACGGGAAGAAAGGGGGTGGTGAAATTCTTAACCCGTCACCACACAGGCACCAAAATAGTTATTAGTTTATCTACTCTGTGGTTAACGGGTAAAACATCCGGAAACTGTCTACGTACATAATTAGCCGACTATAAAAAAGGTAATTTGTTTGCCGTTGTCATTGTCACCTTGGCTTTTTGTCGCGTTAACGGAAAGGAAATTATATAGACCATTGTGTTATTTGTGTTACACAAAGGGTAACGAGTCTTTTGCTTTTAGTTGATAGAATTGTTCGATGATAATCAAAAATATGTGGTAGAATATTTTTCTTACTTACGCAACGTTTAGAAACCGTCACTTAATACGAACGTCATTTTAAATACTAACCCCCTTACTCATTAACGTACTCTATCAAGCCGATAAAGTTCGTATGTTCCTTTCCTACGTATTGGTGTGATAGAAAGGGACAAACGAACTTTATCGGCTCGATAATTTTAGAGTACGTTTATGAATAAGGGGGTTAGTAGATTACGATAAAAGTGCGGAAAAGAGAAGTTCGAAACGAGTGGTGATAATAGTTATTTGTTATTATACAAGGGGGCAAAGTTGTATTTTAACGCCGAGTGTGGAATTGAAAAACGAGCAAGTGAAAGGATTCTATAGTTGAACCACGAGCGAAGCGAGTGGTTCGAGAACAGAATCCTGAACTTGTGAGTTTTTTAACACACGAGAAGTAAAATACATTTGCACCCGAGTGTAACACAAAACTTTTCCCCTCACTATAGCGAGGAAACTACAACGCAAAAAATGCGTTTATTACTGCTTCCAGTAGTTCCACAGGTGGTAAATCATCTTTATTACTAGATTCACAAACTTTTATCAATTTTAAAGCAGTTAATTTGACTTTATTCAAGGTCAAATTACTTTACCCACTAGTGAATAAAATGCGTTTTTACCAGCTGGTATTAAAGGACAAAACACGTGTTTCCGAGCTAGTGAGGGAAAAATAACCTAACCTAACCACAAAAATAACATTTTGAAAAAACCCCCGACCGCGACATAGTAGACCGATTTTCATGAAACATGGCTAAGAACACTCCCGACTAACACAGCTTTCAGACAAAAAAAAACTAAACCTAACTCAGTCAATCCTATAATATTTATTTATTTATGTAAGGAGAAGGAGGATATTTTAAGAGTTACACAGGTTGTCAATTGTCATTGTCACATCAGGCACTGACAACCTTAGAAATCCCATGGATTTTAGGACCAACTGAGCAAAAACTATGGAACCGAAATCGCGGCTCTGATGGCTTTCCCCATACAATGATTGTCGGTTTTGGTAAACGTATCGAGGAAAGTGCCTGTTTTGAAACGTGATAAAATCATTACAAAATCTCTAGTATGTAATAAAAGAAATCCCTCAAAGGGATAAGTTCGCATTTGCGTAGCCGAATGCACAAACGCTGACGAAACGCTCACGAAACGAGACGCTCGTAGATATCTATCTCTATCGCTCTTGCGTATTGGCGCGACAGAGCCAGGTGCCGATGCCGTAGCCGAATGGCATTTCTGCGACGCGAAACGAAAACGAAACGCCGCGAAAGGTAGTCTGGCTCTGTCGCGCCAATAAACAAGAGCGATAGAGATAGATATCTACGAGCGTTTCGTTTCGTGAGCGTTTGTGCCATTCGGCTACGGGGCCAGACTACCTTTCGCGGCGTTTCGTTTGCGTTTCGCGTCGTAATCACTGTGTTTTTAGGGTTCCGTACCAAAAAGGTACAACAGGAACCCTTATGGTGCGACTCTGTCCGTCTGTCTGTCCGTCTGTCACATTCCTAAATATCTCGAGAACTACTAATGCTATCAACTTGAAATTTGGAATAGTTGTGAACATTGTGAAAACTACAAATACTTAGAAGGTATAATTTTTTTTAATTTATTAATTTTAATTGTAGAAAATGGCCAAAATGAAAAGGGGGTAAACTGTAAATTTCAAGTTACTAGGTCAAGTGGGGTATCGTTAGAAAGAGCTTAAATTGAACTTAAATAAACTATTTTTTATAATTTTTTTGTTGTGGAAAAAAAAAGAATTTTGAAGGAAAATGTAAAAAAAAATACCGTTCCCCCCCCCCCCCCCTTATCTCCGAAGTTTACCAACGAAAAATTATGAAAATTTTAGGAAACATTGGTTTTATGCTAAATATTACAGGAAAAATATAATCGTGTTTGTATCTTGACAACTTTTTTTTTAATTCACAAAAAACTTTTCACATTTTTACTTTTAATTTACCCACCTTTGCGGATGTATATAGTACTTCAAATTAATACGAGATGTTAAGTAAATCATCTTCTTTCCAATAAAGTAAAAATTGTTTAAATCGGTTAACATTATAAAGAATAATCCCTGAAAAACCAACATACTATGGTCGCGCAAATTAGTTAGCGAATTCACCGAGAGATGGGGCTATACACAATAATGCTCATTAGTACCTATACTTTTGTCTTCTAGTCAAGTCGTTAGAGTTATGTGAAAACATGAGATTCTTTTATAACTGGGGAGTTTGAAAGTTTGTACGGAACCCTCGGTGGGCGAGTCCAACTCGCACTTGACCGGTTTTTTTTTGTTATAAATTGTACGATAAAGAGTTTACTACTATTACTTATAATTCACTTTAGGCACATCTCGGACACTGGCGATCAAATATATGAAAGAGGCGCGCTCCTATAGCACACAGTCTAAGCTCGTGTAGGTGAACGCGTACTATGCTTGTATGAGTGAGATATGACAGGTCGACTGTTCGCGTTTTTGACAGGCGGTAACTGTGAGGTAACCGAGAGGGGGTGGGCGGCACTTTCAGCGGGGAGGAGTGGCCATACTGTACGATAGTACTCTTACTGTGATATTAGTATGGATTGAAGTAATAAAAAAATACTATAATACAAACGAGAGTATTAGCATTTTTATTGTACAACAACAAAATTCCTTATTAGCGATAAGACCGCAGATGGCTGAAAAGCGATCTGTTCCACAACCTTTATCACAAAAAAAATCTTGTAAACCTTAAAGATACCTACTAAATATTAAATTTTAAAATGAATGATAAGCCGAATTTGCTTCCTTACATTACAATTAATTAATTACTAAATATTTGTTGAAATTTTAACTTTAAGAGTTCTGAATATAGTTCAATATCATAATATCGGGAATAAATGGCTTCGTATGCAGTAAAGGGTTAATATTGGAACACATCCATACATACATCTTAAACTACTGTAAACTTAAAGTTACAAAATAAAATTTTAAATTAATTATTAGGGCCATTTTTTTCAAAGTTGTCCCCCCCCCCTCTTTTTTGTATTTGGAAATGTTTATGTGGTTTTCACTCAGAATCACGAGCTCTTTCAATCCCAATAGGAGAAAAAAAGTGTCCCAAGGTTTTTTTCCCGTTACGTTACCATTTTTTCATACATTTTGTATGGCGGTAACGGAATGGAAGGTTTGCAAAATATATGGAAATCTTGGGACATTTTTTTTCTCCTATCAGGATCGAAAGACCTCGCGATTCTGAGTATGAATCGCGTAAAAAATACCCATGTTACAAAAAAAGGGGTGGACAACTTTGAAAAAAAAAATGGCCCATTAACCTATTCAGATCCCCACATTTAAATAGAATGGCCTCGGACCGGACAGCGGACACAAATCAAATTAATGAATTAACCAATTACAAACATGTGTCACAATTAATGTAACACTCGACTCTGCTCAATTAACATGCGTGCAAACGATTGAGCATTATAATAGAGTTAATTTTTTAATTCAACAGCTTTGTCTCTACGTTGAGGGTTTGCGTTTTAGAATACGGCAATTGATCTAAAATACATGTATATAAAAGAAGAAATTGACTGACTGACTGACATATCAACGCACAGCCGAAACCGCTGCACGTCATATTTACCTACGTCTAGTGAGATAAAAGAGTCTTTTAAAGATAGTCCCGTATACCTGTTTGCCACCGATGTGGTATAAAACAAAAATCGTACCTTCTAGGAAATAATTATATGTACCTTCAACCTATAGAGTATCTATAGTACTATTATATAAACTTTGTTGCCATTGTTTGTAATCTTGCGGTTGAAGCGGAAATAATAACAACTTACATACTATTTATAGCGGCTAGACTAGGTATGTAATCTGATAGTATGTCTAAGTATCTCATTTGAAAACGTTGCATTATTTCTAGAGATGCAACGAATAGTTGTTTGGCCGGATACCGGATACCGAATATTCGGCCCAACCATCGGCCGAATATTCGGTATCCGGCCGCCGAATATTCGGACAGCAGAATTTTACCTACAATACTTACAATTTAAGCAGAGAGCGGGCGCGTCGTGCAGGTTTTGACTTGTTTCGTAGTGAACTTCGCGTCGAGCCGTGAGTCCGTTTTTGTTTAAATGTTTATTTTATTAATAATAAAGGGCTACGATTATAAGTATTATAAATAACCGTAACTGGTTTTTTTTACATTTAATTTGTTTACCCCAAAATCATTCAATCAAAAATAGCTCATCCGGTATCCGGCCGGATAGTACTTCACTATTCGGTATCCGGCCGAATATTAAAATAAGGGCCGAAGAGGCCGGATACTGAATAGTAACCGAATATTCGGTGCATCTTTAATTATTTCATGTGACATAATATGTGAAGCATTATGTACGTACAGACATATGTATTAGTTTTAAGGTATAGTTCCTCATTACATCCAAGTTTAAAAGCCCTCACCATTTGTACGCCGACGATCTGCAACTGTACGCCCAAGCTGAAGTATCTCAGTTAAATGCAACTATTTCTGTCCTCAATGATGACCTGGCTCATATCGCTGACTGGTCGCGTAATTTTGGTATATCTGTTAACCCTTCAAAGTGCCAGGCCATCATTGTGGGGAGCTCGCGTCAAATTTTTAAGTTGGAAGCTGTTCCAGTCGCATCGATCATGTTTGACGGCTCGGTGATCCCAGTCTCTAATCAAGTAAAGGACCTCGGTCTTATAATTGACAAAAATCTTTCATGGGATGGCCACCTCACAGAAGTCACGCGTAAAGTCACTGCAACACTACGTTTTTTATATAGATTTAAGCACTTCTTGCCGGTGAGTACCAAGAAATTATTGGTGCAAGCTTTGATTTTGCCATTGATTGATTATGCTGATGTGTGCACTACCAATGTTACCCAGGATTCTCTAAATAGGCTCGAGCGTACACTCAATAATGGCATTCGTTTCATTTTCAATTTGCGCAAATTTGACCATGTCTCGCTTTATCGCCACAGACTTAAATGGCTTCCTGTACGTCAGCGCAGATCTTTTAGAGTTCTGTGCAGCCTTTTTTCTATTTTATTTGATCCTTCCGCTCCCAATTATCTTAAGTCCAAATTTAACTTCATGACCCCCGTCCGGGCTGTGAACTACGTTCCTCCCGATCCCTTGTTCTTGCAGTACTTCCTCACCACAGTGGTTTCCTCTCAAATTCTTTCACTGCACAAGCTATTCGACTCTGGAATGCACTTCCCCTGACTATAAGACAGGCCCCAAGTAAGTTAATTTTCAAACGCATGCTGCACCAGCATCTGCTGAGTGCGGCACAAGTTAATTAGTTCTCCTTCGCCCATATGCATAATGTTTATAATATATTATTTGTATGTATATTTGTATTTATATTTGTGTATAAGTATACGTGTAATGATATGAATGTATTATTTATGTATTATATTGATTGTATGTAAATAATATTGCTATACTTGTCAATAGTTGTAAATTGTCATGCTTTCTAAATTTATTTTTCTCACTGCACCCACATTCGCGAATTTCTGTTTGGCCCTATGGTTGACTGGTAGAGAATGCCTCAAGGCATTAAGTCCGCCATTTGTACTTTTTTTTCCAATTGTGCAATAAAGTTTAAATAAATAAATAAATATAGTAGTTACTTTCTGCTTGCTAAATTGCTTTGGATAATGCTAAATCTTTATTTGAGCATTTCTTTTTTTTTTGCCATTATTTTTAATTAGATTTTTTTAGGGAATTTTAGGTCAATTGTACTCAGAGAATCACGAGTACTTTCAATATCACTAGGATACAAAAAGTCTCCCAGAATTTCCATACATTTTTGTTACTTTCCTCTTAATCGATGGAATCAGGCGTTACTTTGCGGAAATCCATGTTAATCGTAAACTAGAACTTTCCTTTGCTAATCCGCGAATAGATAACGTGCAAGTCAATCAATGCTAACCTGTTATAATTACTTGCGTATTTTTTACATGCAATTAATTTTCCCACCCTCCCACCGCAAAAATAAAAATAAATACGCAAATAAATATAACAAACCCACCACCAAAAATACAAAACTCGACACGTGTTTCGCCTCTCTACGAGGCATCCTCAGGAGCTGATGTTCCGTCTTCGGACCGTCAACATCAGCTCCTGAGGATGCCTCGTAGAGAGGCGAAACACGTGTCGAGTTTTGTATTTTTGGTGGTGGGTTGTTATATTTATTTGCGTATTTATTTTTATTTTTGCGGTGGGAGGGTGGGAAAATTAATTGCATGTAAAAAATACGCAAGTAATTATAACAGGTTAGCACTGATTGACTTGCACGTTATCTATTCGCGGATTAGCAAAGGAAAGTTCTAGTTTACGATTACTTTCCTCTTTTTTACCCCACACAACATGTATGGAAAATGGTAACAAAATAAGAAAAAATCGTATGGGACAATTTTTTTAACTACTAGGATTGTAAAAGCTAGTGATATTGAGTCGAAATAGCATATTTTTTTGACGTGATAACGTCTAATAACTCGTTACTACGGGCAGCATGCACGAAAAAGATGACGTCATTGTCCCGTTTCCCAATAGAGCTTAAGCGCCATCTATTGGCGCGCGTAGGAACTAAGCGGCTGATCGATGCGCTCGGTATGGTTGTAGCCACAGAGAACCTCCTATAGAGTGGCAGTCTTGTATATTTGGTTCGCGATACGAGTCACCAGTGTTTGGGGTGCGAGGAGCGGGCGGGGAATGTGTTAAGCGCGCTGTGATTGGCCGTTTCAAGGACGGCGGGCAGTCGCGCCAGATGAAAAGGGACAGAAGTATGACTGTCCCTCTACTGACGCGTAAGTGGCCAATGTAAGTTGACCTATGCCGGCTCTGAATAAATTATAAATATGACTTATTTGTGGAATGTAATGCCGTCTGTTTTTAAATTTGAGCTTCGTGTTACCTTTCCACACCATTTCACACTACAGGTGGACATCTTTAAGGCATCAAAATACCCTTTTCCAATTTTTTTGTGCGAAAAACACGCGCTGCTTTCAGGTCTGTTACTTGGTCGATACTGATCGGGCACGGCGAGCGCCCGCGCTTATATCAGTGCAAATACTAGGAAGGCTGGCCACCGCGAGTCGTCTTGTAATAGATGTCTATAGGGGTTGGTCTGTGGGTTGTAGCGTGTGGCCTGAGTAAAGCACCACAGCTGCGACAGATGGCGCGCCCGTGTTTATTATTTTTGAGTGTTTGTAATTTAAAAACATGAAAGATTGCATTAAAATAAGCATCTTTTATAGAATGAAGTTGTTTGAAAAACCTACTTATTTAGGAGTTAGAGCAGTACGAAGTTGCGAATTTTCCCATAGTATTTACTAAGGCGCCAGAGACATAATAAATTTACGATGATTTTTTTTACCAATATAACCTATGTTAATATTGATAAATCATATAGAACACGTTTAAAAATAAGGATGTTTTGTTATATAAACTTTTTCTTCTCCATTAATATTTACTGAGATATTAGGGTTCTAAGATTAGTAAATGGCACTAGCACTTTAATAAAATTAACGCGTGTCTCGCAAACGATCTAGGATACAAAATGACGACTTTTATATAGGTATAGATAGGTTAGGTTCGTTAGGTATCTTCAAACGGCCGAAGGCTCCTATTCTGTGCAGTTTCTGTAATAAGCGGGGCTCCGTCGATATCGCTTTCTGTCTCTGGCGCCTTAGTAATGCTACGGGAAAATTTTGCAACTTTGCACCACTCTAACTCCTAAATTAGTAGGTTTTAACAAAAACTTTAATTTATAAAAGATGCTTATTTTAATGCATTCTTTCTAATAAGAACAAAACACTATGCTAGAAAGAGTGCAGAGGAAGTTCTGTAGGCACATTTACAAACGACTGTACGGATATTACCCAATATATGTATCCATCTCTATTCGTAACAGGAATGGTTGGTCTTCAAACTCTAGAAACCAGACGGAAACTGCTGCATATTATGCATTACCGCCAACCGTTTCACCATAGAGTAGATGACGCATCCGTGCTTGAGAGAATGGGGCTGCAAGTGCCAAGAACGAATGTGGTGGTTGGCATGCCGGGCGCGGTGCCGGCGCGGCGGCGGCGGCGCCTGTTCGCGGCGGCCGGCGCACCGCTCGAGCCCGAGCTGCTCTTAACCGCATCATGTCGTCTTCAGTCGTGTCTAATGCGCGCAGCGGTGCAGTCGCATTGATGATTTAATTCATATAATTACGAAATCGCGCGGCTCGTCCGCTGCCGGTATTTGACGCGATGGCAGACTCTAAACGGAGGCAACCTGTCGTGAACGAGTTCCTCGCCTTTCTTCAAGAAAGAGATAAGCTCATTCTGGAAGGGGCGATGGATGCGGAGAATGCTGTCCAGATGAATTCGCGTGCATCAAGGTTCACTGTCGAAGACATCTGCGAAGCGAAGAGAGTGTTGTGCGAGTCCCTAGGAATCGCCGGCACCTACGTTCCTCACCGGAGAGGAGATGAAACCGGGAAGAAGAGCCTTGAAGATATTATGAAGATCTTCAAGGAGTACAAGGACCGAATTCCAGAGTTTGTGGCGACAGATATCTCCATCATTCCGTCGTGCGATCCGGATGACGTCAACGTTCGCAGCTTGTTAAGGGAAATCGTGGCCCTAAAAACAAGTTTAGCTGTAGTTATTACAAGGTTTGAAACCAGCTTGCAAACAATCGCCGAGTTACGTGACGAAATTAGTTGTTTACGTAATGCTCCTGCTCGGTCAGCGGTTTCAGACCTGACGTCCGATCATCGACCTGACAACACTAGTGTCGAGTCAGGTATTTTGCGCGTTGACACAATTAAAAATGTCGCACGCGCCGCTCCGCCGCCCGCGCGCCCCCCGCGCGTGCGGCCGCCTCCCCTCACGTCGAGCTCACGTCAGCGGGCATATGCTGATGTAGCCGCCCTAGCCGGTCAACGCAACGCCGCAGCGAACCGGGTCAGCGCACCTGCAAAGGTGTGTGAAGAACGGGCTCCAATCAAGGAGAAGTCCTCCCGCGCCGATGTGAATAAGGAGGGGTTCACACTGGTGCAAAGGAAGAAGGCGCGTAGGGCGCCTCGTAAGACTCTGTGTGGTACCGCGGAGCCGAGTACTTCTGGTCTGCGAGTTGCTACACCGAGTAAAGCGCTCTACGTGTCGCGCTTGCATTACTCCGCCGGGGCTGATGAGGTGGTGGAGTACGTTCGCCGGAAGACTGGCTATACGCTGAGGGTGCAACAGCTGCAGTCGCGCCACTACGTGCACTTCACTTCATTTGTTGTGCGCGTGCCGCGCACGCTGCAGGACACCATCGCGTGCGCAGACTTCTGGCCGAAGGGTGTGGTATTTCGGCGGTTCCGGGGCAACCTGCCGAATCCTACACCGAGTCAGACGACGCAACGGAGCCACGCTGTTACGTCGTCGCCCAAACCTAATGTTTAATTTGTATTCTTTTTTGTAATATTTATCGTTTATGTCTTGTTTTGTATTTTGTAGTTTCACAGTGCCTTAGTGTAAACTGTAATGCTGTGTTACTTTTTTGATTAAATAAATAAATAAATAAATAAATAAATAAATAAATGTTGGAGACAGACGATATTGACATATTTGCTGATAGTGTTGGTGTGTTATACAGAAAACTCTTAAGGTTCATAGACTCTACACTCCTTAGGTGATTAATGTAATAACCATAGTTTAACTTTTAAGTGTGTTTTCTTTTATTTATGTCAATTTAACATGTACATAATTATATTACCACATAAGTGCTTTGGTGAAATACTGTTAACTTTTGTGTATTTTTAATAAATAAATAAATAAAAAACGTGAAAAAAGTCCCAGAATCGGGCCCCTTTTGCTATACTCTGACCGCCCCTGTCTATACTACTGTAATGTTTGACGTTATCACGTTAAACTACCGTCCGTAAACCGACTTTACAGACAACCAATTTTTTTTCAAAAATATCACATTTCATTAAAGTGGCAAAAAAAAAAAAGAAATGCTCATTTCTTTATTTAATGAATTTCCCTTTGAGCATTTCTGTATAAGTTACTAGTGGAAACTGTTTTGGCTCCATTGTTTTATTCATATTGTTTATATTTTGTGTTATTGCATGCTGTTTGTTTCACGAAATAAATAAATAAATGATATCCCAAGATAAAACACAGTAGAGTTACACCTCGGACACTGGCGATCAAATATATAAAAGAGGCGCGTTCCAGTTAACTTGAGTTAAAAATAATAATAAAATTTGCGAAAACGAAAAAAATTAAAACGCATTGTTTGGCTCTGTAACCAAGGCAACGCGTCTTTATTAACAATTTTCGGATTCTCCTTAAATTGTTACCCACACCAGTAGTCTTTTTTGACTCTGAAAATACTATTTTAAGTATATTTTGTCTATGATAATATTGATAATAGGCTAGTTTCCTACTAGTCAAATCAACTTCTCTTTAAGAACTGTCAAAACGATTTGCTAATATGGAATTACTATGAAATACTGAGGAGTGACGTCACGGTCAATTAATTTACTTTACCAGTATATCTTTCTCTTTGACTTATTAAATAGAAATTATGATTAAAACATAACTACTGTCCATATTTTTCTTATAATTATGTGGTGCTTTATTTCGTACACTGCATAAAATATTTTATTTTAAGTATAGGAAACTAGCCCATTGATAAAAAAAATTAAATTTTCGAGTTATACAACGTACTCCTCAATATTAATAGTATTTTATGCAACTGGTGGTTAAAAGAGGTCAAAAAAGGTGAGTGGCGTGGGTAACAATTTGAGGCGAAGCCGAAAATTGTTAATAAAGACGCCACGAGCATTTTTTGACTCAGTTAAACACCGTTGCATACAATACTTTTTCTACGACCAAGCACTTATTTTGAAAGAAAATTATAAATTCAACAAATACCTACTTTCAGTCATCTTAGTTATCTAGGTGGACCGCCTACCATTTTGATTATGCAGTTTGAGTGCAAACATGAAAATAAAACTGTCTATGGTATGGTTCTTTGAAGCCTGGCCACTAAGACGAATCGAGCCGAGTTGAATCGAGTTTTCATACATTTGAATGCGATTCGACGCCTCGCCAATGAACGCAGCAGAAAACGAAGGAGTCTCGACTCTGCGAATTGGTTTGTTAAGTTGGTAGCAATGTATTTACTGAACTGTAACAGCTATATCGTGCTACTGCTACTAAATGTTTTCAGGGTTTAGACTAGATAGACTTGTCCTGACATCTTTTATGTAGGGTTTTAAAGTTCTATGTACGACCTTGTAACTCACGAATAACAGTACGGGAGTAGAAAAAGATATTTTCATATCTAAGCTTAAGTCTAGCTCGGAAGTAGGACACCCACGCCCCGAGGAATTCTTTAGTTAGCACACGTCGTGCCAGTTACACTTCACTTTCCTTTTGTGAGAACTGAGTGCTAATTTTTAACCGACTTCAAAAAAAATTTTTTTTTTTCTTTATTGCACATAAAAAAATAAGTACAAATGGTGAACATAATGCCTTATATTTCTATTAGACGAAAGGTGTGTGTGTGTGTCTGTGTACCACACTTTTCTCACACACGTGCATATTTTACTATACACTATTATAACTACTAGGTATACATCCAAAGTACATAGTTGGAGTATTTCACGGGCTGTTCCCGTACAAACGCATTGTATTTCGTGTGTTGCGATTATTTTTTTCGGCGTTTAAAGCATTGTACTCAGTTTTCCGTGCATAATTCTGCACATTACCTCAGAAAAAGACCCATTTGCCCCAGCCAATTAGACTTCTTCATGGAATAGGCTACTAAACTCATATCGAATTTAGCACAATAAATGCATTATTTATAATGCGTGTTGTATTTTATAAATATTTATGCGTATTTTATATTTAAGTTTTTAAAACAATACCTATAAATATTACTGAGCTCAAATGCCTAGACAACGCGATCACGTTTTTTCTTTCATTCAATTTTGACGCTCCAGCATAACTAGGATGATCCAATAATATTTTTTCTCATTTCAAATATCGAACATCAAAACAGCTCATGCACCTTACTATTTCTATGTACGTCCGCTTTTTCTAACCAGCCAGTCTTAATTTGAATGCTTATAAAATTCAAATTAAGAATTACATTCAACCAGTATTCGACTACGTATAGTTTCTAAAGAGTCACAGTTCGTGTTATGTTGGTTCTCGCCTCGGGTAATTTGTTGTTATTTCTCTCAAGCTCATTCAAGTTATGTGTGGAGTGTGAGGTATGTACTTGGATATGTAAGTACATACCTCACACACCACATATGCCCATGATGAATCAAAAACTGTACGACGGGAATAGATGCAAATGCCGAATAATGTCATCTCATTGTCCGTTCGTTCATTCTAAACAGACTTAAACGTATGAAATACAAGTTATTTTACACCTTATTGCAAAAACGAGCGTACCGTAACCCTGCCTGCTAAGCCAATTATGGTCATAGGTTCGAATCCAACATATAACAATATACATTACAATACAACTGCGGAAAGAAGGAAGTTCGAAATCAGTGGCGATCAAAATTCAATAGCAAAATACGCTATATTATTACTGTTAATTGATTTTAAACTCTATTTTAAAGTCATTATAGAGTCCGTAATTGTATTCTAAATATACAATACAACATACTTGACGTAAATGATGTAGGGCAATGAACTTTAATAATACAATGTCATTTGATGTGATAATAGACTCTAATCTGATGGTGATTTAAGCCTGGAATCCACTTAAGCGGAATCGAGCCGCGTCGAATCGAGTTATACATTTCTTTTTAAATTATAAATGGGCCTACTCTTGGCCACAGCCTAGCCAAAGGCAAAGACGTGGCCTACGATGGAGTGAGCACGCCCAGAAGATGGACGCAGTCACACATAAGAAATGCAGAAAGCAAATTAACGAGGCTCGACTCGGCGCGCCTAGTGGACGCCAGACTTTAACGTACCGTACTTATATTTTTTACCTCTTACCTCTGGAAAACGCGCATTTTAGTTAAAGAAAAGGTTTCTCAATCTGCGCTTAAATGCTTCGTCACATGGCTCATTTCTCAGATCGGCAGGTAAGTGCTCGTAGTAAGTAGGGCCGATGACTCGAGGGTTCTTTCTTGAAAGTGCCATGCGACGAGGGACTGTTCTCAGACGCCCTGTAGATCGAAGCTGTTTGCCCAGAAAGCCAATGCGTGCAAATTGGGATATATTATGTCTAACATACAGCCCTGTGCATTATTATATTATCAAATAGTATTCGGAGAATGATAGCAGAGAGGTGGGATTCGGATGTTCTTCGCCGATATATCGACACATGTCTCACAGCCAAAAAAATTTAATTTTAATTTTAGGTATTTAGTTAGGTAGTTTACTAATATAGTTTTTAAGTTAATTTTTATTAAGCAGAAACGTCTGCTAACGATTCTAAACATTTTTATATTAAAGGAAAAAATGGAAAAATTTACGCTTCCGGCGGGACTTGAACCCGCACCATTTTTGCAATCCGGAAGCGTAAATTTTTCCTTTAATATAAAAATAGTTTTTAAGTGTTCTGTTTAACTAACAATATATGGATCTTGGTTATCTGATAACCTAACCACAAAATTAAAATTTTGGAAAAACCTCCGACTGCTACATAGTAGACTGATTTTCATGAAACTTGGCTAAGAACACTGACGACTAACTCAGCTTTCAGACAAAAAAAACTAAATCTAAATCGGTTCATCCGTTCGGGAGCTACGATGCCATAGACAGACACACACACACACAGACAGACAGACAAACAGACAGACAGACGGACAGACAGACAGATATGTCAAACTTATAACACCCCGTCGTTTTTGCGTCGGGGGTTACAATTTTTTTTTTTAAATGTTTATGCAACAGATCACATGCAATTGCAACGTGTGCAGTTTAAATTAATCGTGAATGCGTTCCGGGAACATACCTACTTATAGCACTTATTGCCCTGATTGCCTATTACAATGCTATGAGTAGTGAGGCGCCTCACTGTGGGCCTAGCACATGATTGCCGCGGGAGTATGTCGCCGCGAGATAGATGACACGTCTTCATCTAACTGTATTAATGACATAAGGACGGGTAGTCTATCTCGCGGCGACATACTCTCGAGGCAATCATGTGCTAACCCTGATGGTGGCTATCGGGTTACAAATTTTAAGAGGCATCAAGAGATGACCAAAATCTAGAAATTACTTTTTTTTTCTTTTGCTAATACGCGAGTAAAAAACTATCTATTCTCTGTACTTTTAGGTATTTAAAAAAACGTAGACAAATCATTTGTACATTTTCTGATTTACATGTTTTGTTTAACCAACCAAATAGGTACAAAACTAAGCAGGTCTGTCGCTGAGCGGCCTGTTCTTAATCTTAACATCTGTGTTTGGTCGTGCAATCTCTTCATTTACTCTCGACTCGACTTATTAAGATAAATTTCACGTGGTTAATTTGTATCCAACCTAAGTGGCGTAAGACTTACATTGACCGGGATATAAACAGTGATTACCTCAATAAAAATCCAAAAGGAAATCACAGTCTATATCCCGGTCAATATAAGTCTAATGAAACTAATCGTGAATCCAACTAGGGAACAAATCTAATTATTTTATTGAATATTTTTTGATTTGTTATTTTTTCAAGTAGTTACAGTTACACTACTGTTAGCTACAATGTCTGCAAACTGCTGACGAGGCAACGCGACCACCCGACGGGACCCCTTCCTCAGCCTGCGAGGACCGAAACTCTGCCTATTTGGCCATAGACGCTCGCTCGATTAACATCTTACAAACTTAAATACTAGCTCTCAGATTTTTAATCATAAATTTAATTCAAATATTGAAAATGTACTTGTATTCGTATTTTCTTCAATTAAATTGTATTTAATTTTGGTTTCATATTTCATTCTACTGAATAACCGACTGATTTAATTAAAAGTTCCTCCCTAAGAACTAATATCAGAAGCAGGGATAGAACGCCAATATGAAACCGCTTTTTGCCATTTCTGATTAGATTGTGCGTTGTGAATTCATGGGAAATGAAAAACGTTTTTCTCGAGAGCGTGCGTCTTCGCCAGCTTCTTTCCCTAATATAGATGGATTGGAAGCAACTTCGGCGGTGATCCTGAGCTACCCTGGCACTGACGTAGGAGGGGCGTGCTACTACCCCAGCCTGTGTGACCTGGTTCCTGGCGTGCACCTGGACGGCGCAGCCGCAGGACCAGACAGCAGTATCCTGAGCGATTCCGCTGCGAGTGGCTTCAGCGGACATGATGGAGCGTCTTACTGAACACCCGGTGAGATCAAATCATTATTATCTTTATGTTGATCTCAGTGTTAATGTGATGCTATTGCGAGGTGTGATTATTTGTATTTTGGTATTCGCAAAATCAGTGACAGACGTAACGATGCATTAAATAGTCATGTGAGATTATCAGATTACTCTTAAAATGTAATGAGTGCATTAGAAATTGCATTGATAAATTAAATTAAGATCTCGTAATAGTTGTAACATCAGTTAACTCTATAAAGTACGAGTATAACTTCTAGTTGCGATGGATTAATTAATCTGAAAAGGGCGTCACATTAGTATGAAGTCAGTGCTGAAATCTTGATTACGGTTATTTACTTAGTATGTTGAAAAGCTCAAGTTAGTATTTTGTCATTGAATGAGATTATTGCGCCTTAAAGTATTCTCAATGTAATACGAGGAGCAGTCACTTAAAACGTTATGTTGATTTCCACAACAATGTAGAGTTTTTGTCAAGTTCAAGTGCAACTGAATCTAATAATAGAATTGAGTACTTAGTGTGAGCTTTTGATTTGGATAGCAACTTTCTAGTGCCAAATACAGATTGGATTGTAGTTATAAATACATCCGGTATTTAATACACAGAGTTACAGAAATTATATTGATGCAAAAAAGGTAACTCTTTAACCGTTTGGCATTCCTTGTTAGTCTTTTGATTTTGAACCGTAATTTTTACGAAAGAGATGAGTTTTTGTTATAAGCTCAACGTATGTTGCCGCTATGGACTACTACGAAAGGGTTTGAGAGATTTGTGATTATTTAAATATTACTTTGATTTCATTACTTTCAAGTCTACTAAAGTTTGACAATGAAATTGTGAGCTGTTCCTAAAACATAAAACAATGTCGCTATGATTTTCAATTCATTACATGTTCGACGATCGCGAAATTGTATTGAGTTAAGACAGAGAAATTTGACGATAAAATGGAGATTGCTAACGGTTTGAAACTTTAAAAGTATGTCTATAGTCTTTAATCATAAATGGTGTGTTACCAAACTACAGTAAACTGAAATGTAAGCTGGTTTAAGAGTCTATGATTTTAATATATTTGTGAGAAAGTACAGATGAAAGACGTAGTAAAATGCGTTTCGCTCGTGGAGAAAGATTGATTGTCAATGGATTTTGATCTTTGTTGATCTTTAGTACCGTCATGTTTTCTACTTATTTATCTCATTTTCTTCGTATGCGGCCATGCTGCAAGTCCAGTAAAAATTTCGAAAGATTTTATGTATTTATGTGCATACGTACTTGCACAGTCACCAATTACTTTTCGGTTTCCATCTACGCACTCTTCTGACAAGTACAGTACGCCGTAATTTTAATTATATCACTTTTATCTGCAAGTACATAACGGTACATAGAAATGTCTTAAATAATTATGAAGTAGTTAGACACTGAGTACATTCATCGCGTTTCTCAGTAAACTTACCTACTTAACCGATTTGGTCTGTGGTTCCCATGTTAACTATGTAACACATTGTAACAAATCGACTACGCAGCTCAAACTTAATCAACAAGCTGTTCTTCGGAGACGAACGAAAAAAATGTTTGTTTAAACAAATGCTCAGATTACTTCCTTAGTAGAACAAAGTGTACAAAATATAAATATTGGACTGATTAGAGCTGAGTGCGGTACCTACCGGTTAAAAATAGAATCTTCAAGTAATTTTACGCGGATGTGACACTATTGGGAGTGTTTCTTTCATAAGGTAGCAAGTATTTGGAATTCAAATTAAATCCTATTCAAAATGGTAGTGTGAGAGTTAACGATTTTATAATAAATCTCATAAAAGCAAGTGTCGAGCAACATAGTAAAATTTGAATGCTTATTGAAGTTTTGATGACACAATTACTGAAAAATTTAATATCTTTTTGTTTAACCATTGAGAATGGTTCTGATGATAATTATTTTAATGTCTCGCAAATCGAGTATGATTTTAATTGAAAAATGAAATGATTTCGTAAATAGATGAATTCAATTTGGTGTAAGCTATCGCTGGATAGTACCTGATACTTAATGCTATCATGAGTATCATGACTTTGATCATGGTTATCTTACGTCTATTGAGAATAATTTAATTAGTTTTGAAAAAATAAAATTATTTTGGTTGAGTGTTGAGACTGACCAAATGTATGATTTTTCTGCACTTTATTCGAAAACGGATGGAAATACCTAATCAAGTAACTTATAGGGTAGTGAACACCATTAAGATTTAAATGATGATGCATTTTTGAAGTGGTAATTGATTTCTGCTACCAGATATTTGATGATAATGTAGGTGTGCTTTGGCGTATAGATCATGCAGAGGCAAAATAAGTTTTTGTGTTGGTATGGAACAAAACATTTATTTTGATCGATTTTACTTGAGAAAGATTTGTCAAGCAATGTTTTCCTGTAATTTTACTGAGAACTGAGAAGGGATGTTTTGTTTTTATTAACGAATTACATTAAAGCAACACACATTTTAGAAATGGTCAGGTCGGCCGAACGGAAAGAAAACATTAGCTTAGCATCGAAGACAGCAGAGATAAATCGGCAGTTTTAAAGCCTAGTTGATTGTTTCAGAAGTTGACTCCGTTTCTACACAGAGAAGTAGTAGCCACTGTGGTCCCAGTGCAGACAGTACAGTTTATGGTTTATTGTGGAAACCCGTTGTGGCATCGTTGTTTGTATTCGCGTGTAAGACCCGCTGTGGCATCGGAATACTGTGTTGAGATCGTGTAAGGCCCGCTGTGGCATCGATGTATGTATTCGCGTGTAAGGCCCCAGTGGCATCGGAATACTGTGTTAACATCGTGCAAGGCCCGCTGTGGCATCGATGTGTGTGTATTCGCGTGTAAGGCCCCAGTGTGGCATCGGAATACTGTTTTTACATCGTGCAAGGCCCGCAGTGGCATCGATGTGTGTGTATTCGCGTGTAAGGCCCCAGTGGCATCGGAATACTGTGTTGACATCGTGCAAGGCCCGCTGTGGCATCGATGTGTGTGTATTCGCGTGTAAGGCCCCAGTGTGGCATCGGAATACTGTATTGACATCGTGCAAGGCCCGCTGTGGCATCGATGTGGGGATTATCGTGTAAGGCCCGCCGTGGCATCGATGAGGGTATTTTCGTGTGTGGCCTTTATGGCATTGGAATATTCTTGGATGATAATTATTTAGACGAATGATGTGGACGTGAGGTGGATTGGTCAATAGACCACGATGTGTGCTCAATGCGAATGATGTGGACGAGAGGTGGATTGGTCAACAGACCACGATGTGTGCTCAATGCGGAGAGCACATTTTGATGTATTAATGTATTAACGTATGTGTTTACTCCGCAGATGACAAGAGCCCAGACTCTGAAGCAGCCCTGGAGCTGGATCCAAGACAACTCAAGAACTGCATCGAGGACGCTGCATGTCAGGAGAGGCCGTGTTAGCTACAATGTCTGCAAACTGCTGACGAGGCAACGCGACCACCCGACGGGACCCCTTCCTCAGCCTGCGAGGACCGAAACTCTGCCTATTTGGCCATAGACGCTCGCTCGATTAACATCTTACAAACTTAAATACTAGCTCTCAGATTTTTAATCATAAATTTAATTCAAATATTGAAAATGTACTTGTATTCGTATTTTCTTCAATTAAATTGTATTTAATTTTGGTTTCATATTTCATTCTACTGAATAACCGACTGATTTAATTAAAAGTTCCTCCCTAAGAACTAATACTACTATATATAAATTATTATTTACTACAATTACTATATATAAATTTCGTCGGGTACCACGGCGGGCGGGTGGTCTAGTGGTAAAGACGTTAGCCGCGTAAGCTGAAGACCCGGGTTCGATTCCCGGCTCGGCCACCAGTGGGCCTTGTCGTTTTTTCTTTCGTGTATGATATCTATTTATAACCGTGAATCATTTAAAACTCTAAGCGGCGTACTTGAAGAGAGGCCTCAGCAGTGAGCAATAAAGGGCTGATATGACGTTGATGATGTATGTGTGTCTGTCTGTTCCAGCATGGCCAATGCGCACGACGAGGACTACGAAGAAAGGTACTACTCGTCGGGACGCGACAGCGATGATAGCCCCATACTCTACAACAGGTAATGTAGAAAACACAATAAAAAAACAGTTACTATACAAGTGCGAGAATTTTGGGAATTCGCGATAATGACTGATGATGATAGATTGATTAAAAAGGTTAAAGAAGAGAGTCGAGAGCGAGATGCCACTGAAACGAAAGACAATCGAGACAATGACAGCAATTTTGGTGATGTGGTTGACAAATTTAGGGATGATAATGACAGTAATGTTGTCCAAGTAAAAGTTCTAGATTATACCATTTTGTGGCACTTTCTGCTTGTAGGTTTTCCTGTTTTGTGTGTGTTTGCGGATAAATTAATTATACCCTATTCTCTTTTTGGATTGAAACAAAAGACGATCGTGACAATGACAAATTTAATGATGATAATTTCAATGATAAAGAAAATGACGATGACAGTGATACTCGTAATGAAATTGAGGTAACAATGAATGAAAACTGTAGTGTAACAAATGATAACGACAATGACAGAGATCCTAATTTAGAAATAGAACATGAACTTAGGGACTAAACTGATGAAGGAAACAATGTGCAGGTATGCGACTCGTACTCAGCGATCGCCGTCGCCAGAGCCGCGCACGCGCAGATATATCGGACGCGTTTTCTAAGCAAAATGATATCTCTGTCGATCTTTTTCAATTGAATTTCAGTATTTAAAATGATTTCGATGATACTGACACTAAAGACGATCGTGACAATGACGATCATTTTGATGATATAGATGTCAAAGGTAGAGGTGACAAGGACAGTAATTTTGGTGACACAGACAAATTTCGGAATGACAACGACATTGCTAAAGAAAAAAATCATGTCATTATTAAAGATTTTTAATAATTTGTACTCCGTTGCTCTTAAATACATGCTTGAGCATAAATAAGACGCGTTTCCCACCTATGTTGCTATCTCTGTCGCTCTTAAACCAATTTTTCAAGCAATAGGGCCATCTCTACCGCTTTTTTTTATTTTGAATTTAAAATAATGCAAATGATGTTGATGATGACATTCAAGCAAAAGACGATCTTGACATTCACTTTAATTTTAAGGAAGGATGAAAATGTCAACAAACTTAGTGATATAAATGTTAAATGTAGGGCTGACATTGACTGTAATAAATACAATGATAATTATCATAATATTGATAATGTCAGTGTAACAAATTATAATGGCAATGACAGTGATGTAGGAACAGACGATGGTTTTAGGGACATATAAAATGACGTAGAAAGCAGTGTTAATGAAGATATTGTGCAGGTATGCGACTCGCACGCAGAGATCGCCGTCGCCGGAGCCGCGCACGCGCAGGGCGACGGTCACCGCCCTGGCCAAGTTCTTCCTGTTCTGCATGGCCATGATTATGTTCTGCGTGCTGCTCTACATACCAGTTTATAATAAGGCCAATGACCAAATGTTTAAAGGTAAGAGTAAAATTAGGATTAAGCGCGAATCAAACTTCGAATCAAAAGCATTTACCACTCTCCACAAGCTTTCCAAAAACAAATTGTGAATGTAAGCTGTAGAGGTTTTTCTGTACTTTAAAATGAATTCCCCTTTGCTAGATTATCTTGGCGAGATGTTTGCTTTTTATACCACGTCGGTGGCAAATAGGTATATGATCCGCCTGATGGAAAGCTGTCACCGTAACATATGGACGCCTGCAACTCAAGTTACATTCTATGTTTAAACCCTAAATATCAATATTATATAACCTGGTTCATTTTTTCAGCCACCGTAAGTTTAAAAGTTTAAAATTGTTGCTTTGTTCTTTGTTATACACCGTGTTTCCGGTATCACTCAAAACCACAGACACCCCAACTGATTTATATTTTTCTAAACGTGTCTAGAATATTCATCTTTTAATCTAATGATTATTATTTTTTTAAATTGAATTTTTAATTTTCTGTACATCTCTACTCGACTTTTAACTCTACACCCAATAAAATAATTGCTAGCTACCATCATAAACCTTAAAACTATTTATTTGTGTACGTTACTGCAACGACATAAGGTTTACCAATAAACAACTATGTCACTGTAAAGCAAGCTTTGTCACAGTAAACATCAAATTGAACAGGTGACGCAGTAAGCAAATTTAAATCCAACATTCAAAGTGACAAGGTTGTAATTAAAGGTACGAGTTCAATTTGTTATGACTAGAGAGCGGATTTCATGTAGCGATTTAAATATTAATATGGATATGATTAGTGCAATTTTTTAATTACATGACATGTGGATTATAATAAGGTCTTACAATCTATCGCATCTACATCGCACACCGCAAACTTCGCTGACTAATTAGATTAAATTAATGTTATTTTTTGTAAGTGTAATTTTTCTTTAAATGTAGTTATTTTTGTAAATCACTAGTATTTTATTAGTAAGTATTTTATTCTAAATAAAGGAGTTTGTATTCAGGAAGCGAATTATTTTGATTTTTCTATTCTTTGAGTCGTAATATAGAAGTTTTTACAAGAACGTATATAAATAAATTATCAAAAATTAACAAACATTTATTTATTTATTAATTTTATTATCATTACTATTTTTGCTTAATATTCACAAAATCATCCAAAAAGGCTTTTACTTTTATAATTTTTTTGTGTGTAGAAAAAATAATAAATTATGCGAGTCATATCCATATTAATATTTAAATCGCTACATGAAATCCGCTCTCTAGTTATGACTTATGATAAACTTTAATCGTCCGAGTAACCAGCCATTATTAATACCCCTAAGTACTGAAAAAGGTATACAACCTCTAGCAATATGATATGCACAATGTTGTATTACGTATTTGTAGAATGGGCACGTGAAAAATAACTAATAATACAAACTGAAAAAATATATATTACCCCCATCAAGATATAGCTCAATCGATTCTACTCTCGATTCTGAATAAACAGTTTTTAGTGTTAAGTGAAACACGTTGTATACATTTTAACTTCGGGGTCATTATTTGATGATAAAGTTTAACTTCTAAATCTACTGTATAGACCAGTGTTCCCGATCTGCCATTGTTTGTTATCATTATTAATATAAGTTTAATTCTTCCTTATAAGTTTAATTCTTCCTTATAAGTTTAATTCTTCTTCTTATTCGTGTAAAGGGATCAAGTTACTTAAACTAATTTTTTGTTTGCCAATGCCAAAGTGGCAAACACTTCAAGCTCTCTGAAGTTTAATTTATAGTTTTTCTAAACAAATACTTTACTATTTTGGACATTTTATTCCATCATTTGTATTGCAGGTGCTGCCGTCGCAGGCTGGTCCATTAACACAAACCGTGACACTAAAATATACGTTCAACCGAACAACGTGACCACCATACACGAACCCAAACACATCTGCCCCCCTCACACAAACAAGAAAAATAACCTCTTCCTCCTCATCATTGTATGCTCTTCCACCACACACTTCGACAGACGAGTAGCCATCAGAGAAACCTGGGGTCACTACAAAACATATTTACAATTATCCAAAATATATAACGAAACTAGGGAAAAATATAAAAATTACAATTACACTTACGATTTGTACCCATTAGATAGTCAAAACAGTAGTGAGAAAACTAAAAGAGATATCAGCAGCTTCAAACATTTGCTGCCTGAGTTAGCTAAGGCTCTTCAAAAAGATCTAGCTGATAAAAATGAAGAGAAAACTGAAGTACCTGAAGAAAAGAGATTCGAAGATGATGTTATGCTACCTGAGTTTGATATGAATAAAGAATTAGGTGAAGATAATGATTATAATTACGATTACGAGAGCAACGTTATGAAAATACCTCCGAAAGGTTACGAAGATAATACTAATTTAGATAAAGTTCTTAATATGTTAAGAGATAAGAATTTTCTTAAAGAAGATGATGTTAAAGTTAAAGAAGACTTTAAGATAGATGGGGAACCAGATTTCAAACTCTTGTTCCTTCTTGGTTTGCCAAGTAATGAGAATGACACAGAAGTACAGAGTAAGATAGAAGACGAAGTACAAAAGTATGGCGATGTTTTGCAGGAGGGCTTTATTGATTCTTATAACAATCTCACTTTGAAATCGATTATGATGTTGAAGTGGGTTACAAATAAGTGCAATGAAAGCGGTAAGTGCCTATTTAATTATTGTTTTTATTCATAAATTACCTAATTATCCAGTTGGCACTAAAAAGGGCGACAAATTTGAAAAATGTAGAGACATTGTCTTCATAAAGCGCGTGCCTTTTTAAAACTTGACGTTGCACGTTGGTGGTTGAATCATCAACAAGCCATAACACTTAATAGTACATTACGATACAAGTGCGTAAAAAAGTAAGTGTCGTGTCGATTTAAAACACTCCCTTCGGTCGTGTTTTAATCTATCGCCACTCGTTTCCAATTTCCTTTTCGCACGTGTATTGTACGACGTTTTTCAGTACAGATGAGCCTCCGAAGTTTCGACCTGGCATTATAATGAACCACTTCTCGCACTAGTGCGTAAAAAAACACCATCTGTACTGAGAAAAACTTTAAATGTACGTGCGATGGTTTAAAATTATATTTCGACCCTTTATTAGTGCCAAAATTTGATTGTCTTTAATTAATTCAATTTTATTTGTACATTTTAACATTTCCTAAATTCAATTTTAACATTTATCATTTTGGACGACCGGTCTGGCTCAGTCGGTAGTGACCCTGCCTGCTGAGCCGCGGTCCCGGGTTCGAATCCCGGTAAGGGCATTTATTTGTGTGATGAGCACAGATATTTGTTCCTGAGTCATGGATGTTTTCTATGTATATAAGTATGTATTTATCTATTTAAGTATGTATATCGTCGCTTAGCACCCATAATACAAGCTTTGCTTAGTTTGGGGCTAAGTTGATCTGTGTAAGGTGTCCCCAATATTTATTTATTTATTTCAGTCCGCTACATCCTAAAGACAGACGACGATATGTACATAAACGTACCGGCACTGGTCACGAACCTGCGAAACCGCTCAAAAGACCACGACCTCAAACACCCGAGCAGCAAGGAGTACCTACTTATTGGAGACCTTATTTGTGGAGCAAGGCCCGTTGCTGATAAACATAATAAATGGTAAGTCCACAATTCTATAATACCTTTATTAAATCCATACTAATATTATAAACGGGAAAGTGTGTGTCTGTTTTGTTTGTCCGTCCTTCACGGCAAAACGGAGCGACGAATTGTCGTGATTTTTTAAGTGGAGATAGTTGAAGGGATGGAGAGTGACATAGGCTACTTTTTTCTCTTTCTAACGCTAACGAAGCCGCGCACAAAAGCTAGTAATCTATAATGCAGTTGTAAATTTCCCAAAATACGAGTCCCATATTGTAGAACACAAGCAACATATCCGTGGTAAAGCGTCAGAATTGCTAAAGTAAAGGTAAATGTTAAGTTACCTGACCCCGTAGCCGAATGGCATTTCTGCGACGCGAAACGAAAACGAAACGCCGCGAAAGGTAGTCTGGCTCTGTCGCGCCAATACGCACCAACGATAGAGATAGATATCTACGAGCGTTTCGTTTCGTGAGCGTTTGTGCCATTCGGCTGTGCCACCCTGCATACAAAAGCTGTTTCCAACTAAATTTAGTTGTTTGATAATCACAATAAGTGACTTATTGGAGACCTCATTTGTGAAGCAAGGCCCGTTGCTGATAAACATAATAAGTCTAAGTGCGTATGTAGAATGCCACAGTCCTTGTAAGCTGCAGGATTTCAAGAGCACAGTAAAAACACGTCCGTACAGAAAAAACCATTTATTTGACAAGGCCGGTTAAATATCTACCCTCCACCTATTTTAACAATAACGTAAAACTATCCGTACATTACATATAATCTTCCTAATAACCCATAATCTAGTTGTACATTTCCCCAAATACGAATATCATATTGAAGAACACATGTAAAACAACCATGATAAGCGTCAGAGTTCTTAAAAGTAGATATTGCGCCATAAATTAATTTGATTTGTTCCTTATTTTGACATGCGCTATAGTATTTAGTCAGGGCCACGGCCTTGAGCATCTGAACTAAAAGGAGTATTTGCTGAAAATAAATGATTAATTTATAATTTAATCTTTTTCACATATAAAATGTGTTACTATTGTAACTAAATTATGTATTAAAATGTTATCGGGCGCATCAGGCGCATAAACCGATAAAAGCACCACGATTAATTAAAGTAATAACATACATACATACATGCATATAATCACGCTTGTATCCCATAAGATGATCCTATATAATGTCCATAAAGAGGTAGGCAGAGCACATGAACTACTGAGTTTCAGTGCCACTGCCACTCTTGGCAAAAAGGAGTTAAAAGAAATCCAAATTGTGACATTGCAGTGACAGGTTTCCAGCCTCTCGCCTACGCCACAATTTAACCCATATCCCACAGTCGACTTCTACGACACCCACGGGAAGAAAGGGGGTGGTGAAATTCTTAACCCGTCACCACCGTATAATAATAGTAATAGCGAAGAGTCTCGACCATCTTGAGAGACTCTCGCTAGGTGGCTGGATCAAGGGCCAGATGCGTGCGGCGGTATCTTGGACACGGCGCGGATAGTCCGACGGTTCCTCTCTCTGCAGCCCTAACCACCGGCAGCTTGGGCCCTGCCCCGCTGCTGGCGGCACCCTAGGTTAGGTTTTTTAACCGTCGCCTCATATCTCAAGAAGGACGGTTATCAAGTCGTCTGTATGTTTTTAGGGTTCCGTAGCCAAAATGGCAAAAACGGAACCCTTATAGTTTCGTCATGTCCGTCTGTCCGTCTGTCCGTCTGTCCGTCTGTCCGTCTGTCACAGCCGATTTACTCGGAAACTATAAGTACTACAGTGATGAAATTTGATGGGAATATGTGTTGTATGAACCGCTACAAAATTATGACACTAAATAGTAAAAAAAAAGAATTGGGGGTGGGCCCCCCATACATGTAACTGAGGGATGAAAATTTTTTTTTCGATGTACATACCCGTGTGGGGTATCAATGGAAAGGTCTTTTAAAATGATATAAAGTTTTCTAAAAAACATTTTTCTTAAAGTGAACGGTTTTTGAGATATCAGCTCTCAAAGTCGTAAAAAGTATGTCCCCCCCTCTATTTTTATAACTACGGGGTATAAAATTCTAAAAAAAATAGAGGTGATGCATGCTAATTAACTCTTTCAACGATTTTTGGTTTGATCAAAGTATCTCTTATAGTTTTTGAGATAGGTTGATTTAACTGTAATTTTGGCAGGTGTATAAATTGACATAATAAGTTTATTATATTTGCTGCTACGGAACCCTTTGTGCGCGAGCCCGACTCGCACTTGGCCGGTTTTTTTTTTTTTTTTATGTTTGTTCCTCGATATCTCCGTCGTTACTGGACCGATTTTGAAATTTTTTTTTTTTGATTGAATGTATATGCATACAGATTGGTCCCATTTTTCTCAGAACCCAGTTCTGATGATGGGATCCTGGAGAAATCGAGGGAACTCCTCAAATCTGAAAGGCATACATATGGTTATTTTTGTGTTTTTAAAGGAACAGCATGCATTTAGGTACGGAACAGTGACATTTGGTGCAGTGGAACTGCTGATGATGGCCAGAACGGAACTCTTAAAATCTGAACGGCACGCTTATAGTGACTTTGGTATTTTTATACGAACAGCATGCACTTTCGTCCAGAACAGTGACATTTGGTGCAGTGGAATTTCTGATGATGGTCAGAACCGAACTCCTCAAATCTGAACGGCACGCTTATAGTGACTTTGGTATTTTTATAAGAACAGCATGCACTTTCATCCAGAACAGTGACATTTGGTGCAGTGGAACTGCTGATGATGGCCAGAACCAAACTCCTCAAATCTGAACGGCACGCTTATAGTGACTTTGCCATTTTTATAAGAACAGCATGCACTTTCGTCCAGAACAGTGACATTTGGTGCAGTGGAATTTCTGATGATGGTCAGAACCGAACTCCTCAAATCTGAACGGCACGCTTATAGTGACTGTGGTATTTTTATAAGAACAGCATGCACTTTCGTCCAGAACAGTGACATTTGGTGCAGTGGAACTGCTGATGATGGCCAGAACCAAACTCCTCAAACCTGAACGGCACACTCATAGTGACTTTGGTATTTTTGTAAGAAAAGCATGCATTTAAGTTCAGAACAGTGACATTTATTTAGTTATGTTTGTTAAGCATAAGTTTTGAAGTCAAAGTTTGTCAAGCTTCGATTTCTTATAATATAATAGGATTCATGAGGAATTGAGGAAACTCCTCAAACCTTAACGTTATACGTATATTCATTTGTGTTGCCATCTAATAATTAAAGCATTAAAAGCAGTTTAAAAAAATACTTACACATTTCTACATAATCCAACATTCGCAAGTAGCTTTCACCAGAACCGGAAAGGCGACGGTTTTTTTTTCTTAAAAATTATTATAATATGTTTTTATATTGTTTGGAAATGTTTTTATATTTTATTTTTATATAGGTACATATTGTAAAATACCTAGCCTAAGAATGAAAATAAATACTGAGACTAATAAATACAGAATATTTTATTTATTACTGTGGCAAACAAGCATACGGCCTGCCCGATGGTAAGCAGTCACCGTAGGCTATGGATGCTCCAGAAGTGTCACTTACGCCTTAATCTTTTAGAAATCTGTACACTCCTTTTTTTAAGAACTCCATACTGTAGTCACTCGAAAACTTACATATGTATTTCAATATTTTGAATATTCTAAAAATGCATGTGAACGCAACCTCATTTTTTAATTAAATAAGTACTGTACCCAATCAGTATTGTTGTATGCAGTAGTAATTATAAGATATAATTTATTAAAACAAGATAATTATAAAATGTAATTTATAAAATCAGAATCGAATAACCTACTTACGGAAAACCAGTTCGCATACCGACAAAAAATGTCGACAACCACCGCGACGTATAGGATATTCGATTCTATCATGACAGGGTTAGACGATAAGGATAAGATTGCCGCAATACTGTGTGACTTGTCAAAAGCATTCGACGTCATTAGTCATGAATTACTGCTGAAGAAATTGAAGATGTACGGAATGGATAGTACAGCTCATGAGCTGTTTACCTCTTTTTTGTCAGACCGCAAACAAGTCGTGAAAATACTCACTGACGGCAAGTCAATTCAGTCTGACATAGGTAGCATAAATATAGGTATTCCACAGGGTTCGTCCCTTGGAAATACCTTGTTTTTGTTATTTGTAAATGACCTACCGTCGAACATTGAAGCTGAGTTGCCTGTATTGTTTGCGGATGACACGACTGTATTGGTTAGTGCAAGTTCTTATGACCAGCTGGCAATAAACATTAATGACGCTTGCCACCAATTGCAGTCGTGGTTCTCAGCAAATGGACTGTTACTTAACTATTCCAAATCGAATGTTATGTTATTCTCTGGTCGAAAGGTTCAACCACCACCTTGCATGGCTAACTTTCCAATGACCATGTGCGAAGAGAGTAAGATTCTAGGGTTCCTGATCGACAATACTCTAAATTGGAAGTTCCATGTAGACAATCTTTGTGATCGGTTGGGTGGTGCGTCGTTTGCGTTGAGAAAACTGAGGCCTCTTATTTCGGCAGAAGCCTTAAAGCAGGTGTACTTTGCGCATTTCCATTCTATCATGGCATACGGCTCACTGCTCTGGGGCAATTCTACTGATGCAAAAAGAGTCCTTATAATGCAGAAACGCGCAATACGTACACTTGCCGGTGTAAAAGACAGGTACCCTTGTAGAGAGCTCTTCCGTTCTCAACGTATAATGACGCACTACTCACAATATCTGTTCGACGTACTGCTGTATGTTAGACATAATATATCCCAATTTGCACGCATAGACTTTCCGGGCAAACAGCTTCGATCTACAGGCCGTCTGAGAACAGTCCCCCGTCGCATGGCACTTTCAAGAAAGAACCCTCGAGTCATCGGCCCTACTTACTATGAGCACTTACCTGCCGATCTGAGAAATGAGCCATGTGACGAAGCATTTAAGCGCAAATTGAGAAACCTTTTGTTAGATAACCCCATGTACTCTGTAAATGAGTACATGGATTTGAATTTTTAATGACCGATGATATAATTATACCTATATTTCTCTGTTATATAATATTTTCTTGCTTCGTGATAATTTCAATATTGTAACTTCATTTATTAATTTTATTTAGCTTGGCATGTGTATTTTCTTTCTTTGTAAATGACGATCCTCATTTGGGAGACACAATTATTTTTATTTGGAATTTATTATGTAATTTTTGACGATCATGATGAGAAGATAAACATAATTTTGACATGTAGCAAATTTATAGTGTAATTGTTATCATGAAATAAAGAAATCTAATCTAATCTAATTTATTTTTATTAGTAATATCGTTGTGTTATTTAAAAAATGGATTAACATTTTTTTATCAAAGTGTCATAAGATATTTGATATGTATTACATTATCAGCAAGTTGGTTATTAAATTATTAAATAATAGTACGTTTTTGTCGAAAATCGTAAGTAGCTACTTGCAGGCTGAGGATTCTTTTTAAACTAAGTTTTGATTAGCTAAAACATCTGCCATTGATGCCACTAATAAATTTACATACACACATACTATCACATGCAACTACTGAAGCTTCATTGCCACTCTTGGCAAACTCAGAATAAATTTAAAAGTAGAAAATGTCTGCCTTAGGTCAGACTTGAATTTTATTGTACTTTGTTAGGTACACCAAACAGATTTCGTACAAAATCTTAATTACAATTTAATCTTATGCTAAGGTAGGCTAACAATGGTGGTAGATGTCGCTACGGGTGATTCACCTAAGTGGTGGAAAAATTTGCTGGCTTGGCTTGGTACACATTTTCCACTTTTAAATTGATTCCAAACTAACAATGTCAACATTTACAGGTACAGCCCTCGATATATGTACTCCGGACGCGTGTATCCACGCTACCTGTCGGGTACCGGTTACGCGTTATCCTCACCCACCGCTGCTGCCCTCTATCGGGCCGCTTTGCACCAGAACTACTTCCATTTAGAAGATATTTATATCACCGGTAAGTGTACCATGATAATTGGGCTTACTTGTGGCCACAGACTAGACGTGGTCTACGATGGAGTGAGCTCGCCCAGAAGGTGCCTGTTCACCCTTTATTTGAAGGTTGCTGGGTTATAAGAGCTGGGAAATACAGCCGGCATGGAATTCCACTCCTTGGTAATGTTGACTAGTTGTCAACAGTGTCAACACCCTTATGCCGGGCGGATGGCCGTTTTACACTAGAACTACTTCCATTTAGAAGATATTTATATCACCGGTAAGTGTACCCTGTCTATGTAGTCCCCAGAATCCCCACATAATGGGCTGTTTTGCACTAGAACTACTTAGCGTGTGTGAACTCGTAGACAGAATAAAAAATAAATGACGATCTCCATATTCCATATTCTTATTAACCCCCGACGCAAAAACGACGGGGTGTTATAAGTTTGACGTGTCTGTCTGTTTGTCTGTGTGTGTCTGTCTGTGGCATCGTAGCTCCCAAACTGATGAACCGATTTAGATTTAGTTTTTTTGTCTGAAAGCTGAGTTAGTCGGGAGTGTTCTTAGCCATGTTTCATGAAAATCGGTCTACTATGTCGCGGTCGGGGGTTTTTTCAAAATTTTTATTTTGTGGTTATTCAAATAGGCTATAATCTTATCGCTCTTTAGCGATAAGACCGCCTGTTGTTTACCTTTGTTCGTGTTTCTTCCTTGTTTTGTATTGTTGTATTTTATCAAGGTGTGCAATAAAGAGTATTGTATTGTATTGTATAGGCTTACAATAAGCACTTTTAAAAATTCCAGGTATGTGCGCCCTCCGCGCAACCCCCGTCATCCAGCCGCGCGACGACCCGATGTTCTCGTACCAGCTCCTCGGCGCCGGCGCGCGCGCAGCCTGCGCGGCGCACGCGCGCGTCACGGCGCACCACGTGCCGCCCGCCAAGTTGCACGCCATTGAGCGGCGGCTGCTGCAACCCGCCAAGGTTGATCAGTGAGTGACGATCTATCTTCATTTGTTTTATAATCTAGGTTTGTTGATGATCCTTTGTTCATACGTTGAGCTCGGATTTAGACACTTGTACTTTTGTTGTTGAAATACTGAATTTGGAATCAGGGTGTCCACTTTCTGGAAAGTCAGGGAAAGTCAGGGAAAAGTCAGGGAAGCTCATAGTGGTCATGGAAAGTCAGGGAAAGTCAGGGAAATGATTTTGAGGTCAGGGAAAAATTTGACACCAAGAAAAAAAAATTAAAAGTATTGAAAAAATAATATGATTTCTTGGGTTGGCCTCATCCATGGCAGCAAAGATCTTCCTAGTAGTGATTGTAAGGCAACTTAGAATTGTCCGTTTAGACTTTTTTGACAAATATAGTACCTGCCTGCCCTAGTATCACAGTAATGGCTAATGAATGAGGGATGTGCTATGTTTCAAACATTATTAGGAATCAATATTAATCCCTACATAGAAACGGCAAAACGAATCGGCAACAAAGGGGCGCGCCGTCCGCTTGTTGTTGAACTAATTAGTTACCGCATGAAAAAATATGTCCTTGAAAACGCATCTTACTTTTATAAAACTGGCTATGCGGTCTCCGAACTATTGGATAGCACTGCTCTAAAACATAGGAATCATATGAGAGAATGTCTACGAAACGCACGTAAAAATGGAAATTATGCAGTTATACGTAATAATCGATTATACATAAACGGCAAAGAATGTGTGATTGACTTCCAACAAATCATGCAACCCCGATACATCCACCAGAACAACCCCCGCAGCATGACCTGCCTCGGCAGGCCGAGCAGCCCGCGATGACCCAGCCTCAGCCGTCCGAGCAGCCCCAGCAGTCAGGGAGCACTGGGCCTTCGCCGTACCCCCCACCACAGCAATCAGCCCGCGTCCAGCAGGCAAATCAGCTGTCACAAGCCATTGGACCACAACTGACAGACCCTTCATATCAAAACCAGGACAACTATGCGAGTCAACCTACGTTGGTAAACACTAAGGAAAGAATAGACTTATCGTTTTTTCGTACCTAAATCTGATATTTTCGTAGCCAAAAATGATGAGATAATATATCAAAACGCAGACACAGTACCAAATACTTCATTACGGGAAGAAAGAATAAAACAAAGTAATTTAAATGTATTTCATCAAAATATTTGTGGTGTTAATAATAAGCGACAAGAACTTGAACTGTACATAAACGATATGGAAAGAACTCTACACTATATATGTTTAACTGAGCATTTTCTAAGCAGCACTGCGGTGCCTTCTTTTTCCTTGTCGAATTATTTCTTAGCTACTTCTAATGCCAGAATAAATAAAAAAAGAGGTGGCACGTTGATATTAGCTTCGAATGGTAGAAAGTGTGAAGAATTGCCTATGTGTAAGAACTTATACGCGATGGAATACTTTGAAATATGTGGGGTTAAAGATTGTCTTACTAATACTTGTATCATTTGTCTATATCGAAATCCCACGGATAACCAATTGGGTGAATTTATGCAAAAACTAGAACTACTGTTAGAGTACTATGCAAATAAAAAATGTATTATCTGTGGTGATTTTAACATTAATCTTCTCGTAGCAGACAAAAAAAGGGATGAATTTTTAACGTTATTGAAATGTTATGGATTTAGTTTAATGTTTGATCTACCTACATTTAGGAGGAATGGCTCAGAATCTAGCATTGACAACATAATAACAAATCTTGCAGATGATAACATTATTTGCTATAAAATTGATCATAATAATTTAGCTGATGGGCATGCAGGGATTTTCGGTAATTTTTACTTCGAACATGAAAACAAAAAAGAACCTCCAGAGTACATTTTTACAGAACGTAGAATCTTTAACAAAACTAATAATGATACATTCAGAAAATTGCTAACATCAGTTAATTGGTATGACCTAGGAGTAAATAAATTCTTAGACAAATTTAAAGGAGTTTTCCAAGAAAGTTTCAAAAAAAAGAGAAGAAAAATATTACTCAAAAAGCGGGAAACACTAAACTGGGTTACTCAGGGGATCAAGATATCAAGTAAAATGAAAAGATTTCTAAACTCTGTTAGTAGATCTGATTGTGACAGTAGTATATTAAGTTATAGAAATAAATACATAACGCTCTATAGAAAAATCATGAGACATGCTAAAAGACTTGCAGTTCAAGCAGAGATAGACAGATCCCAAGATTCTGTGAAATGTATTTGGAATCTAGTGAATAAATGTAGAAATAAAACAAAGAAGAATAATCAAAAGTCAATGCAATTAGTGGTAGATAATAAAGTAATCTGTGATTCTAGAGAAGTAGCATGTATTTTTTCGAGCAAGTTTGATCACGGAAAGAACATCGGTGAAGTTGACTTTGGTAATGCACTTGAAATGGTAGAGAGTAATGTAGATACAAGTTACAAGGATATGAAGTGGTGGACCGTAACCCCTACAGAAATCGTAAGCCTTGTTTCATCCATGAAAAATAAAAAATCTTGCGGTCATGATGAAATGCCAATCACAATTTACAAGGACAATATCGATTTACTAGCGGGCCCATTAGCATACTTCTTTAATAAATGTTATGAACTTGGTAGCTTCCCCGATCAACTTAAAGTAGCAAAAATACTCCCGGTATATAAAAAAAATGCTAAGAATGATCCAAAAAACTACCGTCCGATTTCTTTATTGCCGGTTATGTCGAAATTGTTCGAAAAAGTGATAAAAAAAAGGCTCAGTGCACACCTAAATGTACACAATGTAATAAATCCTAGACAATTCGGATATCAAAGAAATATTGGTACAAGAGATGCAATAGACACTTTACTTAGTGACGTAGTACAGTGCCTCAACAATGGAATGAAAGTAGCGGGTCTCTTCTTAGATTTAAGTTCCGCTTTCGATACGGTGGACCATACAATTCTTCTAAGAAAGTTAGAATACTACGGGGTAAGAGGAAAAAATCTTCAAATACTTAGAAATTATTTACAGGGCAGGAAACAGTATGTAGAAATCAGAGACTTAGACGAAGGACAAGACAAAGTATTCAAGTCAAAAATCACCACAATTTCTAGAGGGGTCCCACAAGGATCTATTCTAGGTCCTATTCTCTTCATTATATTTATTAATGACGTCATAAAGTACGTACAAAACTCCCTAAATAATTCAAACGTGGTAATCTTTGCTGATGACACTAATGCCATTATCAGTGCTACAAACGAAGTTGAACTTAAAAGTAATGTTAAAAGAGCTCTCTCGATTTTCCATAAGTGGTTCAGAGATAATCATTTGAAATTAAATACGGAAAAAACAAGTATAGTACAGTTTAAGAGTGATCGAAAAAATAAAGAGACCCTAGAACTAGACTTTGATGATGACACTCTACGATTCGTTGAGGTTGTCAGGTTTCTAGGGGTGGAAATTGATTCTTATCTTAACTGGAAACAGGAGTTAAATCAAATTGAAAACACTATTAGTTCTGCCTGCTTTGCTCTAAGGAATTTAAGAGATGTGATTGGAATAGACCATTTAAAAACTGTATATTACGCCCTGGTTGAGTCAAAACTGAGGTATAGCATTAAATTCTGGGGGCAACGTATAGCTACAATATAAAAAGAGCTTTCATAATTCAAAAACGGGCCATAAGAATCATGAATCGTATACCTCAGTGGACTTCATGTAAAGAATTCTTTACTAGGTTAGAAATTCTAACAGCACCATGCCTTTATATTATGATATTATGCACGGATTTAGTAAAATCTCTGGCAAGTAGCGAGACCGTGGAGGCTCGGGCGATAAGACTGGCAACAAGGACAAAAAATTTAAGCCGCCCCTTTACACCAAAACTCAAAGTCACCGAATTCTGTGCTCGCTACCAGGCTGTTAAAGTTTTCAATAAACTACCCACAGAACTCAAAGCTATCACAAATCCATTGTTATTTAAAAGTAAATTGAGGTCATTTCTGCTTGAAAAACGATTTTATTCAGTTGAGGAGTTCTTCCAGTATAATAATGAACCAATTTAATTTGACATGTATTTATTATGACTATTATTATGACTTATTAGCATTATGGAATATCGTAGTTAATTGTTGTTTTTTAGTTAAGTATTGTTTTTTTGGATGGACATGTGATTAAATATTTCTAGTTTTTTTTTCTGTTATATTTGACATTGGTTAGTTTATATGCATTTTTTTTTTTTTTACTTGCTATTTTATTGCTAATTGTATTATGTTATGGTAAGTCTATATTTATTTTCTGACATGTCCACTCATTGATTAGTTTTACTTACATCATAAGCATGTTCTTAGCTCGTAAGTTTTTCTAACACAATTTATATTGTTCAAGAAATAAAGAAATGAATGAATGAATGAATGATATCTTCATGCTCTAGCTGACCTTAATCTGTCCGGCCCAAAATCGTAAATGTAGAAAAATCCAATTTTTTTTTTTACATTGCGTGCCCCACCCACATATTCCAAAATGGCGAGGGGGGGGGGGGTAGGGAATAAATTCAGTTATTGTGATTCAGTTAACTGGAAAGAGGGCGTCACGAGCCTTCGGGAATGTCATATACTTGGAAATTTCGACCCTTGCTTTCGTGCACTGATGGCCGAGTGGTTTTCAGGCATTCGCCCGGTTAGCGGAGTACGCTGGTTCGATTCCAGCTCGGAACACTGGAGGCCTTGGTCACTTTTTCTTTGTATATGACATTTATTTAATGTTTGGAAAGTTGCACCTCAATGTCACCATGTACAACATTCATAAGGTGGTGGTTTTGCTAGGGCGACGTGAAAGGGGGATTCTAGCCCTTGACGAACCACGTTGCGAGGCCGAACGACAAAGACAAAGTTACGTCGCTATCCAAATTCTAAGTATCTAAATATACGACAATCCAAAGTGGAGTTCCTTATAAAGCCAATGGCGGAAATCGTCACATAGAGGCGCAATTTTGTATGAGTCAAAGGAGCATAGGATGATAGTAAGCGTGACGATGAGACAACTTCAAAGCACTTGGAAACCTAAAGGCATGTACTTAGTGGCAAAACACCTAAGTGGGCATCCCGACGCTGACAACAGAGAAAAAATTTCGCGCTCGCTTCGCTCGCGTTTACTATTTCTACATAGGTGATACTTCTTAATATATTAGTCAATATTTCGCGCTCACTACGCTCGAAATCTCGTTTTCATTTCAAGCTTTTGCTTTCCTGACTCTGCCCTGATAGTACCTCGGTACTTCGGTACTCCATTTTGTTTGTTATTTTTTTGTACATAATAACTACTATCAGCCCCAGGGACGTATAAGAGGGGAAAATTTTTCGCGCTCGCTACGCTCGCGATATTTTTTTCTAACGCAGATTATCCAAGGGCGCCGAAACTCAAACTCGCTCTACCCTGATAAGAGTGCACGGGCCAGCAACAACTGGTGTAGCCAAAAATAAATAGTGATAACTACCAACTACAGATTTCGTTAAGTTTAGTTTTATAAAACCAGAAAATAAGTTTAATAGTTAACCTAAAGATAAAAAAAACGTAACTTTTTGCCCGCGGCTTCGCTTAGTTAGAAAGAGACAAATAGTAGCCTATGTCACTCTCCATCCCTTCAACTATCTCCACTTAAAAAAACACGTCAATTCGTCGCTCCGTTTTGCCGTGAAAGACGGACAAACTGCTTTTTTTTAGCTTTTTTTTTTCAAGACAAAAAAAAAACATTTTTTTGCTACCCTAAGCAAAATTGGTAAAAATGTCATCATAGAATAAAAATTTGGTCAGGGAAATTTTCTTAAATGGTCATGGAAAGTCAGGGAAAAGTCAGGGAATTTTTTTTGGGTTTAGTAGTGGACACCCTGGGAATGCTTCGGGTCTTCGGCCCTACGCGGAGCTCGGCCTTCGCCTTTAGACACTTGCACTTCTATTCATTGTTAAAGTACTGCGCGCTTCGAGCCTTCAGCTCTACGCGGACCTCGGCCTTCGCTTTTAGACACTTTTGTTCAATGTTTTATTCGAATTTTTATTCAATCTCTTTAATGTCAACAGTCAAACAAAACAACACATTTCAAAAATAGAAATACATAAACTTAATTACAACATAAAAATAATCACAAAACAAAGGAATATTTGCATGCTGTTTGTGGACGGTTGAATAAGGAAAACGTTTTTTCACCACACCAACTGGTAAAGGCTTTCTTTGCTATTCGAAAACAGATAGCAAAATTGCATTTTATCCACAAGGGGGCAAAGTAATTTCATACAAATTTTAACTCGATGTCTTAATCTGGCTGCTAGATTTTACATATAAAGGATGATTTTGTATCATAAATATTGAATAAATTGTCAAATTTGATTTATTTTGATGTTTTATAGTCAGTATTTTGTTCGTGTTGGTGTGGTGAAAAATGTTGTGTTTCACTCGGTGGCAAAGTTAGTTTAACCTTCGTGCCTTGATACCCTCGCAACGCTCAAGATTCCACTTTTTGAACCACTCGCTACGCTCGCGGTTCAATATTGGAATCTTTCGCTTGCTCAGGTATCAATATTGGCACGTGCTGTTAAACAACTACTTTGCCCCCTTGTAAAACAAATAACTATTGTATATGTGACTTCAGAAGAAAAACGCATGTTTAGAAAGGTTCACAATGACACTCCGCCCACAAAAGTAAAAAGTATCACAATGACACTTAGCCCACAAAAGTGAAAAGTTCAAAAAGATTTACAATGACACTCCGCCCACAAAAGTGAAAAGTTAAAAAAGATTTACAATGACACTCCGCTCACAAAAGTAAAAGGTTGAAAATATTTTTTATTATATAAAAATTAAATACATAAAAGTATGTTTGTTTCAGGTGTGAACGGTTAAGACTAACGCAGGTAAGGAGGGATAGGATGCGGCCGAAGCGCCCGAAGGGCAAAAGACTAACCCGAATACCCCCTAGGTTATAAGGACTAACCAACTTGGGGACGTCACTACAATGGCAGGGCGATTATATGTCGACTGTGTTTAGAAAGGAAAATTCTGTCCCTGTATTCGTTTTGTATATTGGTGCATTCCACGATAACGTCCCTTGTGCTTTTGCCTTGTCATGGACGATTATCAATTATTACAAGAATTGCATTTCGTAAGGAACATTCTCGTGGAATGCCCCTATTTTCCGTTTAATGTACCAAATTAATTAGAGTCAGTTTAAGGTAAGTTAACAACGATTTTGACAGGCCGGTGCTAATGTTATCTTAAACGTCAAACTTCGACAAAATTTTGACGTTCACTTAAAATTAAAGGCGGTTGTCAAAATCGTTGCCGTATTTCGACTTAATTCTATTATTTGAAGAAACTAATACAGATATATTAAATTATATTGTCGATAGTTAGACGCCCTGCCATAAAAATACCTTTTCTATAAAACTATTTCAGAAATCGTGATCGATTCCGGATGAAAATAGTTTTATTGAAAAAAATTCGTAAGGGACAAAATCGTAATTATGATAGGAAATGAAATTGTTGCCTTAAATAAATTAGGACTTACGATTCTTATTTTGTCCCTTATAAAAGTATTTTGTAGTGATTTAATTTAAGGGATCGATGGCCTTTTTGTATGAAGATATGGTAAAGGCTTTTAATTTATATTATACGTAATTATGGTATTAAGATGTCAAGTTGCCAAATTATTGGTTCTGTTATAGATTATTTTTATCGGCCGTTTATAAATTATTTAAACAAAATTGTCGATATACTATACGATATTACAGACAGCTACTTTTGCATGAGATTTACTGGATTTTTTTTTAATTTTTCACCTTAAAAAATAGAAAATATGATTTCAGATACGAACAAGTAGTTAAAAGCGATAGACTAGACCCTCAAAAATCTAGGGCTTTTCTAAAAATAAGACTTAAATTGACCAAATTATATCAGAAATATATAATGTTGAATGTTTTCGTAGGCTAGTGTTCATGTTTTAAAATTATTAGAGCTTCTCTTGACAGCTATGTGGTAGCATATTTTGGCAGCTCATTGCAACTAGTTGCCATTTCTATCTAACCTTTGAAGCAAGTTTTATACTTTTAGGCATTTAAAAAAATGTAAACGAATCATTCTGGTAGTCACAACTTTTGTTGGCTAATCATCTAAAGACAAAAATCAAGCTGACCTTCTTATTCGGTCGCTTAATGTTATTATTTACCCTGCACAAGGAGCCTTTTTTGGGTAGATTTCGTTTACATTTATTTAAATACCTATAGATACAAACTATAGAAGACCCCATCCATATATTGTCATTTTTAAATATACATTTATATCGATGACGACGATGCTGCATTCGTCAGAATTTCTGGTAGTTCTAACGCTGACATATAATCAGGAATTTTCTTTCTTAATGCATAATACTAATATCTTATTGAAGTATGGGGAAACTGAAAAAAATTACGAATAAATAGAGTAGCTAATACGTATGTAAGTAATTACTCAATTCTTTTAAAGATTTCTTTAAATAAGAAATCTGAGTGTAAGAATCTCATAAATCCGACTTTTTATCAGTTTATTTTTTATTATTGTAGATAGGTTCTCTAGTGTAGCTAGGCAACGAAATGTCAAAGACAAAAAACTTTTTTAACGCCTTTAAAGGCAGTATTGGCCTGAGCTTGTTGATAAAAATGCAAATATTTATTAATTACAGTTAGTACAGTATAAATAATTAAACTAATTCTTGACTTGCATCATAGTACATAATTATATCTTTGTCTTATTGTTGAAGCCGTTTTGTATTTATAATAATGATTTATCAGTTTAAAGTTACTTTTACTGTGAATCCTTAAAGCATTTTACACAAAGGTGCATGTTCAGGAAACAATTTTTTTTTAAATACTATTTTACTAAAAAAAGTTGTGTCATATTTAATTATAATTTAAAACGTACGTACGAATGAAACCAATCGAACAAATATATGATTCCATTTAATTACCATAAAAAATGCAAAAAAATATTTAAGAGTTTTGAATGATTCATGGTTATTTTCATTAGGCTTTGACCGGGATATAGACCGTGATTACCTTTTTGATTTTGGTCGTGCTCCCGATATTTCGACGCAGTTGCATGCATCATGATCACAGAAAGGTAATCACGGTCTATATCTCGGTCAATATAAGTCTAAAAATATAAGTCCGATATTTTTATTTAAGTAGATATTATGTGTGTTTCCTTTTCTCAAGTAAAATTAATATAATTATCTTTGTAGGTATAAGATCAAACTCCGTCTTCAAATAATTATAAATATTAATATAAAAGCGTAGGTACACGTATAAATATGGCCAATAGAAATATAGGAATGGAAGTTATTGTAAATAAAAGGAATGCTGCATGTTTTTTTATATTCACTGGATAGTAACATATTATTTTACTTTTGCAAATATGTATGCGTTTTACGAATAAAAAACTTTTTTAATGTAAATATTTTAATTTAGTTATTTCAAGTTGATTTGGATGTCTCTACAAAAATCATAAAATATTTTTTAATAATTATATTTCGTCATGCATCGACATAATATTTGCAGTAGTAAAATAATATTTAGCTTATTTTATATTTTTAATATGATCTGTTGTATAATTAATAGTTATTTGCACGCATGCACACCTTCACGTTTTTTATTTAATTTTCATTATATATTTGTCATTTCTTAATAATTTTCTTCATTTCAGATGAAAGAGCCCCAACATAAACTATATGTGTTGTACAAGTACATAAAAATGCTGGTATCTCCTGAATGCTAGTGGCGTAGCTAAATTACATACATACGTATTCCTGTATTTACAAAATAGGTAGACAGAGCACATGAAACTGCTCAAATACCAGTGCCACTTTTAGCTATTAAGGGGTTGAAAGAAAACTGAATTGTGATATTGTAGTGGCAGTCGATTTCTACGACACCCACAGAAGGAAAGGGGATGTATTTCCATTTTTTGTGTAATATACATATAAATGTGGCTCATTCGTAATAAAATTTTATATAAAATAAATTATTAAAACGCAAATTAAAACTATATCCCAGATATCATCGATGGAGGATAAATACGTATCGGCAATTACTTAAAAAGCGTACTATAATAGTAGAATTAAATGTAGCAAAAATATTTTTACATATCATGTGGCTCAAATTATACCCGTAATGTTAAAAAATATAATAATTGGTTACCTACTAACGCAATTTATTTTTTGGACTTTGAGTCTCGATTTCATTATATGTATAAATTATATGATTGTTTTTTTTATACTACGTCGGTGGCAAACAAGTATACGGCCCGCCTGATGTAAAGCGGTCACCGTAACCTATGGACGCCTGCAACTCAAACAGTGTCACATGCGCGTTGCCACCCCATTAGAAACTTGTGTTCCCTTTTGCTGTGTTAAGTACACAGCAAAAAGGAGTGTACAAGTTCCAAGGAGGGTTCGGGTTGCCGACGACTCAAAGGACAATAAACGGAACAAGTTAGTTCCGTAAGTCCTCCCGTCATCAGCACACCGCACCCTCGTTGAGCTCTGGCAACCTTACTCACCGACAGGAACACAACACTATGAGTAGGGTCTAGTGCTATTTGGCTGCGGTCTTCTGTAAGGCGGAGGTACTACCCCAGTTGGGCTCTGCTCTAGATTCGAACGAGACGATATCTGCTGTGCTGTGCCCTACCACACAAAGCGGAATATCATTCGCTATGCCCTACCTCCTACTTCTATGCCCTACCTCCTACTACTATAGACTATAGACTAGACTAGACTAGATTGTAGACTAGCTACGCCATTTTAATAGGTTGGCTTTAAAATGTTAATTTTTTTTTTTTTCAGTTATCAACAGTATTTTTTTTTTAATTATTGGTGCTCAATTATTAGTAAACACAACGTTATTGAGAATTTATATTTTTATTTTCGTTTTGAAGTCAACTTGTATTTATATCATTTTTAACTTGAACAACCTTGCGGCAATCGGAGCTTATGGAAAAAAACGTTTTAAAAAGAATAGAATATTAAAAAAAATGGTTAAACAAAGGTTGAAAGTGCCAAAGTGCCAATGGTCGTAAGAGACATAATATCTCGAGTGCCTCGAATTTTTGTTCATTTTTTTTTGTACTAAGCATAGCATGACAGTTCATGTAAGAGTTTTTATGTGTTACTTTACCAGTATGGTTTGGTCTATCATTTTATAAGGCGGTTCGTGTAACTAGTACTTCGTTTTTTTTTATATTTGTTTTTCCTTTTTCTCCGCCATATTTTTTTTTCATAGACCTTAGTAGTACCTATAGCGAGTAGGTAGTACCTACTCGTACCAACTAGTTAACCAAAATTATATTCTTACCGACCTCACCTAAGTGGTAGACCTGTGGGTAACAGAATTATTTATCAGAATTATTTATATTATTTACACATTATATTACTATTCTTAGTACACAAAACTTTGAAGAGTCTGATATAATTATTTACATATATTGAGATTATTTTTAAATCAATTTTTTGTTGGAATCATTTTTAATACTATTATTCCAATATCAGTATTTTGTGTATAGAGTTTTTTTTATGATTTTACTTAAATTTATACGTAGAATTTCTAAGTAGTAGAAATATTGAAATTGATGGAATTGTCAACATGCTAGAACGTAAGTAGGAATTAATTTGTTAAGACCCGCGCTTCACATGCAATATCTTAAAAAAAATACAAGTTTCCATACTGCAAAATAAGGAAGTAAATAGCAATTACCTATTTTTTTGTTTTTGTTATAAAACTGCAAAGGTATAAATTACCTGGTAAAGGAGTACTAACTTTCTAGTACTTCGATTAAGATTTTTTATCTCTTCACATATTTTTTTATTGCAGGTGTGATGAAAAACGTTGTATGTAACTCGGGGGAAAGTACAATTGCAAACGACGGCTTGCCAGAGCGTTTTACCGCTCTCGTTAGCAATATAATGTTACGCCCCGTGTTGCAAAATGTACTAATAAATCAATAATTACTAGTATACATTGTGTGGCGCAGGCGATAGATCTTTATGAAAGTGATGTTAGTGCCTTCCATGTATTTTGTTTATGAATCATTGTTTAATACCATTTAGTCCATTTACTAATATTAATCGTGATTTAATAACTCTCATTATTTTATCGCTTCTTTATTATTTACAAGCATGTTTTTTGTGCCTTTATTTATGAATGTCAATAGCTGTAAATGATCTATGTAGTCTCGATTTTTTTAAATTAATATTTTGCATCTACGACAAATATTTATTGAATTAATATGTAATAATGACGTAAGGGACAATGAGAAGTGTTTTTAGACACAAAAAAATATTTGTCCTTTACATCAATGTTTTCCCTGCTTGAATGTTTTTGCATGCTTGATATTTTCTACTGGCCAAGTTATAAGTGTTATCGTATAGTTATAAATATTACTCAGAGCTTTATATCTAACAGAATCTCTTAAATAAGCCCCGATTTCTCCTAAACTATGACTATAACAAATACTTTTATATATCCGTCTCTTTCACTTATTAGTAACTATTAAGTGAAAGAGATGGATTTATATCAACATTCAAAATTATCTTATCCTCTTTCACTAAAATAGTTTGACTAGCAATAGATTAATATAATAACCAGCCAACGTATGTCTGTCCGTTCTCTGAAGTTATAAGTCCTCCATTTTACCTACGTTTATATTCAAAAATGCTTAAACAGCCAGTGGCCAAAAAAAAATATTTGACCATACGTTTTATATTTTTATCTTCTCCGAACTATTTATTAATATTTATATTTTGCTTGTAGATATGTTTGTTCTAGATTTTTTCACAGGATTTTAATGTACTTATTTATAAACTTGTGTTGAAAACGTAGTTCATTTCAGGTGTGTAATTTCAAAATGACTTATTTATTTACACCAAACAAAATAAACCGTTTTGAAATACTTCATTTTCTGTAAAAATGTAGTTGAATCGTTTAGAAATTGATTAAATATTAAATATATCCAGGATTCCTAACATTCCTTTAAATATCTTAACAATGAATTGTGCGTATGTTTTATTCATGTATCTATTAATTTTATAATCTCCTGTATCTTTCTAACTTCTTCTTGCTCAAATAATATAGATGATTTTCGAAGTTGCAAATTTAAAAAGTGTTTTAAACCAGAGATCAAGTCCAAAAGGCAAAAAAAAAACAAGCCCTGTGAAATTTAATTGTTTTTATGGTGCAATATTTGATGAGTTTATATTATCTTTTTTTTTAAATATCTTTGTTTTAAATATCCTGATAACAATTCTTGCATATTTGTTAAAATTAGTGCCTTATTTGTGTTATAAAAAAACATGGTATTATTATGCAAGCATTTGTCTGGACAAACCGTGATACAGCAGTTTAAACTTTACTGCTAATACTTATTATGTTTTTAAAAACTTTATTTCTTACTACTAGAGTTACTTCGTGTAATAATTTTAATAATGTATTGTGCCTGAGCTGTAAGTTTACATTTTTGACACATTTGTTTTGAAGTATGTTGCGATGTGGCTAAGACGTATCGTTTGCCAAATCTAGCGATTATTTACGAATTGGTTGAATCGATTAGGCCCTATGTACAAGGAGGCGCTTAAACAAATATACGATTTCTATCAACTTACTTAAATGTCATTGAATCGAAATGACAGACTGCCACAGCACTAGTTTAAAAATAAAAATGAAGCATAAATGACATAATAAGTAAATCCTGCGTGATAAATTAATATCGTAATATACTCACTAACGAAGATCCGCAAAAATGTAGCATGTGTTAGATTATGTTTAAAGTAAGCGATATATTGTTTTTAAGTACTTGATTTTTTTAAATATTATTACAAGATTTTATTTAAAATTTCGTTAGATCATGCCAGGTTACGTTTTGTGGACGCTGTCATGTGTCAAAAATGTGAACTTACAGCTTCGGGACAATAGGCATATTACTTTCTTATATTTTAGATGAACTTGTGTAATCTGGTACCTAATCTCAATAAAAATGTCTTCGAAATATTAAAGAAAAAATCTTATTTAAAAATATATACTTACGAACTTTTCTTCTTTTTTTTCAATTCAACTTAAGTACATGAGAAAATGAAGTTTAGTTTTATAGGAAGAAAGAAGAGTGACTGAAGTTTTTTTAGTGGTTACTAGTTAGTCTGGTCTCTTTAAAAAAGTAGGTACATAATATTTAATACCTTACATACTGCAGTAAAACTATTAACACCTATAGTAATACTATATATGTGAAACTTTGTTTACATACATTCTTCGTCATATTCTTTTCTATTTATTCATCATAACTGTCAAATCTATGTGATTTTTTATTTAGGTACTATTCTTACATAATAATATATCTGATTTTTTACTTATAGTATACATTTTTATAATTATTTAATAAATGGTTATACTAAAGTTCTGATGAATTAAATATTATTATATTTGAATATTAATCAATACATTTATTTTATATCGCTGTAACCACACTAATATTTTCTCAAGTATATTTTATTTTATTAGATGTAAGCAAGTTTGTAAATAAATGAAGTTTGTAAAGAAATACATTTTGACAGTTTTACATTCCTCCAAACGTCGCCATGATTAGATTTAATTGTAAAACTGTAAAAATGTCAAATAGTCTATGAAAAGGTTGTATAGATAATTATGAATTCAAGCCATGTTACATTTAGATATAATATAAAAAGGCAATGTCCCTGAGATATGATACATTTTGAACCTTAGAAAAACTGGCTGTTTCGGCTTGATTTGAATTTTAATATATGATTTAAAAATTAGATCTTAATACGATATATGTTTCGGATATGGCAATATATTGACATATTTGATAATATTGTGTCATAATAATATCTATTTCATTGTCCAGGTACTCCAGGTTATAAATTCTACCACTCCCAATTTTTTTTAATATGAATTTAAATTATAAAAATACTCATTAATTGTTTACCAATCAAATTTAGGTTAAATATGTACCTTTTTTTCGGTTACTTTATTGTTGACCAGAAAATCCAAAATAATTAAGTAAAATAAATTTAGGTAGAGTCTGGCTAATGAAAGTTGAGCCCGAAAAAAACGTGGCAATTTCAAAAAAATTGGAGCTGGCAACACATTGATAACATGGTTTCTTTTTTATTATTTCTAATTTATTTACAGCACTTACTTTACTCATTTTTATGGTGTTATTCATTATTATTTATAGATTTCGCTGTTAACTTTTACCGAAATTCGTTAAAGTGACAGTCACACTGACAGATGACAATCGATGATATGACATCCAGAGTTGCTGTTTTAAAAAAATACTGGGTTCAACTTTCATTAACCAGACTCTAACTGTCAATACGAGTAAAAATAAATTGATTGATTGAAATAATAAAAAAATGGTTGGCCAGTAAATCTCTTCATAAAATCTCTATTTTTTTGTCATTTCAATTGTTTTTTTTAAGGTTCAAAATGTGCTATCTCAGCGCCTTAAAAATAGTTATTTTTCATACATGTAAAATGTTGCAAAATAAAGTCATTTTATAATTAGCTTTGCCTTTAAAGTCCCTAACGCATAGTGTTCCGAATGTGATGAATTTTGTAATAAATGAAACAAATCAATATTTTTTTTTATTTACCTCTTAGTGATAATGTCTTCGGTTACCTACTTCGATAGTTACTCATGAAATTAAACTATGGAAAATTGGAAATGGATCACATCGCGTACTTATAATAATTTTTATTAAATTATAATGTTCATAAAAGCCTGGCAAAAAAAAGTAGACAATACATGTGGTAACTATTGTGTCACTTTTGTATGAGAACAGTAAGAGTTGCTGTCATAAAAAAGTAGTTCAATTTTTTTTTGCCAAGCTGTATCTGTACGCGGTTCCATAGTTTTAAATTATTAAATATTTATTATTGCAATCACATAACATACACACAGCTCACTTCACATGGACCCAAAAATCAAAAAAGTAAAGTAGAAAAACATTTTATGATTGATACAGTATCTTTCTATGAGATTATCACATGTCGCCGACATTTGTCACGGTGGAGAAATAGGGGCCCGATGTTGCCAGTGTAGGCTTTTTGATTTGATATAGGCATCTTGCTTAATGTCAAAACGACGCCACCGAAGTCGATATTACCGCAGCCACCACCATTATTGGCCATATAACTGCATGTTCTTGTCCAGAAGTGCAGGGTACCGCTGTATCTGTTTAATAAATTGATAAAATTTAATGTTTTAATACCTTTTAAGAGCCATTTTTTTCAAAGTTGTCCACCCCACTTTCTTTTGGATTTGGAAATTTTTATGTGGTTTTCAGAATCGCGAGCTCTTTTAATCCTAATAAAAAAAAAGTTTCCCAAGGTTTTTTCCCATTCCGTTACCATTTTTTCATACATTTTGTATGGCGGTAACGGAATGGAAGGTTCGAAAAAATGTATGGAAATCTTGGGACATTTTTTTTTCTCCTGTCAGGATGGAAAGATCTCGCGATTTTGAGTATTAATCGTGTAAAAAATACCCATGTTACAAAAAACGTGGGGTGGACAACTTTGACAAAAATGGCCCCTAGAAACAAAATAAAGTAAAGCCTGACCAGAAATATATGACTACGCGCCATCTTGCGGAATTTCATTAGAACTATTTTCTTCATACTACTTGACCCATTCTTAATAGTTATTTGTTATACAAGGGGGCAAAGTTGTATTTTAACGCCGAGTGTGGAATTGCAAAACGAGCAAGTGAAAGGATTCTATAGTTGAACCACGAGCGAAGCGAGTGGTTCGAGAGTAGAATCCTGAACTTCCGAGTTTTTTAACACACGAGAAGTAATAGTTATTTGTTTTACAAGGGGGCAAAGTAGTTGTTTAACCGCACGTTCCAATATTGATACCTAAGCAAGCGAAAGATTCCAATATTGAACCGCGAGCGTAGCGAGTGGTTCAAAAAGTGGAATCTTGAGCGTTGCGAGGGTATCAAGGCACGAAGGTTAAACAAACTTTGCCACCGAGTGAAACACAAACTTTTTCACCACACCAAAACGAACATAATACTGACTATAAAACATCAAAATAAATAAAATCCATTAATTTATTCAATATTTATGATTCAAAATCATCATTTACAGGTAAAATCTAGCAGCCAGATTAAGACATCGAGTTAAAATTTGTATGAAATTACTTTGCCCCCTTGTGGATAACATGCAATTTTGCTATCTGTTTTCGAATAGCAAAGAAAGCCTTTACCAGTTGGTGTGGTGAAAAATACATTTGCACCCGAGTGTAACACAAAACTTTTCCCGTCACTATAGCGAGGAAACTACAACGCAAAAAATGCGTTTATCACTGCTTCCAGTAGTTCCAAAGGTGGTAAATCATCTGTATTACTAGATTCATCTACTTTTATCAATTTTAAAGCAGTTAATTTAACTTTATTCAAGGTCAAATTACTTTACACACTAGTGGATAAAATGCGTTTTTACCCGCTGGTATTAAAGGACAAAACACGTGTTTCCGAGCTAGTGTGGGGAAAAGTCTGTTTTATATGATTAACACTTTCGCAACCAGGCAAAATTTCGAACAATACCCCAGAAACCGACAGTACTCGCTAGTCGGACAACGACGTGGAACTCAATGCCGCATGCCGCGAACCCGCTAGTCGGGCAAGAGGCGGAAGCTCAGGGCTGTGCCAAGTAACTTTAGTATACGTGGATAAAATTAAATCTGCTGTCTCATCTGTTTAGGTTCCCCGTTCTATCAATTAAAAAAAACCCCGGGTCTCAAAACTTCAAATAGATAAGGGATGGTAAACAACATCTCCAGGGTTAAGTGTACTGTCCAAAGGCGTCGCGTTAGAAAGAGATAAAAAGTAGCCTAGGCCACTCTCCATCCCTTCAACTATCTCCACTTAAAAAATCACGTCAATTCGTCGCTCCATTTTGCCGTGAAAGACGGACAAACAAACAGACACTTTCCCATTTATAATATTAGTATGGATTGCCAGGAGGGCGCTGTTATTCTGATTTATGCGGTGACGGTGACAGTTCAGTTTAGTATGAAGAAAATAGTTCTAATGAAATTCCACTAGATGGCGCTTAGTCATATTGTTCTGGTCAGGCATTAATACTTCATAGTGCACGTAAGTACTTTCAAGTTGGTCTGTTATAAATGACACACACACACACACACACACACACACACACATAATCACGCCCGCATCCCATAAAGGGGTAGGCAGAGCACATGAAACTACTAAAGCTTCAGGGCCACTCTTGGCAAATAAGGGGTTAAAAGAAAACGAAACTGTGGCATTGCAGTGACAGGTTGCGAGCCTCTCGCCTACACCACAATTTAACCCATATCCCATAGTCGCCTTCTACGACACCCACGGGAAGAAAGGGGGTGGTGAAATTCTTAACCCGTCACCACACAGGCAACAAACAAACACACACATGTGTTACAAATGACGTTGTCCGTAAAAGATAAAACATTATCGTTTTCCAGAAGATTTGCTCGTACTTTATACGAATGACGTATTAAAATCCTGCTTACGCCGTGGCTCCGAATTAGATACCCAGGGCCTGACACTTTAGCAACCAAGAACTCGCCTGGTGGGGACTCGTGAACTTTACTCAGATAACGGAAAACTCGCTAGGCGGGTTCTCGCCATACGCGGGCGGTTATAAATTACAACCGGTTTGACGTAGTGCGTCATTTGTCTGGTAGCGAATGTGGTTTCTATGGGGCCATCGTATGTGAAATGGAGGAACCTATCAGCAGCGGCTGGTCCATACAAGCCGATTCCCACCGGCTTGCCAAAAATTGATTACTAGGAAAGTACCTTAATGTTAAGGTAGGTTTCTTTATGCTCAGTGTTGCCTAGCAGAAATTTTTACCAGCCGCCACTGGTACCTATTGTTTGAAAATGGCTACCACGTACCATTTGATTCAGGCATTTGATTTACAATCTGCTGAGACCTCTTCATAACAAGAGTAATATTCTCTGATTTCACAATCTTGCCGTAGTTCTTCATAATCGTTTCGCCGCCATATTTGATGGGATACTGGTAACCCTGAGCGCAGAACAACTGGCTTTGGTCAAATGACCGAAGTAGCTGCAGTTCAATGTTGTTGGTGTTGGTCGTTTGGTCATAGTTCTGTGTTTCAAGACTTACGGGGTCGCGGTAATGGTCTGGAAAAAAATGTTTAAAATTTTTCATCACACTCGCACACTAAATGTGCTGTTGCATGCAGGCGGAGCAGGAGTTATAGAAAACGTTTTCCCTATAGGGATATACAGGGTGCCCGGTAATTAATGGACAAACTTTTAACCACCAAGAGGGCACCTTATACTGGTCCAGAAAATCGACTTCAAGGTTTAGTAAAAGTCTCCTGGTTTTCGAGATTTTCACACTTTTTAAAATTTTAATACTACCTAAAATGTGAAAATCTCGAAAACCAGGCGACTTTTACTAAACCTTAATGTTGTACCTTAATGTTGGCCAGACGGGAGCCGGAAAACCTAGAGAAACGCATTATGGTTGGCATGGTGGATGGAGGACGGGGAAGTGGCCATCCACCGACCCGCTGGGTGGACAGCGTTAAGAAGGCCTGCCAGGGATTAACACAGGCGCCTATTATGAGGACTGCAGAAGACCGTGCGGAGTGGAGAGCTTTGGTGCGAAAAATAACGACCTCATGTGGTCGCGACCCTCAGCCATGAGGAACCGAGGAAGAAGAAGAAGAAGAATGTTGATTTTCTGGATCAGTATAAGGTGCCCTCTTTGTGGTTAAAAGGTTGTCCATTAATTACCGGGCACCCGGTATATCGAGTTTTAATATAAGAAATATTTTGTACTGTATTTAACCTCGCTTCGGTTTGTTTAATTAATCCTGGTAAAAAGATTAGCAAATAAAAGGGGCGCCACTGTCTATGTAATACTTAAACCGTTTTGCATGTGGCAACTATTTTGACACTTTTACCTGTATGAGAAAAAATTGTGTTGCTATGAAAAAAAAAGTTCGATTTCTACTCATTTTTGCCAAACGGTAATTTCAGGATTTATACCCTCTCTGAAAATATGTAATAGGCTAGTTTCCTACTAGTCAAATCTGCTTCTTTTTATGAACTGTCAAAACGATTTGCTAAGCCCAGCAACAGACAGTCTGAAAAATTCATAATCTAAAAAAAGATTTGTATGCAAACTGACATTGACAGATCTGTCAGTACCAGTTGGAACTGTCAGTTTGCATTCAAATATTTTTCAGATTATGAATTTTTCATACTGTCTGTTGCCGGCTTAATATGGAATTACTATGAAATACTGAGGAGTGACGTCACGGTTACTTTTATACCTTTTTGTCCTTTCTCTTTGACCTATTAAATATAAATTACGTTTAAACATAACCACTGTCCATATTTTTCTTCAGTGCTTTATTTCGTGCACTGCATAAAATATTTTATTTTAAGTATAGGAAACTAGCCAATTTTGCTCCCTTGTGAAACAATTTACTATAGCTTCCTTGTAATATTACCTTTTCGGAACCATATCAGTTCCCTGCCGTCTATGGGGGCGCTGCCGCTGCATGTGAACTTATGTCGGCTGTTTTCATCGAATTTTACCTTTTGCATTGGCCCTACCTTTACGTACATCTCTCCTGTAATGCCAAAAGAGGAGACTTAGTAGGGGATATGTTTTTATTTATTTTATTTTGGTAATTTATACCCTACTCATAGTGTTGTGTTCCTGCCGGTAAGGCTGCCAGAGCTGAACGAGGGTGCGGTGTGCTGGTGACGGAAGGACCTACGTACGGAACTAATTTGTTCCGTCTATTGTCATTTCAGTCGTCGGCAAACCGAACCTTCCTTAGAACTTGTACACTCCTTTTTGCTGTGTACTTAACACAAAAAATAATGCCCTCAATTTGCAAACTTTGATTTTTACGATCTACGTATCAACCAAATCCTGGCACTAAGAAAGACGGCAAAATTTAAAAAAATGTGGGGCTCACAGGCCAATTGTCAAACACCTGCGTTCCTTTCTCGGCGAGCCGTAACACTTAAAGATTGATTGGAAATGTAGGGTGAACCTTTTATTCCCAAAGAAAATTAAAATTTATTCAATTTATCGCCAGTTTTGGTGGACTGTCTTTACAATACAAGTCATACAAAGAATAAAACTTACCTGACGGTATAACCTCACTTTTTACCAACTCTTTCCTTTTAGACTCAACTCCCTGTGACAAAGTCCCATCGTAGAGCATTCTATGCCTAGAGCAATACACTGTTGTTTCGCTGTCTAAACTACTCCTACTCTTCTTTAGTGGTAGTTCCACTGAGTTTAAAGGTTTGTCGTCAGAACTTTGAGTTATGGCTAGCAATATGTCATCGTGGGGCCATGAATAACCTGGAAATGTTTTTTTTTAATAAATAAATAAATATTATAGGACATTCTTGCACAGATTGACTGGGGATTACCGTAGGGTAAGCTCAAGAAGGCTTGTGTAGTGGGTACTCAGACAACGATGTATATAAATACTTATATACATAGAAAACATCCATGACTTAGGAACAAATATCTGTGCTCATCACACTAATAAATGCCCTTACCGGGATTCGAACCCGGGACCGCGGCGTAGCAGGCAGGGTCACTACCGACTGCGCCAGGTCGTCAACAAATCATGTTACGGACGGTAGAAGTTGACTGTATGAAAAAGTGTTCGTCAAAGAACTTAAACAAAATATTAAAGGTTGACTGGTAGAAAATGCCTCATGGCACGAAAAAGTTTGAATAAATAAAAAAATATTGATATGTTTAATTTGGAGAAATTACGAACTGTTCATGTCATGTAGCTGGCCGTATATATTTGCCATTTGTTTTATCCTTAGTCCATAACAAATAAAATATAGATTATATCATGACTCAACGCCATCTACTGTTGATGATCAGTCACAGCGCACACAGTGACGCCATCTGGTAATGGTTATTATTTACAATTAAAGATAGGAACATATTTATACTATCTATAGTCTGTCAAACCGTTTTCGTCGCTAGAAAAAGCAGAAAATGTATAGAAGTATTTGAAATCGCATATTTTCGCGCCTTTTTCTGAAGACAAACTTTCTAGACCGGCTTATTACCTTCTATCCTCCAAACACCTGTGGAGCCCCAGCCAGTAGCTATACTCAAATGGGTCGCATCAAACTTCTTTGTGCTAGTCCAACTCATGAAGGGGTTGCTTTCACCTGTCAAAGTTCCAAAGATTCGCAGACCGATTACCATCAAACATGGGTAAGAACATTCCCGACTAATTCAACATCAAAAAAAAAACTAAATTTAAATCGGCTCATTCGTTCGGGAGCTAAGATGCCACAGACACACTGTCTGTGTCAGGCTGTAGACAGACAGACAGACACGTCAAACTTATAACACCCCGTCGTTTTTGCGTCGGGGGTGAAAAATAAACAATACAATATTTAATTTTTGACTAATTCAGCATCAATAAAAAAAAAACTAACCCTGAATCGGTTCATCCGTTCGGAAGCGTTTGCGTCGGGGATTAATAAGTGGCTTTCAGGCATAGAAAAGGGCCTTTTATACTTTAATACTAACAAAACAAATATTATTTAATTTACGAAAAACACGTCGCAAGTAACGTCAATTTCTACATTAACATATTATCCTATCCATGTCGATGTCGCATCTATATCTAATATCTGTCGTATAAAATTTGAATCGGGCTCACCCTCAAATCCAATAGAGACGACTTCGCCATACTTTCGAGCCCAGAACCCGCGAAATTCATAAGGGTTGACGATATAGTCGATTTCAGTGTAGATTTTGTAACCTCTGTTCAGTGCTATGGAGTTCTTTAGTTTGTTCCATCCTGCCAAGATTATCTGAAATAAATTAATTTATATCGGAATATTTTTAAATTAAAGGAAAAATGGAAAAATTCACACCTCCGGCAGGATTCGACCCTGCGACCTGGGGCTTTTTTATATCAGAATGTTGATATTTCCTATTTATGCTCTGTACTTTTACATAAGATTATGATTTTTTAAGATTATGAAATTTACGACGGACGGATTTATTTATGGCGGGACGACCGGACGCATTCTACCCAAAATGGTGTCAAAATGCCGACAACAGGGTCGAGTGGAGAAAGCGAAGATGTAGTTTGTATGAAACCTTCCTTTTTTGTTTCTATACATTTTCAGTAACAAAAAAGGAAAGTTTCATACAATCAACCTAGGACATTTTGGGGAACCTAGTGGATCTTGCTCAGCATCATGGAGTCCAAATCGGAGACGTGATCCAAATGTACAAACTAAACGGGATTGCTGTACTAGCTTTTGTCCGCGGCTTCGCTCGCGCTAAATTCGTAAATTCCAGAACCGTACAAACTTCGTCCTCCCATTTTAGGGAAGTGGGGGTTAGAAAGAGACAAAAAGTAGCCTATGTCACTCTCCATCCCTTCAACTATCTCCTCTTAAAATATCACGCCAATTAGTCGCTCCGTTTTGCCGTGAAAGACGGACAAACAAACAGACACACACACTTTCCCATTTATAATATTAGTTTGGATACGTTAAGGTTGTAGATTATTGCATATTTTGGCACTTATTTCTGGGTTAATTTATCGCCCGTATAAGGCCGTAGGAGGCGCCACAGTTCGAATTCACACCGAGAGGCGGCGTCACCGCTGTCATAACAAAGAGCTGTCAAAGATTTATTTGCATATCGATCTACAAACGATCTACGTTACAACTAAAAAATGGATCAAATCTTACGCGAGCTTCAGAAAATCCAAAAGGACCTCGAAGAACAAAAGAGCACTATTGAGAAAAACGGAGAAAAAGTGACAGCACAAGTAACACACCACATTAACTGCGTCCTGGAAGAAAAGTTTATTTTGTTGGACGAGAAATATGACAATCTCAAAGAAAAAATAGAAAATCAAGAAAAAAGACTGTATTTTCTGGAAAAACAGGCAAGAAAAAACAACATTGTCTTTTTTGGAATTGAAGAGAAGGAAACTTCTTACTCAGACTTGGAGAATATCTTGCTCAGTTTCATTAAGAAACACTTTAACCAGGAGTTGGACTTTAGAGATAAACAAGAGGTTAAAAGAATAGGCAAAAAGGGTCCTAAACCTCGTCCAATAATTGCTACTTTTTCCACACTTGGCATAAAAATAAATCTATTCAAACAGAGAAGTGCACTAAAAGATTTACCATACTATATAACGGAGGACTTCCCAAAATATGTTCTGGAGAAGCGCAAAGAGTTACAAGAACAAGCTAGAATCGAGAAAGAGAAGGGAAACCATGTTAAAATAAAATATGACAAACTCATAGTACGTGAACAAACTAAAACAAATGCCAACAACAAAAGATTGCTTTCTGCTTCCCCCGAATACAATACAAACAAACAATCCGAAAAAAATACACAAGCTAGCAAGAAAAACAAAACACAAACACCAACAAAAAGAAATTCTAGCTTATCGGAAGGAATTGTAAAACCAGGAATGCTTAACTATTTAGTAAGCAAAACCCCTAACAACACACCAAGCCGACCAGTAAATCTTAACGAAAATATATAGCAATTACCGTCCGCCTCTCCCAGCACCAATATTAAAAAATCTCTATCAAAACTCAAAAACCATCTTCCAAGCCGGCTGGTCACCGTGGAAGATTATGACCAAAACCCTCCAGAAAAAACAACCAGAAACAAGAAAAACAAATTCTACGTGGCAACCTACAATGTGAGAACGCTGTCCACACCTCAACGCTTAATAGAGTTAACTGATGCTCTAAAAAGTACGAAATACGATATAATAGGACTGTCAGAAGTGAGACGTTTGGGCACCTCAATCGAAGAGTACGACGATTTCCTTTTTTTCTATATTGGAGAAACACAAGGACTATATGGCGTAGGTTTTATTATTAAAAAATACCTAAAACCCTATGTTGTTACTTTCGAAGGTTTATCAGAACGTGTAGCTTTACTAAAGCTCAACATAAATGGTTTTGAACTCGATATTGTGCAAGTATACTCGTTTACAGAATCTGCTAGAGACGACGAAGTCGAGCTTTTCTACGCCACCATAAACAAAGCTCTACAAAAGACGGGGAAAAACGTCATCGTTATGGGTGATTTTAACGCCAAAGTAGGCACACCAAGGCCCGAAGAACACCATATAACAAAAAATCATGGCTATGGCGAAAGAAATAACAGAGGCGAACGTCTGATCAACTTTGCGAGTGAACACAAATTAAGCATAATTAACACATTTTTTAAAAAACCAAAACGAAAACGGTGGACATGGAGATCACCAGATGGGTCAACGAAGAACGAGATTGACTATGTATTAACTAACCTACACAAAAATGTTCAAAATATAGAAACTCTAAATCTACGCTTCCCTACGGATCACAGACTTCTAAGAGTATCAATAATCTTGGAGCAAATGAAGAAAAGTAGGACACAATTTTTTCAAATAGCTCTAGAAATAAAAAAGCTCGGCTCCTAAAAAAACCTAAAGCCTACTATAGCACACAAGAATACATGAATGATGAAACTGGGAAGTATCAATATTTAAGGAATCGCTGAAAACTTTCAAAGATGACAATGTAGTTTTTTATGAACTGATATTTAGAATAGAAAAATACTATCACTATTTGAATAAAGAATATTTTGATTGATTGATTGATTGTTCAAGAGTACTATAATAAAATAATCAAGTCCACCGTTCGAAGTAAGCCTACAAAAAGCGAACCAGCATAAGCAAACAGTTTCAAATAGCTGTATATCAGAACATACAAGAAAATTAATAAACCGCAGGCAAGAACTACACAGACTAAAACCAAAATCACGTACAACAAGAAACGAATTAAAAGCTCTATATAAATTAATAAGCAAATATATACATAGAGACTATACAAACCACAGAGCGAGCACTATTCAAAAGCACATGAACAACACCGGTAGTCTGAAAAGAGCTTTTAAAGAGTTAAACTCTCATAAAACTTGGATTGGTAGTCTGCAACAGGCTGAAACTGTAACCCAAAATAGAGCCGGTATCATAGATATTGCAACGAATTTCTACAACAACCTATATAGTGCGCAAGGAGTAGAGAACCTAAACAATTCAGACAAGGAATTAGAAGACGATGGCAGAGAAGTGGAAATTGTGAATGAATTAGAAATATTGCGACAAATAGATAAATTAAAATCTGAAAAGTGCCCCGGAGCTGACAAAATAACAAATGAAATTATAAAGTTCGGAAAACATTATCTAGCATATCCTTTGTCACAGCTATTTAACATGATTTTACGTACTGGTACGACACCCTATCAATGGTCTGAATCAGAAATGATCCTACTCTACAAAAAAGGTGACCCAAAAAACATAGCGAATTACCGACCAATCAGTTTACTCTCGTCATTTTATAAATTATTTGCAGCTATAATAGAAAGAAGAATCAGTGTTAACTTAGAAAAACACCAGCCTATCGAACAAGCGGGTTTTAGGAAAGGTTACTCTACTATAGACCATATACACTCAATTGAGCAATTAATAGAGAAATACCGCGAATTTAAAAGACCATTATACATTATATTCGTTGATTACGAAAAAGCTTTTGATACCATCTCCCATTCCTCGATATGGAAAGCTCTGAGCACCCAAAATGTAGAGCATAAATACATAAAGGTTATTAAATACCTATACAGTAATTGTAAAAGCCAGGTAAAGCTGGAAACAACAGGTCCGTATATACCAATAAATAGAGGCACCAGACAGGGGGATCCTCTCTCACCGAGAATTTTTATTGCGGTCTTGCAACTAGTCATTGGAACTCTAGATTGGTCTAACAAAGGAATAAATATAGACGGGAAACGCATCAGTCACCTAAGATTTGCTGACGACATTGCCTTATTCTCTGAAAGTCCCAACCAGATATGAAATATGAAATATGAAATATGAAATATGAAATATGAAATATCTTTATTTGCTTGAATATGGTAACAAGGTAGGTCTTATGGCTAAGTTTTCCATGCATATTCAACCTGCATGCAGGCGTGCAAATTTTTAACATTTTAATATTAAATAATTTATCTCATGCACATTGAATAAACAAATTACAAATTAATTAGGTGTCCTGCAAGTTCTAAATTTCTAAATAAACTATAATGATTTTAAATGTCAAAGGTTTGCAATAAATAATAAATTAAAAGTAGTAAATCTGAATTATTAACAATTACAATTAAGCTTCACGAGTCAAATATTCCTTAACGCTATAAAAACAATTGTCCAGTAACCATTTCGATAATCTAGTTTTAAATAAATTATTATCTTCTAATTTTAAGTGATCGGGCAGGCTGTTATAAATGACTATACACATGTTGTAGCAGTTTTTTTTGTAAATGGCTGTTTGGCAGGAAGGTTGATGTAAAAGGTTTTGGTATTGTGCCCTTGTATGTCTTGTGCTAAAATCGCTACGATTAACAAAATGGCTGGGGTTATTCCTAACGTGGAGACATGCATCTCTGATATAGAGGCACGGAAGTGGAAGAATATTGAATTTCTTAAATAAAGGTCTACAACTTTCTAAAAACCACGCGTTATCTAATGCCCTAATACATCGCTTCTGAATAATGAATGCTCGTTCAGAGTCCACAGAATTCCCCCATAACAATAATCCGTAGTTTAAAACTGAGGAGACGTAACCATGATATGCTATCAGGGCCGCATCGGTGGACACCGTTTGCCTAAGTTTTTTGAGCGCGAAGATAAATCTGTCTAGCTTTTTGCAAATCTGATCTACATGGGCTTTCCAATTTAAATGAGTGTCGATATTAAAACCCAGAAACTTAACCGTATCGACCATCTCAATTATTAAATTATCATATTTAATTTGTAAAGGTGATGGGTTTGAGTTGTAGGAACAGAAATTCATAGCTTGGGTTTTTGTTATATTGATTTTTAAATTATTTATTTCAAACCATTGAATCGCGTCTTTTAATGTATTATTGGCTATTGACTCAAGACTTGTGTAATTTCCGCTGTCGCTTTTTATAATAAGAGTAGTGTCGTCAGCGAAAATAATGCATTCTTGTTTTATGGCCTTTGGGAAATCATTAATTGCAATTAAGAATAGCAGTGGTCCGAGAATGCTTCCCTGAGGTACACCAGTTTTGTTGGTCATTACATCGGACTTGAATTTTTCCTTTATGAGTGTATTTGTATTCTTCCTAACCATTTTTTCAATTACCGTGTATTGCGTTCTGTAAGGACATCACTAGTCGCTGGTCCCCATCCCTAGGCATCGCTGTCAACTGGGCGTCAGACGGACTGGAAGCTTCCATTGGGAGCGTTTGTCAATAAGATTGTATTTTGAGATTTCGTTCAATAAACTGTATAATTAATAGTGGTATCCTGGTGTTTTTACTCTAACAGTTTCAGAAGCGCGATATTAAGTTACCCATATACGCCCGTACTATGAAATTTGTCCGAAATTGACAATGCCATTCTCGCGCCGCGCTCGTAACCATTTATTGTCGTCCAACAGTATTTAATTAACACCAGTCGATCTGATTCAACGAGTAAAGACACTAGCACCATATATTACAGTTAAAAGTGTACGAGGCAAAGAATGTGATGCAAATAGTTGTCCGTATTTGTACCTACCAACAAAGAGGTAGAACATGCCGTGTAGTGGCGTGCGTGTCTTGTGTTTTTCAGATCCATTGCACTTTAAGAGATATTCACACTTTGGAGTAGTATTTGATCATAATGAGTGTGTAACAGGAAGTAAATGTGATCCAAACACAGTGCTCTGGGGCAGAAGTGATCAACATCCAGAATACTGTGTTGTGTTTCTTTATTTCAGATCAACTTAATTATGTATATGTTGAAGATACTAATACTTGGATGTGCTCATAAAATGTATCACAATAAGTACCACAGTAAGTCATGGACGGTGAGACGTTAAAAACACATCCAAGTTGTCATTCACAACAATGCTCCGGGCAGAGTATAAATGTATAGAGAGGCTGCTGTAGTGAATAATCATTAGCTCACCTTGTGTGTTGTGTTTTTGTGCTTCCAGATATGTTTCAGAATACATAATACATATTGTACCTACTTGTGATATATTGACAATTGTCACGGTGTCACAGTGAAACAAAATATAAGATAAGTTTCAATCTAAATGGCACCTAAATGATTCCTTATAACAGGTGACTTTATGAGTTTTATGATCTACAAAGAGAGATGATCATTATCTTGCCCTATTTGTCATATTAAATATAAGTTTGTCCGGAATGACATGGAATAAGGTATTTATCCTACTCAATAATATTGTACCATTGCATCTGGCTTATGTAAGTATACTGACAGTAAATACATTTTAAATTCACTACAGGTTGGTATAAAGGGATGAGTAAATAAGCATAAGAAACTTTGACAACTGTTGACTATAAGTTCACTAACACTTCTCCGGGGCCTGTACCGGGGACTGTATTTTGAAATCTGTCTTAGTGACATTCTTATGCATATAAACTCTGTATGATCTTGCATTTTTCTAAATGAGGAAACATGTTGCTATATTACATGGCACAAATTTATCAAAAATGTTGAGAAAATAATAATAATATTAACATAATAATATTTTGATGAGGTTAATTATGCATCTTGTTAAAACCATAATGTGTGTCAAAATTAAGGGCATAGCACTGAAGTATAGTGTATTGTTGATGCTGTTTTGTGTATAATAATGTTGGTTTAGCATTGCAAACATTTTTGACAAGAAATGTAATCATGTTCTAAATTGAACCAAAGACAAATATATTCCCTAGACAGACACTTGGAACATTTATTATCATGACATAGTCCAGTGTCCATTTAATGCATTATCAGTGATATAATTTGTTCCTTAATTACATTCCTTTCCAGATTAATTTATTGATTACAGTAGTTGCCTGCCGGTAACCTGGTGAATATTGACCATAAGTTGAAAATACTTGCATTGATAAGGCATGATTCCAGAAGTTTCTGAGGTTAAATCTTGCTAAAAGCTGGAAACACCAAACTGGATATCTATTGAACTATTTATGACACTGGTAAAATTTGTCATAGCTAATGGTAAGAGATTTTGATATTTATAGACCTGATGGACTTTAACGGTCTACATGCTATACTTGTCTGTTACAACAAATCAGTTTGATTTGGAATTGGGCTTGAAACATGCCAATCAGTTAAGTTTTTAACAGATGTGCAATAATCTGAGGTAAATAACTTAATTGGAGCTTCTTCACTGCGAAGGAATGTTTCTGAACCGAAGCATGACAAACAGGTAACGTTTGAAGTTGACAAGTATTGTCTACTTTTAATATGTTCTGTTCCTTGAAATATAAAAAAAATAACTGTATACTTCTATTGCTTCTTGATTTCACAAGAATATATATATTTTACCTGCCTGTGTGGTGACGGGTTAAGAATTTCACCACCCCCTTTCTTCCCGTGGGTGTCGTAGAAGGCGACTGTGGGATATGGGTTAAATTGTGGCGTAGGCGAGAGGCTGGCAACCTGTCACTGCAATGTCACAGTTTCATTTTCTTTCAACCCCTTATTTGCCAAGAGTGGCACTGAAGCTTTAGTAGTTTCATGTGCTCTGCCTACCCCTTTATGGGATACAGGCGTGATTGTATGTTGTTGTTGTTGTTGTTATATATATTTTACATGTTTTGTGACTTTTGCAAGAATCAAAAATAATGATATTTTGTTATAAAAACTCAACACCTGTACTAAGTATTCTTGCATATGCATAGTATTAACACAACTAACAAAATTATGTAGTTGTGCAGGTGGCAGCTATATGGATAATGTTGTGCTTTAAATTGCACATATACCTACAGCTGGAGCACCTCTCTAGTGTGTCTGGCAAGCTTGATGGTTTAATTATTAAGCTTATGCACCATGCCTGATGATGATATATAAATACCTTTGTCAAGAACCATTTGGTAAGTGAACAATGATAGATAAAATATTACATTATTTGAATGTAGTGAAACCTCGATAAGTCAAGCCAAGTGCCATAAGATTATTCTTGGTTGACTGGAATGTATTTCAATAATGGTATATATAGTAAGCGTGTTACCTTAGGGGCACGGGAAAAATAAGACAAGTTGCACGCCGGATTAAGAACCGAGTTGTGTTTTGCCTTATTAGTCTCAGATTAAGAACCGAGTTGTGTTTTGCCTTATTAGTCTCAGATTAAGAACTGAGTTGTCATTACATATATGCACGCCGGATTAAGAACCGAGTTGTGTTTTGCCTTATTAGTCTCAGATTAAGAACTGAGTTGTCATTACATATATGCACGCCGGATTGAGAACCGAGTTGTGCTTGTGCTATTACTCTCAAATTAGGAACCGAGTTGCCATTGCATATATACACGTCGGATTAAGAACCGAGTTGTGTTGCCTATACATGATGTTAATAATATATTCTGTTCACAGGGTTTCCTGATAAGCACATTGTACCTGAATCTTGTGGTATCCACGGTAGTGTAACTAATGTGATATCCACAAGTAAAAATGAAGTGATTTCCGTCACTTAAAGTGTGAATCATAATTATAATGATTACTTTAATGTCTGCTATACATTTGTTACTTTGATTATTGTTTCTTAAGTAGTTCTGTTTATGCAATGTTGGCCTTAGGAGGCGGACCATGTGCATAAGACCTATTATTGTGATGCAGGTCTTTACAGACGCCATCATGTGTTATATAGACTATCCTTAAGAGGATTGGTCTGTTTTTGTTATTTGTGATGTAGGTCTTTACAGACGCCATCATGTGTTATATAGACTATCCTTAAGAGGATTGGTCTGTTTTTGTTATTTGTGATGAAGGTCTTTACAGACGCCATCATGTGTTATATAGACTATCCTTAAGAGGATTGGTCTGTTTTTGTTATTTGTGATGTAGGTCCTTACAGACGCCATCATGTGTTATATATACTATCCTTAAGAGGATTGGTCTGTTTCTGTTATTTGTGATGTAGGTCTTTAGAGACGCCATCATGTGTTATATAGGCTTTCCTTAAGAGGATTGTTCTGTTTCTGTTATTTGTGATGTAGGTCTTCATAGACGCCATCATGTGTTACATAGACTTTCCTTAAGAGGATTGTTCTGTTTCTGTTATTTGTGATGTAGGTCTTCATAGACGCCATCATGTGTTACATAGACTTTCCTTAAGAGGATTGTTCTGTTTCTGTTATTGTGATGTAGGTCTTCACAGACGCCATCATATGTTATATAGACTACCCTTACGAGGCTAGTTCTGTTCTGTTATCTGTGATGTAGGTCTTACAGACGCCATCATGTGTTATATAGACTATCCTTAAGAGGATTGGTCTGCTTCTGTTATTTGTGATGTAGGTCTTTACAGACGCCATCATGTGTTATATAGACTATCCTTAAGAGGATTGGTCTGTTTTTGTTATTTGTGATGAAGGTCTTTACAGACGCCATCATGTGTTATATAGACTATCCTTAAGAGGATTGGTCTGTTTTTGTTATGTGTGATGTAGGTCCTTACAGACGCCATCATGTGTTATATAGACTATCCTTAAGAGGATTGGTCTGTTTCTGTTATTTGTGATGTAGGTCTTTAGAGACGCCATCATGTGTTATATAGACTATCCTTAAGAGGATTGGTCTGTTTTTGTTATTTGTGATGTAGGTCTTTACAGACGCCATCATGTGTTATATAGACTATCCTTAAGAGGATTGGTCTGTTTTTGTTATTTGTGATGAAGGTCTTCAGAGACGCCATCATGTGTTACATAGACTTTCCTTAAGAGGATTGTTCTGTTTCTGTTATTTGTGATGGTCTTCAGAGACGCCATCATGTGTTATATAGGCTTTCCTTAAGAGGATTGTTCTGTTTCTGTTATTTGTGATGTAGGTCTTCATAGACGCCATCATGTGTTACATAGACTTTCCTTAAGAGGATTGTTCTGTTTCTGTTATTTGTGATGTAGGTCTTCATAGACGCCATCATGTGTTACATAGACTTTCCTTAAGAGGATTGTTCTGTTTCTGTTATTGTGATGTAGGTCTTCACAGACGCCATCATATGTTATATAGACTACCCTTACGAGGCTAGTTCTGTTATCTGTGATGTAGGTCTTACAGACGCCATCATGTGTTATATAGACTATCCTTAAGAGGATTGGTCTGCTTCTGTTATTTGTGATGTAGGTCTTACAGACGCCATCATGTGCTATATAGTCTATCCTTAAGAGGATTGTTCTGCTTCTGTTAATTGTGATGAAGGTCTTCAGAGATGCCATCATGTGTTATATAGTCCTTAAGAGGTATATCCTTAAGAGGTTAGCTTGAGACCTTGTTTGTCAAAAGCATGTTTTATGACCTTGAAGAGTAATGATCTCAAGGTTACCTTGAAAGGATCACTTACATGCATACTTTCCAGAGGTCGCTGGTGAAATTACGGTTTCCAATAGAGCGGAGAGAGCAACTGTTCAGAATGCCTAGCTGAACGAATGCATGCTACAGGCTGCGCGACAACCTTGTCATGAAGGGCCAACTTCTGCGGTCGTTGCGCTGACAGCCACGAAAGAAGCCGTATCACCGTGGCTTGCGTATGAAGCTTTGATATGGTAATGTGTGTTGTCTTATAGCAAAATTGGTGGCTAGTACACATTGATTATTACCATTTATTAATTTTATCATGTTGATAGAAAAAAAATAATCAGCGGTTGTTAAAGGTCCTGCCAAGGAACAGCCATGTATTCTGCTTAATATATATTCATAAAAAAAAAAAATTACATGACAATATTTTGTATTGATTGTCATTGTTTATTACTAAATTATTTAACGGCTATGTAAGCCGGATCTGTAATTGAGAGCATCGACTATGCCAATTGTACATTAATTTCTCGTAACCTTATCATGTTACTTGAACGACAGTTGTGTTGTACTGATTCTATCACCTACTGGCTTAGTTCCAAGGAAAAAATATCACGTTCTCGTTACATTAAGGAACTTAGTATTTCCCATGTATGTTACAGAGCTTCTTAACAAGAGCTTGTGCTGTGTTGGAAGGTGGCTATGATCACGCATAGGGTGTGTCATGTTAACCTCTCACGAGTTGTACGCCTTCTTGCGCATGTGGGGAGCTTCACAGCCTACAGTGACGAAGCCAACTGTGAGTTTGTTCCATGTATTTGCTATTTAAACGACGCCAATCATCATTATTATATTGAGCGGTTGGTTAGTTTGGAATGCACCGCTCCCGTAAGTCTTAACTTAAAGCATAAATGGCATAATACTTGCCTGAAAATAAATGAAATGTATTGATGGGTGAAGTTATTTACAAGCAAATATTAGATGGTGTTTTGTACACCAGTAATTACCTGCCCGCCGCTAGATATCATCTATTTTACATAATTAATTTGACTAATATATAGTATCGATCATGGCGGTAAAACATGTACTTTTCGTACCATCGCACCTTAATAGTTTTAAAGCCTTACTGGCTGTGGAGTTGTTAAATAATGACCTGACTTACTTGTACTAGGCTAGTCTGGTCATGCAATCTTGAGTTTAGTTATGTCATTACTATGATTCGACTATAAAATGAGACCAATTACATATCTTGGTGTAAGTTAGTCTTAAACTACACCGGCCGTTTCCAACGGTTCTCGAGTTAATCACTTCAAAGGACCAGGGCCTGAGTGTATAGCTGGAGTATACAAAGTTCTTGTTCACTTTGCAGAAAAGAAAAGAACAAATGAACAGATGAAGTCTACCGCCACCAGTTGGAGGCGCAGCCTGCTTCGGCTGCGTTGACTGCGGCAGTCATCAGTAGCAGCATGGATAGCAGAGACCTTCGGGACGAAAGGTCAAGGTCAGAATGGGCGAATGTAAGGACATCACTAGTCGCTGGTCCCCATCCCTAGGCATCGCTGTCAACTGGGCGTCAGACGGACTGGAAGCTTCCATTGGGAGCGTTTGTCAATAAGATTGTATTTTGAGATTTCGTTCAATAAACTGTATAATTAATAGTGGTATCCTGGTGTTTTTACTCTAACAGTTCTTCCCCTTAAATAACTTTCTATCCATTCAAGTGCTTTGCCTCTTATTCCGTACGTTTCTAGTTTTTTTGTGAGTATTGAATGGTCGACAAAATCAAAGGCTTTGCTGAGATCCAGAAAGATAGCCATAATTGGGTGTTTGCTATTTAGACATTGTGTAATAGTTTTTACCAAGTTAATGCCGGCCAATGTAGTCGATTTTCCTTTCCGAAACCCGAATTGTTTTGATGTTAAAATGTTGTATTTCTCTAGAAAGTCATTTAGTCTGCTTAATATACACTTTTCAAACACTTTAGACAGAACGGGTATCATGGTAATGGGTCTATAATTGGCTGGGTCTGACTTGTCCCCTTTCTTAAACAGGGGCTTCACAATCGATAGTTTTAATTCATTTGGGAAGACTCCATCCGTGAAAGATAAATTAATTATATGCGAGAGAGGTCGACAGATTTCGGGAGCACATAATTTAAGAACCATTGTTGTGATCTCGTCATGACCTGTTGTTCTGGTGTTCTTTAAGGACATAATCGTTCTATAAATTTCTTGCTCATTTGTAGGCTTAAGGAAAATCGTTTTAGTGTTAAATAATGAGCTGTCTAGTTTTACTTTTGACGGCTTTGGTTGTGTAATATTTGTCTGATTTATGAGATATTTATTGAAAAAGTTACATATTTCATTAGGATCACTGTGAGAACTATTTTCATATTCAATGTGGTTAATTTCGTGCTTGTGAAAGTCATTTGATATAGATGTAGATATGGTTTTCCAAGTTGCGCGACATTTATTTGTGTTACTTTGTATGAACTTACTATTGCAAATCTGTTGTGCTCTACGTATACACGATTTAAACATACGGTTATATTTATCAAACTCAAATTTACTTATTTTGTTGTTTCTACCGGCTCTTCTGTATTTGAAATATAAGGTCCGTTTGGTTTTACTAGACTTTTTAAACCCGGCGTTAGCCATTTAATTTTCCTAGGTCGATTGTTTATTTTTACTTTGATAGTTGGAAAACATAATTTGTATAGTAGAGTAAAGATATCGTAAAAATTTTTAAACGCCTCTGAGGCCACCTGGGATTCGTAAACATCATTAAAAGATAACATGGAGATGTGATTCGCGAACTTTTGGAGATTATCTTTACTGTAGTCTTTTTTGTACTCGAACCATGTGGCTATGGCCCTTTGTTTAGGAGCTTTTACTTCTAAAATTTGCGCGGTTTCATGGTCTGATAATCCTAAGTATGCTAGTTCTGAATTGACATTTTTTATATTACTTGCTATTTGGTCTATGCACGAATTCTGTCTTGTCGGAGTCTTAATATGAATTTTAAAATCGTAGCTGTGTAATATACTTAATAATTCCTTAGTATTTGTATCATCTTTCAAAATGTCCAAATTCCAATCACCGCAAATGATAATTTTTTTTCGTTTATATTTTTCTGCAGCAAAGTGTAGCAATTTTTCCATACTACTCATAAATAATTGTATACGTGATTTATCTCTATATGGTATTCTGTATATACAAAACACTACGATGTTTAGGCCGGTTACTTCAACCCCACAGCATTCGAAATTGAGCTTCATTGTTATTTCTGTTGGAATCGGTACAGATTTGAATTCGAACATCTTGTGTACTAGGATACAAGTGCCGCCTCTACTATGATCCCTACTATATGATGCAGCCAATTGATAATTGTTCAATTTAATATTATTCTCGCACCCTTTCTTAACAAATGTCTCGCTGAAACATATGATATCAACCTCTTTGCCCTTGTTTGATAATTCAGTTAAAGCTAGTTCAATTATGTCTAATTTATTACAGAGACCTGCTATGTTTTGATGTAAAGTTCTAATTGTACTTAAAACTAGGCTATAATTTTCAGCGTCGTCACTTTCAGTACCATTCCTAGTGTCTAGTGATAGAAGGCTATTGGCTGCGAAATAAGTTATTTGAATTTGTGTTTGTGTCACTCAGGCTATCGTTCGGTTCCTTAATTAGTGGTTGCTGTGAAGTTGTTGGGAGTATGTATTGGCTTCCATTTACATATACTTTATTGTTCCTTACAATGGGGTTAAGACCTTTTGATCGGGCATCTCTAAATGTGTTTTTAATTAGTTGTCTATGTTTGAGTTCCTCTCGATCCATGAATTTTGAAACTGCTAGTCCTGTATTTCTGAAGTTATGGCTGTTTCTAAGGATGTAGTTTGTCATTCTCTTATTTATCATTTCAATTTCAATTGGTCTTCTATTTCCAAGTTTACCTATTCTTCTTACACCGTCAATGAATCCATTAATATCTACTCCAAGAATTTCGTAAAATATGTTACTGATTTGTTCTATTAGAACGTATTCGTTCTCTCCTCTAAATTCGTTTAATCCGTACAATACTATTGAGTTCTTGCCAGTGTAGTGGTCTCGTGCAGGGCTAAGGGTCGTATTATGTGTCTGGTTTTCAATTTTTTTATTCACTGAATCTAACTCCTGTAATAGTTTGTCATTTTGGGATTGGAGCTTTTCGATAGTCTCATTAATGCTTTTTATCTTTTCTTTAAAGCTTGTCTGTTCCTCCTGTAGTACTGTAGTCTTTTGTGTCATTTCCATTTTCATGTCCGTGATCTTGGTGTTAAACTCTTTGATAACAGCCTTTGTGATGTTTTCCGTAATGGACTGGGTCAAGCTTGCTTTTATAACTTCAAATTCAGTTTTTATCAGTTGGGTAAATTTGTCATAAGTAATCGTATCGGTGGTTGTTACATTGCTGGGAATGTTCGAGTGTCTAGGTCTGTCTTGCTGATATTGTATTAATTGTATACTTAATGAAGACTCTGTTGCAGTATTCGCTGAGGTGTCTGTGACGTCATGTTCGTCGACTATCGACATATCTGTAATATCAGTAGTCTGCAATTGTGACGCATGCCTTTGCAGGTAAGCTGGAGATGCTGGGATATCGTCATCATTTCGGCGCCGGTGAGTGATGTTTTCACACCTACAGCATTTCCAATGTGCTCGTAATTTATGCTGGTGTTCTCTGAAGTGCGCTGACGTCATGTTCAGGCAACGAAAGTGATAGGGATCCTTACAGTCACTGCAAGTGAGTAACTCTCCTCTGTCTATAACCAGGTTACAGCCCAAGCAATTCATTTTGTGTGTTTTTGAACGTACCCCGTGCCGATTTCTGAACGTTATTTTATTTGATGGTATCTAACTTTCTGAACGCACTCGTTATGTCAATGTCAGATATGTCAAAGCCGGAGTCTATTTGATTAATTATTTCTTGTTGTTGTTGCGGTAGATTTTCAATATTTTCAAAATAAGACGATCGTTATTTTTGGGTCGTGTATATGTGTGTGAAAATCCTTTGTTTTACGTGGAATAGTTTTCGTCTTAGATCATATAACTCACGGTTTTTGCTGTGACAAATGTTGGTGCACGACAATGAGGTTATGTTCTTCACAAAATTTGTTTACTGGGATGTAGATATTCACTTTTATGTAAGTTTTTTTAAATATATTCTTCGTAGCGATTATTATACATGTTAGCGGTTTGACAGCTGTCAACCGTCTCCGATAGAAGACATGTTACTCGAGCTACACAAAGCAAGTAAAGACGTAGGGTTGCAAATAAATTGGAGCAAAACGAAGATTATGACAAACTCAAGTAAACAACTAGTACATCTTGGCGGCGAACCATTAGAATATGTCGATACCTATGTATATCTGGGCAAACAGATCTCTTTTAACTCTCAAAACAATGTAGCAGAAATAGACAGAAGAATTGCAGGCGCATGGAGGAAGTTTTGGAGCCTAAAGGAGGTATTAAAAAGCTCTATGCCTATGAAAATTAAAAAAAGGTTCTAGACACCTGCATACTACCCTCTTTAACTTACTCTTGCCAAACATGGGTATTCAGCCTAGAAGCAAAAAAGAAAATACGGTCCTGTCAGCGCAGCATGGAGAGGAGCATATTAAATGTTAGCAAAATGCAAAGGATCCCACATGTAACAATCAGGTCAAAAACAAATGTAACTGATGCTCTAGGACACTCATTAAAACTAAAGTGGCGATGGGCAGGGCACGTGGCCCGCATGACTGACAACCGTTGGACGAAACGTTTAACATTTTGGCACGGCCCAAAGGGAAAAAGAAAGAGAGGAAAACCTTTATCAAGATGGGAAGACGAAATTGCACGATACATAGGAAAGAGATGGATGGTAAAAGCTAGAGACAGAAAACATTGGTCAAATCTGGAGGAGGCCTTCACCCTTCAAGGAGGGGTTTTTGCTTGACATATTTTACTAAGTATATAATTTATAAACATAAATATTTTACATAATGCATGAATTCAGCAAGTTTAATTAATTATTTTTACTTTAATTGTTCAATTATTTTTTACTATGACATGTTTGTTCTGCATAAATTACTACATATAATAATTGATGACTACTTTCTTCCAAATAATAAATGCATTACCTATGTTAATATACCATGCAACATCTTTGTTAGCTGAATTCCCAAAACTGTATCATCTAAAATTAACTAGTTTAAATTATAATATTTGTATTAACGTAAATTATTGAATGATAGAATTATCTGAATTACTAAATTATTTGAATGTGTCTAATTAAAATAATAATATTTTAAATAGTTAATTAATTATATTGACCAGATAAATTGTAGCATGCTATTATTTAAGTCTGCAAAAAATAAAAGGCTTTTTATATTATTATTATATTTATTTATAAGGCCGTTTTAACATTATCAGATCCGATATCGGAAGGATTTCAATGAAAAAAATTCAAGATGGCGCATGTAATGAATGGGATATCGGTCCTACAGCCGATATCGGATCGGATAACGTGAAAACGCACTAAGGCACTGTTTTACCTTAATATAAAGTTCAAATTTCTACATACGTCTATGTAAGGCGACTCAGCTTTATTTTGCGACATGAACCCGAAGTACACATCATTGCTTGCACGTACTCTAAAATTCACGGTATCGTTCTTCAGCGGCAAGAAGTCCTTGTATACTAGACTTTTGTCAGTCCAGATATCTAAAAACAGGTATAGTATAGTTAAAACACCATACAGTCATTGGCACGAGTAATTAATTATTAATTAATTAATTTATAATTAATTTTTCCCCTCACTAACTCAGAAACACGTGTTTTGTCTTTTAATACCAGCGTGTAAAAACGCGTTTTATCCACTAGTGGGTAAAGTAATTTGACTTTGAATAAAGTCAAATTAACTGCTTTAAAATTGATAAAAGTAGGTGAATCTAGTAATAAAGATGATTTACCACCTGTGGAACTACTGGATGCAGTGATAAACGCACTTTTGCGTTGTAGTTTCCTCGCTATAGTGAGGGGAAAAGTTTTGTGTTACACTCGGGTGCAAATGTATTTTAGTTCTCGTGTGTTAAAAAACTCGCAAGTTCAGGATTCTATTCTTGAACCACTCGTTTCGCTCGTGGTTCAACTATAGAATCCTTTCACTTGCTCGTTTTTCAATTCCACACTCGGTGTTAAAATACAACTTTGCCCCCTTGTATAACAAATAACTATTATACTATTTTGTTCTTAATATAATTTAATGTTGCGCCGCCTACAATTTCTGTGCTTTGCCCAAAGGATGACTGGTAGAAGTGGTAGAGAATGCTTTATAGCATTAAAGCAATAAAGATTAAATAAATAAATCAATTTTATTACTACCTCTAGTAAAGTGCCTAATGTTAAGGTAGGTTTATTTTTGCTCAGTATTGCCTAGCAGAAATTTTCAGCCGCCACATGTTGACATGTAAAAACTGCCCCTGTCGCCTATTTGCTGAATGATTTGATTTTTGAATGCGTCATCATCATTAATTTCTACATATTTCAGATAATACAGGTCCTTTACCTTTGGTCTGCCACCAAGCCAGTATTTCTCCCGGCGCCAAATCTTCGGAACAGGTAAATTCAATAGTCTTTCCTCCGCTGTCGGACTTCGGTTCCACTTTTGGCACGGCTGTAATTTCACACTATTAACTAAAGCTTCTTGTGCCAGTGACCAGAGAGCGGAGGCAGCTTTCTCTCGCAACGCATAAGCGTTGCTATTCAGCGAGGGAATGCTGCCAGCATCTTTGGCACAATGCCGCAGGGGCCGGGCTATTTAGATATATTTTAGTTTAGATTAGTTAACCCCCGACGCAAAAACGACGGGGTGTTATAAGTTTGACATGTCTGTCTGTCTGTGTGTGTGTCTGTCGTGGCACCGTAGCTCCCGAACGGGTGAACCGATTTCGATTTAGTTTCTTTTGTTTGAAAGCTGAGTTAGTCGGGAGTGTTCTTAGCCATGTTTCATGAAAATCGGTCCACTATGTCGCGGTCGGGGGTTTTTCCAAAATTTTAATTTTGTGGTTAGGTTATTTTTAATTTAATTTAAAGTTAACATTGTCTTCGGTTACCGCGATAGTTACTCATGAAATAAAACTATGGAAACGGATTAATTTAAAATTCATTATACTTACGCGATAACCGATTATTAATTTTAGGTTGTTTTATTATTTTTTTAGAGTTAGCTTGTTATTTAAGTTTTATTATCTTAATATTTAACTATTGGAAGGAACTAAAGCCTGACCAGAAATATATGACTACTAGCTTTTGCCCGCGGCTTCGCTCGCGTTAGAAAGAGATAAAATGTAGCCTATGTCACTCTCCATCCCTTTAACTATCTCCACTTAAAAAATTACGTCAATTCGTCACTCCGTTTTGCCGTGAAATACGGGCAAACAGACACACACACTTTCCCATTTATAATATTAGTAGTTGTCAGGAGGGCACTGCTATTCTGGTGCGATCAGTATAGTATGAAGATAACCTACCACAAAATTAAAATTTTGAAAAAGCCCCGACCGCGACATAGTCGACCGATTTTCATGAAACATGGCTAAGAACACTCACGACTAACTCAGCTTTCAGACAAAAAAAACTAAATCTAAATCGGTTCATCCGTTCGGGAGCTACGATGCCACAGACATACACACACAGACAGACATACAGACACGTCAAACTTATAACACACCGTCCTTTTTGCGTCGGTGGTTAAAAATACTTCTAATGAAATTCCGGCCATTCACGATGGTCTTAAACACTATACATGCTATTGGCTCTTAAGTCATTTTGATAAGAGAATTCCATCAAATACTGGATCGACAAAAAATGCCATAACCCAGCGAGGCGCAAATCCAATGGGCGCCAAATTCGCAATTTTTGAATATCTTATACTTTTAAACGAGCAATTCTTGTATATTTATTTATTTATATATTTATTTAGGTATTCATATATTTATTTATATATACCGACGATCTCGGAAACCGCTCTAACGATTTCGCTGAAATTTGAATTTTCGAGTTTTCATGAGTTTTTCTTTCGCGTTAGTAAACATAAAATATGGTCGTTAATTTCGCCGCGCGTACATCGATTCCGCTTAGCTCAGTCGTAAGAGATCGGTCTAATGTACGCAGAATAGATCGTAGGTGTCAGGGTTTCGAATCCCGGCCAAAAATTAAGTTTTTGTTTTTTGTCTTTTTTTTTTGTTTTTATAAGAGTTTTTTTTATCTAAAGACGTGATATATTAAAATAGAACCGAGCTTTGCTCGGTCGCCCAGATATTTAATTTATAATTTAAATTGTTAATCATACTTACAGTAAACACCGGTGAAACTTACAAGCAGAATATTTAAAATGCTTAAATTGATCATTATCATTAACCGTTTCGTAAATGTGTTCGGTTTAATGGCGGTTCATAATCTCGACAGTGCATATATAGGGCTAGTATCATAGGACTCTTTCATACTATACCTACCTGGTTTTTCTTTCAAAGTACACACCCCCACTTTTTTTTGGGATTTAGAAGTTTTTATGTGGTTTCCACTCAGAATCGCGAGCTCATTCAATCCTAATAGGAGAAAAAAAGTGTCCCAAGGTTTGTTTCCCATTCCGTTACAATTTTTACCTGCATTTTGTACGGCGGTAACGGAATGGAAGGTTTCAAAAATGTATGGAAGTCTCGGGACAATTTTTTCCTCGTGATTCTGAGTATGAATCGCGTAAAAAATACCCATATTACAAAAAAAAAGTTGTCCAATTTCGATAAAAATGACCCAACAGAATTAACAGATACAATCCTAACTTGACATAGTTTCATTTTGATGTTTGGAGAGCCTTTGCACCTCCAAATCTTATAAATATTAGTGTTCTCTGACCTTGGAGACCTTTCGTATCCCCCACAGAGAACCTCCTATAGAGTGCCAATATTGTAAATTTTGCGCGCGCTACAAATCACCAGTGCTTGGGGCGCGAGGAGCGAGAGGGGAATGTGTTTAGCGCGCTGCGATTGGTCGTGTCAAGGACGGCAGGCAGTCGCGCCAGATGAAAAGGGAGTCACGTAAATAGCCAGTGTAAGTTGACCTATGCCGGCTCTGAATAAATTATAAATATGACTTATTTGTGGAATGTAATACCGTCTGTTTTTAAATTTGATCTTCTTGTTATGTTACCTTTCCACACCATGTGACACCATTTCACACTATAGGTGGACATCTTTAAGGCATCAAAATACCCTTTTTCAATTTTTTTATTGCGAAAAACACGAGCTGCTTTCGGGTCGGTTACTTGGTCGTTAGGTCGTTACTGATCGGGCACGCTTATATCATGGCAAATACAAGTAAGGCTGGTGACCGCGAGTCGTCTTGTAATGGATGTCAGTAGTGTAATATGGTCCGTACTGGCACAGCTCGGGGTATGTACAAACACACCTTACAAGCACAGTGTTCTGGCACACCTCGATTAAGGTTGAGTTTCGCGTTCGATTCGACCTCTTATCATTAAGGTTGAGTTTGGCGCATTGTTGGCACAAGTTCAAGGCGTAGGTTTAAGATTCATCTGATTGTAATTTGCATAAATCATAGCAATTGAGTGATGATTTATGTCGTATATTTTAATTATGTTACCATATGGTTGATTTGAATTTTTTTACTCGTTTCCAAGAGCAAGGTACTACATTGATGATGGTTACTATAAGGATGAAATTTGTTAGTACCACGAAATACCTCTTAGAGCGTCAATGTGACGTCAATGTGGTACCTTTCTCTTGAGAACGACGTGAATATATAATTATGTTTTTGTTTATGTGAGTGGGGAGGAATGGAAATGAAATAAAATTGTGTATATGCTTAAATTGTATTTTATTTCTTAAAAAATACATTACGCATTGCTATTGTTTATACTAAAGTGTCCCCAGGGTAGGGTCTCGACATGATCCGGTGTGATGTATCGCTTGTTGTCTAAGCCGCTAAGCGTTTTTTTCTTAACTACCCTGGTGAAAAGTTTGTGGCGTGAGCTCACGATGTTATACATTTCGTCGTACAGTTCGCTGTCTAAATTTAAACAGTTTCTGTACTCGGAAAAATGTATCCTTGCGACCACTGCAGCGATCACACCTTTGCTCTTCTTCACACACTGCACTTCATCTTTTTTTTTCTTCGCAGGCACTTCGTCATCATCATCATCATCATCATCATCATCATCATTATCATCATCATCATCGCTATACGACTCTAATGAGTACGCATACATTTTCGATCTAAGTCCTACGAACTCCGTTATGATTCTCCCCTTTACTTCGTCTTTCATTACTCCCACCACTTTTTTATTTACTCTAGGTAGATTATAAATATTATTATCTGCAAGATCGGAGGTGTCGAATCTCGTGCTTACATCGGGTTGAATGTCTTCATAAAAATCATTAGTGTCAATTTCGTAGATGAAAGAATCAGTGTCTGTATATAATAATTTACACTTGTCACTGTCGTATTTTTGCATCATATAGTCGTAGTGAAACTCGTACATTAGAGTTTTTGATAGTTCTAATATTGCAAAGCCAGCATAAGTTGGTTTATTATATTTAATTTTAGAGCTGTTCAACTGTACTGCGACCAAATCATCAGTAAAAATTGTACAGCTGTGGAAATGAGGTTTTGCTATGTATCTCTCCAACCCAAAATGTGGTTTACTAAAAGATTCAACATCTTTCCAAGTCTTGCAGAATTTAACATTTAATCTCTTTTCGATGTTTTCGATACTCTTTTCCAAAAATGCTGTTTACAAACAGCTTGTACAAATCCTTTTCGAATGTGCTAGTCGCTTGTGCTCTTTTTTTAGAGTTTAGTTCAACGTATGGTTTTAGCCATTGCTCCTGACGAAAGGAAAGTATCCTATGAATTTTTTTTAAAACAAGTCCTTTCGATATCGCCTGTTTTAAATTAAGTCCATGAATTACATAATTGACCTTATCATCCAGGGTTAAGAGTAGTTTTCTCGTCTCGGATCCAGGAGGGCATTTGGTTTCAGCGCAAAAAGGATAGTCGTGATGTGAGTCGTGAAGCTCCTTGGGGTATGATAAATCCACCTCCAATATGTAGCCCACGAGCGAGTCGGGTTGGATCATGCCCACGTCAAATGCTTCAATTTTGTCTTCAGATAACCACTTGAAATTACTAATTGGTAGGTATTGAGTCATCGCCCAACCATATAGATTGTTAACGTCTAAATATGTAATAAATTTATCCTCCTTCTTAGAATCATATTTCTTCATGTATTTATTATTGGCTAAAGAATGACGCTTCGACACCTGACTGACGCCGCCCCTAATGCCGGCCTTTATGAATTGGATCATTTCATAATCCGTCATGAGTTCTAGTTTAATACCCGTGTAGCGTAGCATGGCGCTCCACGAGAGACCGGGGGCTGTGTAAAAGTGGCAGGGGTCCAGTTTGTAGGCTTCGAGACACACCAGTCGAAAATTTTCAAACACCTCAGCCAACAGGAGCACGTCCGTTTTCAGATATAAGTCACTGTACTCTCCCAAGGTTTTTATTTTAAACTTCTCCCAAACATTGAGTGCGTGATGGTAATCTACCTTTTCGATATGAGAATCAGTCAGTTTGCTGTAGAATTCCTTCCTTGTCGGCAAGGTTTCTTCATCCAACTTTGCCCAGCTGTCTAGATATTCATATGGGAACACTCCTTTACGGGACAACAAGTCGAAAGCGGTGTCCGCATCAATATCCTGCGTATACGTTGGGAGGTGTTTGGGTAGAATTTTGAACTGTTCTCGAGTTAGATTTTTCACAAGTTTATCTAGGCTGCTACCCAGAAATTTGTAAGAATCTATGAAGCGCAATTGGAATTTTTTTCTAATCTTTTTATAAAAGGATATGTACTTCTCCTTTGTGTGGGGTATGCAACCAATTTCGCCATCTTCTTTGGCCAGCTCGGTGATAAACAAGTGACTGTCATACCCGCTCAGGTTGTGAAAAATTACTGGTAGAAATTTGGGTATCACATATTTGAGATTACACTTATTGTGCGCTTTTCCACGTATTCGGCCTGTTAGGTGGCAGTGATCAATGACAACGCTGCTGTCAATGCCCAAAGGCTTTTCACAAATGTGACACTCGGTGGAATTTTTGTCTCGTTCGCACATAGTGTTCAAGTCCATACTAATTGGGGGAGCTGTGAGAATGTTATATATGATGGCGGCGTTTTCATAGAGTGTTTCCGCAAACACTTCTACACAATCTTCCCCTCTATATGAGACAAATTTACACAAACTTTCGTCATAGTCGCAATGGATGTACAATGCAAAACTGCACGGTATGTGTCGCGCGACATTGAATGTATTTTTAGACTCATTCTGTTTCCTGGATACTGGTGAAAGGATCGACTCAAAATCTGCATAAATTACAAAAGGCACCTTGTACTTGCGATGGTATTCGTCAAACTCGATTATCTTATTGTTTTCGTCAGGTAGTATTGGCAATTTTTCTCCACACCCCATTTTTTCGTGTAGATTTAATTTTTCTTCGGAGCGAAACTTTTGCAGACAACCATCGCAATAAAACATTTTCGACGTTTTCCCACCCGTTTTCGAACACATATTTAGCAGTCGCGACATACTGTTTATGGTTGAAAAGTGGCAGGTTTTAAGATTTTCATGAAAAAGTAAAATGGACTTGCCTGGTGGAAGCATTCTTTTCCTTGCGTGATATGCGTAAGGGGACAATTAGGTGCTGCTTATCCTCTTTGTCCAGCCCGTATACGTTGATTCGAATGTTATTATTATTTTCAAAAGTTTTAATGTCCTTTAATTGAGTGGGGAATGTGACCCCTGTCCAATCTAAACAATCCTTGTATTTCAAATATTTCGAAACGCGAAAAGCATTCTTATCCTGGGGATATAACGCTGCAAGTACCGCCCACATAAAGCACGAGTCGTCATTATTTTGTACATTGACACAAGCCTTTTTGACGGTAACCCAGTCGGGTAGACTTATATGTTTCGCACTTCGCAGTGGGGAATAGTGGTTGATGTTTAAGTCCAAATACTTAATTTTCTCCAAGGCCCACCCACTGTCTCGTTCCTGAAATTCTTCCATCTTAGCCGTAATGGTTGTGAGCACCGTGTGAAAAAAAAGGCTTCGAAGTCCATCGCGCAGTCCAATGTTGTAGTTTTCATGGTGAAGGATTTCGTGTCGCGTATTATCTCATCGCCTTTCTCGCTAACGAGACATTTCATGTAGTCCCCCATTACCTCAACGTGAACCTTGATTTGGTTACATGTAGAGATTTCGTATTCTAATAGTTTCTTCACAACGTCTCTGGTTGACCCGATAAAGCCCTCGGGGTCGAGCGAGTTTTCTTTAATTGCTTCAAATCGATATGTTATGATTCGACACTTGAACGCAGATTGAACCACATATACAGCACCTTCAGATGGATCTCGTTCTGACAGCAGCCGATGACGGGGAAAGTCAGTATGTTGCATAAGCTGACCCACAGGAACATCTTCATTGCAATACTGACAGTGATGCATGTTGCCGATGATGATGATGATGATGATGATGATTATGTCTATACAAGCACAGACTTTCTAGTAAACTGAACTACGATTGCGACAGAGTATACCTTTTATTCATCTCGACATTGTTCTACGAACTATGTTTTACCAGCAGCGGCGGTGGTGGGGAGTGGGGAGAAAATTATCTCTATTTTATACAAATTTCTGTATCGATCGTGGTTATTTTTTGCAAAATGAAATTCGCGTTTTGGGCGTGTATAATAACAAAGCGGTTTGTAGAACGTGTTTTATTACTCATAATTACATATTTTAAAAAATAGGAGTGGTGAAATCCGGATACAAACCGAGGATAATTAAATTGTTATCTCATGTACGATCGAGCCTATAAAATAAAGTGGTTTGATTTTAAAACTAATTTAAATGCTAATGCTAGTAACTGTGTGGGTTGTGGGAAATTACAATAAAAGAAAAAAATATACAGTTCAAGAGTTTTATTGTGAGATAGGTATAATTTAAAAAAACAATGACGCATTAAATAGAATATCAGCAGCGAGGCACTTGAGTTCACAATCCACCACAGAGTTAGGATCGCACAGAGTGTCCATGAAAAGAAAGGCTTGCGTCACAGTATCTGGTTTTTTCATTTTCAAATGCCTCTTGAAAAAATTAAAACGATTCTCGTATATGGTTTTGCTCTTGTTCAATTGTCTGATTTGCGCAGTCACACATGCTATAATTTTTTCAATATTCCACCAGTCGGCGCGTCCAATCAACAGTGTATGTTGTTCATAATCGTGTAGTATCAATTGAGGCCCCGGTGAGGGGGCGGCGGCGGCGGCGGCATCGGCGGTTGTCTCGGTTTCGGCTGTTGCTTCGGTGGTGGTGGTAGAGGAGGTGAAGGATGACGTATCAACAGCGTGTAAACACTTATTGGTGGAGCGTATATATTCAGCGGTTGAAGTGGAAGGGTTTATGAGAAAGTTTCTTATCGCTTCAATTTTATTCATGTCAGCAATGAAGTCAAACCATTCGTTTTCACTTATTGTCACCCGGTCATCGAATGTGACAAACGGTTTAAATTCGACCTGTGTTCCAAAAAGCTCCAGTTTAAGATATACGCACACATTAGAGAATGGTCTTGTTGAGAGTGGTTGCGGTGGTGTAGGCGAATGCTGCTGCTGCAGGTATTGGTGTTCACTCACGCCGCCTCCTCCTCCTCCTCCTCCTCCAATCCGATGAATGTTATACACACTCTTGGCCAATTGACAGCTGTTTGCAACAATGGAGCTCACGTATGAAGGATAATAATAGTGATAGTGATGCTGATAATCCATTTTTATGGTTTCTCAAACTGAGACGACGACGACGACGACGAGTGTTCTTGTCAAAATCCACCAGGAAACTGACTGACTGACTGTTTAATTGTTCTTTCTCACTTTTCCAGTGAGAGGGCTATACTCAAACATGGAGTCGTGGAGGATGAGACAGTAGGCTGCCACGTTGGTGGGGGTATCTTTTGTAAATTTCATTACCACACGTATGTCCACAATGCCAGAGTTGAAGGTGTCAGGCTGTCGTGACGTATCTATGACAACGAGAGCTCCATGAACCTTGTAATCATTTATACTCATCAATGGCGTAGGTACTGGTTTTCCATAATACGAGCGTTGGAAATTAGCATACGCATTGTATTGCAGAGCCATAAAATCCTTGGAAAAGTCTGTGTTGAATGAGTCATACGGATAGCATTGCGAGTTTAGATATACACTACAATTTTGCAGATTGACATGGTCGAATTTACACGATGCCTTCTTTTTGTCGGTCTTACGTTCTTGCTGCAAGCCTATAATGACATAGCGCGGCTTCTCTAGCATGGTGCTCGTCTTAATCGACCACACATGTTCATCGACGCCGGCGGGTAGTGAGGGGTACTCATACAGTTCCCAGGTGCGAAAAGCTATGGGTATGGGTATGTCGTTTTCAACATATTGCATTAAGCGCAATTTCTCTCTATCCGATACCTTCACAACCGGCATACGCCAAACTATGCGCGTAATCGTGACGTCAATCGGTGTAGAGTCCGCCGCTACAGTTGCGCAGTGTTCATTGGTGCTTGCCCTGTTCAATATCAATTCGTGCTTAGCGTTGACAATAACCTTTTTATAATCCTCAGCAAACCCCAATAGGTGAGACAGGGGTACGGTGTAGCTGAAGTCGTTCTTTTTATCCACAATCACTTTATGCTTGCCAATGTTCCAAGAAGAGCTTTCCAAAGAATGTTCCATGTCTGTCCCGTACGAAACTAGACCCTTCATTGTAGTAGTGATACCGCAGTTTTTAGTTCTATCAATTTCCACACCGTTCAACTCGTAACGCACATCTTGAAATAAAAACGCCATTGCATTGTTGATGATTTGCATGTCTTTTTCGAATTTGCCCTCAATCAGCAAGTAGCTTTCATGTGGGTATACAATAATATCCTGTCTATTGATGGCAATTCTCACCTCGTCATTGGTTTCGAACGAATTATTGTACGGGAGGTATGGATGAACCTCTATAGATTCAATAGTGTCATCCACAATGACCCTCTCGCCAATGTTTAACATTGCACTCGCTTCGGACATATTTTATAGCCCAATTGTTGTAAAAATTGAGCGTTAGATTTAGTCAATTTTATTATATTCCCGTTCCTTTGGGAAAAAGAAGTCGGCTGTGGTGGTGGTGGTGGTGACGGAGGTAGTAGTGTTGATGTGGGTTGAGGTGGCAGCGACGGTGGTAGTAATGTTACCTCGTTGGGAACTTGAACCCTACTAATATCATTAAAACCTACACCAAAGCTTTTATAGACAATCATATTTTATTTTTCCACAGATATATGTGTTAGCCGCCTACTGCAGCTGCTGCTGCTGCTAGACTTTTCTAATGTGAAGTCTGAGTGAAATGTTTTCACCGGCAAAATTTACCAAATTGCCGCGTTCGTTCACTATGCGCACTTCGATTCTCTGTATGTTGCTCAATGAGCGCTTCAGCGGTAGGTAGATAATATTGGTGGGGCACTCGATAATCTGAAAGCCGGGCGGAACGTTTGGGGAGAATTCGTGAAGCACATGCGACGGCTTATTGTTGGTGAATGATCCTTCGACAATGTTGCACTCTATTCTTATAGAATTAGTGATGAGAATCTCTATAGGGCGATCGGACTCGTACGTAGATCCCGATTTGAGTATTCGCTTGGAGAAGCCGAAAAGTGGTGCGATGCTATTCGGTTTTGTGAAATCCACCCCAACATTGGTCGGTGTTGTAATGCTAACCTTGGACGTGTTGGTGTTTGCTTCAATGTCCACAATGCAATCGGGGTCTAGGGGGCAGTTTTTTAAAATTTTCCTCTTTAAAAACTTAATAATATCGGTCAGCTCGTAAGCGCCCTCTTTTACGGCGATCGTCTTTGTGCCGTAGTGAAATAGATTATTGCTCTTGTCCACGTTAGGTATAGAGTTGAAAGTTTTAAAATAGATTAAAGCACACTCGTACGACGCGTCCTTGTCGAGCTCTAGCGCTGGTAAATAATCCGCGTACAACTCTGACTTGTGACCGTCCAAACTGATTGTGAACGAAGAGAACTGCGATGAAGCGGATGATGATGATGATGACATTGCACCGTCCACAGTTAAAACCTATATGATTGTGAGACATGTAGAAATGAGGTATTTATAGCAGTGGTAGAGAGAGAGAGAGAGATGGATGGTAAACTTACAAAAATAACAAACACATACTTCATCATAATTAATCATTTAATGGTACATTAATTTAGCAGTATCGATTAAAAAATTCAAACACAAATGTCCACAGTTTTGCGCGTTGGACCTTTGAAAGCGTGTATAATTATACAAAATATGAACTGGAGGCTTCTGTTGAGGTGCTGCTGCTGCTGCTGTTGCTACTAAAAAAGCGTTGCGTGCCAACTCACTGACGACACCACCACCACCACCGGCAGCAACGTCAACGTCAACGGCTGCCGTTAACGGTGGCCGTGAACGTGAACGGGGGCCGTAAACGGGACCGTTAACGGGGCCGTTAACGGGGTCGTAAACGGGGCTGTAACGGTTGCCGCCGCCACCGCTGCTGTTCATGTATCGCACAAACTCTATTGGAGGTCTCAAATCACCATAACTGTCAAAGTAGACGCATTCGTTGCCCTTCTTCACGTACGCAGTCCAGTGAGTGCCTTCGTCGGTGTCCAAATTTAAAACGCCTGTTTCATTGATTCGTGGCCCAGTAGTCATTGGTAAGGTGTCTCTCATGAAGATACCTCTAAAATGGGGTATTTTCATTTTTTTCACACACTTCATTATGTCAATATCCGTCAGAGGGCGCTTTGGTAAATTTAGTTTTTTTTTTTTTTTGATAAGGTGTCATATAGAGTCCCATGCCGGTTCTGTACGGTCTCAAATATAGACCTTTTCCAACAGTGGCGCTTTGATTCCTCTTCACCATTTCGTAAATATTTTTCGCTGCCGTCGTCACACCCCTGCTAGTGTGCCAGTCGCCGCCAAAGCCCCCAACAAAGGTATCAGCGGTAGAAATCCCCCTCTTTTAGGTATGGGGATCACACGAGGTGTTTTAATTGTTTTACCCTTGACATACTTTCTCGCGGCTTGCACTGCTGCGTTGAGCAGAGTCTTGGAAGAAGGCGGTGTGGTGGCGGTGCGTCGCTGCTGCTGCTTCCTCCCACCACCTCCTCCTCCTCCTCCCTTTATTCGTTTTTTCACAACATCGCGACTGTTTTTGATAACCCTCGAAAGGGGTAGTACACCCATACCGCGCTTCACCTTGTAATTCATGATTTTATTAACACCAAATGCGGCCAAACGCTCTGGGAAATTTTGCGTTTCACGCACGCGTCTCGCAGCAGCGTCTGCTAAAATCAAGTCGGCCTTATGACGTTCTTCTAAGGAGCGGTTTTGTCTGTATGCGATGTCGTGCTGTTTACAAGCTTCGTCCAGTCCGTTGACGCCTTTATCGCCGCGAGCTAATCGCTTGTCTAATTTAGTACCAGGCCCGCAGTAATTGTAGCCTGGGAGGTGAAGTTCAAATGGTAGTTTATTTATTAAGTTGTTTAGCAATCCACGACCGCTTACTTTCTTGACTTTTCTCGGCATACTGACTCTGCGAGGGTGTTGCGTCTACTTAAGTACCTATATATATTCTTCTTCTTCTTCTCTTTACGAAGGAACTTTAATGTTTATCCACATGGCAGCGGAAACTACCCATCCAGCAATTGTAAGGACAATCGCACACGTCATCGTTTTCATCGTCCTCCTCCTCCTCCCCTTCCATCGTCGTCGTCGTCGTCGTCGTTGTCGTCTCTGACGCCGACGATGATACCTCTTCATCGCCCTCGTCCAACGCATGACCACCTTTAAAAACACTCCCATGTGGTTTCTTCATACCATGCTCCTCCTCCTCCTCCTCCTCCTTCTCCTCCGCAGATGTGCAGAATGTTACCTTTCGGTTGCTTTTATTTATTTTTTTAATTTTAGAAGGATCAATGTATTCTGAATTGGTGCTAGTAGTAGTAGTAGTAGTACACTCTGGACAATGCATGCGTATGAATCCTGGCAAATCAAGCGCTGAGTCTCGCTCCCAGTTTTTCACATGTTCTTTACAATAAAAATATTGTTGTACATCGGGATCATCTCTCAAATGTTTAGGTAGTATCTTTTCCCAGTAACGAATTTTATACTTGAGAAATTTTAAAAGAATTCTTTTATTCATATGCTTTAAATCCTCCAATGTGATATTCTCGCAGAGTTCATCTCCTTCCATCATTGACAATGGATTCATGCTGTTGCTGTGTGTAGAAATTGATTGATTAAAAAATAGGTATAAAACAAACGTCTGAACCTCAACGTAGATCAGAACAGAATGAAACTTAGAAAACAAAACACGTCTCTTAAAATACGCTCATGGGATTTCCACAACGTGAGCGGTATGCAGTCGAAACAGAAGAGTAAGCATGGTGCTTTGTTGCCTAATAGCATTCGCTGTCTCATAAGCGGACCGTCGGGATGTGGTAAAACAAACGTTTTACTCACACTATTGCTAGAACCGGATGGTTTAAAGTTTCTCAATGTGTATCTGTATTCCAAATCACTCGCACAACCAAAATATGTTTTCCTAAATGAAATACTCAGTAAGGTGGATGATTTATCGTTTTATACGTTTGACGATAAGAGTGATGTCATACCTCCAAATGAGGCTAGTGAAAATAGTGTGGTCATATTCGACGATGTCGCCTTACAGGACCAGGACACGATCCGTCAATACTTCGCCATGGGGCGTCACAGACAGTTGGACTGCTTTTATCTCTGCCAAACTTACAGCAAGATACCTAAACAGTTGGTGAGGGATAATGCCAATTTAATATTACTGTTTAAGCAGGACGACCTAAATTTACGTCATGCCTACAATGACCATGTCAACACAGACATGTCGTGGGAACAATTCAAAAAAGTTTGTGAAACATGTTGGAGTGAAAAGCATTCATTTCTAACTATTGATAAGGAGAAAGAAACGGACAAGGGTCGATATCGCAAATGTTTCGATTATGCTATAATAGTGTAAGTGAATTTGTGATGTGTATATATATGTTAGTCGTATTATTGTTTTTAATTCATTTTCAAATATGTCGTCTGAGGGTGCAGATCGTCCGTTTGGAGACAAACAATTAAAAAGAAAATTATTAAAATCTGTAGATTCTGTCAAGAAAAAATTGAAATTGCTTCAATCGAACCAAGCTCAGCTGTCCACTTCACTCGAAGAAACATTTCAACCCATTACAAAGCCTCTCAATGTTTTAATATCAGAGACGAGAAATGTCAAGAAGAAGAGCAGCAGCGTTGACAACCCTGATACCAACACACCACCACAACCACTGCCTATTAAGCGGGAAAAATCAACATTGTCCACGGTGGTAAAGGAGAAGCAGAGAAAGAATATTCGAAAAAAATAGAACAGCTGTTTGAAAAGGACGACGATGAAGAGGATAATTTGAGCAGCGTTCCCCCTAACACCACCCCCAATAAAGAGGTGATGATGGATCGGGAGGATGAGCAGTCTGATGATGATGATGATGAAGTCGGATATGAAAGCAGTGTTGATGACCCACCAATGTATGAAACCCCGAAAACGAAACGGAAATCGCAATCGCCACTGATTAAAAAGGTCGCTGCCGGGGTCAAGATACCATTCGGCGCCTACACCAAATCTGGACAGTTATTTATCGGGAACAGCCCCATAACTCTGTCCCATGATGATAAATCTTTCACCGTTCAAGGAGTATCTTATTCTCTCACACCTGGTTTAAGGGAATTGTTATTTAAAAAAACAATGGATCATAAACTGATCACTGCCAATGACACCACTCACTATGCTCAGATTGTGGATATGACGCACGCGCATCGGCGAGGCTTCTTAGCATCGGAGCAAATACAGGGTGACAGGAGTGACAAATATAATAGGTATATCAAACCTTTTGTCATGAAACAGAATAGATTGGCTAAAGTGGGCGGACGTCTCAAAGCGTCAAAAGCCTTAATTAGACCCCTCGAAACGAAACAGTACTATTCTGACACTGACATCGTTTACTGGAACGATCCCAATGAGCTTGTAGATCGCCTGCGTTTACTTATCGCATCACAGAGTGCCGGTAATACAAATCATACTAACGAAATAAACGCTATTCGGGAGGAGCTTATGGAAGCTGGGATCATTATAAAGTAAATAAAACCAGAACACTCGGTGTAATTTTCTCATTTTCATCATGCCAATCAACAAGTTCGGTCAGTACTTGCAAAAAGGTGGTCACGAATCGTTTTCAATCTCTGAAAACGTATTGGGTAGTAGTAGTAGAAGTGGTGACAGCATCGATTGCGGTGAGAAAAGACTCATCAACCTATCGCCTGGCAAAGATTTGGAAGACGCTACTACTTTATTTCAATTGCAGCGGGAGGTGAATAAAATAAATATAGTAATTACAAATAATCATAAATTCACCAATCTATTAATACCTAGAGTTATAGCAATCGAAGAATCGCTGGGAATAAAACCTCCAGGTCAATATACTCCACACGCTGTGACCACTGACGGTGCAACTACTACTACTACTACTACTACTACCAGACCCATAACAGCTCATACAGCGGTTTCCACAATCACCCCCGCTACTGGCAGCAGAGTACCTAAACCATCTAAACCATCTAAACCATCTCTACCACCCATTGGTTACGAGACAGCAGCAGCAGCATTTGGTAAAACTAAAAAAAGGCCACGGGAAACGGAACACTACAACAACGATACATTACCAATACCAGGTGAATTTGTGGAGATAGAAAACATTATCTCACCATCGGCACCACCACCACCACCCATTGGTAGCAAGGGGGAGGAGGAGGACGAGGGATACTACCACGTTGAGATACCTATACCAGTGGAGATTGAAAACAGTAACAAACCGACATCTCTTCCAACACCGCCTGCGCCACTACAACCCTCGATTGAAGCAGCAGCTAGTGAGGTGGATTACATCTTGGACGAGGACTACATTAGCGCAGTTGATTCTAGTTCAAGTAAAAAAGCGCGCATATTGTAAATATGAGTAAAGCCGATGTCGTCAAGGAAATACATAAAAACGCTAGAAAAAATTTCGCACGAAGGCGTTTCATACAGAGAGGGTTGGATGATACTTGGCAGATCGATCTTATCGATTTGCAAAAATACTCGAGAGATAACGGTGGATATAAATACATATTGGTGTGTATAGACACATTCTCAAAGTATTTATGGCTACAACCGCTAAAGTCTAAAAATAAAAGCGATGTTTCAAATGCCATGAAGCGAATTCTGAGCGGTAAAAGACATCCTAAGAATCTACAATCAGACTCTGGCAAGGAATTCTATAATACTGATTTTCACAATCTCATGACTAAAAACAACATAAATCACTACTCCACTTACACCGTCATGAAAGCTTCAATCGCCGAGCGTGTAATAAAAACAATAAAACATTGGATGTGGCAGTCGTTCAGCTTTAATGGATCATATAATTGGACAAGACTTATAGAGGATCTCGCAGAGCGGTACAATAAAAAGATTCACTCCACCATTGGCATGTCGCCGGCGAATGTAAACAAAAGGAACTCTAAAGAACTACTTCGCACGGTTTATAATCATATTAAAATTAAACCGTCTGCTAAATATAAAGTGGGTGATTATGTGAGGATAAGCAAGTACAAGTCAACCTTCGCCAAGGGTTATACAGCTAATTGGACTGCCGAAATATTTCAGATTGTTAAAGTGAAAACTACTGAACCCACAACTTATTTATTGCAAGATGCAAAAAAAGAACCCATCTCTGGCTGTTTCTACGAACAAGAACTGCAAAAAGTTAAATATCCTAACATTTACCTAGTTGAAAAGGTATTGAAGCGCAAGGGCAATAAAGTTTGTGTGAAATGGTTGGGTTTAAACGAAACATCTTGGATTGATAAGAATAATGTTGTAAATTGAAATTAATAAAATGTTGTAAAATAAAAAATAAAACCTTTCATTGAAACCCTTCCTTTTCAGGTAAAAAGAAAAACAAACAGCATTTATACAGACACACACACGTTTAATAAAATTAAATAAAAGATATTACTAACAAAAAAAAATATAGACATAGGTACATATTCGCATTTGCATAATCATAATTACATACTATACTACAAATTACATAATCATATGATCACCTACTGCGAGCATAACACATTGGCATAGTGTATTCGCCCCCTGTGTCGTATAGGGCCCCCTTACTTCGAACACATCAGAGGGAAAAGTTTTTATTAATTTAATGAACTGATTGTAGTTGACGTTTATATCTCCGGTAGTACATTCTATATGATCTGATAGAGCCCTCCACATTTCGTGGAGGGCATAATATTTTTCATCTTGAAACTTAAAGTGTAACGCTCGTAGAATGAGCGTCACTTTCATCGTTAGACAATAAATGGCGATTTCACATCGCCATAACGATAAAAGTGAGAATCGTTCTAATTCTTGAATCGTTATGCCCTTTATCTTATCTAATCTCTCTCGAGATGATGATGATGATGATGATGATGTACACGACGACGACATGATAGTTCTGCAACAATAATTTTGTGTAAATCTATAGCACTTAATTAATAACACCTTTTTGTTCAAAACACGCACACGCACACGCACACAACACGCACTGATAGTTCGGGAGAGGGTGGTGAGCTCTATTCGAACGCCAACTCGAACGTTTTCCCCACCTCCCCCAGTACAATAAGATGTTTTTCACCACCGTTTAGGGTGGCCAAGTGATCATCACTGAGCATAGAGAAGCGCCCTGGCAGTGACACGTTCCCATAATCCTCGATCATAAGCACGACCTGCCCGTTCGACTTGTCAAATTTGGACTGGAAGCGTTTACAGCCCGTTATCAAAAGTTTCTTCTGCCTGGGTAGGTCCCTGAGTGGGACCCACTCGATGAGGTTGGCACCGACTGCGTTGATGGCCTCCAGGTTGGCGGCTGTGGTGTTGTTGGTCTTTGATGGTGATGATGATGATGATGACGACGACATTTTCGCAGTTTTAAGATAGTAAAAACTCACTTTTTATAAATTTCGAAACAGCAACAGGTCAGCGCGCAACTGTGCGTATCGCTTAGATAGATCTGTGATTGTATCGAAACAGACTCGCGCTTATATATACTGATTCGGGCGTTCGAAATAAACTACACACACGCGCTCGCACGCACACAAATGCACACTCTGAGATAAAGATCTCCCTGGGGCGAAGATAATAGGCTTTTTTATCTACTTCCTCATAATTCTTTTTAATAGCTTTCGTATATGTTTACGCAAACTCGTATCCGACTCGTTCGTGTTTAATAAGAGCGCGTAGAGGGGCCCATTTCTAGGTTTACGCATTAGCAAAGACGCACTTAATTTTCGCTCAATATCCTCACTTCCGTCATCATCATCATCATCGTCATCGTCGCCATATTCACGTTCCACACCCCCTTCGAAGGCCTTGCAGACTGAAGTGGGTGAATGTATTAATGCTATCAATTTGTTTTCAAATTGTTTTTTGTCTGTTAATTTGAAAATTGACCCAGATGGTATAGGTTTTTGTGAATTATATGTTGAATTCGATATGTTGAAATCCTCCATGGTCACATAATGCGAAGTGGAGCAAGACACTCCCCGCGAAGCCCAATAATCCACCGGTGTTAATACTTGCTTTGGTTTGGATGATGATGGCGTTGACGCTGGTGACGGCGGTGGAGGTGGTGGCAGCGGTGTCGATTGAATAATCGACCTCAAGATAGACTCCTTCCCATGGTCGCAGCCTTTAACAGCACAGTGGTGGTTGTGACACGCTTTAGGACTCTGCGGTGATGATCTTGACGGAGCTGGAGATCCCTCTGGAGTAGAGTGCGGTCGTGGTGTGTCCGGACGTAGAGCCATTTTTATTTTCTTATGCATAGCACTATCACAGCGAGGAAGGTAGTCGAGTATATGTCGCTCTTTAGCACTGAGAGCTCCTTAAATACACCCAACGCTCGATAGGTACATATGTAAACAATCCGACTAGTATGCTAATGTAATAATCTAAGCTACAATGTAAACTCGATAATGGTGGACTTCTAGGTCTCTAATTATGGATAACTAACGATTGATGCGGGATTCTTATTCTCACACATTGTAAATTTACCCTGTTTTAAGTTTTCCAACTCAATCGTAGCCCAACTTATCAATTCATCCAGGCTAGTTTTATACACGGAACAATCGCGAGGTGAAGTCGTTTTATCCACAGCATCATCATCATCACCCGTATCATTACGAGGCTTTATTCTAGAAACTAATAATGGTTTCCGCACGTTTTCCACTTTTTCGGTATCGACTATAGGTTTTTTATCCACCCTTATTGAGAACTCAACCCCAACGTCGTCTCGCACCACTTGGGCGTAGGTGTCCTTCGACCAGGTCTGTTTTACAGTCACTTCTCTACGGTTGCGAACTGTGGCATTCTCACGAGAAATTTCCACCCGAACCACATTGACATCGGCGTCTTCGGTGCATATCGGAACTCGTGTAACTTCAGTCTGCTTTACCCATACTGAAGTGGTTGGCTCCATCGATCCTTTGGGCGCAGTCAGGAGTTTGATGAACCAATCACCCCTCATTACGTCCCCAGTTTTATCCATCACTCGCGCTTTGGTAATATACCACTCGTTCGCAGATGTACACGGCGGGAAATAAATGTCGCGCACCATGGGGGTTAAGGTGAAATTCTTTTTCTCACTAGTTATCGACGACTCGATAAGTAGGAAAACCGAAAGCGGTAGCAAATTCGAGATGAACATGCTCGTTTCTATTCGAACCGACGCGATTGAATACATAATGAACACCCTAGTGCTCTAGCTTTTATATTATGAAAATTGGCACATGTTATTATGTTGCAACTGTTTGATCTCATTTCAAAGCCAAAACCAAAAATATTTGCAAAGAAAATGTCGCTGATTACTAACATTAACAATCCGCGCCAAGACACAAAGGTTGTAATTAGTCACACGCTACAATGTAGCATGTTAATAAATGTCAGCAATTAACATTAAAAATCCATGCCAATAAATAGGTAAAGGTTAGTCATATACTACAATGTAACATGCAAATACGATTATGATCTTGGAATAAGTTCATACTAGGAAGCGTCAACAATATGATTAAGGGAAATAAATCATTGTCCGATGGCTGGAATTGCAAATTACCACTGAGGCTCTATTTTATGCAAATTACTTTTTTTTCCATTCCGATGAAACATTGACTCGGTTGCTAGCCTTAATTTGGTGAAATAAATCAAATCGATCGCTGGATTTACCACAAAGGATTGTAAATTATAGATATTTTTTTTAATTTATGCAAATAACTAATTTTTCCATTCCGTTGAAACATTGCGCGCCTACGCCTTGAAAAAGATAGGTACATTTGTTAAACAATGCGCCAAACTCAACCTTAATGACTAGGTTAATACCATTTGCAAATTACAATCAGATGAATCTTAAACCCACGCCTTGAACTTGATTTTTTAAACAATGCGCCAAACTCAACCTTAATGATAAGAGGTCGAATCGAACGCGAAACTCAACCTTAATCGAGGTGTGTCAGAACGCTGTGCTTGTAAGGTGTGTTTGTACATACCCCGAGCTGTGCCAGTACGGACCATATTACACTACTGATGTCTATAGGGGTTGGTCTGTGGTATCACTGGTATCCCCAAATTTTACTAATAACCATAAAACCAAAAATGCATATAAAACTAGGCAAAAGGCACGAAAATTAAATTTTCTATAATAAACCTATATGTTGTAATAAGACTGTTTCACACTTGTAGATAAAATAAGTGTTAAAATGCTTCTTAAATTCTAACTTAATTTCCTTTTGATGAGAGATCCTTTACACCTCCAAATCTTTGACCTTGGATACCTATTATATCTCCAAATGTAATGTATTATATAAGTATAAAGTTTGAAAATCGATGAATACACCCTAACATTAAATTATCTACATTTTCCATCAATTTCAATGACCGATTATCGCCTACGATAATCGAAATCTAGAAAATGAACTATTTAGAGCCAAATTAGCGTAAACATGTTTGTGGTTCAATTAAAAAGTTATTGCTCTAATGCTCAGCTTGGCAACAGAATTCCTTACAACTCGTAAGAGACTTGTTCTGGGGCATTCCACGAGAATGTCGCTTACGACGTGAGCATTTCTTTTTTTTTTTGCCATTTTTTTTTTTATTGGTTTAGGGAATTTTAGGTCAATTGTACTCGGAATCACGAGTACTTTCAATCTCACTGGGAGACAAAGTGTCCCAGAATTTCCATACATCTTTGTTACTTTCCTCCTTTGTTACCCCATACAACATGTACGGAAAATGGTAACAAAATAGGAAAAAATCGTATGGGACAATTTTTTTAACTACTAGGATTGAAAAGGCTAGTAATTCTGAGTAGAAATAGCATATTTTTTTCAAAAATATCACACTTCATAAAAGTGGCAAAAAAAAAAAGAAATGCTCACATGCTTTTGCCTTGTATGGCAGCTGTATCAGTCCAAGGACTATATAATAGCGCGACAGACGAAGCCCATACAAAAAAGCGTACCCCTGAAATGTATGGGCCTTTTAATTCAATTCAATTCAAAATATGTTTATTCATGTAGGCCTAGTTACAAGCTCTTATGAATAGTTCATTACATATATATTATGATCTTAATCTAACCTAATTATCAGAGCAATTTATTGTTGTAATTATTGTTCATAATAATATTGAGTCTATAATATACAATTTCATATAAAAATAATCATTAAACAAAAAATATATAATTAGGTATATGTATACACCGTGTTTCACTTAACACTAAAAACCTAAAAACAGTTTGTTCAGAATCGAGAGTAGAATCGATTGAGCTATATCTTGATGGGGGTAATATTTTTATTTAAATTAGTATTATTAGTTATTTATTACGTGCCCATTCTATTGTACTCGTAATACAACATTGTTTATATCGCATTGCTAGAGGTTGTTTACCTTTTTTCAGTATTTAGGGGTATTAATACTGGCCGCTTACTTGGACGATTATTTTTTCCGCTACTAGTTTGACGTTGTTTGTCAGTTTAATCTTAATGTTTATCATAAGTCATAACAAATTGAACTCGTACCTAATTACAACCTTGTCATTTTGAATATTGAGTTTATTTGCTTACTGCGATTACCTGTCCAATTTGAAGTTTACTGTGACAAAGCTTTAAAGTGTTTTACAGTGACATCTTAGCTGTCTATTCGTAAACCTTATGTCGTTGCAGTAACGTACACAAATAAATAGTCTTATGGTTTATGATGGTAGTTAGCAATTATTTTATTGAGTGTAGAGCTAAAAGTCAAGTAGAGCTGTACAGAAAATTAAAAATTCAATTAAAAAAAAAGTAACGATCAGATTAAAAGATGAATACTCTAGATCAGTTTAAAAAAATAAAAATCAGTTGGGGTGTCTGAGAAAAATGAAATGAAAATGAAAATGAAAATGAAATATTTGAAAATGAAAATGAAATATTTATTTTTCAAGTAGGCATATTACAATGCGCATATGAACGTCAAATAAAGCTACGCCGGCTCTAACCCTACGCCTCAGCCTCGAGAAGATTTCAGTCCCCCCTCAGTTGGGAGGGGGGTATCCACTATGGGACCGGCAAGAAACTCGGCGGGCAACTTCTTTTCAAAACATTACATCTTATAATTAACATGCATTAAATAACAACATACAATTTAACATGCAACTAATAGTTCTTGGGTAATTCTTCTTTAATAAAACTTAATCGCAAGGTTTACTTGTTTAATCAGTTAAAATTACAAATTGTCCCGACAATGATTACCGATTGATCGGTACCGAGCGCGTCCGAAGTTGGGAACGAACTGTCGACGGTCGCGTCGATGGCTTAAAAGCTACACTACTTAATCAGCACGCGCACACACATAACACCCCCCTTATCACTGAGAAGACCTTCCCGTGAAGAAGGGCTGGCCAGCAGGGGCCAACTCGACGTCCTGGACATTCGGGATCGTGGTTGACCGACGTGTTTTTAGTTTCCTCCAAAGCAGTATTCCGGCGGCTACGGCGATGAGTGCGTATAAAGGTATGATCCAATACAGGTGGTCATTATCCTTGATGTCAATTGTTCGCAGTTGTCGCAATGGTTCCTCCTTTTCTAGGAGAGCTTCGAGTTTATACAATTGTTCCAGAGGAATTCTTTCCAGTTTCAACGGTTGTGCAGTATTTCTAATACTAATATTTGACATTTGGAAGGAAATAAGCTTAATAGCTTGGCCTTTAATTTCATTTTTGTAGTTTTTAACAGATGAACTTGCGGTGGTGAACATACAGCCTTCGGGGACTTCAATCAGGTAGGTTCCTTGGATAAATCTAATTTCTTCGCTGTCGCATAAGAGTTGTAATTTTGTTCGTCGCGGACATGTTATTGCGTAATGGTAGTCGTCTAATCTTTGAAGCATCTCAAAGTCACTCGTAAATGCTGTATATTGGCAGGTAGCAGAAATTTCTTGGTTTAGGATCAGCGAGTAGATGCAATCGTCGGGCTTTGATGCCAAGGTAAAAAAGGTTTCTTCACAGTAATATGTTTCTTGGAAACGTTTACATTCTTGTTCCATGTACTGGTGTTTCTCGTCGTTCATTGCCATATAAGGTTTAGGAGGGATCAGAATGGTCGAATTATAAGTCGGAGTGGGAAATAGATGGTAGTAGGTGTATGTATTCTTGTACATTACAGGAAATTTCAATGCAAATACGACTCTATTCTCTGCATAAAAGGAACCACAAGTAATGATGTCATAATAGTCTCGAAACGCGGTGTTTTCATTGATAAGCATTTCTTGTTCCTTGTAAAGTTTAAACAAGACGTTTGATATAAACATGATATTATCAGTGCCGACTACACTGTGGTGGGTTATACCCAGTTTAGAGAAAGCAATTGCATTTTCAAGCATGGTAACAAAGTCAAGAAGACTCCGTAAATTACTTTTTATCATGTTACATAGACTGTTAATTTTGATATAGTCTGATAAGCGGTAGTTAGTCATATTCACATCAATTATGATTTCGTTCAAGGCAACATGAATTTTATTTTCGTTAGAGATCATAGCTAACAACGTGTTATTGAATGATTCTAACATTTGTTTATTAATGCTAATTCCAGAATTCAATTTATTTCCAATTAGATTTTGATTTTCCTGTAATGTTTGTATGGCTTGGTTATAATGACGTGCATCGTCGTGATCCAAATTTCCAGTAATGCTTTTTATGACAGTACCCAAACCGTTAAAAAGGCCGCGTTTTTGCTTAGGGTGAATCGCGTACAAGGCATTGAATTTACCATAAATGGTGTTGAGGTCGTTCAAGAAAATCTGGGTGGTCGTCACTGAGGTATCTCTAAAATAAAGGGGGTCGGCAGATTTCATATAATCTAAGTAACTACCTATATAGTTCTCTATATTACTAATACTATCCTTAATACTATTTAGTTCATAGTAGTGTAAAAACACATGTTCAGTCATCTGAATCTTAGCGGTGCCCAGTTTAAATGGCAGGACTCCGGGGTTGTTATCCAGCTCCGTGAGGGTTACTTGCCGGCCCTGGGTCGCTCCTATCAGGAGGGTCCTGGAACAATGGTCTTTGTTGTTTTAACGGCACCCTCAGCGTTCTTTTATGATGACTGATATCCTTATCGTCTATAACTTTTAATTCTAAGTTTCTCTTAATTCTACGACCTAAATAACGTGGTTTCGTCTTTTGACGAGCAGCCGCGGGATTTTTAATGTACACGGCTCGGTTTTCTTCGTATACGGGAGGTTCGGATCTATCCTTGTTAGCCCTCGAAATAGATTTCTCTTGATATTCTACAAGGGATTTGTTAAGATTTGCATATAACTCTTTTGTCACATCTTTATGCCTATTAACGTAATTTTGTAGATAAACGTCTTCAATATTAATGTCAAATAGATCGCGGTCGTTAAAATGCCCATTAATGATTTCAATAGGTTTTTTCTTGGTCGCTGAATGGATACTGTTATTATAGCCAATAATTGCATAGACCATGAGTTCATTAGTTGTAAGTTCTAACTGGTTTTTGTTTATGATTCTAATATGTTCGAGTATAGTTGAATGGAACCGTTCAATAGCACCATTAGATTCAGGGTTATTAACGCTGATAAAATGAAGTTTTATTTTATGTAATTTTGCTAGTTCCTTTATTAACTGATTTTTGAACTCCGTGCCTTGATCAGCAGTGATACACAAAGGTGGGCCATGATGGGACATATATATGGAAAGGGCGTTTAGCACGCTTAATCCAGTGCATGATTGTAAGGGGTATGCCTGAGCATATTTGGAAAATATGTCAATGATAGTAAGGAACTTTTGGCCATTGACTGTAAATGTGTCTACGTGAAGGACTTCGAACGGTTTCGTAGCCACAGGTACGAATTGATATAATTGTTTATTAGGGTGTCTTTCATATTTACTGGTTTGGCAGATATCACAATTGTTTATAAATTCTGTTACGCTATTGTTTATATTTGGCCAGTAGTACTGTAATTTTATTCTTCGTTCAGTTTCCTGTATCCCTCGATGATTAGTTGGACCGTTATGTATGCGTTGCATGATTTCGATTTGTTTTTCGCAATCAGTTACATCTTCGATGTGGGTTTTGCAGAAAGTTAAATTATAAGCCATATTTCTGAAGGTCATTTGTAACACTGATGTAACCTCTGGGATGAATTCGTGGGGCATGAAGATGCCATATTTAGTTTGGGGTTTTACAAATTCTTTGAAAAGGTTTATTATGTCGGCTTGAATATTGTTTTTATTTATTTGGGCTAATATTCTAATTTTGGTGGGAAAAATCTTGATTAATTTTGGTTTTGTCGGGGAGTGATGCACGAAATCCAAGAAGAGCTGGTTGTTGAAAATATTTATTGGCTTGTCAGAGATGGGTATTTCCAGTATCGGATTTTCTAGTTGTGAGTGAACAGTACTTTGCGGCTGATCAGGTGTTTGTTTATTCGTTTCTCGGTGTTTTAGCACGGCCAGAGGTAAGTCATCTTCATCCGATGAATCACTTTCAGGGAGAGCAGTATGGCGTGCCAGGGCTGCTAAAGGTAAGTTATCTTCTTCATCGCTTTCGCTTTCAGAGTGGTTTACGACCATGGACGATGGCCCGTCGTCTGGGTCCTGGTTAGGGTGATCAATATTTAAATTTATCTCATTGTTTTGCAGCTCTATTCGTGATAACGCGTCGGCGTTCGAGTTAAGTTTTCCTTTCATATAGGTGATAGTATAATCGTACTCTTCTAGTCGTAAGCGCCATCTTGTCAATCTACTATTAGGTTCTTTTACGTTCATCAAATATTGTAAAGGTTTGTGATCGGTAATTATGTTGAATTTTCGACCGTATAGATAGGGTCGGAAGTATTTCGTAGCGTAAACTATTGAAAGAAGTTCTTTCTCAATCGTGCTATATTTTACTTCACTTTCGTTAAGCGTCCGGGAAGCATAGGCAATCGGAAGGTCAGATCCGATCGGCCCTTGTGAAAGTACGGCACCTATAGCGTAATTCGAAGCATCCGTGCGCAAGTTAAAAGGTTTTTCGAAATCCGGATACTGTAAAAGCGGGTCGTTTGTAAGCAAATTTTGACAGTGTTTAAAGCAATTTATATATTCGGGGGTAAGTTCAATCTTTGCACCTTTTTTTAAACATGAAGTCAATGGTTTAGTCAATTTCGCAAATTGGGGAATAAATTTTCGATAATAGCCGAGTAATCCCAAGAACGATTTTATTTCTTTGCTGGTTTTTGGAATAGGAAACTGCTGGACTGCTTTGATTTTATTAGGGTCGGGCTTAATACCTTCTGTGGTAATTATATGTCCTAAGAAAGGAGTCTCACGTTTCATGAACTCTGATTTGTTTATCTGTATCTTGAAGTTGGATTCGCGGAGTCTTTGGAAGACGTCTTCTAAATTTTGGATGTGTTCTTGGAGGGAAGTGCTGTAAACGATTATATCATCCATGTACACCATTATATTCTTTAAGCCGCGTAACACGTTGTCCATGACACGTTGGAATGTTGACGGTGCATTTTTTAAACCAAAAGGCATGCGCAAATAGGCGTAAACACCGCGGTATCCGTCATTGTTAGTATCTACGCTGAATGCAGTTTTTTCTATATCATCGGGGTGCATTTCTATTTGATGAAACCCTGAGGCAAGGTCCAATGTCGTAAAATATTGGCATCGACCAAGTTTGTCTAAAATATCATTGATGTTAGGGATCGGATACTTATCACTTATTGTTTTTTCGTTTAACTTTCTATAATCTACCACTAATCTCCATTTAGTTTGGCCTGTTGCGTCTTGTTTCTTTGGGACAATCCAGATTGGGGATGACCATGGGCTATTGGATGGACGTATTATGTTTTGTTGAAGCATCGATTCAATTTGCTTGTCTACTTCTGCTTTATGTATTTGGGGATATCTGTAAGAACGCGTATAGATTGGTATCTCATCCGTTGTATTTATCCGGTGTTTAATCTGATTCGTGAACGTAAGCGGAGTGTTTTCAGTATAAAAAACATCGCTATATGCTTCGCATAAGTTTGAGAGGTTCCATTTCTCTTCTATGTTAAGATGATCCATTCTAAGAAATGATAGAGCACTATCATTTTTCTCGCAAGTCGTTTCTAAGTTATAAATTTCATAATCATTATTCAGCGTCTGGGCTCTAAGGGGCGACGATAACATAACAATGATGTCATTATTAGTCGGGTTTGTTATTTGCAGGTGGGCCTTACCTGCCTCTGCTCGGGTTACAGTGTCGGGAATGTAACAATTGTTTACATTAGTGCGTGGGATGTAGATATCACCGTTGCGGATGTTGACTGGTACCATCAAATCCTTTGTTGAGTTTGATTTTATAAGGGCTTCGAATAGAGATTTTGTTTCAGAAGTCAAAACCTTTATTGGTATATTAGCGTTTGGTGTAATAAGTAATTTATTTTCCAAGTCAACTTTAGCTTTTAAATGTTCCAGCATTTCGAAACCAATTAATCCGTCAAATACGTTATGAAACCTATAAATGTAGTATTTAAACAAAGATTTCTCTTTTAGTTCGGCGAACGAAGGTATCTCCACAGCGTAGTTAAAAACAGTAGTATAATCTGAGTTTACAGTGAATGGTTCAAACAATAGCTGATGCTTGTTGAAATGCTTTTCGAAAACTTCTGGTGACAAGAATGATTGATTAGCTCCGGTATCAATCAGTAATTTCAGGGAGGCTCTTTAATTTCGATATAGGGTAGCCGTCTTTTTAAGTGAGCGTGTATTTCTAATGCTAGGGGTCTTTGGTCGTATCCGAATCCTGAGGAAAATCCTGATTAATTTCCTGTTCATTAAAATTTAGTTCATAATTATCGTGGTACTGCTGGTAGTCTAAATAGTCTGTGCATACATTGTCGCACTGCGCGTTCTCAGAACTGTGGCCGCCAGTGATAGCGGCGTATTCGCGTGGGTCCGCGATAAGCATTTCAGGCGCCGGACATTGTTGTTGATACATAGTTTGGCAGGTATGATTATTTAAAGGGTTATTTATAGCTGGCATGTATGGTCTCAATGGTACCTGAGCTGATCGATATGAAATTCCACTCATAGGTTTAGGTTGTTCTACATTTTTGTTGGTTTGTTGTCCAGAAAATTGCCTTGATGGGTTGTAGGGATATTGAGGCCTGTTCCACGGATTATTTTTGTATGGATTGGGATAGAAAGGTCTGTAATTATTTTGATGAGATGAGACGTTTTGTCGTTGTGAAAATGACGGTTTATTTAAGTTGGCGAAGGGCACCGGTCTTGGGGGTAAATTGTGAGGAGCAAACTTGTTTAAGTCTAATGGTTTTTGGAAATTAGTTTGAGGTGCTTGCCTTTTTTGGAGATAATGTATATTTTGTTCCTCTTTGATAAATTGCAAGGCCGTTGGCATGTCCGAAGGACGCATGGTTCTAATCGTTACACCCAGAGGGTCCTTAAGGCCAGTCAGGAAAGCTTTCAAGGTTTGAGATGTAAAGAAATCTCGCTTGCAAGCTTTCTTGTTTTCGTCAGTTTCGTGCAAGTTAACATAATTTATAATAGTACTGAGTAAATGCATGCAGCGGTTATAAAATTCTTGGGGGGTCTCGCTCTCTTGGCGCAAATTAACAAGGTCTCTATTAAGGCAGTTTTCGTCCCGTTGGTCGGCGAAATTTTTTAGTAACACCTGTTTTACTTCCACCCACGATGCAACACCATTTATAGTAACGACCTCTTCGGCTTTTCCTTTCAGCTTATTAAGAACGCTATGCAGCAATATTTGATTGTTAAAATTATTGGGTTGTGCTACGTCATAGTATTGGGTCAAGACGGTTTCACACGTAGTTATAAATCTGTGTAACTGATTTGGACTTCCATTGTATTCTGGTATAACACTAAGAGCTATCTTAAATTGATTAATATTATTATTATTTGCTTCCGCCATTATAACAATTAAAGGAAATCGAATACGGGAAAATTGGACAAAACTTGTGGATATACAATTAAGCAGTTCGAAAGAAAATTAATAAATTTCTGTAAAGTACAAAAACACTAAGGAAAATGGAAAGGACTCACAGTATGGCGACGGCAAACAGCATTTTCGGCTCCGGAGGTCCGGTGACTAGGCTTTTGAGGTGGAAAAGCTCTAGCTATCCTTTTAGACTGCGCCACTAATAGTTCTTGGGTAATTCTTCTTTAATAAAACTTAATCGCAAGGTTTACTTGTTTAATCAGTTAAAATTACAAATTGTCCCGACAATGATTACCGATTGATCGGTACCGAGCGCGTCCGAAGTTGGGAACGAACTGTCGACGGTCGCGTCGATGGCTTAAAAGCTACACTACTTAATCAGCACGCGCACACACATAACATGCAAAAGTATTCATCAAAGAATATGAACAGACTAGGTACTCTATGGAAATCAATTTCAATAAATTATATTATTGCTTAATAATACGTCGTTCTTCTTCAGAGAAAACATATCAAATTGTCATAGAAGAAAAAGATAATATGAATCTCAATATCATTAAATATGTAATTTACCTACACAACATAAAATATAAAATATTTGATGTGCTTTCTTATCTGAACTGTGTCCTCTATACATAATACAATTATTTTAATTGCTATTCGTTTTTTGTAGTTTCTGGTTCGGGCCATGCATGTTTGTCTGTCAAATAGTCCTCGACTCTGTAATAAGCCTTTAACATCAATGATTTTTTTAAGTAGTTCTTAAGAGCTGGGAGGGGTAATCTCAAAGCAGTGTCAGGTAACTTATTATAAAAATGAATGCATTGCCCAACAAATGACTTCTGTACTTTACGGACACGAAACTTCTTTATGGCAAGCTTATTTTTGTTTCTAGTGTTATAATTATGGATATCAGAATTCTTAGTGAAACAGTCTAAATTCTTAACAACATAAATTATACTATCATAAATGTATTGGGAAGCTACAGTTAAGATATTAATTTCTTTGAAGAGTTCTCTTACTGATTCACGTGTTCCTAAGTTGTAAATAGAACGAATGGCTCTCTTTTGTAATACAAAGATAGTCTGTATGTCAGCTGCTTTGCCCCAAACCAGAATACCGTATGACATTACACTGTGAAAATAACTATGATACACTAGGCGAGCTGTCTCAACATTAGTCAGTTGCCTGATTCTCCTAACGGCGTATGCGGCTGAACTTAATTTGCTTGCTAGTTTCTTTATATGAGGACTCCATTGTAGATTTTTGTCCAATGTTAAACCAAGAAACAGTGTTGTATCTACCATCTCTAAGCATTCATCATTCAAAAGTATTTTTGTATCGATTGGTTTAACATTCGGCAGAGAAAATCGAATACATTTGGTTTTCTTAGAATTAAGAAGTAAATTGTTGACAGTAAACCACTGCAGTACATCAGCTAACGTGCTATTAATTACATTGTAATCCGTAGATTTTCGGTCAACATTAAAAAGCAGTGATGTATCATCAGCAAAAAGTACTATTTCACAAAAGTTTTTCACTATACATGGCAAATCATTTATATAAACCAAAAACAGGAATGGACCTAAAATTGAGCCTTGTGGCACTCCTAATTGGACTACAGTCCCGCTAGAGCGAGTTTTGTTAACAACTACTGTTTGTGTTCTATTGCTAAGGTAAGAAGAAGACATAAAGTTTAGGGCATTTATAGACAAACCATAGTGTTCTAATTTCAAAATGAGCGTTCCATGATCCAGATGAGGTTTTGAGTGATACCGGAAACACCGTGTATATAAAAATACATGTCTAGAATATTTCTAGGAAAAATCCAATGTCCAAAAAAATACAATATTAATTTCATCAACAATAATAATAATAAAAAACGTAAAAATAAGAAACCATTTCGAATAACAATTAATCTTTAGGCTTAAAACTAGACGGCGCTGTGTCGCAGCCTGGAAGTGGCCAAAAATCATACTGCCCATTTATTTGTTAGTCAGTAAAGGTTGTCAGACACAACTTCGCTTTCTTAGCATCTTCAGACGTATTAGTGAGCGTGCACGAGAAAACGTCACACTTTGTCGATTGCTATAAAGCCGCTTTATCAGTTTATTCATATAGAGATACCAGTAAATCTCGCCTTAATGGTAACCGACAAAGTGGGACGTTTTACTAAACACACCCACATTAGATGAATTGCATGTCGTAAGTGACATTCTCGTGGATTGCCCCTTCTTAAACTTTGTATGTCTAATGTCTATACAGAGTTATGTCTTTGGTACTTATATTTCAACAATAGATCAAGAGAAATAAAAGACTATCGCCGTTTCTGTTTCATCTTTTATTTAAAATAACACAAAAAATCACAAAATTAAAATAAAATAAATAAATATTATAGGACATTCTTACACAGATTGACTGGGGCCCACGGTAAGCTCAAGAAGGCTTGTGTTGTGGGTACTCAGACAACGATATATATAATATATAAATATTTATATACATAGAAAACATCCATGACTCAGGAACAAATATCTGTGCTCATCACACAAATAAATGCCCTTACCGGGATTCGAACCCGGGACCGGGACCGGGAAAAATTGCCAGAATAAATAGTTAAAAATATTAACATTACAATAATCATAGCTAAATACACTTAAATTATATATTATCCTATCCTAAGCGTAATTAAGTCTATCATTTCAACATCGAGGGATGAAAAAGCATCACGAGCGAGCTTACAGATCGCCACTGTTAAGCCAATGACTTATCTCAGTCGGCAGCGCCTTAAACCCTGTCACTGCTTCATTCAACCCTTCCGCTGCTAATGTGAACAGCTGGTATTCCTTCTGTACTCGACTGGCGGTCGTTTCGTTGGAGGCGTATTCGGAACTGCGAACTGGGACGAGGAGTTCTAACGCCTGGAGATGTTCGAAGGCTTTTAGTATGACGGGTCTGGGTACGGTTTGGGTGGATGAGTTGGATGCGGCGAATTTTGTGTATCTGAAATAGTAACCAATATTAATTTTGATTCTTTACGTTGACGACCGGTCTGGCGCAGTCGGTAGTGACCCTGCCTGCTACGCCGCGGTCCCGGGTTCGAATCCCGGTAAGGGCATTTATTTGTGTGATGAGCACAGATATTTGTTCCTGAGTCATGGATGTTTTCTATGTATATAAGTATGTATTTATCTATTTAAGTATGTATATCGTCGCTTAGCACTTTAGTACAAGCTTTGCTTAGTTTGGGGCTAAGTCGATCTGTGTAAGGTGTCCCCAATATTTATTATTATTTATTAAAAAATCTTATACAAATCTGATCCATACCAATATTATAAATGGGGAAGTGTGTGTCTGTTTGTTTGTCCGTGTTTCACGGCAAAACGGAGCGACGAATCGACGTGGTTTTTTAAGTGGAGATAGTTGAAGGGACGGAGAGTGACATAGGCTACTTTTTGACTCTTTCTAACCCCCCACTTCCCTATAATGGGGGGTGCAAGTTTGCATGGAGCATAACGCAATTTTTGAATTTCACGCGAGCGATGCCGCGGGCAAAAGCTAATTTAAAAATAAATTATTCTTTAATTAGACGAAAGAGAATCGAGTATTATAGAGATCTACTGTCACATTAAAATATGTAATCACAGTGCATAGACTGCCATCTCTCAACACAGGCTTAATACTTTTGAACCTCAGTTTCGACAATTTGGCCCATATTGCTAGCATGATATACAACGTGTTTCCGGTACCACTCAAAACCTCAGACACCCCAACTGATTTTTATTTTTTAAACTCATCTAGAGTATTCATTTTTTAATCTGATGGTTACTTTTTTTTAAATTGAATATTTAATTTTCTGTACAGCTCTACTTGACTTTTAGCTCTACACTCAATAAAATAACTGCTAACTACCATCATAAACCATTAAATTATTTATTTGTGTACGTTACTGCAACGGCATAAGGTTTACCAATAGACAGCTACGATGTCACTGTAAAAGACTTTAAAGCTTTGTCACAGTAAACTTCAAATTGGACAGGTAATCGCAGTAAGCAAATTTAAACCCAATATTCAAAATGACAAGGCTGTAATTAGGTACGAGTTCAATTTGTTATGACTTATTTATGATAAACATTAAGATGAAATTGACAAACAACGTCAAACTCGCAGCGGAAAAAATAATCGTCCAAGTAACCAGCCAGTATTAATACCCCCAAATACTGAAAAAGGTAAACAACCTCTTGCAAGGCGATATACACAATGTTGTATTAAGAATATAATAGAATAGGCACATAAAAAATAACTAATAATACTAATTTAAATAAAGATATTACCCCCATCAAGATATAGCTCAATCGATTCTACTCTCGATTCTGAACAAACGGTTTTCAGGTTTTTAGTGTTAAGTGAAACACGGTGTATATGTGTTAAAATGTCAAATATTAATATTACCGCCATCTAGCCGAGCGTCCCCCAAAGGTGTAACGCCATCTAGGCCACCGTACATTTTTCTCTATGGCTTCGAGGTACGTTTTTTTTAGACTTTATCCGTCTATACGGAGTTAAATATCGTCACTACTTTGAAGAAAACTTGTATCTTCGTCTGTCAATGAAAAGAAAATTGTAGTAAGTATGTATGGAATGCATATAGACTTACTGCGTTTTAACTTTGAGGAGCAGCGTGAGATACGAGATTTTTTCGAAGTAGTGACGATATGTCTTTGATGAGACTTACCTATGTAAGACCATTTCAAAATTCATAGGCTGTCCATCGAATATATCCATACCATGCTTCATAGCGATGACCAGAGACAACTCCAGTATAGAGAGGGACTGTATAAGTTTCACTTTATGCTCTGGCGCTACAGTTTTGTCTATGGTCGATATTAGGTCTGTGGCGTCGATGTAGGGCTTACTTGGAGATAGGGTGCAGACTATTTGAAACTGTAAAAATCAGAAATTAAAAGAAATATAAGTGACTATCTAAATACTTTCATTAGGTATGGTTGTATATTACGATAAAAGTGCGAAAAGTAGGAAATATGCAACGAGTGGCGATAAATTAAAATCTCATCATACAGCGAGGAAATGCTGCCAGTACATATCCTTGGCAACATGCCAAAAGGGTTTAATATTTTAAGATATATGTACACAGTATTTAAATTATATTTAGTATGTAAGTATTTTAATTATATTTTACACATTTCAGTCCTTTAAAAAATAGTACATACAGTTAGTAATATGCATACTTCCCGAGTTACGCACAATGTTTTTCATCACACTTGCATTATAAAAAAATATGCAAAAAGGTAAAAAAGACTACAATACAGTACTAGATTTTTTTTTTAACTCACTAGGGAGAACGATTTTTCTATAACTCACGCTCCGCCTGCGTGCAATAGCACATTTAGTGTGCGAGTGTGATGAAAAATAATTTTCTTTGTAATAATTTATGTTTTATATTCTGTCAAACAAGTCTGCAGTAAATAAGAACAAAGAAAACTATAGGTATCCTTTTCTCTAGCACCCTAAAGAAAAGGATGCATATAGTTTTCTTTCTTCTTATTTACTGACAGACTTGTTTGACAGTCTAAAAATATTACACACCTTAGAGGTTTTTACATAAAAACTTTTCAAACAATGTCAGTTAACATTGAAATAAATAAATGTCAATCAACTTCACTCAACTGTCAACATTGTTTATTTACTAAAATAATTTGTTTGCAACTATTTTATCTGTAAAGTCAAAAATAAAATATTAACAGTATTTTTCATAGTAAAATGACTCAATCTCCAAAAAAATACGTCTCTACATACACGAGTTCGACTACTAATAGGGGAGTGGAAGCTAAGGAGGTAGAGATAGGCAACATACAGCTGGATACTTCGTCTCAGTACCAGGAGAGTACTGATGTAGAGGTGCGCTCACAGGCGTCAGGTAAGCGAGCACTGTAGCCACAGAGAACCTCCTATAGAGTAGCAATCTTGTATATTTTGTTCGCGATACGAGTCACCAGTGCCAGGGGTGCGAGGAGCGGGCGGGGAATGTGTTAAGCGCGCTGTGATTGGCCGTTTCAAGGACGGCGGGCAGTCGCGCCAGATGAAAGGGACTGTCCCTCTACTGACGCGTAAGTGGCCAATGTAAGTTGACCTATGCCGGCTCTGAATAAATTATAAATATGACTTTTATGTGGAATGTAATGACGTCTGTTTTTAAATTTGAGCTTCTTGTTACCTTTCCACACCATTTCACACTATAGATGGACATCTTTAAGACATCAAAATACCCTTTTTCAATTTTTTTACTGCGAAAAACACGCGCTGCTTTCGGGTCTGTTACTTGGTCGCTACTGATCGGGCACGGCGAGCGCCCGCGCTTATATCAGTGCAAATACTAGGAAGGCTGGCGACCGCGAGTCGTCTTGTAATGGATGTCTATAGGGGTTGGTCTGTGACTGTAGCCTACGGACGGTTGTGGGAGGATGTGCAATTTTTAAGGGGCTGACAACACCCAATTGCGTAAAATTGATGTTACTTGCGCAGTTTTTTAAGACAAACTATTAGTATTAGGCTTGTGTCGTTCACGAACTATGAACTGTTAGGAATAAAATCCCATCAATGACCGAAATGAACTGAATCTTTCCGTGCTCTGAGAATCGGTCTTTGCTCATTTAGTTCAGTATAGGATCGGCGAGCGCGAGCGGTTTAGATCGAGAACGAGTGTGTGACTGCGCCGACCGAGAGCGAGAGCTACTTAGCAGAGTAACAAAAAAAGTCAAATTTTCATATTGAACTTCGGTTACTTACAACCTTTCGACCCGAAATGTTACTATCTGTGGACTATTCGTATCATTTTGACACTATTCGGTCCCATTCATTTTGATCTTTCCGACCGCAGTGGTCGCTGGTCTGGCTGAACTAAATGAGCAAAAGACCTAAAAGAGCGAACTACTTAGTTCGTAGGAGCGATTGAACGAGATCGGAGCGCTCCGATCAACGAACGAAACGGCACAAGCCTAATTAGTATTAGTAAGGCAAGTAAATTATATGTTATTATTCATTATATTTCAACGAACATAGCCGTACTCGATACACGATTTAATGAAATCGGCTCGATAGAAAAAAAAATGCAAAGATTGGTCTCAAATTCGTCATTAAACGGTTCTGTGTCGTTCAATTATTCACTTAGGACCGGTTGCACCAAACCGTCTGTCACCGTTAAAGCATTCGTCAAATTTTATTGTATGGGAAGTTCCATAGACGTCTGCTGCGTGACGATGATGTGTCTGTCAAATGTGGTTGATGCAACTGGCCCTTAGTTGTCTTTAATTAATACTACAGTAACAAAAATATACATATCTAAAACACTAACGAAACATTTTGCATAAATAATGCATCTTTCTATTTTATTTTAATATTTTTCCGCACTTTTCGTACTTAGCCGCCCTCTTTTAGTGACATCGCGCTCTCACTTACTCCCATACGATTAGACAGTGTACGCTAGCGTCAAGGCCATTGGGTGCTGTCAGCGTCTTAAAGATAAAATATAAATAAATATTATAGGACATTCTTACACAGATTGAGTCCCACGGTAAGCTCAAGAAGGCTTGTGTAGTGGGTATTCAAACAATGATATACATAATATACGTCCTTATATACATAGAAAACACCCATGACTCAGGAACAATTTTATACATATATATTTGCTCCTGAGTCATGGATGTTTTATATGTAAAAAGTATAAGTATATTATATATATATATATATATCGTTGTCTAAGTGCCCTTATGCCTTCTTGAGCTTACTGTGGGACTCAGTCTGTGTAAGAATGTCCTATATTTTGTTTATTTACGCCCTTTCTCTTATTTAATATTTCAGCGGACACAGGCTCATACTTACAAGTCGTGGTTCAAAAACACAAGAAGAAAGAACCAACTGTCGCCGCCACTCAAACGTCCCCCAGACTACCCGTGGCATCCAGCCCGATCAAAACCATCAATGGTACAGGGGACCACCCATTATACGTCCTACCTCATCACATGTTAGTTTACAACACGCAAAAACAAGAGAAACGGAAGCTATCAACCATAAAACAACCTAAACGATCATTCTGGTCGAAATTCATAGAAAATACTAACGAAAACTCGCCGGATAAAGTCGATTTTTACTATTTTGAGAAAAGTACAGGTGATTTTTTAGCTACATCAGGTACTTTTACTTATACAGAACGATTTGCGTTGCAAATATCAAGAGTACCTAATAGAATTTTATCAGAATTTTTCTCTATACCTCAGATTATAGCTAATATACCTGTATCTATAATATTACATGTACAACGATTTATTTTTATGACAATTAGAAATGTGATTATAGGTAGCGTTCAAATATGGTCGGATAATTTGTTCAAACCAGTTTTAGCGTTACTTTTTAATTCTATAATACAACCGCCTCTAGTTTTCAGTGGTAATGTGATGCGAAGTGTTAGGGATGCTTTGAGGCCGTTGGCGGAAATGTTCGGGGAATTCTTAGAGCCGGCAGTGAAAGTGTTAAGCGCTGTAAGACTAGTGAATATTGAGAAGTGTTCACATAATGTGTAGGTTAGAAATTAACCTTTTTAACCCCCGACGGAAAAACGACGGGGTGTTACAAGTTTGACGTGTCTGTCTGTCTGTCTATGGCATCGTAGCTCCCGAACGTATGAACCGATTTAGATTAAGTTTTTTTTTGTCTGAAAGCAGAGTTAGTCGGGAGTGTTCTTAGCCATGTTTCATGAAAATCGGTCCACTATGTCGCGGTCGGGGGTTAGTTCAAAATTTTGATTTTGTGGTTAGGTTATAAATCAACTCTAAGCATCGATTGCAAACGTGGCTACTAGGGAATGCAATCTCGACGAGATTGGGGCCCAGGCGAGATCTCGGGAATTCATGAAACCAATCTCGCGAGATCTCGCCAATTTCGAGATCTCGCGAGATTGGCCGGTTTGTGGGTTTGTTCTTGTAAATAATCACAATACAACAATGAATAAGGATAAAAATAATAAGAATGATTGCTATTATGGAACAAATATTTGTCTTGACTATTTTTTCACATTTTGTTGATATATTTTACATTGTTTAACATAAATTATGGGCCTCACAACTCACAATATAGTTTTTAAAACTTTGAAGTATAGATTATCCACGGCTCATGGGAGCCTGGGGTCCGCTTTGACAACTAATCCCAAGATTTGATGTAGGCAATAGTTTTTACGATAGCGACAGACCCGAAGGGTAACTAGGCCTTATTGGAATTAGTCCGGTCTCCTCACGATGTTTTCCTTCACAGAAAAGCGACTGGCAAATGACATTTCTCACATAAGTTCCGAAAACTCATTGGTACGAGCCGGGATTTGAACCCGCGACCTCCGGATCGAATGTCGCACGCTCTTACCGCTAGGCCACCAGCGCTTCAAGTATAGTAAGAAAATATTATGTAAGAAAATAAAATAAAATTATTCGAAATGAGTAGAAGCGTGCCAAATTAGAATTCGTTGCCATGCCAACCGCGAACAGTATACAGTAGAGACTACTTAAAAATGGCACGTATTTAACCGGGCGACTGAATAACCATAGAAATGGGTATCAAAAATAATAGTTTGGCGACTAAAATGGGGCCTCAAAATATTTAAATATGAGGTAGCATTTTAATGTCATTACGGCTACGGTTTATTCAGATGCGAGTACCAACTATTTATTTGGCAACTGAATTATTATATTGGAAACAATTTAAGAGATACAGTTTAATAGGAAAACGGCTGTCTATTAATATAAAATATACAGTTTTTTAAAATATTTATATAGCAAATTAATATAAAAACTACATTTAAAATTTATACATCGGCACTCATCACCTGAGCTGTCAATTTAATAAAAAAAAGGATTCTTATAAAATATAACGGTCGACAAAATATTATACTTATGGGTAAGAAATTAGGTGTTTGGGGGTGCAGGCAACTTCGTCTATACAATTAATTTAACTTTTCATGACGTTTACTCTATCGAATCTAAGGCTGGCCTACGCCATCACTCTGAAAGATAATTTTTTTTGGCAGGAAAACCTTAATCATAATATGCTTTGGCATAAATCGTTCCGCAGATTTTATAATATCGAATCTTATGCTGGCATAATGTTAAAGAGCAAAATAATCTTCTAGATTAAGAGTACTTCCGTAGATTTTTGATTGCATAATATTTAGGCGGTAAAAAGTTGTCCATTTTCTTCCTATTTCTGTTTTGATAGCGAGTCATGTGTGTTGGGGATGCAAGATACCTAACACTCCTCCTCGCTTCGCTCGTCGTCGTACCTAACGGTGCCTCTGGGACTGGATTTCATTTCCTTTTTGCTATCGTTGTTTTGTTCATACAAAGTACCTGAGAATATGACATAGCAAATTTGGTAGGACTTATATTCTACAAAAAAAAATAACCTAACCCTAACCCACTTTTCTGCTAGCAGAAAATAATTCTGCTCTTGTAATATTATACTATACGATTGTCATGGTAATTTTTTTGAATACCACGTCGGTGGCAAACAAGCATACGATCCGCCTGATGGAAAACGGTCAACGTAACCTATGGACGACTGCAACTCAAGGGGTGTCACATGCGCGTTACCGACCCATTACAAGCTTATACACTTCTTTTTGCTGTGTACTTATTATAAAATGATTTGGTACGCGTTCCCTCGCTTGCAACTCGCTCGAAAATAGGATGTGAAATATTTAAATACTACCCGAGGTTTACGGGTCTCAAATACGATGTTTGAATAGAATAAACATTTATTCGTGAACACAGGCATGACAAATTACACATATTAACAACACGACAGAAAAGAATGAAGTGCCACGAAATGGCCTCACCTCAGCGTGTTGCTGGTGACTTCCAGCGCTGATCTTCCGATGAGACCAACGTTTCCATAAAGAAACGATTTTATATGTATTTTTAAATTAAAGGAAAAATAGAAAAAATTCACACCTCCGGCAGGACTCGAACCTGCGACCTTTGGTCTTGCCGGGGCCATCTCGCTTACCAACTGCGCAATATGTAATATCGCTCGCAGACGTTTCTGCATGATAAAAAAACAGATTTTATATGTGTTTAAAAAAACCTACTTCCCAATAATTTTTTTTAGTTGCCTCCGCCATTTAAATACTACTTTAAACGATGAGCTAAGTATAATTATTTAGGTGCTAACATCTATATGCCTACAAATATTAAAAATCTTACGCTTTACAATACTAGGTGCCAATTATTATTTTAGTCGCCAAAGTATTGTTTAATGTTCCTCGGCAATATTTTTGTCGCTTGAAATTTGCTGCCGTCTTTTCAATAATAATGGTGCTTAGTATTTGAGGTTCATATATTTTTTTTGTCGCCACAATATTAAAACACAGCCAAATTATATTATTGTATGCCCGACATAACTTCCCATTTAATATTTTAGTTGCCCGGTTAATTATATGCCCTTAAAAATTCCGCAACGTATGCCTTTATTAATGAAAGGATAAAAAATTTACATTATAAAAGTCATAGAAATTGTTATTGGTTGCCTAACAAACGACAGCCGTAGTAAGGTTGTTGTAGGCTTTTGCTTTCTCGACATCCAACAAAACTCTATGCACGAAAATTCGTAAAATAGATGGTTATATTCACACAGCCGTAAGTGTAATACCATAATGGCGAATCACGCGAATAGCCCTGGCTGACACCCTTCGAATTATTTCGAAACGGTCTGAATCTGTCATTCGTCATTCCGAACTTAGATAGGTAAATTATTGAGCGAAATAAGCAAGTTGAATCTCTAGATCTCTACTGAGTTAACGAGTCGGCGAGTTCAGTTAAATGATATAATTCATATAAATCACTTAAAACTTGCGAACGAAAAATGTCTAGTCATTTCGCAAGCTTCGAATAAGACGTTTTATGCTTGAGTTCAATCTCGTTGATATCGCGAGATCTCGTCGATTTTTCGGCCGAGATCAATCTCGCTAAAAATGACCGAGATCTCGTACAAAAGAGATCTCGCGAGAACGAGATTGCATTCCCTAGTGGCTACTTACCAAAAAGTTTAAGATATGTTACTTATTATTCAATAAAAAAAAATACTTAATAATTTTCTACATGACATCAAATATCTCCAAACGGCCTCTACGTGCTGAATCTATATCCCCACGCCTTATAAATGACCGGGCTCGAAAGACCCAAGAGTTTAAAAACGGACAAACAAATAATAATAATCGGTTTTTACTTAAATCAATGACTAAGAATTAGTTTTTTCAACTTTATGTACCTACCTAAATATATTAAAAGATGTACACTAAGTTGTTTTTTATTTCAATCATAATTGCAATATTAAGCACATTTCCATGTGAAATAATTAATTTTCAGGATAGTATACGTAATATTATAAATAGCAAAGTGTTTATCCGTCTTTCACGGCAAAACGGAGCGACGAATTGACGTGATTTTTTAAGTGGAGATAGTTGAAGGGCCATCCCTTCAACTATCTCCACTTAAAAAATCACGAGAGACATAGGCTACTTTTTGTCTCTTTCTAACCCCCCAACTTCACTAAAATGTGGGATGAAAGTTTGTATGGGGCATTCCATGTTAGTACTAATATTATATGGGCCCTGCCTGAAATAAACAAATTTTATTTTATTTTATTTATTTTTTTATTTTTATTCCGCAATTTTGGTATTTAACGCGAACGAAGCCGCAGGCAAAGTCTAGTACTTATCCATACTAATATTATAAATGGGAAAGTGTGTGTGTCTGTTTGTTTGTCCGTCTTTCACGGCAAAACGGAGCGACGACTTGACGTGATTTTTTTGATGGAGAGTGACATAGGCTACTTTTTGTCTCTTTCTAACGCGAGCGAAAGCTAGATAGATAGATAGATAGATAGATCTTTATTGTTCAACCGTGTTACACAGGTGTTAATTCATTACATTAGTAGGTTACAACGGTGACCCAATTCGGGTATACAATTATCACTTAAAGCTAAAAAACTATACTAGGTATATATTATTAGCAATCATGTCATGGCGAATCATAATTATCAGTCATATCTTTCAAAGAAGTCTTTTAAGGTATAAAATTCATTGTTAATTAACCATTTCTTTAAACTAGGGATAAATTTGGAGTCCTCTAACATTTTTAATTCATCTGGCAGCTGATTAAAAACTCGAATGGCAGAGATGTATGTGCTTTTGTCAAAGATTTTATTATTGACTTGAGGCAGTTTTAAATCATACTTATATTGAGAGCGGAGGTTGTCACGGAGGGAAGCTAATGTTATGAAATAATTCTTGTTGCTCTTCAGAAATTTACAAAGCTCGTATATATATATGCCAGTTAGGGTTAGAAAACCTTTCTCCTTGAAAACATTTCTTAATGAGTGTCTATGATGAAGGCGAAAAATAATTCTTAGGCACTTCTTTTGCAAAATGAAAGTGGTGTGCACGTCCATTGAGTTGCCCCAGTATATTATACCATATGTCAACAGAGAAAACACGTTGGCATAGTACGTGGTAATAACAACATCCTCAGAACACGTTTCGGATAATATAGACAATGCGTAACACTGACTGGAAATTTTACCATTAATCTTCTCTATATGATGTTTCCATGTTAACAGTGGATCAATTGTTAAACCTAAGAAATTTATGTTGTCAACTTCTTCTATCGAAATGCCAGACTCTATCACATTCAAATTTGCTGGAGTTTGTTTGCAGTTTCTAAATTGCATAAGCTTTGTTTTTATTAAGTTTACGTTTAGGTTTATAGATTTTAACCAATCCACCACTGTCTTTACTGTATTGCTAATGTTTGAGCAAAAATTGTCGTCTATAGTTTCCCCAGAAAATAAAATTGTAGCATCGTCGGCAAACATTACACAGAGTTCTTCAATAATATCTGGTAACTCGTTTACATAGTCCATACTAATATTATAAATGGGAAAGTGTGTGCCTGTTTGTTTGTCCGTCTTTCACGGCAAAACGGAGCGACGAATTGACGTGATTTTTTAAGTGGAGATAGTTGAAGGGATGGAGAGAGACATAGGCTACTTTTTGTCTCTTTCTAACCCCCCCACTTCCCTAAAATGGGGGTGGAAGTTGGAGCATTCCGCATTTCTTGAATATAACGCGATCGCAAAGGCCAGAAGAAATTTCGACGACCGGTCTGGCTCAGTCGGTAGTGACCCTGCCTGCTAAGCCGCGGTCCTGGGTTCGAATCCCGGTAAGGGCATTTATTTGTGAGCACAGATATTTGTTCCTGAGTCATGGATGTTTTCTATTTATATATGTATTTATCTATTTAAGTATGTATATCGTCGCTTAGCACCCACAGTACAAGCTTTGCTTAGTTTGGGGCTAAGTTGATCTGTGTAAGGTGTCCCCAATATTTAAAAAAAATATATACTTACCAAAATATCCTTAAAGATCTGCTCATTGTTAGTATAATAGGTTAACTTTTCAATTGCGTCGATCACTCTGTCCTCCTCTTTCAACGCTAGTATATGAGCGTTCCAATCTTCCACGAAACTTGGGTCTAAGTTCGAAAACTGTTTGGGGTCCACTTTGCAACGGTTTAATACTTCTATGGGTATGGAACTTTGGGTGTCTGTGTCCATTGGTTCAGCAGCTGAAAATAATCAAATGGTACAGTCCAGGGTTCGAATCTTGGTAAGGGCAGGGGCGGCTCACTCCGCGATTCTATCGCCGCGCTACAAGTACATGCCGGCGGCGTTCACTGGTGACGACCTTCACCCGGCGCAATAGAATTCAATGTCGGCTGCTCGCGTGCCGTCCGTTTGTTAAAGTAGGTAAGAATTTAGAATGGCGGCATTTCGTGAAGATCAAAGGAGTGAGCCTTCTGTACTTGTACTATTATATATTCTGTGGTAAGGGCATCTATTTATGTGATGAACACAGATATTTCTTCCTGAGTCATAGTTAATATAAATATAAATAAATATTGGGGACACCTTACACAGATCAACTTAGCCCCAAACTAAGCTTGTACTATGGGTGCTAAGCGACGATATACATACTTAAATAGATAAATACATACTTATGTACATGAAAAACATCCATGACTCAGGAACAAACATCTGTGCTCATCACACAAATAAATGCCCTTACCGGGATTCGAACCCAGGACAGCGGCTTAGCAGGCAGGGTCACTACCGCGTTTACAAACGCGAAAGAAAAACTCATGAAAACTCGAAAATTCGCGTTTTCCGGGATCTAAGGCTACGCTAGATCGATTTTTCACCCCCGAAATCCCCCACATAACAAATTTCAGCGAAATCGTTAGAGCGGTTTCCGAGATCGTCGGTATAAATAAATATACAAGAATTGCTCGTTTAAAAGTATAAGATTTAATATAATAATATATATTTAAATATCTCACCGACACTCTTCTTCCTCCCCCGTTTCCTCTCCACTTTCTCGACAGGAACAGAGAGCAGTTCGACCAACTCCCCCAAGAGCTTCTGGTGCGGGTTGGCGCCCTCGCCGGGGAATATGAATATGTGGCGGTGGGAGAAACGGGACTTCACTCGCTTCTCTAGCGTCTCCATTACGTCTAGGCGGTTTGTTATGCCTGGAAATTGCATAGATATTTTTAACCCCCGACGCAAAAACGAAGGGGTGTTATAAGTTTGACGTGTCTGTCTGTCCGTCCGTCCGTCCGTCCGTCCGTCCGTCCGTCCGTCCGTCCGTCCGTCCGTCCGTCCGTCTGTCTGTCTGTTTATCCAGGGTGTCCACTACTAAACCCAAAAAAAATTCCCTGACTTTTCCCTGACTTTCCATGACCATTTAAGAAAATTTCCCTGACCAAATTTTCATTCTATGATGACATTTTTACCACTTTTGGTCAGGGTTGTGAAAAAAGGTTTTTTTCTGTCTTGAAAAAAAAAGCTAAAAAAAAACGGTTTTTTTTCAGGTCTTTGGTCAGGGTTGTGAAAAAAGGTTTTTTCTGTCTTGAAAAAAAAAAACCTTTTTAGAAAAACGAAACCCTTATAGGATCACTAGTGCGTCTGTCTATCCGTCTGTCACAGCTAATTTTTTTCTGGAATATGTTTGTTTTCTCACGTACATAAAGTACGAAATATTAAAATTTGCAAGGCAGTTCATACTTTTATACCTACGGTTTTTTTTAACTTTACCTTTATGTTAACTATTAAACTTTAATTTCTGGTTTTATAAAACTAACATTAACGAAATCTGTAGTTGGTAGTTATCGCCATTTACTTTTGGCTATACGGCCCGTGCACTCCATCAGGGTAGAGCGAGTTTGAGTTTCGGCACCCTTGGATATGGTGCGGTAGAAAAAAGTTACGCGAGCGCAGCGAGCGCGAAAATTTTTACCCTTTTATACGTCCCTGGGGCTGATAGTAGTTATTACGTACAGTGAGCTGCAAAATTGCATGGAGAAAGTATAAATGAACTCATTGATAAATTCGCCATGCAGTTTTGCAGCTGATAGCACAAAACAAAACAAACAAAATGGAGTACCAGAGCGAGCAGGAGAGCAGGAAAACAGGCTTGAAATGAAAACGAGATTTCGAGCGCAGTGAGTGCGAAGTATTGACCATAACATAACATACAATCACGCCTGTATTCCATGAAGGGGTAGGCAGAGCACATGAAACTATTCAAGTTTCAGTGCCACTCTTGGCAAATAAAAGGGGTTGAAAGAAAACGAAACTGTGACATTGCAGTGACAGGTTGCCAGCCTCTCGCCTACGCCACAATTTAACCCATATCCCACAGTCGACTTCTACGACACCCACGGGAAGAAAGGGGGTGGTGAAATTCTTAACCCGTCACTACACGGGGGCCGTCACCACACGGGGGACCAAGAAGTAAAATATGACCTATGTTAAAAGTAGTAAACGCGAGCGGAGCGAGCGCGAAATTTTTTGTCTGTTGTCAGAGTCAGGATGCCCATTTAGGTTTTTGCCACGACATGCCTTTAGGTTTCAAAGTGATTCTTATCGTCGGGCTTATTATCCTCCTATGCTCCTTTGATCATATCAAGTCGGAAAAAGGACTACAAAGTTTCAAACTTCTTTCAGTAGAAAATTCTTCACGTTCAATAGTTCATATGTCTATAATAAAGTAAATAAAGAATTAAATGTATATCCTATGACTAAACGGCAATGCAAACTGACAGTAACAGACTGGCTATTAACTAAAAACTATGAAGAAACAGAGAATATTCTCAATATAATCACATGACACTCATTTCAAACACACAAACACACACACACACACACACACACACACACACACACACACACACACACACACACACACACACACACACACACACACACTCTCACACACACATCTTACACGCATGCTAATTTAATTTATTGAAATAATTTGATTTAAACTAGAACTAAACTAATCTTAGTCTATTACTAAAATATGTTTCTTGTTCCTTTTCTAAACTCTGAGAATGATTATTATCCATAACTTCATGATATTGAATTTCTCAACTTGTTATTATAACTTTAGTTTTAGGGGAGGGGCACTGTTTATCCTAAACCACAGGTTCGCCTACTTAGGAAACAGTCCTTCTGATCTACTTTTAAGAACCAATTTGTACAAGTTTTTTTTTTTGTTCATTAAATATAAAAATATACACTTATACTCATACAAAATTGCGTCTCTATGTGACGTTTTGCGCCATTGGCTTTATGAGGAACTCCGCTTTGGAACGTCGGATATATACTTAGAATTCGGACAGCGACGTAACTTTGTCGTTTTCACGTCGCCCATTATGAATGTTGTACAAATATATATAAATAAATTAAGGTCAGCTAGAGCATGAAGATATCCCTCATTAGTAATCACTGGGATGCAGGCCAGGCACTACCTATACTTGTCATAAAAAGTCTAAAGAGACAATTCT